>NW_004955462.1:11542607-11706967 GCF_000276665.1 Chinchilla lanigera
TCCCTTCCCTTCCCTTCCCTTCCCTTCCCTTCCCTTCCCTTCTCCAGATACAGTGGTGTTTAGTCATTTTTTCTGTTGCTGGGACATAATATCCAATACGTACAGCTAGAAGAAAGAGAGGTTTAATTTAGCTTATGGCTTAGAGGACTCAGTCCATGGTTGGCTGGATCGAAGGCAAGAAAAATATGGAAAAGAGTGTGGTGGCTTGGTGAATGTAATCACTATGTACTACAAGCATGTATTAATAAAAACTTTTTTAAAAAACAGAAATGTGTAGTGGAGTAAAGCTGCTCAATTCATGGCAGTTCAGATAAGAGGAACACTCAAAGAGGAATGGGCAAGAGACCAGACGTAGATCCTCAGACTACGCCTCCACAACCCACCTGGATGCACCCAGAAGAATGTTCTACCAATGCCCGGGGCCAATCCCAAAGCCAATTAAGTTGACCCTCTCCCTTAATGGCCACAAAAGGCCTCCTTGTTCTCCTCAAACTTGCGTACCACCTTTGCATTTGTTGCTGTTTCTGTTTAACATGCTTTTTCCAAAGATACAAGAATGGTTCCCTCCCACATTTCATTCAGGTCTCTGTTCAAATGTCACCTTATCTGAGAAGACTTTCTGGAGCATCTTCATTCAAGAGAACCACTTTCACTACCTTCCTCATTCTCTATTCCTGTCCCAGTTATTTATTATTTATAATTATTATTACTATTATTGTTTTGTTGTTGTTGTTATTGACTTGAAGGTCTTATTATGTTGCACAGCCTGACCTCGAGCTTGCAATCTTTCTATCTCAGCTACCTGAGTAGCTGGGATTGCAAGTGTGTGCCACTGCACCTGGCTTATCCTGGTTATTGCTGCTCACCAAAGCAGGTGAGCTCTATAGGGGCTGAGACTGTCTCTTTTATTCTTTTTTTGTACCTATAACAAGTGACCTACAAGTAAGAAAAAGAAGAAGAAAGGAAAGAAGTAAGAAAAGTGGAAGGAAAAGGGTAAGAAGAAGATGACCTCAACAAGTTAGCTATCTCTTAAATCTCTGTTGTCTTGTCTATTGGCAAGAGAGACTTAAGAATGCCTACTTTCTTGAGCTTTTGGACTGTGAAATGGCCCCACATGTATCCAATTCAGTGCTAAGCCCATACTAAGTGGTTAGTAAATTCAACTTCTTGTTATAACTTTCATTTTGGAGGTTGTCCGTCATCATCTCTACGCTGTGGGCGATCTCTACAATGAAAATAATCCTTGACCTCCTTCCTCTCCTTCCATTTTTTCCCCCCATCTTGACCTCATTCCTCATCATTTCCTGCCTCTAGATGTCCCTGTCCACTTCTCAATGAGGCAGTCTGCTTTCCTCCCTGCTGTGCCCAGCAGTCATTGTCCCTGACTTCTCACCCCTTTGTATGTCAGTGAATGACTGGGTTCATATGTAGGACACACAAACACTTGTCAGCACCTGTTACAGCTTCTAGGGCCATTGAGTCTCTGCCTATCAACAAATTAATCTCACTTTCTAGCATCCAAACCTCTAGGCAGAATGGGGCAGATAGATGGTGACAGAAGCCAAAATACCTAAGCTAAGCTAGAGGTCCATAGACACTAAGAGACTTTCTGGAGCATAGTTTCTGTAGGTCAATGTTTTAGGCTGGTCCCTCACTTTGAATGAGAATGAGGTTGGTGGTCTGTCTTCTGACCAAGTCAATGTGTCCTGGGTGACCTCGATTCCCAAGCTGAGGTCTCTGCCCTCTGGGGTATATGAGGGTAGCTCCACATCAACACAAGTCTTTCTGGAGCATCAGTTTTAGGGCCCAGTAATTTAAGTTACTTTTTGAAGTGGCACAAAGATATGTTGTGAAGTAGACTATAATAGCCTTATAAATGTTTCAGATGAAATATTAGTCTTGGAGGAAATATCTTTCTTGTGGAAAGTCAATTCACTCTATAGCCCCAGGTTCTTACATTCCTTTTGTCCCCCCTAGGTAAGTCCTTACTCTCTTCTGGTCTCTGAGAGCTTTGACAGAACAATCTGAAGTACGTTCTGGAGATACAATCTGGTGTGCAGAATGTTGCATGCTCTTCACAATTAGATGAGAGCAGCCTATTAACCTGTAATTTATCTGATTAGCGTGGCTTATATGAAATAAGACCTACTCATTCTTAAACCAATGTGAATCCCCCCTCTAAAAATATCATGAAAATAATCGGTGTGAAGCTCATGCATGTCTCTGGAGTGAGGGGAAAACTGTAACTGTTTACTAATAATCAGTACTGGGAGAGGGTATTGTGTTGAACTCATCTACATTGTTTCTAAGTAGGGCCTGGTTGTACTTACCTTTTAAATTCTGATGATAGCTGTTGTAGATTCTTTTGGAGTTTACTGTCTTTTGGCATTTGGAGCCAAATTGTTCACTCAGAGGATCACAAACCCCCAAATTTATAAGATGGTTGTACATGAGTAAATACAACTTCACTTGGTGGTACTTACAGTAGGAGGCTCAGGTCCTTTTTATAGAGGCCCTATAGTTTGTGTCTTGGACTCATAATTATACTTAATAATAAGGTTGACTCAGGGATTGTATAGTCAAAAATGCAGTCTGAAGAGTTCAAAAATTCATCTTGTGTCTGCCTCTGTTCTTCATTCCTGGACCAGCTTTCTCAAGTTACTCTCCTTTTGACCAAGTAAAGTTATAATCACAGGGAAGGTACTTCACCCAAACATCTGCTGGGGAAACAAGTAGGGCTATTCATCTGCATAATCAAAGAGGTTCCTAAATTACACCGAGCACAGTGGTGACCTGGAATTCAACCACAAGAATAGCCATACTGGACTTCCTTCTTGGAATAAGAAGAAATTGACTGACAGAAAATATCACTTATGGAGGGTGCTTGGGCCCCACCTCCCTAAAGTGAATTTAATTCAGATTCCCAGGCCAGCACAGGCCCTCTGTGAGGTGGGTATGTACTCACTCAGGGCAGGGAGAGCAACAGGTGGTAAGAGATGAAGGATGATGCTAATGGAATACAGCAATGTCAAAAGGTTGAAATCTACTTACAAATGGGAGTCACTGCTTTGATGGCATTGATTGATCTTCTAGCCATTGCCAGTTTTCTTTCTACAAAAATGAGCTATGCAAATAGATTGCTTGCTGGACACTGAGACATTAGTTGCTTTGAAAAAAAATGAGTGTTCCCCTGTAATGTGGTTCCAAGCTGGCTTTCATAGCATGACGTGTGCTCTTACAGGGCTCACCCTTCAAAGGTCTTCCCCTTTCACTGTGTAGAACTTAGCTGCTATGCTCTGGAGGGAATGGCACAGAGCCTCTGAGCTGACATACGCACCTCTCCCCTATAGCCCCTGGACAGAGGGAACACTGCTTTTTCCTTAACCCATGAATGATGCTTGTTAGGAGAATGTGAAAACAGAACTAAGGGCAGCACCCTGACCTGGCAGCTGTGCCAGCACAAATAATGGGACTTTGGGTGCTCATTAAGCCAGAGCAATGACTCATCATCCACTCTTTCTCCTGAGGATGAGAAGCAGGCAGACATTCATTCATTCATGGTGTGTCTAGGATGAAAATGGAAATTTTCCCTCTTCTGGAAGGATGTCTACTGTCTTACCTAATCCCTGTGGTATGGGCGTGTTCCATGAGATCTCCTGCTGGGCTGTCATGGGCACCTAGCAGCATTCTGCAGAGTTCTCTGTCACCCCTTATAAATGTCCTGCAACAATTCCTCTTCCTTTAGCCTATTCTGTCTTCTCCCTCACCTTTCTTCCCTTCTCTTTCTTCTTCTATCTTCCCTCCCTTCTTTCCTTCCTTCACTTATTCTGTGGTCTGCTTATGACATATGATGGTGGAAGGTGACTCACATAACCACAAAGCAACAAGCACCTCCTCACAAACCATCTACATATTTTCAAGCCTCAGCTGAAGAAGTCCGTCTTTCTAAAGCTCTTGCTAAATGCCCCAAAAGTAGTCCACCTATACTTCCTCTGATCACTTCCTTTCTTGTCCAAACTTCCATCTCAGCATTTGCTACTGGTATTATTTAAATTATGGAGTCTCCTTTCTGGGCAGTGAATGCTTGGGGAGCAAGGAGTAATATTACTTATTTGAAACCCTCTGAGCCAGGAGAAGCTTTGTATTGCTGCACTGATATGCTGCACTATTTCTTTTCTCTTTTCTTTCTTTCTTTCTTTCTTTCTTTCTTTCTTTCTTTCTTTCTTTCTTTCTTTCTTTCCTTCTTCTGTCCTCTTCCCCCTCCCTTCTTTTTCTTAATGATATGACTCCTCCTCCTCTCTAACAGTATAATACCCACTCATTCATTTTTCACTGAGAGTTTCCATCTCATTCTTCTGTGGAGATGGCTCTGTATTCTGCATCCAGACTCTCGTATACTCCGAAATCCTCACGAGGATTTTTATCTTTTATACCTTGTAGCGTCTGTTACATTGGATTTGAAGTTGCTAGCCAAATATAAATAATTTCTTGAAAGTGCCTTTCCTGTCCTTATAAGCTTCCTGCAGGCAATGTATTGTCATATGCCACCCTCCTTAAGCCCTGCACGTTATTAGGAACACACAAGGTGCTCCAAGCCCTTTGCTGAGAGGGTGGGTGAATGAATGGATAGAGGGAAGCTCAGAAAAAACAGGCTGTGAGCAACCAAGCCATTGACAATTTGAAAGTGAATTTTGCTCTTTTGCCTCAACTATCCTACATATTGGATATCAGAAATATGCATATTAATTAAGGGATAGTGAGGAAAGGTGAAAGAGTGCCAAACAGGAAGGTTTGAGGACCACTGGAGACTTCTTACTTCACAGTTGCCTAAATGGGTTCCAATGGAAAAATAGGATCGGAAGTATTTTGTTGGTTTCTCTCTCCACTTGTGCAGTTGACAATGATTCTGCCTCTTTCCTTCGGCCCGTGCTCTGCATCCACACTTTCTCACCCTTAGTTTCATTGGTTTCCTTGAAGTTGTATATCCTTTAGAAATGCAAAGGTACTTGGCCTTTGCCCTAAAAATGTTATGTTCTAGAAAACAAAGAAAACCATTTCTCTACATTTCCTTTCTAGATTGTCTGTTCCACCAGTCCTTGATGGTACCTAAAGGTATCTTCACCTTTTTTATTAAAATTACAAATTTACTGTGCTTATTTTCCGTGTGTTCTGTGTGGGAACAAAACCCAATCTGAGGGCTTTACTTGGACCCAGCGAGTTTGACGGAAAGCCTGTTCATTTGCCATCTAACTCATTCTTGTACCCAAAGTGCTTAACATAGCACCAGATGCCTGTAGCACTGTACGAGCTCAAGTGCATCTCTGGGCCCAATGTAAGATGTGATTTACCCTGAGAACCACCTCAAGGAGCGGATCTTCAATCAGCAGCTTCAGCGGTACCTGGAAATTGTTAGAAGAGTGCATGCACTACACCAGGTCCTCTGGGTGGGCTGGTGACCTTTGTCTCAGCAAGTCCTGCAGGTGTTTGAGGCGCTCAGGGTTTGAGGATCCCTGAGGGACCAACCTTAGCTCTTTCAGTAACCAGTCCCCACACGTTAAGGGACGCAAGCACTTCCTCTAGATTTCTCCAAATCTTCACTCACTGTAACACAGTTTCTGTCCATTGTGTGGGAATACCCAAGGCTGAGGTGGCAGCTGGAGTTCGCTTTCAGTCTCTGATGTGCTTTCCACAGAAAAGAGAGCTACCTGTCTGTCAGCACACATGCCCTGGTCTTTCTTTGCTGCCCTCAGTTTGCGCTTAGCTGCCCTGTCCCCAACATCCAGGGGATAAGAGGAGTAATAAAGACAGCGCTTCATGCAAGCAAGCCCTCCACTGGCCCCCTGTGCTATGCATGGCATTCCCGTAACCTGGCCAAGCCACCCAAGCCCCTGTTCTGCCGAGATTCACCTGCGCCAAGTAGACAGTGCGGGATTGTTCAGAGCGAAAGACTGTGCAATCAATTGGAGATAACAGAGGCACAGGGGTCAGGCGGGCTGCCCAGAGCATCTTTCATCTTTGACTTATATTGGGAGGGTGTAAAGTGCAGCATCAGCCTGGCCTGCCCGGCAGTCAATGGCTGCCTTGTTCTGTCCCCCACTTATCTGCCATCTCTCTGATGTCACAGGTTTCATTTGGATAACTGACTTCAAAGGTGCTTTTCAAATTTTTTTAATTTTTCTATTTCAAGGATAATAGCCCAGCTTTTCAAAAGCATTTTGCTCTGCAATCAAATCAAATATTCTTAAATGGACGGGGCCAAGTGAACCCAGCCCAGGCACAGAGGTTTCCAAATGGCTGCCAAAACGTGGTGCCAGTTCTGACAGGTGGACAAAGGGAAGCTGTGTTTTCTGTCCTCCTCAACTGTGTTCTTTCTTCTCAAACCCATCCTTTTGCTGCAATTACAAGCAACAAAAAACAAAAAGTCCCTCACCATCCTCTGTTCTCTGTGCAAATTATCTCAACTGAGGAATTTCCCCCCAAGGTCTGTATATGCCACTCAGGAATAACTGAGAAATAGAGATCAATAACTGCTCCACTGAGCTTTCCTGGTGGATTGACTCTCAGGTCTACAGGCAAACCAAGGTGAGCTCCGGCCCTTGTTGTATATATAGATGCAGCTTTAAAGGTGGATGTATGACTGGATCCCAGAATCTACCACTCCATGGTCTGTCTCTTTGTGTTTTTCTATAATCACCTTAATGGCTGAATGCTCTGTTGTGGGTTTCCTGGACCATGTGGTGGTTTGATCAGAGTTTCAGGCAGGCTGAATTACCAGACACAATCTTGATTCTTTACGATGGAGGACAGATTTTTAGTGAATAGTAATGGCTAATATTAATTGGAATATGTTAATTTCTAGACATTGAGCTAAGTGGTTTACAGGCTTTATCTCATTTAATTCTTATCCAATTCTCACACTATTACTCTGCAGCAAGTTTTATCATTACCACATTTGATTGATGAGAAAATTAAGGCCCAAAGAGGATGGGATTTAATGCCAGGTCTGTCTCCTTCCAAGACCAAGCCTCCTAGTTAGCCACAATGCTTTGCTGCTGCCTACAGGTGGTATTTGAACAAGGGAAGGTACAGGAAAGACAGAAAGAGGGGACTATGGTTTTGACCAGGGAATATTTTTCCCTGAGATTTGGAGATGAGAACCCTGCAAGAAGGAAGAGGCTCCATCACTATGGGTTTTTAACTCTTTGCCCTCTCAGTTGGGCTGAGAATCCCTACATTCTCCTTGAAGGAACCTGCATTGCTGCCATAGGCGATGAAGAGCAGGTGATAGTTCAATGTCATAGCTGAAGAGTTGGGAACAAACTCAACCCTAAGGGTCCATATCATCAGCACTTGACTGTGGGTGGCACCCAGAGTGTGGGCAGAGCTAGATATACATCTTTTATTTTAAGAGCCTAACTTCTAAAAGTCTGGGGGGAAAAGTTCAAAGAAAAAGAATAGGAAGAATTTCATATATTGTGATCAAGAAAAGAAGATACATTCCTACAAAGTTCTTCCAAAACTTTCAGTACAGAAGAAAACAGAAAAAAAAGATGTCTAGAAAAAAAGCTAGCAACGGTAGTGTAGTTCCTCTGTAGAAGCTCAATATTCACATGAGAACAGGGAACAAAGCAAACAGAACTCCCCAGTACTTATTTTGTGTCTATCCACTTTTAAGGAGAAGGACTATGTAAGGGCTGATAAAAAAGAAGGTATATGTTTAAATTTAAAAATTATTACTATAAAAGACACATTGCCATTAATCCCCCTCAAAATATCCTCCCTTGCTTTGAATACATTTATCTCGTCATTCTTGCCACTTTTTGAAGCAGTTCTTGAAGTCTCTTTCATAAGTGTGTTCATAAGTTGTGATTAAAATATAGTGAATGCTGCTGAATGCCACTGAACAGAAAGGCAGGGTTATAAAAGCACGATGATGTGACCTCATCTACTTTATTGACTGGATCTGCCATCATATAACTTCTGGCTCTTCCTCGACATTATCATGACCATGAAAGGTAGCCATTTTGAATTGATTCAGAACACTGAGGCAGCCATGACAGACCATCTAAAGACACTCACCAAAGAGAACTTCCAGAACTGCTTCAGGAAGTGGCAAAAAGGATGGGACAAGTATGTTCCAGTGAGAGAAATTAATAGTAATGTGTTTTTTACTGTAATACATTTTTTATTTAAGCATCCATCATATTCTTTGTACAACTGCAAAGGTCAACAACAGCATCAACAGGAGGGAATTTAAGCCCTGGGAGAGCATGTGAGGAATGAGAGAGAAATATACAGGTGCTGTATTCCTGTAAAGTCTCTGGGGAGAAGCAGCTGCTGTCAGGGTGGGAGACAACTCGCAGAAGAACTGTCTGGGAAGACCCTCAGTAACCTGTAAGGTCAACAGTTCCTGGAGAGTGGGTTTGTGAGCAGGTGGACCAAAAGGCAGTGATCAGTGATGCTGAAGAAGTGGGTATCCTTTAATACAGCCTGACTGCATTAAGGGCAAGTGTATTTAAAGAAGCATGTGACACTGTGAGGTGGTTTGAAGCTGGTTGTGCTAACAAAGATGCTGGATGAGAAAATTCAAATCTATAATAAAGAATACTGCAAAATAGGGGCTGGGGATTTAGCTCAGAGGCAAAGCGCCTGCCTGGCAAGTGCAAGGTCATGAGTTTGATTCCTGGTACCAGAAGAAAAGACAAAAAAAAAAAAAAAAAAAGAATATTGCAAAATAACTAATGCTCTGTGGTACAGAATATGGTAAAGGTGGCTTGATAGGCATACCCTTTTAAAAAACCTTAAAGCAGCCTAGCATGGTGGTGCACGGAGATAATCCCAGCATTCTGGGAGGCTGAGGGAGCAGGATTGCAGGCTTGAGCCCAGCTTGTGATACTTAGTAATTTAGCAAGACCCTGTGTCAACAAACAAACACGCAAACAAACATTTAAAGCTTCTGGTGATTGTAAGCTTAAGAAGAGTCTGAGATGTAATGTCTTGGGCCAAAAAGTGAGTTCAAACTTTATTTGCATAAAAAGAAATAAAAAAATTCGTAACTACAAAAAAGGAAATCAATATATTTTAATGTCTTCCTTCTTAAAATATAAAATTGTATTATTTCCCCACAACTTATAAACTTCATTTTTATTTTTATTGTTTGCTGATGAATTGAGAGGTCAAAGCAATGAGTAGCGAGATAACTTTCACAAAAGCAGATAGCCAGGAAGCGGGGATGTCAGAGTTCAGGCTCAGGTCAGTTAGCTTGCCGACGCCTATTCTTTCCATGTCCCGAAATGAAGCTTCTGCAGAAGTGTGCAGGGCCTTGTATACATCACAGCAGTGTCTGGCTTTGGGGTGAGAGCTGGACTCAAGAAAAGTGTTAGTAATCTGGAATATTTTTCAGAGTGGATTTCCCTACATGCTACTCTGGAGTTAGTTTAGGGTACAGATCTTTTTTGCATGGGAGTGAGGACAAAAATATAATATACTCCTGGTCATGGTATAGCATATCTATAATTCCACCACTGGGGAGGCTGAAGCAGGAGGATTGTTGTAAATCTGAGGCTATCCTGGCTACACAGCAAGACCCTGTCACCAAAACAAAACAATGACATGCAATGATGACATACAAAAATACTGACAATATTTAGCTAGCAAACTAAAGATTTAAAAAGGATTTGAGATGTTACTGTACATAATTGAATATATGCCCCTAGGAAGAAAGCTGGGGTGTTTTCTTGACTGTAGAGGTTGATCTAGAGTCAGTGCAGGAACAGTACAGGGACACTGTTTGCCATTGTATATTAGTTTCCTACTGCTGCTATGACAAAATGTTCCGAATGGACTGGTTTACAAATTTAATACTTTACAGTCTTGTAGGTGAGCAGTCTGACATGAATTTCATTGGACTAAGATCAATTTGCAGTGGGGCTATGGCCATTGCCTTACTTTTCCGAGCAGCCACAGACCATCCGTATAATTTTGCTCATTACTTTTTCCTCCAAACCAAACAATGTTGCATTTCTCTGACTATTCTTCTACAGCCATATTTCCCTCATACAAAAAAAGTCACTGCTTTCAAGAATCTAGGTATTTAGATTGGGCTCATGGAAATAATCAAGGATACTCTACCTACATCAAGGTCCTTAAACTTTGCATCCCATCTGTAAAGTCTCTTTTGCTTTGCAAGATAATGTATTGCAGGCATTAGGTCATGGGCTTCACTAAGAGACTACTATTCTGCCTGCCTTATCTTCAGATCTCCAGTAGAGCTGCTTTCATACCTTGACCCTGCAAAAAAGCCAACAGAGAATGGGCGAATTTGTGATGGCAATTTTGTAAAATTCAAATACCTCATGGGAGGTGGATCAGATGTCTTTACAAGATTGATTCAAATACCAGATAGGAGGTTGACCAGATGTCTTTACAAGGTTGCTTCAACCCTGAGCCATAAAGATCCTATTGCAAATGGTGCAGTGTATTGAATAATGTTCCTCCAAAGTTCACTACTGCTTGGAACGTCAGAATATGATCTTATTTGAAAGTAGGATCTTTGCAGATGTCATTATGAGGGAGCACAAGATTAGGGTGCACTTTAAATGTAGCAATGAACATCCTTAGCTAAAAGGAGGACACATAGAGATGTAGAATTGGAAAGCCCATGGCAGATGCAGGGAGAGTTTGGAGTGATAAAAGTCCAAGCCTAGGAAGGCCAACGAGTGTTGGCAGCCCCAAGAGTGAAGAAAAAGAGAGGAGGGATTCTGTGGGGCATCTTCAGAGGGAGCATGGCTCTGTTGACACTGTGATTTCAGACTTCTTGAATCTCAGCCTTTGAGAAAAGATATTTTTGTTAATTCAAATCTTTATTTTTGTGTGTATTTGGTATAATGACCTTTGAAACTAATAGCCCAATGGGGAGTATTAGAGCCCCGGATGACTATTACTTTGTCTCAAATGCACTCAAGATTTCTTACTGTAGTTAGTGGAAACTAAAAAGGTTAGCACACTGTTCCACACAATCTCTCCCTTCTCCAGCTGTACCATAATAGTTCTTGAACAGGCCTTGGAGCCTAATGGCTCAGAACTGTGTACTCAACTGCTCTTCATTCAGTTAACTTATTTGTAAACTAGGGACAATAACATCACTTACCTTGTACAGTTATAGTAAGAGTGAAATAAAACATCTGTGGTAAAAGAAGCTTTAAATAAAGTGTGTTCATATAAATGAGCATTAGTATATGATTTTTAAACATGATTGTTTAAGGAGTCTACAAAATGTGTGAGTCCCCTTCTACTTGCCTAGGATATCTCAAAAACAGAGCAACTGGCATTATGGTGCTTATATTACATTAGCAAAATTTGGACAGCAAGTGTAGCAAATGTATAAATGACATAATCCTCTAGGAGGGTATAAAAAGCTATGGAAAAATTAAATCATAGTAAGAGGTATGAGGCATATCTGTGAGAGTAGCGAGTTACAATTTTATGTAGAGTAGTTAGGGTAGGCATCCTTGTGAGAGTGAGTTTGAGAAAAAATTTGAAGGTGAGAGTTATTTCCACAGATGTCTATGGAAGAACACTTAAGGTACAGAGAAGGGACAGAATGGCCCTGATGTAGAAACAGCTCATACATTTAGAGAATGGTAAAGTAGTGTGGCTGGAACAGAGACATGGCCAGAGGTCAAGGAAGAGGAGGATAAATGAAGATACAGAAGCTGAGAGAGAAGACACTATAAGATATTTGTAATATCTAAAGAGTTTAAATTATTAATTTTGTGGAAAGTAAGTTAAGTGGGTGGGGATCACAGTAAAAACTTATCTCTGAATCTCCAGATTGCCTGGCAGAGAGTTTTGCAAAGTAATTGTCCAGTAAATGTTGACCAAATGACTCAATAATAATAATTTATGGAATTGGATGAGTTTGTACCATGAATTTAGGATGAATGGACCTCAACTTTGATCTAGATCTTTCTTCTGTGCTAATCACTACTTAATGGAAACTAAAAGTAGCAGATGACCAGGTTTGCTTACAGTCACTTCCCACCAACCTTAACTTCTTTTCTTTGCAACATTTTGAGTAACCCTTTTCTCTAATGGGTGGAGTGAGGCACTTCGAATGATAAAGTTTAAATTGTAAGTGAATTCTCTGTTGGTTTCCTATCAATAACCATAAGAAAATTCTGCTGCTTATCTTTCTGAAATTTCTGTGCCTTATTCTTCATTATTATTATTACTGTTGTCTCTGCTACTACTACTAACCTTACATTCAAATCCCGTCCTCTTTTCTTCCATCCCAGCACCTGTTCTGGGCCCTACAGAGGGCTTTTTTCATCAAAGAGCCTCAGAGAAAGAATGCAACTATGGTCCTTCCAGAGGCTTAAACCTGCTTTATAATATGAAGTACTTAAAACCAGAAGAATCAGTCAGTTGCTCAGCATCTCATTTACTCTTGAGCTTACCCAAGTAGGCTTTTCTGACTTGAGTCTAGGTAGGCAAAGGGTCATTTTCAAGTCAGGTCCAGTCAGAGCTCACCCCGAAGATGACTAAAGTGCTTTAGTTTGGTATTTCCTCAACCTGGAGATAGAGTGGAATCACCTGTGGGGCTTTTTATAGCTTCAACCAGCTACAAAGTCAGAAACTTCTAGGCCTTGATCCCAGGAATATGTGTTTTTAAAGGTTTCCTGAAATTCTGACACAGATTGTCCATGAACTTAATCCACACTACTTTGTTTTAACAGCATGGTACATGCATCATCCATGGTATCTCAGCTATTTTTGATAACACCTCCAAAAGAAATTACTCAAACCATCTCTGCAATTCAATTTTCTCATAAAAATAAATAGTAAAGTTTTCATGATTTAGCAAATCCTCTTTTAGGAGAGATGAGTGCAGACATGCTCATTATTTATTCACTTTACTAATATTTATCAAGCTAAGCAGTTTGCTAGCTGTTGGGAATGTAATGATAGATAAGAAATGCTCCTGACCTTGATACTCTGCCTATAGTGGAAGAGACAGACAAACAGGCAATGCATTGTGGGAGATATTGCTAGGGATGGATGAATGATTTGCGCTGTTTAAGCAGGTTCCCAGACAGGTGCATGACAGATGATACGAGCATATGTGTATTGCACATGTGAGGATGTATGTATCGATGCATGTAATTTGGTCACAGATCCTTTACTGACATCATCTTCAACTTTCAGGATGGAATAAACTAGGCATGTTTACCTTTTTCATTTTGAAACTTTTCCTTGGATGCCTGTTGAATGCCTCCCTCCATAAACATCACAGTAAGCTCCTATATGTGAATGCAGAGGCCACCGAGGAAGACAGGCCAGTTCAGAATGTGCTGGACCCAGGCAAGCAGAACTCGCATCACGAGCAGAAACATGACATTTTCCACAGAAGTTTATCAAATGTGATTCCCTGTTTTTACTGTACTCCGGGAATTTATAGCATTCATTCCATATCTCAGGAAAAACCTCTGAATAACTTTGCAGTGTATGCACCCACCACTCGTCCAACTCACATACTGAGAAGTGATTACTTTAGGCGGCCTTTGTTTTCAGATGTATTAAAGTTGCAAATGGCTCTGCATTTTCTGCAGCTTGCACTCATTTTATAGAATTGTGCTGAATATCCCCAGGGCAAAAGGGTAGGCACAGGTTCCTACTAAAGAATTCTTAATGACAAAATTAATAACAATTCTTTGCTTCTGTGAATGTGTGTCTGTGTTTCCACATGTGACTATGAGTGGGTCAGTGTCTGCATATACAGTATATTCTAAGCTATTACTCTTCATGGTTAGAGCCTCAGAGAAAGGCTTTTGTGTCATTTCATCTTTCCAGTCCTGTAATGAAGGCAGGGGCAGGTGGTATGATACCATTTTTTCCAAAAGAAAAAAAATAGGCTCACACAATTTATGTCTCATTCAAACTTCACAGTTAGTGAGAGAAGAAACCAGAATTTGAATGGAAGTTTTTGACTCTATATTCAGGGTTCTTCACTATATTTCATTTAGGTTTATTGGTAGAATCTTGGGCAATTCACACCCAGGACGCTCCTGAAGAGTGGATTATTGCTTTTTCAAATTTGCCACTTTTGGCTTCTTCTTAGTATATAGGGAAAATGGAGGATAGTGCCCAGTTATTTTCTCCTTGCATAATCCATATTGGTTCCTTGGGTAGAGACATCCACCTGCCTACTCATTAGTGCTTTATTGTGTGTTTCCACAAGGACCACAGAAATGGCTGATTATCCACAGCTTTCGCTGACTTCTCTCACTTTATGGCAATGCCTCCCTCTGGTTCATAAAATTACTTTTGTAAATTGCTTGTGTTGTCTGTACATGATGAGCCTACCTCTAACAAAAGGAATTAAGTGTGTACTGGAGAAGAAGTGCATTTTGTTGGGGACAAATGGGAAAGCAATAAGATAAGAATTCTCATTCCCCCTATAGGAGGATAGACATAGCTGTGTCCATAATGGCAGCTGTCATTTACAGTAATGATTTACATAGATTAAGCCTGATGGCTTCAAAGGTACTGCCTTGGGATAATTTTGTCTTTATGAGATGTCACCCGGAGGTCAGGAAATAAATGTCACAGGCACCTAGAAAAGCAAGTTGAAAAGGTGAGGGGCATGCAGTCGTTCCTCCAGGGCGACCCAGGTTGCTCCCAGAACACTCGGACAACAGTCTGCACCATTGATCCTCATCTGTGAGGGTTGGGGAACAAATCCCCAGGAGCCTGTGGTTATTAATGGGCACCAGCTGCTCCATCTTTATTGCTGTCGGTCACGGTGTCTGCCTCTGCCAGTCTGCAGAGATGCGGCCTCGGTGGGCAGGGTGCAGGGCTGCTGATCAGCATTTGCCTCTTCACTGCCCTGTTCTGCCTTCCACCCCAGTGCAGGTTCTGAGGGTTACCAGTTCCTTTACTTCCAGCGGTTACTTGGGAGACAACCAATGTCGGACAGCGCCACCTGCTGAGTTGAGTGACATTTGAAACCAAACTGCTGTTAGCGTCTACATAGAGCTCACCAGCTATCGCCCTTGCCTGTAACATATCCACTTGCTGGGTGGACTTGGGGTAAAAAATTACCGACAAAAAAAAATTAAGGTGAAGACAGAGAAAAGAATAGTGGTTTCCAGGTAATTCAGGAGAGGAGGATGGAGTATTATTGTTTAAAGGATACAGATTTTCAGTTTTGCAAGATGAAGAATTCTGGGGCTGGATGGTGGCAATGGCTCTATGACAATACGAATGTACTTAATACCACGAACTGTAGACTTAAAAATGGTTAAAATGGCAAGCTTTAGTTATATGTTTTTACCTCCACCACAGTAAAACAAAACTCCATAGAACTATGTAAAAGAATACTCATGAAATAAAATGAAGTATTTTATTTAATCATTACAAATACATGTGAATAAACAAGTCTATCATTGAATAGAATTTGAGGGCCTTCTAGATAAGCAATACCTTGCTACTGCAAGATGTTTCCCTCCACATCTCATTGGTCTTGAAACTGAGTGGCAGAGAACACTGTTTATTCATTTAGGAAAATGGTAGGGTGATCATTAGAAATGACCCCATGTCAAAAGACCATGGTTCTGGTCCCAAAACCTTTAGATAGCTATGCCAAGAACTTTACCTTTCTTAACTGACCTATTAATTCACCCCTTCAAAGGAAAAGAGATATGAGAACTCTTTTAATTCTAAGAATAAAAATTTGAATATTCATATGAAGGTAACAATTTGACTTAGTTCCCCAAATAACAGAGATGACTGAGACCATGTCTCTTTGTGTGTGTGTGTGTATGTGTATGTGTGTGTTACCCTAGTACTGAATGAGGGTCTTCACACTGAGCTACATTCCCATTTTTTTATTTTTTTATTTTGAGATAAGTTTTCACTAAGTTGCTAAGTTGCTTGGCTGTACTTGAACTTGTGATGCTCCTGGCTCCCTTCCCAGAGTCCTAGTGTTACAGATGTGCACCACCATGCCCAGCTACCATGGCCTTTCTGTAGTGCAGAGTCTATTTAAGGAAAGAGGGCAAATGGGAGGTGTAACACTGGCTAAATTAGGCAGTTTTCAAACAAAGAATTTAGAAAAGTATATTAGTGGTTTATTAAAACAGCTTATTAGCTTTCAATCAGCATTGTATAAATGGAGTAAAGCAGAAAACCATTGAGAGAGCTGCACTTGTTAAGGGTTGTTTTGGAAACTTCTTTCACTTGTGCATAAGAGCTGTTCTCATCCTCTCCATTTTTCAGTTTTCAATATTTTTACTGTTTGATGGGCATTTACAGTGGTCCACTCATAGACCTTACTAAAACATAAACATAGACCTTCTTTCATCTTAGAAATATATAAGAATTTTTGACATGGACACATCATGGCCTTATTACAAGAGACAATAGCACCCTCTCTAAGCAGCAGAGTTTTCAGGATTTTTGATGCAGGAAGACCAATAAATGTGGCTATTTAACACTTCTGCTTCAGTTTCACATGTGGACACAATCAAACTCAAGACAATATGGAATGGTGCAGTGATACAAAGGGCATAGAAACCATCCTAAAACTTTTTGAAGAAAACCGAAGATATAGTAAAAATTTAGCAGAAAAAAATCTTTCACAAGCTCGTGCTCAAAGTCCTGGAAACTGGAAAGGAGAGGGATAGAAAATGAGAGAATGGAAAAAACAAGCAGAGACACAAGGGTACAGTGTTCTGAGCTTTCTATTGTCTGGAAATATGTTTCTGTTGGTGAATCTGGGTAGGATACAGCAGCTGGCGAGGTGAGCCAGCTGTGACTGAGTTCTGAGGATGGAACCTCCAAGGCGCCATCTTTGATTGACAGATGTCCTTTGCTTTAGATTCTGCACTCCATGTCACCTTGAAATATATTCCCACTAAAAATGTTCATGCACTCAATAGCCTCATTGGCTATCTTTTTCAACATTCCACTCAGTAAACTGGGCAATTATCTATGAAAAACTTTAACTTGTAAATATATGTGTGAGATGCTGGGCAAAATGCAATTAATTTGAGGAGAGTGTGTCAAAAAGGATTTTTAAGGTCCCTGAAGGGATTTTTATGAACTCTCAATATTTTCTAGTAGAGTTACATAACAATGGAATAAGATTGTAATAGTAGGACTAATTGTTTATAATAAATAAAAAATTATAATCTTAAATTCTATGTAGCTAGTATTAGCTAAGGCAGGTTGAATGCTGCAGAAAAAAGTGGATTTCTTGTTCACACTAAAATCCAGTGCAGTATTCCTTGTTCACTGGTTTTTCTGAAAGGTTTCCCATCAAGTGGTCATTCAAGATCCAAGTGCCTTCCATCACTTAACACCATCATCTTCAAGCATCTTCAGGTTCATAACGGAATGAAAGTGAAGGTGTGCAGGACTGTAACAATCCTAGCTTGGAAGTAACCCATGGACCAGAACTGGTGACTCAGATTCCCAGGGCCCAGCCGTGTAGTCCTGGCTTGGGAGCAACAACTGTATACTGTAAACCTTCAATTATTGAGGTATAAATGAATGCATAATACTGATTGTTTTATATTATAATTTGTTTACTATTTCTATGATTATACTTCACGTCTTATTTTAAATAATTTTAAAGAATAGTATAGAATGAGCACTTATTCAGTCATTCAATCATTTTTCTACCTTCCCTGGCAGGTTTTTCAAAGATTTCACACCGTGTCTCAGGATAGCACAGGTGGAATTTTCCTTAGGAAGTACAGTAATTTACAGCTCTGGCACATGAACTTCAAATCCCTTCTGACTTGGACCTTGGTAAGCTATGCAAACTCCTCCTTGGCATTGTCTGTGGCTAAACACAGTTGGAGGCACATTCTCTCAGATTAATTTTAGTTCAGCTAATTGTGGAACATGAATAATGAAGGTAAGGCAGTAACTGTAGCCAAGACATAAGATAATTACTTGTGGCTAAAAACACCGATTAAACCAGTGATTCTATTTACAATAATGTGCCTTGTATCATCATACGTTGAACTTGTGGCAACTTTTGAAATCAGAATCAAATTGTTTTAAATTGTCAGAAGTCTCTAGTATCACCAGAGAGCTTAGGAAATGATATACTCAGTGGTTGCATGAATTCTGGTTACAAGAGTGGTGTTCGTTGCTATGGGTGGAAACAGTCCTTAACCCTTTGTGTAACGAGTGAAATACTTTGCAAAGCTGTCTAATTGGCTTTTCTCTAAACCTCTGTTCATTCACTGTAATTGATCACTCCTTAATCAACACTGCTGGGTCGACCAGCAATCTCCATTCCTTCCATAAACGTTATAGACTGATGCCCACAGTGTCTTTCATGGAACTGAAGACTGGAAGCAGGCAGTTTACATACACACCGCGGCTCCATGGGGCTACTAAAGGTCCATCCTGCCTTCAGATTTCTGATCCACGATTCCTAGAAAGTGCCTGTCATCCTTATGGTCCAGAATGGCCCTCAGAGCCCCAACTACTCATGAGCAGGATAAAGAACCTTACCCTTTTCTTTTCAAGAGACAACTTTGTCCTCTTAAGAGATGTTATTCTTCTTGTAATCCCACAATTCTGGGAGGCTGAGCCAGGAGGGCCACACATTCGAGCTCAGCCTGGGCAACTTGGCAATTTAGCAAGACTCTGTCTCAGAAGGGAAAAAAGGCTGAAGTCTGAAGGTATGGCACAGTGGGAAAGTCCTACACATTCTGTCATATTCACAAAGGATGTTATTTTGTGCACAAAGGTGCTTTACCCAGTGCTTAACTTGGGTGTCTTTTTTAGAAGACCAAAAGTATATGGTGATTCAGAATGCTCAGGAGTAGCTCATATCACTTCTACTCACATTCCACTGGCCAGAACTTAATCATACCATCACACTCAGCTGCCAGGAGGTCAGCTAATACTTGGTTTCGGTGGAAAGAGGAGGGCACAGATGTTTTTATCAAAAAGCAGTCTCTCACACTGGTTTGTCATTATTGAGTTTAATCGACTCTAGATCATCTGATAGGATGTAGTTTCTAAAAATGTAAGTCTTAGGAACATATCTTGGACTTCAGAGAACTCACAACTTTATAAATGATGCATGAGTGGTGGGACAATGTAAGGCAAAGAAAACCACTGGACTTGATTATTAAGTGGTACTGAGTCTATCAGCCCATCAGGAGGGACATACATGAAGCAAGGTCGTGACATTGTGGGACTGCCCACCCCCACCCATACGGGACTGTAATGTCACGGGGCCTAATGTCTCAGTGATTCTTGTTGAGTTTTCATTTTGTAATTGTGTAGTTGCATCCAAATGTTTCCTAAGAGAACAATATGAATTTAAAGCAAAAATCTCCATGATCAAGATCGTTGTCATCATCATCATTATCATCATCAAATCAATTTGCATTAAGTAATATTCTCTTAAAAAAGAACAAAGTTAGTTCATGAATAGATGAACTGATTTTCCCTCCCTCTCTTCCTCCTTCCTCTCTTTCCTTTCCTTTCCATTCCATTCCTTTCCTTTCTTTTCCTTTTTTCTTCCTTTCTTTTCAGCTTTATTGAGCTACAATTAGCATAGCATATAATTCATTGATTTAAAGTACATAATTCTATTAGTTTTAGTACATTTACAGAATTGCACAATCTTCATTATAATCAATTTTAGAACATTTTCATCACCTCCTCCATAAAAGCCTCTTCCAGTAAATTAATTGCTCAATTCTCATCTCTTGGAAAATATTAGTTTACTTTCTGTCTACATAACTTTGCCCTAGACATCTTATATAGCTGGAATTATCTAATATGTTATTTGTGGTGACAGATTTCTTTCATTTACCATAATTTTTCTCAAGGCTCATCCATATTATGGTAATGATACTTCTTTGCCTTTTTATAGGAAAATGATTTTCCTTCTGTGCATATTGATTTATTTGTTTATCTATTCACCCATTGATAAACATTTGAGATGTTTCCACTTTGGGCTATTATGAAGAATGTTGCTTTGAATATTTCATGTACAAGTGTTTATGTGGATGTATGTTTTGCTTTCTCTTGGATACATACCTAGGAGTGGAACTGCTGGATTGTATGGTAATTCTAATCTTTGAGGAACTGTCAAATTGCACACCAAAGTGCTGGCACGATTTTATAATCTTCCCAGCTTTGTATGAGAGTGTTAATTTCTCCACGAGCTTGCATACACTTGATCTGTCATTTTCATTCTGGCCATTCTAGAGGGTGTAAGGTATTTTCTCATTGTGGTTTTGACTTGCATTTTCCTGATGACTAGTGATACTGGCCATCTTTTCACATGTTTATTGACCACTTGTACATTTCCTTTGGAGAAATGTTTGCTTAGGTCGTTTGCCCATTTGAAAATTGTGTTATTTATTGAGTGGGATATTTATTACCAATTATTTTATGGTTGAGCTGCAGGTATTCTTTGTACATTCTTGACATAGCCCTTTATTAGATATGTAATTTGCAGATAGTTTATTTGTATTCTGTTTATATAAAAATACGATTCTACTACCAGTTCTATGAGTTGCTTGCTTAGTTTCATGATGGTGACAAAGACAGATTTCCTGAAAGCTTCAAGTAGCTTTCAGGCAAATGCATTACATAAATGCAATATAAAGACAAATCTGATTACAATGAAGTGAAAACAAACAAGTAAATCAGTGATGGCAAACATTTTAGAGCTTCCAGTGATACAAACAGCCTGCTGCCACACACATGCTGTAGGTTCACCACCACAGAAATAAATCATCCCAGGTGGAGAACAGGTGTCCGTGGACTCCCAGGATAGTACCTGTGAATCCTTCGGGTGAGGACTGACAGTTTGGCCCATCAACTCGATCAAAATAGCAGTCAGTTCAATGAAATAAAAACAAAACTGATTTGGCAGGGTTTTCCTTTTAGGAAAGCTGACAGAATGTTTGACTGAATCACCTGGATATTTGCTAATAAAAAATTATCTAAGGATCTCATTGTTCTTTATGCAGCTTATTGACCACAAAACTATTTTACTGGGGTAGAATGATGGAATTACTGTTGGCTTGGATCCAGGAGATTCTTCAGTTTGTAGGTGAGGCAGTCAAGGGACTCTTATGAGGTCTTATGCTGCCTGGAAGGGCTGAACATCAGAAACTCTGCGCTGAATTCCAGGTCAAGCTTCTTTCAGGCACAGCACTCCATTATTGCTCTGCCACCTGCCTTTCTGGCTGCCTGTTGAACTTTCCAGCTTGCCTTCTGAAGAGCAAGATTGAAAAGTGAGCACTTTTAAGCAGCATTTAGGATCTTACTGAAGCAAACTGGGGTAGTCGTCGGTGCCCAGGGTCAGAGTAGCTGGGCATGTCACTGCGATCTGCTTTCTCTCTGATGTAGCAGACAATACTCCCGGCTGCGGAGGATCTGTCAGCGAGGCATTCTGGCTGAGGGTCACTCTAGCCCAGGAACAGATGACAGGACGGCAGGCAGTCTGTCCCCTTCTAGGGAATAAGGCAAGGATTCCTTTAACACAATGTGACAACTAATCTCTCTATAGCATCTGACTGAGAGGTTTTAATTACTACTGTGTGAAACACACATGATATCCTCATACACACAAACATCCGGGGCTTCTCTGTGGTTATTATTTTGCTGAGCATCTCTGAGGACAGAGTGAGTTGATTCTGAATCCTTTTTCTCCCTGTCTCTGTCTTTACCTCTTTTCTTCTTTATTTCCCTCTTCCTTTCATTTTCTCTGAGTTTGTGAGAAAAGGCTTACTGATGTTATGCTTTGAACAGAAGCCTGGGTCCTCCAGGTCTCCTTCTCTCTCAGCTACAGCAGGGAACCCACTGGTCACAGGGAAAGGAGGTGTTTTCACAGCCTCGCTGGCATCAGATGAAGGGCTCTCCGGGACAGCATGTTTGTCTTGGGATGGACTATCTTTGCACAAGAATGGCAGAAGTCACTAGAATGCAGTTGGGGGAAGCACCCAACCCGCAGTTTCATTCAGCTAAAGGCTGTGTCACCATAATACCAAGTATGTGCATCATTCACCCTGTGAAAATGCATTAACGTCTTTACTCTACAATGGCTAGTGTCTGAGTAGTTGGCAGTATCACAATATTTAATTCAGATTGTTCTTATTTAAATATGAGATGACTCAACTGATCAGCTTGCAAGAGTACTTGAAACACTCTTTTATAAATATCCCTCCCTCAGTATTGCAAAAGATGACGAGAAACCTTTGAGAAAACACATATTTTGATCAGACTGGTTTGAGTACCAAGGTGTTCCACAGGGAAGCATTTTCTAGCCATTTAAATGTAAAAATGGACACCTGTTTCACTTGAAAAGAAAGAGTATGAATTAGAGGGATGGAATCTGAGATAATTACTATGATATCTCCATGGCCAGAATGAGATTAATACCTAGTGTTCCTTGCATACTCCAATAATTCCAGGATTTGAGGGGAATTCTCTCCCCAAAGTTTCTATTATCCCGAGGGCTAAGAGAGTGTTTACAGTTTATAACTCTTTTTGTTTTGATTTAAATTCTCACCAAGTAAAGACCAGAAGGATGATCTGTAAGTTGCCACCAAAAGTTTTAGTGGAAAGGAAATCAATCACCTTCATTCCCTGTTCCAGAAAGACTCCCTTTAGTTGAGATTGTTCACTGACTACACTGGCTTCTGTGAACTTCAGCATTTTTTTTCTCTGCTCAAACTCCTACATCTCTGGCATTTCACCTCCTGTTCTCTGCTGTGCTGCCCTCCTTCCTCTGCATAGCTTGCTTTGGGCTGGATGACAGAATAAGCTCCATAGCTTGGACATGTCACACTGACCCAATCTGCTCCCTGGTCTGATTCTGGGGGGCCAGTGTTCTGGCTTTACTTACTTTTCAGGGCCAATTCCATTACAAAAATCTTTCCCTCTACCAAGTGTCTAACCAAAAATTGGACTGTCTTCCTGTAACCCAAACCCTCCTCTACTTTTGAATTTCTAAGCTCCCATTTTCGTTCTGTCCCATCCTTCTGGAATGCCCTTTCATTCTCAGTGTGTTCATGACCTTTTTGTCACGGGGACCAAGTATCAGACATATGCAACCTCAAAGAGAAAATGTTGATTTAGGCTGTTGGTTTCAGAGGTTGTGGTCCATGATCTGCTAGCTCTAAGACAGAGATGACATGGCGGGGGGACATGGGACAGGTAGGGGATGAAAATACACCCTTCCTGCTCACATACTCAGTGACCCACCTCCTCCCACCAGGACCCGTTCACTAGCAGCACATTCCTCTCTGAACTCCTCAATGGACGAATCTACTGACGAGTACGGCACCTCCATCACAGGAGCCTTTTGGGGGACAGTTTTCATTCAAACCCTAGTAACACTCAGTGCTTGCTCCAACCCATCAAAATCGGACACATCTTTAAAGATACAGCCTAATGGCCTCCTTTTTCAAAGGCCTCTGTTGTGCTTTCATAGCTCTTTTACAGCAACTATTCCGGGCCCTGTTCATATTCCAACTTGATGTGGTCCAGGAGGAAGAGACATTAACCTCAGTTTTGTGACTGAAAAGATAGGTCCCCCCCACCATGGCCCTCAGTCTCTTTGGACCTCAGGTTCTTCCTGTGTCAGTGAGAGGTGCTGGATTGAATGGCCCCTCAGGGCCCTTCCTTTTAAGTCCCATTTCTTACAGTTTCAGCGTCAACATCTTAAGTGTCCTACAGACACGCTGACTCCTTTAGAGGACAAGATGGATAGCTTATTTGCTTAAATTTTCTCTCTCCTTTCTCAGTGCAAGAGTATTTTGCACAGAGTAAGCCCCAAATGAATGCTTTTTAAGCAAAAGAGAGGAAGAAACAAAATTTCCTACTGCAATTTGATCATATTTTTGTTTTCAGACATGGAAATGAGCATGGCAGGAACTGTCTACTTCCTGTGCTCATCCACAGGACTTCAGCTAAATAGTTATGCACTAAAAGCAAATTTGGATGTGTCCTCACTACCCTGATTGTCTTCTTCTGTGTGCGCATGGGTTTTTGTTTCTTTATTTTCCTGAATAAAATGTGTAAGATAAATGATAATTTGTTTGAGTGGGTGTGCTTCAACTTTCAACAAAAGCAGCATGTTTTTGATTTTTAAAGAAGCCCGGTTCCTTTCCTAATCCCACGGTTTCCTGAGAACTCTGTCCTGGCCACGTGGAGTGGAATAGGTGGTCACCCATGTGATGTGATTTCAGAAGTACCAGTGGGGCTGCCATCTGCCTTGCCTTTGTCATGAAATAATGACTCCTGTGATTCCAGAAGGCTTTGTACCTTCAAGAGGAGCCTGACAAATTGCTACTTCTCACACTCTCATTGATGACCTTTTAAGCCAGCAACATTTAACTTAAGGGCAGGATTTCACAGAACCTCCAATAGGCTAATGTGCATAGCGAATCGTCAGAAGGAGAATGCAAGTGTCACGTTTCCAAAACCTGTATGACCACAGAACTAGAACCTTCCTGACTTTCATTATTCTTATTATTAAATTAAGTGCCCAGAGGGTTTAGATTTTCACTGAGCATATTTTAAGAAAAGCTGTTATTGGAGGATATGAAAGGTAGCCGAATACCTCATTCAAAGGAGCAAGCAAGCAGAGGAGAAGATGTATCCAGGACAGACGGTGGCCTCCAGCCCTCAGTAGCACTCTGTGTGCACCTCAGGAGGAGGTGCTGAGCAGGTGGTAGAGTTCCCAGATCTGTCGCTGCTTCAGCCTCAGCTGTCCCTTTTTCTCTCATGATGTTGCACCTGACTCAGCGCTGACTCTCTGTCCTCACACTTCCTCAGGTGACCTTGAGGGATTGGAGACAGCAGTGCCATGTCCACAGCACGTCTGCTCAATGTTGGGCTCTGCATTTGGCAAGGGAAGCTGTGAAGCTTTGGACCCAAGAACTTACATAGGTAGTACCCTTAAGATGCCAAAACTATTGCCCAGCTCATTAAATCAAAAATTTATACTGCTCTGGGAGGAGGTATGGATGGTAGGCATGAGGCAATTGGACATTGGGACATTTCTTGATAATGCAGGTTTGCAAAATAAGTAATAATTGCTTTTTTTTTTCTCAATTTTCCAAAAGTTTCTTGGAGCTTTCTTTATGCAAAGCCCCTCAGATAAGCAGCTTGACCACAACTGTAAAAGAAAGAGCATCCCTGATGCAGCTACTGAAATGAGATGCAAAGACTAAGGAGAGCCCCAGTGAGAAGCATCTGGGAGGGAGCGATGAGGAGGAGCGGCAGCAGAGAGGCTGGGGCTGCTCTGAGGAGCTACAGCTGGGGCATCCTGCT
Organism: Chinchilla lanigera; assembly: GCF_000276665.1. NCBI lineage: Eukaryota > Metazoa > Chordata > Mammalia > Rodentia > Chinchillidae > Chinchilla > Chinchilla lanigera. Next base: position 11,567,937 of record NW_004955462.1, read on the forward strand.
CATCGGCCATGGGAAAGGAAGAGTGCAGGGCCAAGGCCGCTACCGATCCAAGCAGGGGCCTGCCCAGCTGTCCTGGCTCCTAAGACCCCTGCAGTCCAGTGCACCCTCCCTCTCCCAGCCCATTCCACCCTGCCCTAAGGGCTCCCACAGCTCCTGTTGCTCTCTGCCAGCATCAGCCTGTTCAGCTTGTCCCTTACCTGGGGTCCCTGTTCCCACTGTCCTCCCTGCTGGAATGTCACAGGTCTCCGTCTTCACCTCCCTGCAAACCGCGACCTCCTCAAAATCAAGGGACATGGTTTTCCTCTCTGCAGCTCTGCTCCATCACACACTGGAAGATGGGCTAATATTTGTCAGCCTTGTTTCCCATTCTCTTTGAACCCATCCCACTTGTCACTGGTGCTACTCACCGGCGTCAAAATGCTTCTTATACTTGCTGGGCTGCTACTTTCCTTTGCACTTTGGTTGCCACCCCTTTCTGGGAAGACCACACGCATCTGAGGGGCACCCTTGTTCCCCACCAACGTGTCTTGCCCACCCTGCACGATCCAAACTGAGCTGGACTGAGTGATGTGTGAGCCTTGGTCTGTACTTGACCCTGAGCTAAGCAGCTCCTGCCTCTTCTCGCTGGGCACTGGAGAGTAAATGGAAAGCACTTCTTTCTTTCTAGCAGGGGTGGCAGAATATTTGCATGCAAGGGAGCTGACGATGGGGTTGATCTCTCCTTCCCACCTTTAGTTCCCTGGTTCAAGGGTTGGAAGACTAAGAACAGGGGACAAAGTGACTGTACCCATAGATAGGGGAGAGACAGAGCGGCTGCTACTGGTCCAGGAGTGGGAGCTGGGCTGAGCTCGCAGCAACACTTCCTCATCTGCCAGGGTGGCAGCCCGGCAGGGGGCTAATGAGAAGTGAGGTGTGAGGCAGGAGCTTCAGCTGGACAGGCAATTACTGCTGCTGCTCAGGCTGCTGACAGCACGCGGTTGGCTGCAGGGCCCATGCAGGGGTGGCTGCTGCGACCTGTGCCTCAAAGTCCCCTCCATCCTAATGAGGGTGCTACTGCCCCACTGGCCGAGGGGACCTGTGGGCTCTCCCAGCCCCTGTTCCCCCAGCAGGCTCAGCTTGCCCTCCACATCTCGAAAAAGAGGGCGGACTTATGGTTGGTCCATGGAAGGAAAAGGGCAAATGCCCACATCTGCCCAGCTGACCCTCTGTTCAGGTGCTTCGCTGGTTCCTGTCTGAGAAGAGCAGAGAGGTGATTGCTGTGATGTGCCCAGCATTAGTGGCCTGCGGTGCTCCTGATGCAGACCTGCGTCTGGCTTCGCCGGAGCCTTCCTGGTGAGTCCTGCCTGAGGCCTGCCAGGCCCTCTGGACTAAGTCCAATTGCTTCCTCCCTGGGGAGGCCTCTGGGCCAACCCCATTGTCTGTGCTTGCCTCCCTCACTTGACCTCAAGCCTGGTAGCAACGGTGCCCTTCCCGTTTCTGTGTCCTGGCCTCACTGGTGGAGTCCTCCAGCTCCTGTGTATCTCAGGCCTCCAAAGTTGAGGTTGTCGAATGAATCGAACAATGAAGCAGTCATTCAGATTGGTCCTCCCTAATTCAACTACTAGGATCTGGAGAGGCCTGGAAGCCTGTCCCGGCCTCCTCTGAGGGGACAGGGGTGCTCAGCATGCTTTCTGAGGACTTAGTATAGGACCTTTCCTCTCTGCTCCCTCCCCAACCCCAACCTGGGCAGGTGAGCTGGCTGGTTATTTTGTTAGAAAGTCCCGTCGGACTGTTTTTCAAGATGCCCCGCTTCTGAGTGAGAGTAAGAAGGTACTCTTAAGTGGTGTACAGGCTTTTTTTTCTTTCTTTTTTTTTTTTTTTCCTGTGGTAGCAGGAATTGAACAAGGGTCTTTGCACTGAGCTACAACCCAAGCCCTTTTGACTTGATGTTTATTTACTCACTAGGTTGACCAGGTTGGCCTTGACCTTGAAATCTTCTTGCCTCAGTTTCTTGAGCTGCTGAGACCACCGGGCCTGGCTCCGGCAGGACTATTTTGTAAGAGTATGCTCTCTTGAGCTGTAGTATTTGCCCCATTAACTAGGCAAATCTCCTTTGCCCTTTCACCCTTTTGCCCTTTTCTGTAGTTTTGCTCTCCTTCTCCCTGTGCTCAGGCCCATCCCTGGGTGCAAGGGGGTCCTGCACGTTTCCACTCTCTAGGTCTGAAGTTAACCGCCCCCTACACACACACACACACACACACACACACACACACACTTCCTTTTCCCAGCTCCAGCCCCTAGCTTGTATTTTCGTAGGTGGGAATAAATCGGATAACAGAACCGTGGAGGGCTGGTTTCAGGTGGGCAAGGCAGAGGATTTCCCAAGACTGGGAAACCGCAGTCTTTTTTCTGATACCCTTTGTGGAGCCCCCCACAACCCCAACCCCTCAGACCTCCCACTTTTCTCCGGACCCAGTTTGCACACTGCGTCCAGGATCCGAGCCAGGGAAAGGGAGCCGCCTGCAGAAGGCGCACAGCCCGCGCCTGCCCGGCCTGAGGACACAGCGCGTGGCCGGCAGGACGCGTCCCTCTCTCCTCGGGCGCCGAGAGGACGCCCCGCCGCGCGCCACCTCTCACAACAGCCGGCCCGCGTGTCACAGCCAATTAGGCTTCGGAGGGAGCGAGCGAGAGAGGAGTGACACCGCAGATTGACCCCTGCTGTCGCGGGGCAGATGTGGAGGCCAGCACGCGGCCCCCGCACGGCCACGCCGCTAATTAATCACCTCGGCCGCCGAGTCGTGACAGCGCTTTGCGCGGAGCTGGGCGCACGCGGAGGAGGGGACAGGCGCCCGCCCACACAGCTCTGGGCGATCAGACCCCCCTCTCCCAGCCGGCTTCTGGCATGTTTTCATGAAACTGTTCGTGTTAAAGCGAAAAGTGGAAAAAGGAAGAAACTTAAAAAAAAAAAAAAAAAGTCACAAGGAATGACACGTGGTGCTGGCTGGTGGCACCAGCGAGCTGCGCACAGGGAGGGGACCCAGACGCGCCGCCCTCTAGCGCCGGGCGTGAGCCAGGGAGCCGCGGTTCAAGGGTTTGTCTGGGGAGGAGCCGGGATCTGCCGGCCTGGGATGAAGGCTCAGCGCTCCTCTCCTTCACCACGTTCTTTGCTAACCTCCTTCCACCCCGTTCTTTTCTCAGTCACCTTGGTGCAGTGATCACATCTGTCCTCCAAACGCTGCTTACACAGCTTTCAAGACTTGACTTGGACCTGAGCTAGTGGACACTCCCTCCAGGAAACCAGTGGACACTCCCTCCATGTAAATCACCACCCCACGCTCAAGTCCTCTGCGATCCGCGCTGCCTCCGCACTGAGGAGCCAATCACAGCAGTCAAGAGCTTGACCTGCGGTTGTGTACTACCCAGCACAAGCGCCCTGTTCCCTGCACAGCGTGTGGCGACAAACTTGCCCTTAGAATCCTGCAGTCCCCTTCTTTTTTCCTCTTTCCTCAACAGTGGGGGTTTAGTGCAAAGCCTTTACACTGAAATACATCCCCAGCCCTTTTTTAAAATTATATTTTATTTTGAGAACGGATCTCCCTAAATGGCCCAGGCTAAGCTTGCACTTGTAGTCCTCCCGCCTCAGCCTCCCAGAGTGCTGGGATCACTGGCATACCTGCTTGCACTTACAAATTTTTGTGGGTGATGCATGAAGAAGGTGTCCTCACCTTCAGGGGGCTCCTCGCCTGCTGGAATGTTGTACTATTGGGCATAGGTGAGGGGTCAGAGCCCAGAAGAGACAGGGCAGCCCCAGCTTTAGATACAAAGCACACACCTGGTCGTGTCTGATGGGCAACTGCTTTTGTAGGAATGCTGGGTGAATTCTAGTTTTTCTCTGCTAAGGGTCAGAATCAAAATCAAAACAGTCAGGTCCTTCACAGGGTGGCCTATTCTTCCAGATGAAGGCTGCCCTGGTTGCTCACAAACTAACTGTAGGCCAGGCTGGAGATGACATAAAACCTGGTATAGGTCCAGGGTGAGTGTGTCCCTTTGGATGTAGATCACAGCAGGGGTGTTTGTTTTAAAGTCGAGACTCCTTGCCCACTTACACCCTTTGGGTCAGGTGCAGTCTCTTAGTGGATGGGGAGGGAGGTTTCTTGGTATCTGGCCCAGGCCACTGTCTCAAGGTTGTCCCCTGCCCTGCCTGCCATACACCCAGCCTCTTTCTTTGGTCCAGGTGGTAATGTTGAGGTCCTTGTAGCCTACCCTGACGTGGCTTTCTTCAGACCTCCTGCTAGAAGAGGGCTTGAAAGACAGACACAGAAATCACCTCCTCCCTTCTGTAACACAAGAAGCACTATCAGGAGCGCCATGGAACAGTCTGACAAAAATTCCTTCCAGTGTCCCACTTGACTGAGTCTTGCTAAGTCTCTAAACTGCCCAGGTTGTGCTTAAACTTGTGATTCTCTAGCCTTGGCCTCCCAGAGTGCTGGGATTACAGTCGTGCACCACTGAACCTGGTTTAAAAAGGAGAACGCTTTGACAATGAATCTCTGATTAAACATTAAGAGCTCGGTGGGGCTGAGGATTTAGCTCAGTGGCACAGCGCCTGCCTGTCAAGTGCAAGGTCGTGAGTTCAGTTCCCGGTACCAGAAAAAAAACATTAAGAGCTCTGGATCCCCCAACGTCTCCATGCTTCTAGAGAAAGTACTGAGAAAAAAATATACACAGTGTTTTTTAAAGTAGTGAAAAATATTAATAAATGATGCTGAGCAAATCTCAAAGCAACTGGACCTTTGGAAGCCACTGGTCTTTGTAGTTTAAAATACGTGGGAGAAATGTGTACATTGAGAAAACAAAATCATGCGCACAGGAGTAACTTTTGCAATGTGTAAACTGGACAATGTGTGGTTACATGCTGGCTCTCTAGGGCTGGTGCTTGGGAGACAAGGGAGCGTTTCTGGGCCACCTTCCAAGCACACGGGACCCTGAGGTCTGTGACGGCTTAGATCTATCCTGTCCCTCCAAAGGCCCCTGTGCTCAGAGGCTGGCCTGGGAAGGTGACTGGATTATGGGAGGGATGTGATCATCGGTGGATTAATCCGGAGCTGAATGTGCTGTGCAGTGGTGGGGCCTGACTGGAGGAGGCTGGTCATGGGGCGGTGACCTGGAATATATACCTCCCTCCCCAGCGCCTCCCTTCCTACTCTACTTCCCGGCTGCCATGAGCAGCTTTCTTCCCTGTACCCTTCCTGCTTTGGAGCCAGGAGCCAAAGCAGCACTCCCCTCATTTACAGTGTAAGTATCAGGTGTTTTGTCCCAGCGTCGGAAAAGTGATCAGGGAAGATCTCCGTGTGCTGTAACTTCTGTTATGAGTTCTCTCGTAACAGTGCTTATTCTAGAAAGCGTATATAATTACAGAAATGCGGGAGTTGAATTCAAGGGAACCCTTTTAACTTGTGTGACTGAGCCATATTTTTTTATGGGCCAATAGTTACCAAACACACACTCATATGCAGATGAACACTTATATACACCCTTTTGCACACACTTGTTCAATATCTTCTTTAAATCCTGAGTAAGAAATACGCAGCCAGGAATTCTCTGTAGCAGGGACAGAGTGGGATTTTCCAGATGGGCCACAAAGGTCATTGCTCACAACAGCTGCTGTTTAACCCCTCTGGGTGTTGGGGGTGTCCTGTGCACCGCAGCAAGCCCCCTGCAATCTTTGCACCATGCCTTGTGCGGACAGTTACTCGGAGCAGTGTCTTTTCTCCAGGGCACTTTAGGTTGAGCTTTGGTACTTGTTTTCACAAACCCTGTGCTGCAAATTCCAATTTTTTACATTTATAACATTTTTAAAAATTTACCCATACCCTGTATTTTGGATCACCCCTTGTGTATGTATGTGTGTGGCATCAAGTGTGTGTGAGTATAGGCGATAAAGTGCCCGTGAGTATTATGCACCGGTGAGTGTGTTCATGTGTGTCAGAGGTGTGAGTGTGGGTGTCTGTGTGAATGCACGTGTAGTGGTGCGTGTCGATGAGAATTATGGGAGTGTGTAAGCATGGACATGATCTGTGCACACGTGTGTGAATGATCACATGTGTGTCCTTAGTGTGTGTGTGTGTGAGGCTGTGTGTTCATGCATGTGTCTCTCCCTCTCACGGGATAGTTCTGAGCCAGCCTTATTTATGGTCACGGGCAAAAAGACAGGATGTCTTAGCAAAATGGTAAAAGAGCAGTCACTCAACTTACTCCTCAGTAAATCTCCAAATGGCTTTTTAGACTTACTACTGTATCTTCTTTTCCTAAATAGAATTAAATATGGAGTCAAATTAAATGTGAAACAAAAACAGAGGGTGAGGAACTGGTCTGAAAATAGGGGAAGGTAGAATTGGTCTGATTAAAAAACAAAAAAACAAAAAAAAAAAAGGAAGGAAAATGTAACAGAAACTAGCAGGGATGAAGAACAGTGACAGGCTGATCCTCAGCAGAGAACACCGCGGCAGAGCAGGAGCAGCAGATCCAGCCGCGGCAGGGAGGGTGGCAAGGAGCCCCAGGTTTCTCCAAGATTTGGGAAGATCGCATTTTGGAAAGCCTGTGACTTCCCTTCGGCACCTGCCGGCCAAGATGGGAAAAGGATTCTGGTTGAAAGGTAAAGTCTCCATCTGGTGGCTAAATCTAGAATTGCAGCTCTTCTGGTACAGTTTCAAAACAAAGGGACACCTCGCCTAGAGCGCTGGGCAACCCGCCCAACCATTTCTGTGCCTCAAAGGCCTCCGCACTCTGCAGCCCCAGCCTTTCCCCACTTACACCTCCCTTCAAAGGCTCTCCCACCCTCTCGGCCACCGAAGTTGGCTAAGCATTTATCCTGCATTTGTATTTCTTTCCTCCCATAAACTTAGCCCTTAATAAGCGACTTGCCGTGTTACAAACAGAGAACAAGATCAGAAGCTGCCAGAGATGTGATTTCCGGATATTCATTTCCAAAAAACCAAGACGACTTTTGTCTAACAGTATGGCAGACAGTACACAGTCACTCGTTTGTTTGTTTTTGAGGCATGAGTTCTGTAATTCAGGCTAGTCTTGAACTCACTATGTAGCCCAGGCTGACCTTAAACTCATGGCGCACTTCCTGCCTCAGCCTCCCTGAATGCTGGGATCACAGGTGTGCACCACCATGCTTGGCACAGTCCCTTTAAAGGAGAAGCTCAGGAAATCTGCTTATTTGCCTCTGTAGACACTACTGTAGATTTGATTCTGGGCTGAGGTGGGTGCAGGGTGGGCTATCGGCCTAAATAAAGAATCACCACCTGCAGGCAGGTTCCACATGGTGAGACCCTTTCACCTGCTGATCTGCTGACATTTTTGGTTGCCTTTAATGGGGTCACTTCCCTGGCAGCTGTGAGGATCAAGGATCTAGTACATCCGAATGATGCAAGGAGAAACTTGGCTTTGATCGTAGACACAAGTGTGGAAGTACAAATTAGAGTGCAGAGTGCTTTGGGTACAGCGGAATACTGTTGCCACTTAAAGTGACTGGACGGAAGGTAACAGTGGCTAACAGGCTTTAAATGGTACCTGGCAGCTACTTCGTAATTGTTAGCCGTTATGATTTGATGCCATTTTTAATGTCAGTGCAGTCTTCCTAATGACCCTATGATTATAGCCTGTGTTAACTTATCCTACACAAGAGAAAACTGAAGGTCTGCGAAGTTACCGGCCCCAGTTTCATTCGGGTTAACGTGGAACTCCAATCTCACTTTGGTTGGCATCAAAAATCAGGCTTTTAAGCAGTAGATCAGTGCATTTATGAGAATATAAAGACATGGAAAGATTTAATAATACATTAGTATGTCAAAAGGACAAGCTAACAACATAATGATATAACCCAGTCCTACAACAGAAGTGCGAGCATGCACAGAGATAAATGCAGATATCTGCAAATAAAGTAAGGCCAAGTGCCCTGGAGGAGGCCTTGGTGAGGGTCCACACTGGCTCAGCTGTTTCCAAGCATGGTTAGGGAACTGTAGATAGGGTGACCTATCCGGGCCCTTGCTGAGGTCTTAGGTGGGTAAGCAGAGTGCCCTTGCCGGTCATAGTGCAGTCCCCAGCGTAGGTTCATGGCCACCCAGAATGCAGCCTGCATCTTCCAGCTCACCTTGCAGATGCCTGTCACCAGCTGACCAATTCAGGCCCAGGTGCTGTGCAAGCTGTGTTTTTCAGGAGGTGCTTGGAGGTGGAACACATTGGCTTTTCCCATTCTCCTTCCTTCCCGTGGCTGGAAGCTGTGCTTTGTGGTTGTGGCTGGTGTGTGTCGCTCATGAAGAGAAATCGCATGCTGCTAATACACCAGCAGGAAAACATGCAAGTCACTGAGGACCGTGAAGCCTCTGGGCTAGCGGAGCTGCTTACTTTTATACTCCACTGACATGAAGGAGAAAGAAATTTTGGGTTCATTTATCCACTGTTTTTTTGTTTGGTTTTGTAGCACTGAGGGTTGAACCCAGGGCATTTACACTGAGCTACCTCCTCAGCCCTTTCTAAAATTAGGTTTTAAATTTTGAGACAGGATCTTACTAGGTCACTAAGTTACTCAGGTGGGGTCCAACTCCAATCTTCCAGCCCCTGCTTCTCAGAGTACTGGAGTTACAGATGGGCACCACCTTGGCTGGCTAGCCACTGTGATTCTAAGTTTTCTGCCATTCTCAGCTCATTGGTTTTCACCTAGGGGCTTAGACATAGGGCGATGTCTGGAGATACTTCTGGTTGAGACAACTAAAGCGGTGCTACTAAACAGGAAAGCTGCTAAACAGTACCCGGAACAAAGAGCTACCCAGCGCAATGTTAGCAGTGCCCACACTGCGTGAGCCAGCTCACAGATGGGTGTCTTACACTTGGACTCTGTCTTAATTGGTACTGTACTAAGGTCTTCCACAGAGCGCACGGACATTAACTTTGTAAGCAGATTTTACCTGCTGAAGCATGGTCATGGCATAGAATTGAGCCTGCACAGTCCTGCCAGGTTGGTTATAGCAGGCACCAGGCAACAAGGGAAGCAAAGATAAGCCTTGCAGAAAGTGGATTGCACTGTACAGTTGTGTCTCTAAGGTGAAAGTTAACCTGAAGCTCATCTGGTGGCCGTGAATCCATGCTGGGAACTGCACTGTGACTAACTTTTCTGACTTGATGCGTTCGTGCTCTTCCTGGCTTGGGCTGAACCCCCTTCTGGAGTAAGCAATGGTTGATCCGGTTAGGTTGGCTGTGGGACTCATCGCAGTGAGCACTTCAGGTTAACCTCCACCTTAGAGACACAACTACACAGTGCAATCCACTTTGCTGAAGGTCAGCACACTCTGGCTTGGGGGAAGCACACTCACAGTTCTTTAGGGAAGCTTCTCTCCTCCTATGCCACAGACCTGTAAGGGGCACTGCTGCATTTGAATGGTGGGGCTGGGTCTCTCTGGGGGACTTTCTGGATGAGCAGTTGCTGCCTGGTCCATATAAACCCAGTCCCTTGTGTGCCACAAGCTGCATTTCCCGTGTAAGGGGTAGCATAAGGAGGGGATTAGTCTATGGCTTACGCCAACACTGGGGTAGGTTGGTGGTAGGATGTGACTGTTCTGAAAGGTCCTGTCAGTTGAACACCTAAGATTCTCATGAGCCTCTCCGACAGGAAGCACCTCCCAGCCTGATCCTCCAGGCTCACTGCATTGTCCAGTGCTGGGAAACTTGAGTTTCATCTGCTGAGGGCTCGTCTCTGGTGAGCCAACAGGTTGTCCCTTGGCAGGGTGAAATTTGAACCAAGCATGCTTGAGAAATATGTGACCCAAATGTCAAACAGCTATCAAACACCTGCACTAGAGATGTGATCATCTGGATTTAGAGAAATTACTTCTCCCTGTGTCCCCAGTACGCTGGCCAGTCTGTCCATGAGTTCACAGCTTTTCCCACAGACGTTGGGGCTTCCCACATTTTCTGACTTGATGCGTTCATGCTCTCCCTGGCTTGGGCTGAGCCCCTTTCTGGAGTAAGCAATGGTTGATCTGGTTAGGTTGGCTGTGGGACTCATCCCGGTGAACACTTCAGGTTAGATGGTCAGATGCTGGAGCCACTGGATGAACACCATTGTTCCCTGGACACTTGGGGGTAGGTGAGGTCAGAAGCTTCTGTTCAATGGAGCTTATAAACCCTCTACTGCAGTTTTGGAGGTTTCTTTAAAATCTCAATAGGCTTGTTGAGAGGTGTCTTGGTTACTTTTCTCTCATTGCTGAGACAAAATACCTGATGCCCAGAATTAAGGAAGGAAAGGTTTATTTAGCTCACAGTTTGTGGAGGTTTCAATCCACACTTGGCTGGCTCTGAGGCAGAGTGACACATGGCACAGGGTAACAGTTCATGGCTGTGGAAGATAGCAAAAGCAACAAGAGCAAAAAGGTAGGAGCAGCAGGAGCAAGCCTCTTTCCCTCCCTTATATTGTATGCAGGCTCCCCGCCTCAGGGCAGGTGTAGCACTCACACCCGTAATCCCAGCATTGGACCATGAATCAATCATAAACTGTAGAAGCCAGCCCCATGAGTGCATGAGGCTTTAGGGGGGGACATCCAGACACAAACCATAACTGGAGGTTTTTGCAATCTAAGGGGCAAAATGATGTGCGAAACTGGGGCCAGCTGGCAGTTCTGTGATGACAGAGATTGGATGGAGAAAACAGGTCAACATCATTGTAATAACAGAAGGAAGTAAAAACTTGGAAGTAGTTGCTATAGCAACATTAGTTCTTATAAATCTAGGTCTCTTTGGCCCCACCTCAAACTTTAAATAATAGTATGAAAAATTAAAGAGAATAGTATTGTAAGTTCCACACAGCCATTGATTCATGACCAATCTTACTTCATCTTGCACCCTGACAACTTCCTATGCTATAAGGTCCTGTTGAAATAAAGTATATTATTTTTATATAAATGCTTTAGAAACTGTTGCAGTTACTTCCTTGTAGCTGGGACACAATGCCTGACACCTGTAATTTAAAGGAGGAGAAGTGTATTATGGCTCAGTTTGTAGAGGTTTCAGCCCACAGCTGGCTGGCTCCAAGGCAGGGTGGCACGGCTTATGGGATGGCGGCTAACCAGAGAGTGATGCGGGGGAGCATACACAGGTCTAGGCTGTCCTCCCAGCAATCCACCTCCTCCATCCAGGCTTCAACTTCCCCTAGCACATCTAGCTATACACTCATTAACTTACTGATGAGTATCCTACCCCATTACCCAATCACCTCCCCAAATCTCTCCCTACGAGGTGAGGCTCTTGAAGCTTTGGGGGCCCTCTAGATATAAACCATGATAGTAGCTATGGCTGAATACAGGCTCATTATAAAAACATCACTATAACATATTATCACACCAAAAATTAACGATAATTCTGAGAATCATCAGGCATTTAATTAGAATTTCCATATCTCTATGTGTCTTATAATATTCTTTAACATTAGTACTGAATCAGGGCACAAATAAAGCCCATTTGTGGTGAGTGATCCACTGTCTCTTAAATCTATTTCAACAGATTCCCCTTGTGTATTTTTTACCCTTGCCCTCTTGCAATTAATTAGTAAGGAAACCAAGTTACACAGGAGATAATTCTCATGGTCAAGGTCTGTGGGCTTCATCTGTGTGGTGATGTTGGATGAGTCACTCTGCTTCCTATGTTTCCTTAGATGTAGAAAACTGGTCCAATGTGGATGGGATTTTGCCACTGTTATCAAGACAGTCTGCAAGGTGGTGTCCTCTGTCTCATTAGACAGTGAGTGATTAAGGTCTTTTCTGCTGCCCATAACTATTCATTCTTCGGGATTTCAACCTGGTGACCTGCAGCCATGCCCATGGTCTAGACTGTACAGCTGGAGTTTAGAAAGCACCTTGCACTTGATACAGCTCTTTGTTTAGTCCTCCCTCAGGGAAAATACTTGCAAAGTATTTGAAAGCCATTTGGCTCATAGATAAAGTCAAATTGACGTGGGTTGGAATTCTAGCCCTCATACCTAAGTGCTCTATGACTTGGTATGTAAATGTCTTAAAATCCTTGTGCTTTAATTTCTTAGCATGTGAAGTGAAAATAACAGAACCCACCACATAGGACTGTGGTGTTAGAAATGATACGGAGAAAATACTTGCTGCATAAGAAACACTCAGTAGAACAGTAGCATGCTTTTCTTTGTTTTCATCCTGCCCTTCTCTTACCAGGTTGTTTTTTTGTGGTGGACTCCATTGCTTGTCACTTCTGCCGCCCTCCTTGCTGAAAGCCCTCACCTTGAATCCTGGACAGTATGTGAACACACTCCGTGTGGGTGGGCTCCTCCTGCAGCACAGAGGAAAGAACCACATTTGCTCCAAGTCCATTATGTGAATCCCATACTCCTTTGCAAACAGTTGGCTGAGAGCGGTGTACCTGACTCAGTTGTGGTTAATGGGGCCCAAGAAGAAGTCTACTGGAAACTTCTGGAAAGCACTTTCCATCCTGACACCTAGGGAGAGCTTCCGTGGCCTTTTCCAATTTGGAACATGGTTGTGTGAAGAAGCTGTGCTGAATGGACAGAGCTTCAGCCATGATCTTGTACTCTGAAAGGAGACGTTCTTGACCCGTGGATGACAGTGGTGTGCAGTAACAGCAAGAGCTTGGATCTCTCAGAACTGTCCCCTGTGTGGACATGAGCAGCTGACCAACTAGACTGTAGAAAGCACTCACTAATGACACAAAGTTGCAGTATGGGACAGTGCCAGAGTCAGAGCAGACTATGTACCAGGCTCTCTCTGTTTGGAGATGCTGTTCGGTGCCATCCTGCACTATGGCTTCTCTTTGAATCTCTGCCAAAAGTCTGCTTATTTGTGCCTGCAATTCCAGTAGCATGCAAAGGGGGAAACACTGTCCAGGAGGGAAGATGCTCTGGCACCTTACTGAAATGGGTGTATCTTCCCCTCTAGGTCATTCAGAAGGAGCCGAAACAGGTGACACTATAGTAGACAGCTAAATTAGGTGGAAATATAAGCAGTCAGACAGGGCTAGGCCCTAGAGGGAGGCAGTGCAAAAGATGAAAACACATTACAACTGTGGCCAGATGCATATCTGTTGAAAGCCAGGCCTCAATATAAAAGTTGAATGACCAGGCCTACATGCCTCCCCAGGGGTAAGATAAGTGGTAACACTTGGTCCAGTGAAGTCTAGATAGACATCATTCACCTCGATGGGTGACCAAGAGCCCTGGTACCATCCCTTCCTGAAAAGTTCTTTGTTCTTTCCATATACACTTGCTGTGTGACCTGCTTTCCCACTGGACCAATATTAGCTAAGCAGCTATACTTATCATCTTACTGGTTGATCATAGCTTTAGTCTACATTGTACCCACCTGGTGATTTTGTTCTATAAAACTTCCTCTGTGAAGTGGGGTCCACTGCAACCTACTCGGTGTTCTCTCCTGCTTCTCTCAGGAGCTGTCTCTCCCTCAATAAAATTTCCTACTCTTTACTTCCATTGTCCCTTAGAATTTATTCTTTGATTGTGGGAAACATGAAGTTGGCATATCAGACATTTAGCAGGCTGGAAGTTACGTTTATTTCCCCTATATAAGCTCAAGGTCTTATATTAATACCAAGCATGCCAGTAACCTAGCTTCATTCAGCCTGAAATGAATAAGGCAACATCAGGCCAGGTGTGGTGGCCCATGCCTGTAATCTCAGCATCTTGGAAGGGGCCCAGGCAGGAGGATCACAAGTTCAAGCCCGACCTGGGTAACTTAGTGATTTAGCAAGACCCTGTCTCAAAAAAAAAAAAAATTTAGAAAGGGCTGAGGATGTAACTCAGTGCAAAAGCCCTAGGTTTAATCCCTGTTTCTACAAAAAAAAAAAAAAAAAAAAAAGAAGCAACATTACATTTCTTGTTCCCTAGGGTATGAAAGCTGACGCCCACGAGAGCCCTTCCTTTGTGCTTGCTGTTTATGACATGTGAATATTCTTTTCCTTTTTTTCCCTTTTTCCTTTGCTCCTGCTCCCAAAGACGAGAGGCCTCAGCCTTGACTGGGTGCTATTATTACCTGGACTGCTTTAGCAACTTCTAATGCTCAGATCTCCCACAAGACCGATTACTCCAGGATCTGTAGAGCGGGGACCTCTATCTCCACGTTTAAACCTCCCAGGTGACGCTTATGTGAGGGCAGGGCTGCAAAATCCGGCGCTAGAGTCGCGGTTTGCAGTCCCGGTCACACATCAGAACCATCGGGGGGCTTTTGAAAAACGCTGATGCTGAGCAACATCTCTTGAGATTTGGGCGTAATTGGATAGGGGTGTGGCCAAGCAGGAATAGTTTTTACAGCTCCCCAAGTGGCTCTAATGTGCATCCAGGTCTGTGAAACCCCGAGCTTGGGCCGCAAAACCCAGGGAGGTTGCAAGGAAGCTTTCCTTCCTTTCCAGGTAATAAACTTGCTAAAGTGCTGTGGCTGGGCGTGCTTCTGCGCATCGCGGGGTTTTCAACCTTAGAGCCCCCGGGGGGGTTTAAACACTTCTACTTCTGGGAGCTCTGCTCCTACAGATTTTCTTCGCGTTGTTCTGGGGGCAGGAGCATCATGTCACCTCTTTGTTTTGAAAGCTTCTCTGTGATTATTTATTATTTGCAGCCAGGGTGAGGCCCAGGGTGTGACAACAGGAATATTGAGAACAATCATGGTCCATAAGAAGACAGAAGCCTTCCCGTAAAGACCATACACCTCGCAGTGAGGGCAGGTTCCATTTATGCCAGGGGTGGTGGGTATCAGGGGTTGGGTAGTTTTTCCATTGTTATTATTGACTCAGGTTCTTTCTGTATCAGTAAAGAACTATCTCCTTTAAGGATAGAGCTTGCTTTGTATTGTCACCTGCATAAGAGGAAGTCTCTTTCAGGGTGAGGATACCAGCATCTGAAGTCAGCTGATTAAGGCTGCCCCAAACCCTCTATTTAAGTGCTGTCAGCCTTTTCTGTCCTTTCCCTGCCCTCCTTCATCGGTCTTGTTGTGAAGATCTTCATCAAACTGGTTGCTTGCGCTTGTGTAAACCAAACTAGTCGCCTGAGTGTGTTATGGCTGTGACAGATGCTCCTGGAGACACAAGCATGTCCTGCACGGCAGAGGCCACGGCTGGCTGCCGCATGGCTAGGCTCTCCCCCTCCTCAGAGGGGGCAGGTGCTGGCAGGACAACCACGAACAAAGCCTGTCTCCTGGCACTCCAAGGACACTGCCCACAGGGGAGACGTGCAGGTCGCTGGGAGAAAGGCCAGACTGACCAGAGGCGGGGTGTGGGCTGCAGACTCCCTCTGTGCTGGGGGGATCTGCCCCTTCCTGGGCCGCAGGAATTTCCCCAGCTAGATCAACACCTCTCTCCATGCCAGGGCCTCCCGGCTTCCTTAAGACTCACCTTAGGTAGCTGGGAGGGGACGGCACCGAGGCGCCCCAGCCTGGTGCTGTGGGGTCCTGGAGCAAGACTTGAATACACACCTGCGTGGCCTTTTGAGAGGAAGATCCCACAACTACTTCTCTGGGACGTTTCTCCACCTTTGGACTTTTACAACTACTTGTAAACAGAATTCTGGCTAAAAGGCCAACACGTAAGATCTTGGAAAGCAGAAGTCTGATTGGACAGCGAGGGCCCCAAATAGCCCTGCAAACCCCTGTGCTTCTGTGTGACACAGAGCAAAGCAATGGCTCTGTGCATCTCCTTGGCACACTGAGGGGGACACCTAGCTCATGTGGACCACTCTATCAGATCATGAAGACCACCTCCCTCTGACATGCCCACCTGAGCTGCAGCGCTGGGTGTCGTGGAAGCTGCCCATGGCTCCTCTGCCTGGACAGAGCTCTGCAGGGAGCAAAGGCTGCCCTCCCTCCCTGCCTCTGCCATGGGACAGAGAGACGCGCAGAGACAGCAGCAGGGGTGGTAGGTGTCACCCCCGGGGGGTGACACTGGGATTGGGAAGCCCCCACTCTCTCCTCAAATTGCTGCTGTGGGCAGTTTCCCAGGGTCCCTTGGAAAGTGTCGATGGGGTTGTTGTCTTAGTTCCTTTCTCATCTCGGGGACAACACCCAGCACCCAGGACTTCCAAGGAAGAGAGCTTTACTTTGGCTCAGGCTGGCTGTGAGTCAGAAACGGGGTGGCATGTGGGGCACAGTGGAGGAAAAGGGGCTCTACCCAGGGCTGCCAAGAAGCAGAGTGAGAAGGGACAAGAGCACAGCCTTCCAGGCCACACCCTCAGAGACCCACCTGTGACCGGGTCCACCTCTTAACCCCACAATCAGCTGCACACTCACCCACGGGTGACTCCACCAATGAGTACAGGGCCCCCAAGATCCTATCAGCTTGCACACACATGTGAGAGTTGTGGGGGACATTTTAGATCTAAACCATAACAGTTATTAAAAGCCAGCTGGCAGCCAGGGGTGCAGTCTTTGATGAGAACACAAAATTAGGCAGAGAAAAACCCTTTTCTCTCTGATTTAAAATGAAAATGGTAACTCTCTGGTTTAGCGCAGTATTGCTCAGCCTGGGCACTGCTGACCCTGGGGCAGGGGCATGCTTGGCCGGGGAGTCCTCTGTCCTGCAGAGTGGCGAGCAGTGTCCCTGTCCCTAACCCCTGGGTGTCAGTAGCACTCTCACATAGGTTATGAAAGAAAAAATGTCCCAAATGCTGTCGCATGTGCCCTGGGAAACACGGGTATGGGCACTGTTGTTCTCAGTGGGCTGAGAAGGAGGAAAATGGTCTGCCAAGGTGACTTCAGGCCATAGGGGAGGCAATAAGAATCCTCTCAGGGCCCAAAGACAGCAACGATTCTTTCAGAGCTGGAAAGGAGAACATTAGAGTCAGCTGCTAAAGGGAGATTTCTAAGAGTGACCCCCTGGCCCCTCAGACCCAGGCTGAAATTCTTAGCAGGGAAAGATCTGGAGGAGCAGGTAACAGAAATCAGGTAAGCTCTGGGTTACCAAGTGAAGGAGCCTGGGCCTCAGTCTGAGGGGTGGGGTGGGTGGCATCCAGCCCAGGGGACCTGGAGCATCCCACACCTCCTCCTGGAGTAGAGGAAGCGGTCGGAAGTGTCTGTGCTCTGGAAAAGGCCTCAGAAAAAGTAGCTGAGAGCTAGCTGGCTGACCGATAGGACTGGGAGAAGGGCAGGATGGGAGGACAAGGCCTCACAGGGAAGGATGCAGCTGTCAGATAAGTTGCATCCACCCAAACCTGGATATCACCAAGGGCACAGCAGAAGACCTGGTGTCTCTTCTCACAGAGGCCCAGACAAGGAAGAGGATGAGCAAATAATCGTGCACTGGGGATGAGGAGGCGTGGAGGGGAAGTTCCAGATGAAGGGAGTCTTCTGCACATTGTCAGTATTTGGCCAAATAGCATAGGTTCGAAAAGTTAATGTTCCTTTTTGGAAAATAGTTATGCTTTTGGACCTCTGAGTTTGTGGAATTTATTGTTTAACCCAGCGTTTCTGATCTTGTTGGACAAAGAACATTTTCTTTTCCTTTCTTTCCTTTCTTTTTCTTTTCTTTTCTTCTCTTCTTTTCTTCTCTTTTCTCTTTTCTTTTGTGTGGCTGTGATTAGCTATTAAAATGAACGTCCCTCTTAAAAACACTACCTGGGATGGTGCAGAGCTGAAGACACAGGCTCTTGGGGTCATCAGGCCTGGCTGCAGAGCTGGGTATCTCTGCGCCTGTGCTGCCCCCATGGAAACGGAGGCCTGTGCTCTGCAGCCAGATGGATGTGATGTCCCATCTGCTCTGCCGCTCCGCATCTCTGACCTCACCTCTCTGTTCGCTTCTTGTGCAGCACTGTGGAGGACCCCCTAGGCGACTCTCCTTGGAAGAGGAGCAATTACCTTCATTATGACTGAGCCTGACCTTATTTCCGTGTACTGACGTGTGCAGAGCTGGCTGGGACCCTTTCCTTATCCCTTCAGTTGGCTTTAAGCAATGCATACCAGTGTAGCTGAGGTGCTGATGGTAGTCTTTGGAGATGGCAGGCACATTTCCCCGTACCCGCCCTGCATTGCTCCCTCAAGTGAGCTGGGATGAGGAGGGATGTGTGAGCCAATGCTCCACACTGTCAGCTGGGACTGAGCCCTGGGATAGAGGCTGTGACTTCCTGGGGCTTCAAAGATTACACATCAGAGCTAAAGCAGTGACCCCAAAACATTAGATACTATCGCAGTTGTGTTATGCAGATTACTCTTTCTGCATATCCTTCTCTCTGCACATGGCAGAGGGGACTCCAGGCCTCCTCCCTAGCCCAGCTCATGGCACTCACGTATTTCCCACCACTTTCACAGCCACTCATCCTCAAGCCACTCCCTTCTTTACAAATGAGTAAAATCTGGGTTCGGTCCTGAGTATAGGATTTTGTTCCAGATAGCCATCATTATGATCGAACTCGGGACCCCCCTTGCCTCCCCACCATTTTGGATATATCATTGTGTCTTTATTTAAGCTGTGGATTGCATTGAAGGTGGGAGATTGAAATGAACTCATTACAATTCCAAGAACTTGTCCATGGGATTGCAAATATAACTTCCTGGGTCACAGCAAGGACTGGGAAGGGCTGTCTATATTTGGTGCCTAAGATGGGGCTTGAACCCCCGAAACTGAGATTAAGAGTCTCATGGTCTACCTGATCTTGTCCTTTGGGCATCACAACTTCACAGGCCAATACAGAGCTCAGTAGGGACCAGTGACTCTTAGACAGCAGCAGCCAGTTTCTCCTGAGTCCAAGTTGGAGAAAAGATCAAGACTGCAGAGCTCCAAGTCCCAGAGCGAGCTCCTGGCAGAAGCCCCTTGTGGTCAGATGGAAGCTAGAGCACCAGTTCTGCACAGCCACCACCTGGAAATTTGTGGGAGCGTTTTGACCCCCACAGTCACGAGGGGTCCTGGCAGCATTTGTGGGTAGAGAGTAGGGCTGAGAAATATTCTGAAGTGGCCGAATTCTGCCAGCCCAGCAAGAAATACGTTTACACTTATCTGAAAAGCTAGCCACTCCATTAATGTGGCTGAGCAAATGGTTTTGGGTGAAATTTTGCTTTGAGTTAGGAATGAATCTAAAGAAAGTCATTCTTTGTCTTGTTCAGAATTTTACCAGTTAATGTTTCAAAACATCGCAGAACCTATGGCAGTGCCGCTGGGAGCTCTTGCAATGACAGTCAGATGTCTCTGACTTACAGTGGCTCACTTATGAGTATTATCTGCACAATGGAAGCAAGGTAAATGATTTACTATAAACTCTGCTTCCGATATTGAATTTTGTTTGATCTTTTCCTGGGCTAGTGACGTGCAGTACCATCCTCTAACAAAGAGGCATAAAGGCATTTATTAGGCAAAATTTTTTAAAGTACACACTCAAAAAAATGGAGTACAGGCCCTTGAAAGAGATGCATCGTAGTGTGGAGTTAGGGATATTTATGTGTTGGGGGTGGAAATCTGTGGACTTTGTGAGTCTACAGAAAGTTTAGACTTGGTTTGGGACAGAAAACCCATGGCTTAAAATAATAATTTAATGGTATTTTGAAATTATATGAATAGGCACGCTGGGTTCAATTCAAATAGTTAAAAGGGAACAAAGTATTTGTAAGGGGAGAAATTACAGTTCTAACGTTCAAGGGCAGTGAGTGCAATTGTACAGTATGTCCACTGGAGGGCGCCAGAATCTCATCTACAGCTACAGGAAACCAATTTTTCCCACATTAAATCAATAGCCATGCAAATTGCCATTAACAGTATTCATCTTCTCCCTCCCCATAAGGGGCTACTTTCTCCAAGTGTACCCTCTTTTACATCTTCTCCATCACCAGGCTCCTATATTCACATCCAGCACCCAGCTTGTGCACCCTCTTCCCTGAGGTTCAATTCCGAGCACAGAGAGATGTCTGACTTAGCGGGAGCACGACTGCCTGGTCTCCCCGCTCTGGTAAAAATCAGATAAATCGGCATTTTGAAGCATTTTAAATTAGACCATACATTACACGCTGTGTTGAAGTTTACCATACCAGTATTGCCGCCCCAGGGGCAAGCAGACAGAGTTGTCTTCCACACAGCTGTAGAAATTTCAACATTAAAACAGAGAAATGGCCGAGGAAGGAGAACAGCGTCAATATTTTTTAAAAATCTGTTTGGTTATCAGAGGAAAAACATTTTTCGATACAGCACATCTTCCTGGCCTTAGCATATTGTCAAGGCCCTGGCCTCAGAGAGCTCCAGAGGAGCTGTCTTAAACATCACTTGAAATCTCTGCTTCCCTGGTGTCTCATGTAACTGATTTGCCTAAGTTTCTGCTTCCATATATAGAGGTGTGGAATGTATGCGAGGCACAATTTCTGAGGCTCCTCAGAGAAAATGAGGCTGGGGGGAGAACTGTGAAGTTAGAGCCCTGGAAAACGGAATGTCAGCTCACTCGTCTCCTTCCTCCTCACAATGAGAAAACTCCCTATCCTGAGAAGCGAAGAGGAAAGACAAGACACAGCTCAGGCCCTGGCTCCCTGGGGTGAGCGGGCAGAGAGCTGGTGAGGACCTGTGGACACGCCAGCCCCGGGCTCCTGTTGGGCAGAGAAGAGACGTTTGTGATAACAGCAAAGTCAGTCCCAAGTGGGCCATGCCTAGGCTGTGAACCAGTTATACACCCAGGGGTGTGCTTCCTGAGTCCTAAAACAAGAAAGAAAGAGGAAGGAAAAGAGGAAGGAAGGAAGGAAGGAAGGAAGGAAGGAAGGAAGGAAGAGAGGGAGGGAGGGAGGGAAGGAAAAGAAAAAAATGGTGAAGAGCAGCACGAGCAGTTGCTGAGTCCAGTTTAGCTCTCAGACTCAGGTGCTGATGTACGTCAGCCGCTGTGTTCCTCTCTGTCCCTTCATTGCCTTTGAACGCACATTTTGCTGAGAAGCCAGTCTCTAACACACAAAAATAGTCAAAGTAATTGTGTGTGTCCTGATGGGAGGAGGAGCCAGTATCTCTTGCAGAGCCACCTCCTGTCCCGGAACTGGTAAATTCCACCCAGTCTAAGATCAGTAGTCCCGCTTCCCTCCGAGGGCTGCACCAGTTATACTCCCAAAGTTTACCTGCTTCTGAGAAAGAAAGTCTTCAAAGGACCCTTTCCTCATGGACAGGAGCAACGAAGTTGGAAAATAGGTTCAATTCACAGCCCTTCCACAAACAGAGCACCGCTAGAGACCCTCCTCATTTGTTCTCTCTTCCAGGATTTACTAAACTGTAGCTTATCACCCAAGTCCAGTTTGTGGCTTGTTTTTGTGAAATTTTATGCAGTGGTTTCAGCTGGGGGGATTTTCTTTCCAAGGAGCATTTGGCAATGTCTTGAGACACGTCTGGGGTCCTGTGGGTGTGGGGGTGCTATTGGCACTCAGAGGGTCAAGTCCAGGGTGCTGGTAGTGATGGCCCATTGTGTACAGTGGCCCACAACCGAGAGCTGTTTGGCCACATTGTCAAGAGTACAAAAGTGAGATTCCCTGGTTCCACTGGTGTTCAGCTGTCTTCATTTGCTTCTGTACTTCCTGTGGTTTCACCAATGTCGCAGCAATGAGTAGCGGAGACAGAAATCCTACAGTCTCCAAAGCCTAAAACATTCACTATCTACCTACATAGCAAAAGGTTGTCCACTTATCTCTAGATCACCAGTTAAGGACAATGTACACAGAAGGAAACCTGCATTATTTGGGGGCAAATAATGGCACAGTGGCAAATATGTACTATGTCCCTTCGAGAATTCTCTGGCCCTTTATGGCCCCATTTTAATTCTGTATCCTGTTTTGTCTTTGCTAGGGCTCGGCATGTACACCAGACACTGCGCTCCGCCCTCTGCCACTCAAACCCAGGCAAGCTTCCTGCTCTTTGGCTGGGGGTGGCGCAGTGAGAGACAGAGACGGATGGGAATGAAGGAACCATCTGTGCAGTTGTGGGGGAGTGGATGGGGACCAAGGAAAGCCACGGGGGCCAGATCCTATGCCGTGTCTCATGTTGAGAGGAACAGGAGAAGCAGGAGCCACCCATGGTCCTGGGAGAGAACTGGTTCTGATCTGGATGTCAGAGTCATAAACTGTCCGACTTTAAAATGGAAAAAAAATGCACTCACTTAAAAATCCAGTTATTTTAAAAGCAGTTAGCCGATCAACTTTAAAAATCTAGTGAAACCGTTGTGTTCTTTCTCTCCCTGACTCAACCCAGTCAGAACAGAGACTGAATTCTAATAGGACCATTTTCCTTTCTACCAAACAGGTTTGTGTGCCAAGCCGCAGCTGGGATGAATTCTACAGTGATTTCTAAGGGCTGGCTTCTTTTGAAGATTGGTTGAATATTTATGTATATGTGTTTTGATGTTGTTGAAATTTCCAATTCTCACTGCGTCTTCTAAGTTTGCTGGGACTTTTAAAATATCCTCACAAGTCAGTAGAATCAATAGCTCATTGTACAAATTCTCTGTGATGTAGAAAATGTAGTTTTCCTGTGCAATGTGTGGTTTTTAGCTACATTTCATCTTCCTTTCTGTTTTATCTCCATGACTGATTATACTTATCCTACCATGCTGTATACTATTTATTAGTAGTATATTAGAAATTTAGGCTACAAACCCTCTGAGTGACTAAACCCGACCAAATAGTGTACTGAATGGGCAAGGGGTGGACAAAGGGATACAGAATGTAACAGGGTTTTGGAAATGAATAATTGTGGTTATTTTTTCTTTGAAGTTTTGGTTATTGTCTTTTATCAATGATTTCTGTCCCACAGCAGGGATTGTCAGGCCACCTGCCCAGCTGGCTGCCTGGTTTGTCTATAAAGTTTTGGAGGGACACAGTCACACTCTTTTGTCTATATATGGTCTATGATTGCATTCATGTTACAATAAGAAAGTTGAGTAGTTGCCACAGAGACTGGATAGGTATGAGCCTAACATATTTTCCACCTGGCCCTTAATAGGAACAGCTTGCAAGCCCCATTCTAGAGAAAGTAGATGATGCTCTTGGTGTATTTCTTCTATGGGAGAACAGTTAATCTCATGAATGGTGACTGAAAATATGGTGTGTTTATGTTTTAAAAATTTATGAAAAGACTCATGCCATTAATCTCCCTCCACATACTCCCTCTTGCTTTGAACACACTTCTCCCACCCTTCTTCTACTTTCTGAAGCAGTTCTGGAAGTCCTCTTTCATGAGTGTTGTTTTTAAGATATGATGGAAAGTATGGTGAATGCTGCTGCCATATGTCATCCACCGGAAAGGCAGACTCATAAAAACATCACGATGCGTCCTCATCCCACCTCCTCACCTGATTTGGTACCGTAAAAACTTCTGTCTCTTCCTCAAAGTCGAAGGGGTCATGAAAGGTGGACCTATGGAATGGATTTAGGGCATCAGTCCAGCCAGGGTTGAGCTGCTAAAAACACTCCCTAGAGAGGACTTTGGACACTGTTTTGGAAAGGGGCAGGAACGAGGTAACTGTGTACAAAGCAGAGTATTTGAGGGGGATTAATGGCAATGGGTATTTTATTGTAATAAATTTGTAAAAATTTAAACACACATGGTATTTTTCAGTTGTCCCTTATACACAGAGCCCTTACCCTTTCATTGCCACCCAGAAATCCCTGCATTTTCCCGTGGGTTAGACATACCTTCTGGAAGACAGAGAATACTGTTCAGTACTTACAACCAAAGCGACACTGCCCTAGGCATTTCATACGCTTTTCTCACATTATCCTATCACAGTTCTGTGAATTAGATATCGTTATCTTCATTGTGCAAATGAGTAAATTTAGCTTCGTTAAATAACATGTCCACATTCACAGAACTAGTAGGCAGCAGAAATGGGGAATTTGATTTAATTTCTATGTTCTTCCTGGGCTATAGTCACCCTAGTTGCAGAGAACACCATGCAGATTTTCTGTGAGAACTAGTAGACTAATGGAAAATGCTACGGGTCCCCAGAGGAGCATGGGTTTCCTCCAATGGGCCTGAGTTTATGCGCTCTGTGGACAAAAGCTTGTCCAAGCGCACACATCGAGTTTGCTTTCAGAAATCAAAGCAGACTGTCCTTAAAATGGGTGCCCCAAGTCCTTGATGGTGTTTATGCCCTTGGACATGTTTGCTGGGATTCTTGTCCTGAGAGGTCTTAAGTATACACGAGAAGGAAGTCTGCGCAGAAACATCTCACGACTCCGGTGGGGTTCAGTGCACGCCGTCCTCAACTCTCCCTTCACCTAAGCCTGGGATATTTGATGGAGTTTCAGAATTATTAAAGAAACACCCCTTCCCTGCCCCATCTGTCATCGTTCAGATATTTGCACTTCACAAGCGGAATGAACTGCCGGCAAGCACAGGGCTGCTGACATCACAGGGCTGCTGTGACTGCCGCCCCAGCCCTGAGATGCCCAGGAGTTCTTCCGGGACGCTTCATGGCGTCGCCTGCAGCAAACCGCAGCCCTTGATCTGTTAGCAGCCGACTTGACTGCGACAGAACTCACCCCGCGGACCTTTCAGAACTGGAGTCCACTGGCTCCCAGGTGCATAAACGGATCTGTGCAAACAAACCCACGTCAACCCTCAGTCGTTTGGATCCAACAGGTTATTTTCAAAAGAGCCAGGTATTTGATGTGATTCAGATTTCTTCTTTTCCCTTGAAGCATTCTGTTTGAAAAAATAATATATTTTTTAAGACTTTTCAAAATGGAATAAAATTATACTTCACTCTGGGGCTTTGCCCCCTTACTTTAGGATAGACCAAGTATTATTTTAAATCTCTTCTGAACACAGTGCTATCTATTAACCTCTCTGGGCTAGAGATGGGTCATTAGGGTTGACTAAGTTAAAAAAAAACATAGAATTTTTAAGTCCCTGACTATAAAATGAATTACCCAACAGATGTAGCAGGCTCTGAAGGAATCATTAAGAGCTATTTAGCTAAATAATATCTGTGCTAACAAGTCCCACAAAACAGATTTCTGTGACAATGTGCATTCTACAATGGCCCTAAACACACATCACACCATAAGGATCCTATCAGCTAATTAATATAGGGTGAGAGCTTTAAAAAATGAAATTAACGGAATAAGATACACATAACTGATCTCCCTACTTCAATAGCACAAGGAAGAGTTTCTAGTCTCCCTCTGACACTATGTTGGCCTCTGAGGGCAGGAATCCTTCCGATGGTTTGCTTCTGGTCTTCTCAGCCACTCTCCCAGCAAGGGTGCGGGAAGAACAGCTTCTGCCTGCTGCCCTGGCCAGAGCGATGAGGATGACCAGTTCACAGAGTCAGCCTTCTCATCCTGGGAGGCTGTGCGTTCATTCACCAGACACATGACGACGCCATCGTTACTGGGCTTTGTTGCCATCACTCCGTCGTGGTCACAGTGACATTGGAGAGCACTTGCTGGATGACGCAGCTCTGTTTTGTAAGATCTCAAAGTCCAAGTCAGTGAATCTCAGAAGTCTTCCAGCTTGAGGCTGCTGTCTCGTGTGCAGTGTATTCTGTCCTCACTGTGACCTTTTGCAGCTGTAGCTAAGCAGTGCCAAAACATCCCGGCTCTCAGAAAATCTAAGTGAGATTTGATTCTATAAACATAGATGTGAGCAAATCCCAATCCACCCTTCCAAACTAGGGAAGTCGGAGAGGAGTCTGACTTGATTAAGAAAATACTGTTGCATAAATTCACATGAAAATAAATTTCCTTTTATTTCTCCATCAGATTCACCCTTGTGCATGGATTATGGGTCCCATGTCTCTCTTGCCATGTTATCGGTTGCAGAATGAATGATGGAGGTTCTTGGAAGTTTGGTCTGTTTTTGCTGTTGCTTTGTTTTTGTTTGTGGTGTGGAGAATGAGCTTAAGGCCTTCTTAACACTCAGCTACATCCCCAGCCCTCTTTTTTTAAATTTTAAGACAGGATCTAAGAGACTATGCTGCCCAGGTGTCAGCCTCAGCCTTCCAGAGTGCTGGGATTACAGGCACGTGCCACCTTGTGTGACTATGAATACTCAGGTAGCCAACTTGAGTATATACTCAATAGCCAACTACTCCAGAGATACACATGGTCCTTAAATTGTTCATAACCTACAATGAGAAATTGCTAATAAGCGGTTGAATCCAGTCCCAGTACAAATTTGTAGAAAGCCCACTAGCTGCATGAGATGGACTGCCTGTTGCTGCCCTGCCTGGAGGATTGGAAAAGACTACTAGGAGGAAGAGATGTAACCCTGAACCCTGAAAATACGTTCAACTTGGAAGCCATGGGTGAAGGAGGAAGCTGGAATGATCATTTCAGGTAGAGGAACTGACATAGTAAAACATGGTTCAGGCAGGATTGTAGTGGTAGTTTGGTATCACTGAAGCACCTGGTACAAGACTGAGAACCTTTAAAAGTGCGATTCAATTTACAATCAGGCCCTCAATATGAAATGTATTTTATGTTGCAATTTATATTATGCCTTAACACACACACACACACACGCACACACACACAGAGGGCATTCATCTCATACAAACATTTTATGTATATGTAGAAGCCTCATGAAATAGCGTTCACCCTTACTCTGTTCAAAGCACACAGAATCGATACCAGACATCACATAAAAACAACAAAAAATCCTACTGTGACATACCTATTATGTTGCAATTTATGTTATATAGGTATGCAGGGCCTGAAGAGCAAAATTTGTGTTAGTATATCGAGTGTGCTAAGATCTTTGAAAGACACATCGTCTCTTATTCTTCACTGTATCACCGATAGCATCAAATATAGTATCTGCTCTTATGAGATGCTTGTTGTTAACTCATTTGTCTGTTGAGTGAAGTACTGAAGTAAGACTTTTTCAGCCACTTATTGACTTACTTCTATACAAATTATCTGGATCATCAGTATGACAAATGGAATCTGAACAGGCACTCTTACATATGGGAAGCAAGACATCCTTAAACAAGAATGTGCTTCAAATGAGTGGCCAACCATTGGCTTGTGGGGCACACATAGAAAAGGGACTCTGGGAGTCTGGAAAGGGAACCGTGTGGAGCTGTTGGTAGCCAACTGCTTTTAAAGGAGATTGGAACATGAACAAGATGCAGTGGGTGTCTGGCTCTTTGACCCTCACTGCCCACTAGAAATATGGTGCAAGCCTCACACATAATGAAGTACCTATAGAAACTATAAAATTAATTTTAATGACACATTTTATTTAACTTTTTATAGATAAATTTTATCACTTCAAGGTACAGATGCTCCTTGACATAAGATAAAGTTATGTCCTAAAACTTCACTTTATGTTGAAAAATTATAAGTTGAAAATACATTTTATACCTTTTATGTACCGAACACTGTACCTCAGCAACACAATACACTGTACCAAAGAGGCTGCCCATCCTCCTGGGTACCCTTTGTCTCCACCCAGGATTGTGAAAGAGCATCATACTGCCTATTGCCAGCCTGGGAAAAGGTCAGCAGTCAAAATTCAAGGTACAGTTTCCGTGAGTGTGTGTTGCTTTTGGACCAGTGTGGAAGTATTGCTTTTGTAAGTTAAAAAACTCATTGTTGAACCTTTGTTCACAGGGACTCACTGTGCAATCAATATAAATTATGAATGGGAAACTTTACACTGTCTTATTATATTTTGTTAGTGCATTTGTAACATCACACAATGGTGGAGTGTGTTTCAGGAAGTTGGTACACGCATTTAACATATCTCATGAGCCTCCTCTCCCTTTCCTACCCTGTCCTGTTTCACCTTCCTTCTCCTTTCCAAAACTCAAAAACACTGAGTCTTCCAACTCAAGTGTCTTATCCATGAAGCAGATTTCAGTGGGAACTAGCCATCTTCAGCCGCTAAATAGCTGTGTAATGAGTGCTGCCTGTACTGGATCCTACAGTCTTAGTCCACCTGCAAAAACCTTGAAGATGGAGGTTAACAGAATGCAGCCAGAAGTGTGGCTGACCAGGAAGCCGTTGTCCTATAGTAAAGAGCAATGACTTTCAAAATGGACACGGAGGTGCACATCTATAATCCTGTACGGTGGAGCCCAGGAAGCTGAAGCGGAAGGTTTACAAGTTGGCGCTCAACCTGGGCAACTTAAGGAGACTTTGTCTCAAAATAAAAAGGTCTGGGATGAAGCTCAGTGGTAGAGGGCCCCAGGGTTTGATCCTCAGTACTGAAAAAAAAAAAAAAAATCAATGACTTTCAAATTGTCAAAGTGAAGTTAATACCCACTTTTCTGGCACAAAGGAGTGGTGGTGACTGTTGCAGGCTGACTCTCTTGATGGCTGTGAACTCTAACGAAAGGCCACGGAAGGTCATGGAAACACTCGCTGACATTTTCACGTCCGACACATCCTATGGATTACTGCATGTAATCCTCAAAACAGCCCTACCAGATCGATATGCTTCTTATCTTCTTCTAACCAGTAAAGGAATTAAAACTTGGAAGATAAATTATTGGCCCAAGTTACATGACTGCACCTAGGAGCAGGGACAGGATTGAAGCCCAGGTAATGTTGAGTCTGAGCTTGCACAAATGCCTCTGTGCTCACATCATTTACACATACGACACTGGTTTCACCTATCAAATTCAATTCAGGCGGGGTGTGGTGGCACATGCCTGTAATCCCAGCACTCGGGGGACTGAGGCAGGAGGATCATTGTGAGTTCAAGACCAGCCTAGGCTACAAAGTGAGCTCAAGCCCAGCCTGAACCACAGAGTGAGACCCTGTCTCAAAAAAAAGGACAAAAAAAAACCCCCAAAAAACAAATTCAATTCAGAAAACCTCACAGATAAACCCAATAAAACTCAGTAGACAAACATTAAGTGCTCTGGATATATGTGGGAAAGAAATCACCAAGGCACTAAACCTGTTCTGGGAACTTACAATTTAATGAGAGACAGAGAAATGAGGAACTGAAAAATGTTCCACACATTCAGGTTAATAAACAGTGGATGACCAGGTCCATGGATGTGGTCCCTTCAGTGGTAGAGACAAGAGAAGACTCTGCAAAGAGGGACCTCAGGGTTGCTACAGGAGGGCAAATTCCTCCAGTTAGATTCTGTTAACAAGGTGTCATCACTCAACTAAATGATTCTGCTTACAGACATATGAGGTATAATCACAATCTATGGTGAATATTTAAATTTAAAAGATCATTACAAGAAGAGACACATTACCATTAATCCTTCTCCTTTGAACATATTCATCCCACCCTTCTTGCCACTTTCTGAAGCAGTTCTAGGAGTCTTCTTTCATGAGTGTCTTTATAAAGTGCAATCAAAAATACAATGAATTTTCCTGCTAATTGCTGTCCACAGGGAAGGCAGACTCTTAAAAACATCTCAATGTGTTCTCATCTACCTTATTTATTGGATTTATCGCTGTGAAACTTCTGGCTTTTCCAAAGTCAACATGACCATGAACGGTAAATGTTTTGGACTAATTCAGGACATTGAGGCAGCTATGATGGTGCAACTAAAGACAGTCACTAAAGAGGACTTACCGTGCTGCTTCAGAAAGTGACAAGAATGATGGGAGATGTGTGTTGGAAGTAAGGGCAGTATTTTAAGGGGGGTAATGGCAGTGTCTTCTATTGCAATAAATTTTTAAAAAGTAAACATTCATTGAAATTTTTTATCACATTTTTCATGTTAATAAAATGGAACCCAGGAGATAGTCTTTTTTTTCCTTCAAAGGTCTCCTTTCTCTGGTAAAGTAATATTTTTGTTCTCAAGAAGTTAATTAGGTAAATCAAGACTAACACTTATATCTTGATGAAATAGATGAAAACAGTAAAGAAATACAGGATCAGGGTAGTCTGACTATGGGATTCCTATCCTTCCTGGTGGCCAGATGTTGGTCCTAGTATAAAGTCACGTGCAAGATGTCTGGTATCGATTCTGTGTGCTTTGAACAGAGTAAGGGTGAGCGCTATTTCATGAGTCTTTTACATATATATAAAATGTATGTACTAGATGAATGGCCTCCGTGTGTGTGTGTGTGTGTGTGTGTGTGTGTGTTAAGGCATAATATAAATTGCAACATAAAATACATTTCGTATTGAGGGCCTGATTGTAAAGGTTTGGATGCCACTGCTCACTGTGTGTGTATGTGACCTTTCAGGAGGAAGGGTCTGTATCCTGCCTGACACTGGCCTGGCAACCTTTTCTCTTTTCCTTCAGCACTGCTACAGACTGTGGCAGGAGGGTCACAAGTTTGAGCCCAGCTTGGGCAACTGTTTGAGTGACTTAGTGAAACCTGTCTCAAAATAGAATATTTTAAAAGGAGGGTTGCTGGAAATGTAGCTGGCGTGGAGGCCCTGGGTTTGTCAGTACTGCAAAAAAGAAGAGAGGAAAGAAGGTGGGAAGGAAAGAAAGAGGGAGAGAGAGAGAGAGACAGAGAGAGAGAGAGAGAGAGAGGGTTTTACTTTGGTACTGCTCTTCCCTGTGTGAATACCTTTCCACTAAAGTCTACTGTACCATCCCGCAAGTGATATTCCAAGAGCAGCTCTCCCCTGGCACTCGCGTCTTTTTTGACAGCTGGATCTTTGTGCAAGCTGGAGCCTCCATTATGGAGTTATACCCAAGATATCAGGAAGGCAGATCATCCAGGCACACTCGTGTGTGTGTGTGTGTGTGTGTGTGTGTGTGTGTTTAGATGATAGCTATTGGATCAAACAGCCTTACACACACTTCCCATGGACTGACATTAATCAGCAAAATACTAAAATTGACACTGGTGGTTTTCAGATGATACATATATTAGAAGCATTGCTGGAGCTTGTTAAAATTTAAATTCTTGGGCCCTCATCCAAAGAACTTTGCTCTGGAAGCCTGCACAGGGCCTAGGAATATGAATTGTTATAAACACTTCAAGTTACTCTGATGCAATCTTATAACTACTCCTTGAAAAATGTTGTTATATTTAAGCCATGTTCCCATAGCCACCTACTCCAATTGGCAAGGCCGTTCCTCACTCCACAGTGGAGCCAGGACCTCGCATTCTTAAGCAGTATCTTCTGTTCTTGTACTCAAGATCATTTAGAAGAGGAATCAAAAGAACCCTTTGCAGAGCTAACACCCTAGGTGGTGGCTTCCCTAAAGGGCATACCGCGTTAGAATCTTGGAGTTACCATCTGGGAGCACTTGGTTTGGTGTGTACCTTGAGTCCTTAATCCTGGATCTGTTTCTGGGAGTAGCGGGGTGAGGAGAGATTGCCTGATCCTCCAACCGTCATCATATACCTTCTACAAGTTACTGGAGCAACTCATTCTTATATAGGGACTTAGATGCCTTGAGGAGACAGAGGGATTGAGAAGAGATTCTCAGAGGGTTATTGTGACTATTGTTGGCACACAACTGCTTGGGGTGATTGTCCTTCTGGACAGGGGGAAGGAGGAAACAATTCCTGACATTCAGGGAGGCTATACATAGGAGTAAAAATGTAAGAGAAACAAACCTAATGCTGTGGCAGTTGTCTTCTGTCAGCCTCCTGAGCAGTCCTTACTCTCTGACCGATAGGCAGCAGCTGGTTGGCTTGGGTTAATTTACACCTAAAACCAATAAAACCCAGCCCTCTACCTCAAGCCACTGGACATGTAGGTCTGTACAACTGCTTCTCTTCTTTTTTCTTTTCATTTCACCCCATGGATTTATTTTTTTTTTGCCTAAGCATCCCTTTCACTTTATTCTTCCTCCTCACTCAATTCCATTTCTTGGTATCTTGCTGAGGAGGGTGCTACCATTTTCCTGGATGACTTTCTCTTGGTGTATCCCAGACCCATTAGGTGGCCCTTGCTCCAATTGGTTCCATGTTCCTGTGACCTCTATGTATTTACCAAATGTTATGCTGTGATTAAACTCATTGGAAGATAGACTGTCACTTTTAAATAATGCATTCTAGTCCTTTAGCATTCCATGGCTGCTCTTTTCTGCAGTTGAACCTAAAATAAATTTTGAGTTTTTGCTGTTTTTATGTGATTGCTAATCGGACTACATTAGTATTTTTAGTGCTGGTCACATGGGCTACCCTTCATGTCCTTGAACTTTCCAGGAATGCGTTTAGCACAGGGGATTTGCACCTGTCACTTCCTCTACCCGAAATGCTCCTCCCCCAAACACCAGCATCACTCACCCCTGACTTCCCTCAAGTCTTTGTTCAGCATTCATCTTTTCAATAAAGAACCTTTAACTGTCTGTTCACAAAAGTAACCTTGACCCTTTCAACTGTTCAGTTGAGTTTTCGTACTGGTTCATTTTTTATTGTTTGTTGTTTATCATCTGTCTTTCTCTGCTAGAAGGCAAGCTCTGCGAGGACAGGGTTTTTGTCTTGCTTTGAACATTGCAGTGTTCCCAGGCATGTAGGTCACACCCTGGAACATAGCAGGTACTTTACAATACTACATGAATGAATAAAAATGCCCTTGAGGATAGGATCTCTGTTCTAGCCCTATATCTGCTCTAGCACTTAAGAGAATGCACAACAGAAGGATTTGAATTTTCATTAAGTTCTAATTATATTTTATTACTAGTTTAATAATAACCTATGGATGCCAAGCAACATAAATTCAATGCGATTTTTCCATCAAGAGCCAGTATTGAAGGAAGCAGGACCAAAATCACATGCACAGCTGACTGTGGGGTGTCTCCTTCCACTTCTGGCCTGTGTTACGTATCAGTACAGCCTTTGCCCCTTACCAACACATCTATAAATTCATGACTACTGCATCTCAGTGAGATGATTGAGTAATTAATGAAAGAGGCTGGTAGGATTTCCCTCCTCCCTTTAAATGTTGAAAAATCATGATGTCAGCTTTTGGGGTATTACCAGGCTGACCTATGTAAAATTGCCATTTTTTATAAGTAAAACATGGTCAGGTATCAGCAATTTCATGTGATTGAACCTAACACATGGTTAACTAGACTGAATAGACTCATTAGTGAATTACTCCAGGTTCTTTTCCCTGCATTTGTGCTGAGAGCTTGGAAATAGGCAGAATCAGTGTTCCTCTATATTCCCCCAGTGTCAGAAATGACCCTCTTTGGTGGGGTCCTGAGTCCTGCCTCAGCGACCTCTTTCCTTCAGAGTCCCCACTGACCCAGGCCACACTCCCTTTCTCAGTCTTTCAGTGTCAGCACCTGGAGCAAGGAGCTGTAGGGTTTTGAGGCTGTGGGCCATTTTGACAGTGCCCAGAGACCTTGGAAACCGTGGATGCACCACCCCCATTACCAGAAGAATGCATTTCAGCCACGCCCAGAACAAAAGATACAGGTGAAGAAGTCCATTCACCTTTGGATAAGGCACCAGGAGATAAAATCTGGACTGCATAAGATATTAATACAAATCAGAAACACATGCTAACATGGCCTTGTCACAAAACACATGGCATCTAGAGAAGCTTAATGAACTGCAAAGAGTGTGCAGGTCCCACGACAAGGATCAGTGATTGGCACTCAGTAACTGCTTTTCTGTTTGGATGATTCATACCATTAATTTCAGTCTGACTCTGAATCACATTCTTTCATTCATTCCACAAAGCTTTGTGGGGAACTGAGGCAGCAGGGTCTTAAAGACTGTTCAATCAGACCATGAATTTGAATCCTACTTCTGCCATTTACTGGCTGCAGGATTTTAGGGAAATTATTGAACTTTATTGCACTTCAGTTTCATCACCATTTGTTAGATGACAACAATAGAGCCTACTTCATAGGTTTAATTTGAAGACTGAATATATGAACAAACACATCTTAAATGTGACTCACACAGTGCTTCACCCGTGATAAGCATGACCAAAGTGTTGGCTTACATGTTAGCTGGAATAGTTACACCTGAACAGAACAGTGTCTAAATGTTTAAGACACTCAAAACGCCTAGAACAACACAATCTAGAAAAATGGCAGGGGCTCCATGAGTGACCTCTTGAATCAGAAAATGATGTGACTGGATTATCATAATTGCACTGACAGGCTCAACTCACCTATGCCTGTGTCCACAATTCACCGTGAAAACACTTCTGTGCTATGGGGGAAACATTAGACTGACTGTTTAATGCTGTGTAGACATATCCCCCAAAGTGTTACTTGTGTTTAAGAGAGTATGGTTTAATTAATTGTGACTGCAGGGATATATTTTAAATCACCCCCATGCAAATAATTATAAGGGTTAATTCTCAATTCATTGGAAGGGAACAGGAATTCCTAGCATAGCAACTGGTCTGGTTCAAAACAAGGTCCCACCCGCGTGCTTATTACCCGAATATTCTCTATTCCACAGAGCAGTGGGCCTATTTACAAATTAATGCTCTCCATGAGAATAGCTACTTAGTATTTTTGTGCAGAGAATTTCTCCTGTTGTTATTCAAACATCAGTTGGGAAAGAGCATCCTGATCTGAGAATGCTTTGATGCTGCAGGAATTTACAGCTACGAGCAGAGAAAGATCCATTTTCTTCAACAAATTTGGTGGAAGCAAAAAAACATGCTGTAAATTAAACGTGATTTGCATGACACTGTGTTCGCATGCATCCTTCCTAGGAGGCAGGGAACATTCTTTGATTGAATTTCGCTATTTCTCTATGTTTGCATGGTATTCTGGGAACAATCGAGGAGTCCTCTGTTGGCTAATTAACACCTGTAAATTCACATTGCCTGGTGTCTTCCTCATATTGCAGAGGTAATGAGTCCAGGTCCTGGTAGGGTTGTATTTTTATTAAAATTTCTTCGTATCTCTTTCTTTTCATGTCAGACAGATTGCTACACGTTTAACCCTTTAATGCTTTTCATGTTCTCTCTTTATCCTGGGAAATAAGGCAGAACTCTATTGTTGGGTTGTTAAAAGGGAGAAATCACCCAGTGGCGATATGTCTGGTGAAATATATGGCCTAACCATGGTGACATGGTAGTTGGGGACTGAAATTCCAGCTAATTAGTCTGTTGTTCCACCTATATGATACCAAACAAAGATTCATGCATTCACTAGCAGGCATTTCTTGCTTGATACAAGATGATGAAGACAAAGTGATTTGCAAAAGAAAGGACACAACCACTGCCCTCAGGTCACAGTCAGGTGACAAAAAGGACAGAAAATAAATGTAAAACTAATGCATATGAATATGTTATAGTCTTATGAATAAACAAAGAAAGGAGAAGCTGACCTATTTTGAGGGGTCATCAACTTCATAGAAGGGAAGAATCATGTTAAAGGATGCCAGGAATCAGTCATCTGGGGGTAGAGGGGGAGCACTCCCAAGGGAAAAAATAACACATACCAGGGCTCCATTAATGGAAAACACAGTTGCCTGTGTGTAGACAATTCTATAGAGAGTTTTGATCTCCTCCATGATAGGATGGCTCCAGCGGTGAAGGCCAGCCCGCTCTTTTGACCTTGCTTGGTGAGGCTGAAAGGTCACTTGGTTCTAATTCCTAGTTAGTCAAACCTATACACCTTGTGTTGTGAGGAAGCTTGATAATCTGTACAGAGTTGTTCTGCCTCCAAAACTCAAGGATCACCTTCACCATCAGGAAAAGCCTCAGTCTGTAAGTCGTAAAGAAACTATACTCCTCTTTCAAAGGATGACAGCTGGGGTCAGTTGCATGTTGGTGCAGTAGGCACCAAGGTTGGCCAGCCTCAAGATTGCATCATTCTGAGACATGGCCAATGGGCACTATCTGCTTGAGAAGTTAACACTGACTAAGACCACATTGATAAAAGTTCAAGTTAAGAGACACAGGGAGAGATTGATCTCATTGCTTGCTAACGTAGTTAAAGTGAGTCACCATAACATTAACTCTCCAAAGGTATAATGGTTCTGCCACAGGACCTGCTGGGTTTTCAGTATGTAACAGTACACCATGTTAATGGAGTGTCCCTCATGCACGTGAATATTCAGGGCCTCAGGGATCCAGGACTGATGAAACATGCACAATCTTCAAATAGTGGCTGCCACAAGTTTACATTTGGGGTTATGTTCTTTCTTGCCCACCATAAGGGGAAAAGGACATGGAGGACAGTGCATGGGAGATTTTTATGAGGCAGGCCTGGGAGTGGGACATATAATAGCTATCTACCTTCTTTAGGATAGAACCAGGTCACATGGCCACATTTAATTGCCAGGAGCCTGAGAAATGTAATCCAGCTACATGCCCAGAAAAAAAAAAGAAAAAAATTCATAACAGGTAGTTGTGTTCTGCAGCAATCCATCCCATGTCACCATTTACTACTACTTGTAGATTTTATTTGGATTTTGTACATGGCTCTCTAGACATCCCAAGCACCAGGACTGTAGTTTATTGCTACAGCTGCCAGCAAACCGTGTGGCCATATGCTCCCACCTCACCCCTGTGAACCAGGATGATGTGATAGTTCATGCCTGATGGCCAAGACCATAAAAATAAGAACTGGAGAAGCTTTCCCTATGAT
Organism: Chinchilla lanigera; assembly: GCF_000276665.1. Taxonomy (NCBI): domain Eukaryota; kingdom Metazoa; phylum Chordata; class Mammalia; order Rodentia; family Chinchillidae; genus Chinchilla; species Chinchilla lanigera. The sequence goes on from NW_004955462.1 coordinate 11,604,352, forward strand.
CTCATGTCTGGAGATGCACATTGTTTTAAAATGATAGAATCTGAAGCTTTTGTCTGTTTTGTTTGCTCATGGTTCTAAATAACATTATAGTGGAACAAAGAGTTCCAAATAAACATCAGATTTTGGAAATGACTTGGCTACATTTCCAAATTAATTTCTGAGTCTTAGAAATGGATTGTGTCAGAAAAATGACCTTAAAAAGTTGTGACTGAGTAGTTAGGCAGTCATAAGGGATATTCGGAATTCTGTTTTAAGAGTCAGTCACACCTTGATACTTGACAGCTTTGAAACTTGTCGAATTTGGTACTCTATGCATTTTGACTTGACGGTTTACTGCTAGCATCTGGCATTTGTTTGGTACTCCATGTGTAAACTAGAATTTCTCTGTGTCCATTGACTTATGACTCACAACCCTTCCAAGCCAAAACAACACAGCACTCCTCATTTTTGTTGCACCTCCCAGAACAAATTAATAATGAGTACTAAGATACCATTGTATTAAGAAAAGAATGCAAGAGTATGACAGGTCGGAAAGTCTTTTGAGTTAGCTGGAAAATTCATTCACATATGTAAAGAAACAAAAATACAATCCACGCAAGTGAACCTGGGTTGGGTATGCATGCTTTAGGGGGTAGATGGGAGAATTGTGCAAAGTGTATCTTGACCGTAAGCATGTGGAGTGTGTATGAGACCATCCTGCTGAAGATTTGGGCATCACCATGGTAAGTACAGCTAGAAAGGTATCAGTCACTGCTGCAGTTGGAATCATGGAGTGTTGAGTAACCTGAAATGGATCAGATACATCCCCCTAAACTGTGTATCATAATTTGTGTACTGTGTAAATATCTTTCCAAATTCATAAGATTTTGAATTCACTATTGAAAAGTATAAAAAACATAGTATCAGTACCTTTATATCAGGAATCTAGAAAAATTTGAAGTTTTAGCTACTAGTAAAGTTTAAATAATAAGAATGACCCTTAAAACAATAGTTTATTTTTGCATTTTCAATTTAAAATATGTAATTGAGTAATTTATTTAGCCTTATAATTTTTGGTTGAAAGCTTATTAATTTGAAGTGTTTAAGTATTTAAGTGAATTTAAAATTTATTTTTAAAAATTGAATTTGTTAGACTTCTAAGAATTAGTTAATTATGGGGAGAGCTATTCAGTTAGATAACTGATGTGTTTAAAGGAAGAAATTGAATATCTATAAATGTAGTTTAATATTTTTATAGGAGCTTAGCTAAGCTTGTAAATGGCATTCAACATAGACAAAAGCCTTCCTTCACCAAAACATGATTATTAAATTTTACTAGATTTAAAATTTTTTTAAGTACATTTTTTGCATTATGTAATGATTACACGTGTCTCAGAGTGTTTGTACATGTACACAACACACCTTAACTCTTTCTTCTGTCCCTTCCCCTGTGTCTCTGGGTGGGGTCCTACTGTCAACTCTTCTTCCCCTCCCCATTTGCAAAAGCTCCATTTTCATTTTTTTAAACACTTTTTTTAAAAATCCCTTTTCCATTCCTTCCTTAGCTAAATTTAAAGGTAAAATAATAATATTTGTAAAATGAGCTAAACTTTTTAAAGAAGGATAAAATTTTTGGATTAATAATGCTTAAAAATTAATATTATTTGTGACAGCCAAAGAAAGATATCCGAATGGAATTTTCTGGCATACAAACACCACACCCATGGACAGACACATACACTCATACCCCTTACAGGAAGCAAAGTTTGTATTCATGTTTCTTATGAGGGTTCAGTGAATCTGTAAGCAAGAAAATAAAAATAATTTAAGCAATTGGTGGAACTGACCAATTTTTAGATCTTAATCTAAAGCTTTCTCAAGAGCAAATATAGTAGGTGGCCTATTCATTCTGTGCAGTGATCCTCAAACTTGAGCAATGTGTAGAGACTTTCTTTCAAGGAAAAAAAAGGTTTGGTCAAGGACTGATTCCTGTGTTAAATTATTTTTATGTTACTTAAATGTGCTTAACATAAAACTAGACATAAACTGCTCATGGCAAGATCTGAAGCACACCCAGAAGAACTTACTCAGCTAAATACAAACACAATAAAATTCAAACCTGCTGTGATGAGTAATGTTTGGCGTAAGCTCAATCACAGTTTGCAGCCTGAGTTCGGTCCTGGTGCCTGAGAGCTCCACGTGCCTGCATTACTACCTTGTGTGCTGGCTCTATTTGCACACCGCTTTCCTCCCCCTGAACTACTTTGTACGGCCTGCTGTGATGTCATTTGGCCTTCATTTGGCACGAACGCATCATTTCCTATTCAGTTCACCTCTGTTCTTTTCTCATTAGTAGGAACCATTAAAGTAGTGCCACTTGGCAACCACGTAATTGCTAACAAAAGCAAACATGAGCACAGAAATCTTGGGAGGGTGTTCAGTTCTAAGGCTGTCACCATGATGACCTGGAATATCCGTACATTAAAGTTTTAGATCATTGCAAAATGAAAAATTTTAAATGAATTTAAAACTTTATTATATAAAATTTTTATGGGAATCCAGTTTGGGAAATGTGGTAGAGTGAAAGCAGCTTTGAAGAAAGTGTAACTCAGCTTCAATCCTGAGCTTTTACTAACTCAAGAACTGCATTATCTCTTTATATCTCCTTTATTTTTTTTCTTCATTGATCGATTGTGGTACTGGGGATTGAACCCAAAACCTTCACACTGACCTACAACTCCAGACTTTTATTTTTTTATTTTTTGAGACAAGTTTTCACTAAATTGTTCAGGTTGGGCTCCCAGAGTGAGGGATTATAAAAATTCTCCTGTTGTCATTTTCATAAGAATAACATCAATCACATAGAGTTACAAGAAGATTAGAAATGATACATGTAAAATTCTGAATGAGTGGGAAAGTGATCAGTAAAAGGAAGTTGTTACAATTAAGAGAAACTAACAACACATACTGCATATATTTACCAAAAACTCTATTCTGGAGTTATTCGTGTGGGTAGAGGAGGGTGTTATGTAGTTGGAAATTTTACCTGCATTAGACCCTGGTGAAAGATAATATAGATTCATAATTTTCTAAGTATGCTCTATGGCGCTGCAGCTGGGTAGGGGTGGGCATGGAGTTGGGAGAGCTGGTGGTGTTCAAGGTCTCTACTTTCTCTTCAAACAGTAATTTTGTTTATATACATGTTTCACACAGGGGACTTCCATTTAAGATAATATTGTAATAGTGAATTTTGTGACTAAAAGTCAAAAACATTTGAAAACCACATTTTTAGTATTTCATTATAATGATGACAATGATGATTGACCAAACCTCATGAGTTACCTATCAGTATTTTCACTACACTGGTGGAAAACTGAAATTAAAAGTGTAACTATCCACTTTCGCCAGCAGTAGTGCTTTTGCGTGAAATATATTCCTGACAGTGCTGTAACAACCCGAAATATTCCTCAATCTTGAAACCAGATCCTCCAAGTCTAAGCTTTAAATGTAACTCCTTAAACATTCACTAAGATCATTTTCTCATCTTTTTGAAATACTAACCCATAGCTATGCATAGCTACTAGCTAGGAATTCACACCTTTCACTGCAGTCTATAAGTGAGTCAGCATCCTTCATTGGATTCCTGTTAAAACGAAGATGTGTGAAACCAGTTTCAGGAAAGTTGAGAAAAATAGACTACCTAGGAATTTTTCACTGTAATTTCACCCCATGGGCCCCGAGAAATACAAACACATGTGTACATCCTAGCACACAGTCATTCCCCCAAAGGGTTTGTTATTTTTATGCAAATAGAACTGTTAACCAAAGACTGGAATGTCAATTGTTTAAAGAATTTATTAGTTCTAACTCTGAAGAAAGCACATGATGAGAAAATGTTTAAGATGATCTGAACTATTATTTATGTTTTGGATTACAGATCTTTTGTTAGCATCTAATTATATTTCATTTGGATCAGAAGTGAAAAAACTCATTTTGCCCCAAAAGTCATTGTATTTCCTGGCCACAGGATTCCTTGGCAAACCAATTTGACAAACCAGCTGCAATGGAGGTCTGCAGTGCTCCTGCTCAAGTTCTCAGACTCCAGGAGTTTTCCAGGATGCTTTAGCTCTTGGTACAGGGTATTCAGTGCAGGCTCATTGAACCCTGAGACTGCTACCCTAACACCCACGACAATCTTTGAATGGACTTTTTCTTCCTTCAAAGACTCATAATTGTCAACAGTCTGAAATAGTTTAGTTGATTGCGTCAACCATATCATTATTTTAATAGGTCATTAAAATAAATGAAGAAAGTTCAAATAATTACAAAACCTGTATTTTCTGCAGGGTAATCACAATATCTATATTTCTACCTCTACCTCTACCCCCACCCCTACCCCTGTCTCTGTCTCTGTCTCTGTCTCTGTCTCTATCTCTATCTTCATATCTGTGGCACAGCCATCACATAGAGTCAGTCAAACATCCTTTGCAAACAAATTAGTTAGTTGAGAAAGAAATGTCTAAAACGCTCAAGGATTGAGAGCCTGTGGTGATGGAAAGGCATTAAACTAAAGTGTAGGAAACCAGAGCGTTTGTTTCTGCTTTTCAGTATCAAGCTAGATTGCATTGGAGAATCACTAAATCTTTGCAGCTGAATCTCTTCCTATGTTAAAGGGTAAGATTTCAAGCCCTAACTCTGGTAGATACTTAATGTGGTATCATGTTGCTCAACTAATGCAGTTCAAAAACGTATTTCTGGACCTCCCACTTCTGATGCATAGTGGAGTTTCATCCCCTGCTTGTGTTTAGGGTAACTACTGCTATAAAGTGCTTTGGCCAACAAACTTATGAGCAAAAATGCTGTGTGTTGTTTTCAGGTGGAAACTTTAAGAACAAGGGATCGCCTTGCCTCAAGCCCTTCTCACCAAAGTAATGATTATAGAAGATCATAGTGAGATGAATCTTGCTTTGGATGGGCTGGGTTCATAAGCAACTATAATGAACAGAAGCCTCCTACTAATCCATGTTAGACTTATAGTATAAATAAGAATTTTATTACATTGGACTTTAGAGATTTTGGAGTTGTTTATCACTGCAGTGTAACCTAGCACATACTGATCGGTGTATATAAACAGTTTGAAAAGTATTAAGGACTATTGAAATGAAAGAAGGAAAAAGGACTAGTTTTGAAAGTTTGAAAAAACTAGATATTTAAAGATCTTTAAATGAAAAGTAAAAGAAATACCTCTTTAAGAAAATTTTTATAGAAAATCAATTTATAAACACATAATAAAGTAGTGACCCCATGTAAAAGAATTAAGACAAAGTGTTTATAAAAGGGACAATAGCAGTGTACAAGGCCCTTCTCCTCCTCCTGTTCATTTTGTCTTCCCTTCCTCCCTCCTTCCCTGCCTCCCTCCTCCTCTCCTTCTTTTTTCCTCATCTCTCTCTCTCTCTCTCTCTCTTTCTCTCTCTCTCTCTCTCTCTCTCTCTCTCTCTCCTTTCCCCTATCCTTTTTTTTCCTGCTGTATCTAGCAGATTTTAAGATCTGGTTTTAATTCAGGAGAAATACAGGTTTGGGAGCTAAGAGAGAACACTGTTTCATGTGATCAGAGGGACAGTGTGGGCAAGAGTGTCTTCCTGGGGCCTGTTATTCTTTCTTTTTTCCCTAGTTAGAGTGCTTTGTGTAGGAGTGGATCCTGCTGTTCTGCAGAGCACCCAGAACTCCCTGCACATTTAGACCCTCTACAAAGCTGTTGTGTGCCTAACCCCTGAGGTCATTTAGATTTTGCAATCTTTTCACTGATACTTGTAGGTTTCAGAAAGAAATATAAGTTTACACTAGCAACTAAAAACTCATACGTGACAGTAAAATGCGCATGCGTGCGTACACACACACACATAAACCTGTATTGCAGTAGAATGCTGTTAAGAGTAGGAACCTCTAACAGAGCAGGCAGCAAGGGAGCCACCAGGAAACTAGGTCTAGGCAACAACTCCAGATTATATTGTTAGCTTGCCCTTCTAATATTGAAAGGCAGTTTGATGACTGAAAATTAAGCTTGGATTGGATTAGTTAAGAAAGCAACTAACTTAATCATGTGTATTAAGTATTTCCTTTAATTTTCCTCTTTGCATCACTGTGTCACCAAGTTGCTTCTCATCTTACACAGGTGTAGATTCAGATATAAATGAGTAGGAAGTAAGCTGGCCCTTTATCTTTGACGGTAGCCCTTGGACTGTGCTTTGAAAACCTGCTTTATCAGTATTTCTTTATAAATTCACCCTGTCCAGTGTACTGAAAGGCACTTGGCCAGGTTCTGTGGTCAAGCACCATGCAGAGCTGCAAATCTAGCCCAAGTTCCTGATGAAAGGCTCCACCTCTCCCCTCGGACACTTTTACCCCCAGGGCAGGAACAGTCCTAGTTGGAACTTCTCAGAAATCTTCTCTTTCATACCTCTTCCACTCACAGCCTGTGTGTGTTTCAGTCCATCTGTACATCTTGCTGTCCAAGCTGTACGAACACCTCTCAGAGGTGGCCACCTCCTACAGTTCCTGTCGTTGTTCTTGTTGGGACCTTCTCCTGCCCTCCACTCTTGTCCAGGAATTTTCCTCCCACACAAAGGCTGCAGGCCCTTTAATATCCCAGCCAGATGGAGCTGTGCTTCTGGCCCAGACCCTCTAGGCCTTTCTCCTCAGCTAAAGAAGCAGCCACAATCTTCCTGCCTGGGAGTCTTTGCCCTCTCTGTCTTCCTGCCCTGGTTACTTAATAAACTCCTTCAGCAACAGGAAGCCCCTCTGCTGTCCTCTCTGCCTGGGATGCTCTTCCCCCGACACTGCTGGAGCACCCAAACTGCCCCATCTCTGAAGTCATCTCTTCAGTGAATCTATACCCCTGCTCCTAGTATGTGAGTTTATGTACATCCATCACTTGAGCTTATCACTGCCTGACAGTGCAGCCTACACTGGTACCTATGTATTACAGGGAATACTCGTTGTGGGATCCCAAGCTGAGAAAAATGTAGGTCACCAATTACGTGGCACATGCCAACTGGTGCTTCCAGAGAAGACCCTAAGATTAAACAGGGTTCTTTATATATTTTAGATACTAGCCCTTGAGTCGCCTAGATGTCCAGCAGCAGATGAATGGATAAAGAAAATATGGTATTTACAGACAAAAGGGTATTACTCTGCTATGAAGAAAGATACATTTGAGTGATTTCTAGAAAAATGGACACATTTTGAGACAATAGTATTAAGTTTAAATCAGACACACAAGCTTAATATTGCATTGTTTCTCGTATATGACAAACTCAAGATATACACAAAAGAGCAAAGTAAAATATAGATCATAAGAAACAGGCAATAGACCTTTTGCAAATAGGAAAGGGACGAAGAGATGGACGAATAGAAGGAGAAGGGGAATAAAAAGACTTAAAAGGTGTTATGTACATGAACCAACTCCCCGCAAGGACTGCAATCATTGTGCACCACAAACGTGCATACTAATTAAAATAAAAATTATTTAAAAATGCTTAAACTGTGAAGGGCATTTGAACAGTTTTAGGGTAAGGATTTCCATAGGGATAAAAAAGAGGTAAGAAAGGGTAAGAAGGCTGAATCTCGAGAGTCATAGCAGGGAGAAGCTACAATAGGTTACCGGGAGTTTGAGGGCAGGTGGGCCTGGGCCTGGCCTGACAGGTAGGAGTAAAACTTTCCACGAAGAGCAGGCTGATGCTCTGAGGAGAGGGTGTGTGTGATGGGAGCCTGCTCTGCCCGGATTTGGAAGGGGACAAGTATGTGACAGCCAAGCTGTGGACCCCTGTCCTGGGATGCCAAGGGCTCTAACAGAGAGTAGAACAGAAGCAAAGGATGAGATTGTAAGTGGCCCAAAGAAGAGGACTGCAGATGAGAGCCCCAGGGTTGGCTGTCTGTAGGCGTAGTGTTGGGGACTTGAACATGCAGAAGGTGGACACTGCAGGCTGTCTGCTAAGATGTGCCCATATTTGCCTCCACCTGGGGCAGGGACCTTGGAGAAGCCAGCAGCAGGAGGGTGTGGAGTAGAATCTCTTTCCCACAGAGGGCATTGTGCCTGCATCAGTGGTGAGCTGGAGGGGAAGTGAGAAGAGGGAGAAGATTTAAAGTAGAGCTGGAGGTCAGGGAGCAACACTTGAATCTGTTACTGGATATATATTTTTATAGAATGTACAAAAGAGATGCTGCACCAAGTCCATTTCATGAGACATAGTTTTCTCCACCTACTAAAGGTAAACAACCTGTTGCTAAGGATTTTTTAAACTGCATGATGTGTGCCTAGGGTCACAGAGTCAGTAGGTAGGGAGATGCAGGTACTTGGAGCTATGGTTAGAGGTGGAAGATCTGACTCTCAGGAAGGGAGAGTGTCCCTTCCACAGGGAGGCTTCCTTCCTTTTTGTCTTTCAGCCCTCAGGGTGAGCACTTCCCCAGAAGGCATTTGCTCCATGGTCCTGTGAGCAAGAACCCAAGTTTCCAAGTTTTGGAGCCCATGATGGTGATAGTTGTCACTGATGACTTGGGGACCATTCTTGGATGCTGAGCACAGGTACGATCCCTGACACCGCTGAACTGTGCCTCAGGGGAGGGTCTGAGCATGATTGTGATTTAACTCCCCAATGCCATAATAAGAGAGAATTTGGTGTTATATTTAATTTGATTTATAAATCTTAAGTCATCTGGTGTGTCTTGCTCTTGAGTACAGAGATTGCAAATTGATGCCCAACACCCAGGAGAGTGCGACCACCAGGCATAATCCTGGAGGGTTGGAAGAGGAACAGGAAGTTATCTCTAACTCACTGCTCTTGGGCAGTTACCTTGACTTCCATTTTACTGACAGTGAAATTCAGTCACAAAGGGTCTTGTTGACCTAGAAGGATCTTGGGGTGAGATACTGACAGGGCCAGAAAGCTGGCCAAAGCTGCGGGTCAGACTACCCTCACTGTCTCCAGACCACCTTGGCTCCTCCTTGCTAAAGCACTGGGGCTCCCAGGAAGATTTAAAAGGACACAGGCAAAAGACCTCACTGGAGATTGAATATTAATTAGTCTGCCAGGGGGTGGAAGGGAATAAAAAGGGGAATTTACAAATCCATCAGGGAAAAGGGAGTAGTTCGGAGAAAGGAGAGCAAGTTATAAATGAAAAGGGGTGGAAAATTAATGGGGACTAAAATAGATTAGACTTTTATGTGCTCCACAGGGCTTATAACACTTTACATGCAATTAGATGGGACTCCCCAGGTCCCTGTTCCCTGGAGGCAGATAGGAAGTGGTAGTATTGGGGGAGAGGGAAGGAATTCAAAGGGGGTCTTCCTTACAAGGGCCCGGTTCGGTGATGGGAGGACAGTTGCACAGACTCATTGTTTTAAATCCCACCCTCTGTGGGTTCACATTTGTAATGAGGATAAAGGGCAGGTGGGAGGAGATAGAGAGGGGTCAAACAAAATTGCCAGGAATGGGCCCTTTCTCTCTCTCTTCCTTGTTGGTCCCAGTAAAGCACAGGAGGAAAGACCAAGCCATTTCACAGTGGGGAAGATTTCTCCCTTGTGAATGCACCTGCTTATACTGGTGACAACTGACTGAGGTACAGAATTCTCAGTTTGCAAAGCATTTTATAAATGTTACCCTGTGGAAGGAAAACCTTCTGAGAAAAGAGTGACTATCTCCCTTATTCTGCAGATGAAGAAAATCAGGCTCAAAACGTTTAACTAAATGGCTCCAAACCACACAAACTAGGCAGCAGAGCCTGTATTTAACACAAGACTTAAATTTTAGTCTAGACTTGATGTTTTCCTGGGGCAGGAACAGGCTAAGAAGGAGGACAGGTTTCATCTTAGGAACAGAATAAGAAGAATGGCCAAATTACCACCCTAAGGTTTTGATGTAGTGAGAAGCTACTATGGGGACAAAGGACAAACTTCTGGTCCCTTCACCCACAAGTGGGGATTTTTTGAGGCAGTCAGAGACTTCAAAGCAGATTTTGCTAAAATCTGTGACTCTTTGCTTGGACCTACAGATACCTGAAAAGGTAATTAAAAGCAGAACAAAGCTTGGTCTTGGTTTATGTATCCTTTGCTACCTTAAAACTTTGGAGATAGGTATGATACTCATTTTTAAAAAGATGACAGAATAAAGTTTCTTAGCCCTCAATTTACCTAGCCTGTCTCATCTCCCTTCCAGACCAAGGGAACCAAGAGAAGAACGAAAGTAAAGGACTGAGAAGACCATCTGATCTCCAGGAAGTACAGCATCTGGTTCCAGACCCTTCTCCACTGGAGCCATGCCCACAGTCTCCAGCTGTTGTCCTGAGCCCTAGTTGCCTGGATTCCAGGAAAATGGAGCCCTGCAGGTTTGAACCCACCACACACAGAGGCAATCATTTCATGGGAATGGAACTACTGTTCCGGCCATAAGGATTCCTCCACAGCCCCAAAAGCAAGTCTGAGAAAGGATTGCCTGGACCCTGGCCCACCTCAGCTAATCCCTAAATACTGGCTGCCTAATTTTGTGAGTGGGCCAGACTGTTCCTCCTCATCAACCTACACCTTCTCTAGGTGCTACTCAAGCTGGAGTCTTATTTTTCCTCACTTTCCAATTAAAGTTTTAGCCTATAAATTCATATTGCTGCTTTAGAGTTTCTGTGTGTGTGTGTGTGTGTGTGTGTGTGTGTGTGTGTGTGTGTATGTTTTGCTGGGTAATGAACCCAAGGTTTTCACACTGAGCTGCATCGGAAGTTCTTTTCTTTTTTTCTTTTTTTTTCTTTTAAAGAAAGTAGTAAATGAGAGGAAAAAAAAAAAAGAACAATAGCAGCATACTAACATCACAAACATAAAGGAAACAAACCAGAACATTAAAAGTGATACGGGGTTTCAAGACAAAATGATAGGAATTAACAGTGGTTGTTATATTACATGTCGCGATCCTCAACTACATTGCTCAGATTACCAGATGTAAGAATGAAAGATTGTTTCAACCATTAAAGAGAATGAAAAACTAATTATTAGATAAAACATTACAGATAATACAGTTTCACTAGATAAGATGGTAAGAATTCACCATGGTTGTTCCCTTTCATATTGTTGTCTTCAAATCAGTTGCTCAGATTTCCAGGCTACTGTAATATTGTTTATTTTTGAAACAAAGTCTAGCTAAGTTGCCCAGGCCTGGCTTGAGCATTTGATTCTTCTGCCTCAGCGACCCAGAGTGCTGGGATTATAGGCATATTCCATCATGCCCAGGATATTGGTTTACCTTTAATTTCCATTTCTACTAATGCAAGGACCCATGCTAGCTAGTGACAGTATCCGTGCTCGTAGGAATTTTCCAGTCAGCTTTTCCACTGTTTACATGTCCACAATTTGATGCTCTGCATTTATGTGCTTAGGTTTGCCTGAGGTGCCCTGGGCAGTATCAGCAGGACCAATCCAAATGGTCCAGGATGTAAAGAGCTTTAGCATCATTTCCTCCCACTCAGTAGGAGCATCACTGCCTCCCAGCCCGTCATCACTAGAATACAAATGTCCTGTACATCTCCATTTGCTCCATGAAGCTGCCACTGTCTTCAGTGGGTGCAAATTCTCCTAAAAGGGACAATGCTTTTACCTGCTGTGCGAGGCTGAACTCAGCAGATTGAAGTCTTGTGAGCTCTGTTATGGTTTATATATAGGGTCACCGTAAAATCTCATGGGATTGCAGGTAGGACCTCTGGCGGGTGATTGAATTACTGGGGCATTTTGGCTGACTTGGTGCTAGGAAGTGGGGTCTACTTGGAAGAACTGGGTCACTCTGGGCACAACATAGAAGGGTGTATCTGCCTTCCTGGCTCCTCCCTTGATTCACTCTGCTTTCTGTCCATCATGCCATGGATGCCTCTCCTGTGCCATGCCCCTGTGCCAAGGTGCCCTGCCTCAGAGTCAAAGGACTGGAATGAAATCCTACACACTGTGAGCCAAGATAAACCTTTCCTCTGCTAAGCTGTGGGCATCAGATATTTTGTCCCAGGGGTGAGAACAGTAAAATAAGACAAGCCCCAACTCCCCATTCCTAGGAAAGTGAGCCTCAGAGCTAGTGAACAGCAATGCACAGTCCGCTGGCTGGATCCACTAATTAGAAGGGAGGGTGGTCTGCCTGGGCCTCCATCACCCTTTCCTCCAGAGATGCAGGGAGCATGTGAACAGAGTCCGTTCCTTCCAACACGCACAGATTTATGTGAAAATCTTTGGAAATCCGTGATTCTTGATGAATGGATATGGAGACCATACATCTTGTTTTATCTGGGGATGTTTCTAGTTTATTCCTGTTTTCCTACTCCGCATGTCACTATGGAATGTGTTCTGGCTTGGATAATAACATATATCTTCTCCCAATACATAGTGTTATGGTTTAGGTCTAAAAGGTCTCCCCCAAGTTCTCACATGTGCAGAAAGTGATGGGATCATGAGGGCAGTGTTCTCATGAGTGGATTAATCTGCTGATGAATTCATAGCTCAGTGTGCATCAGGAAGTGGGGCCCAGTGGAAAAGGAAGGTGATTGGGGGTGTGACTTGGAAGCGGGTATTTCCCTCCCTTGCTCCTCCATCCTCTGCTTTCTGGCCATCATGAGGTGAGCGAGTTTCCTCCATCCAAACCTTTCGGCTATGTCCTTTCTCCCCTGGATCTACATGACTATGGACTGTAACTGTGAGCTAAAACTTCACCTTTAAGCTATGGGTCGGTCATTGTGTTCCAATGACTAGAAAATGACTAGGACACAAGAGAATCAGGCAAGCATAATTCCCTACCTCCCATATGTCAGACAAACTGAGAGATAAACTGCCACAAACACTCTAAGTTCTTCTTGGGAATTACAATGCACAAGAGGCCATTTGGGCTGCATGGTATCCCTCAGAATTCATATATTGAAGGTGGAAATCCTCAGTACCTCAAAATGTGATTGCATTTGTAGATATGTTCTGTAAAGAGGCAGTTAAGTTAAAATGAGGTCATATGGGCAAGCCTTAATCTAATGTGATTGGTGAAGATATGGAAATCGGAGATTAGCATGCTGCTATAGCTTGTGTCTAGATGTCCCTCCAAAGCTTCATGTGGTCACAGGTAGGAGTTCTTTGGAGATGGCTTGATTTAGAGTGTATAATGCTGAGATTAAGGATATAATAGGCTGGAGATTGATTCATGGTGTGATGCTAGGATTAAGGGTGCCCCACACTGAATGTGAGTGCAACATGCCCCTAAGGCTGATGGCCTGGAGAATACAGGGGACAGAAAGAGAGGTGCTGTCACCACTTGTCACTTGCTGATGCTTTGTTATTTCACTGCTTTGTTGTCTTTTGCCCTCTATGAACTGTTTCTCCCCTGCGATTCCCTCTGCCACACCACCCTGCCTCGGAACCAGTCAACTATGGACTGAAACCTCTACAAACTGTGAGCCTATAACAACCTTTTTCTCCTTTAACTTTGGATGTCAGATATTTTGTCTCAGTAATGAGCAAAGTAAGTAAGACAGATGCAACAGGCACAAAAGGAAGACCATGTGAACATGCAGCTGGAAGCTGCCATTGGTAAGCTGGTGAGAGGACTCAGAAGAAACCACCCTTACCCACGCCCTGATCTTAGAATTCCAGCCTTCAGAACAGTGAAACACCCTGTCTGTGGAACTTGGCTATGGCAGCCCTAGCAAAAAAATATACCCACTCTCTGAGATATAGACAATATTTTATATTAATATCATATTACTATCAATGTATTATATCTATATTTAAATAATTTTATTATTCATATACTTTATATTAATATATTATATATATTTATATATATTAAAATTAATGACCAAGAAATAAATTAGTGTCCTGGAAGTGTGGTGCCTTGGATCTGATGTACCCAGCATCTCTCTTTGATCTGTAAGAGCAAGTATTTATAGACCACTCTCCAGGATGCAGGTGAAGAAAAAAGGACCTAGTCGTGATAAAGTAGACAGAGGAGTCAGTGGTCCAGCTCTGGGAACTGCGGCCTTTTACAAACCTGCCAATAAGTCTGGAGCTTGGCATGCTCTTTTCCTTGGCAACTGACTTAATCTTCTAGGGGCTGGATAATGAAGGAGCCTAGGAGTTTCCTGACCATAGCTTTTGATCGTTGTGCCTGCCATGTACTGAGAAGTGTGACTTCAGAGATCAGTTCTGACTTTGTGGTATGTGTAACTACCACAATAGCCAGCCCTCATCTCCAGTGCAATAGCCTGATAGAGGGAAAAGTGGCTTTGCCTGTTGCCTACACTACTCTGGAGCCTGGGTGAGTGGCATGAGTGAGAGGATCTTTGTGGCTGTGGGGTCTGGAAGTTGCTCTCCAGGGGACCTCCTTCTACTAAGGATTGGACTTTGATACCTCAGGACATGAATTCACATCTTGATGCTGTCACATATGGCAATATATTGGAGCCTGCTAAGTGTGTGATTAGGGGTATAACAATACCAGTCAGGATTTTGTAAAAATTAGCTGAGCTGACAAATGTGAATTTTACCAAAAAAACTGTATGCCTAGGGAAGCATAGGTACGGATGCTGTAAATTTTCTGAACCAGGCCCTGTTTCAGTGGAACTAGTTGCTTTTTTGCTAATGAGGGTGACTTACTGGAGATCCTATGAGTCACAGATCACCCTCAAAGACCTGCACAAGGGGCCTCTGGTCTCCATTATCCACTACTCCTGCTTTGTCCTGGTTCTCTTAAAATGCAGAGTAAAGACCTGTGGTTTCCTCTTTCAGAACACCTGTATCATTTACTTCACCTGTGAGTTCTTCCTGTACCATGCACCATGCCTCTCCTTTACGTCCATTTCCACTCTGAAGACTTCAAACAGAATAGGATGTGGAGAAGCTAATTATGCACAGAGAATGAGACATAAAATAGTGTCCGAGGTTCCTAAGACACCAGGGTTACCAGCCTTGCAAGACTGATGCAGAACATCCCACAAGTTAACACTTGTAGAAGGATCATTGGCTACCTGTAATCTAAGGACCAAGAAGAACTCAGATTCTTACAGGTACAAGGTCTCTCAAGCACCACTGGAGATCATTATATGGTCCTACTTACTCACCAGAAGCAACTTTATAGAACTTAAGTATATTGGTAGCTGATGTTTTCCTGAGATTGGATTAGAGGAAGTGCAAACACTGGGATGATTTGCTAGAAAATTCTTCAATACTGAAACAAAGTCTAACAAGTCTATAAAACATTCCTATCGTCATCCAATAATTACTCATTTGCACAAAAAATTAATTTTGAATATCCCTTATACAATTATCAATCTTTCTAGTTATTTGTATTTGTTTCCTTTTAGAATGCATTCCTCTTTAGGGAACTTTAAATATTATCATTATGTTCCCAGAGGGATAGGTTAAAAGGAACATGCACCTTCATGATGTCCTATTGAGTATTTGAAAGCAAACCATAAACAATATAGCTACACTTTTGTGAACTTTTTTATATAGAGTATTTTTCATATGAGGTAACACACACAATTGCTCTCTGAAGAGATATGAGCATTTTTTAAGGATCTTGATACATGTACAGTACCTTACAGAAGTATCATATCATGATACAATGTTATAAGGTTATAGGCAGTAGATATTTTAGTAGGTAGTAATATGTACTGTCATTTAAATAAAGACTTGCTAATGTATAGATAAAAAGATATCTTGCTTTAATTTCTGTGTCTTAAAAATGAATGGCTAGGTTAAACACTTTCCATATGTTAATATATCAGCAGCATTTTATTGTCTTGCAAAGTGTTGATTTTTATATATTCTTTTAGGATCCTGTTGTTTTTCTTATCAATCGGCATGTACTTTTAAATAGAGTTGCTGGACCTTTGTCGGATGCCATTTTCTGCAGAGGAGGAAATATGCTTAAGGTCACATAACTAGTGGCTCAGATCAAATTCAAATTGAGGTTTCTCTGACTTCAGAGCTTATTCTCCTCCTGTTACACTGTACTTCTTTCCCGTGTGGCAGGGCATGGTGAATTAGACAACGTCTGCGTTGGTTCTGAGGCAACTCAGAGACAAGACCTACATAACTATGGAGCTTAATTACTGCAATACAGGTCATAGAAATGTCTCACAAATAATTTCTCATTTAACCTCAAAATATTCCTATTAACTGAGAATCAAATATAATTTTGATATTGACATTTTACAGATGAAACTGCTAGGGTAAAGTAATATCCATGTGCGTTAGGTCAAGTAGAGGTCAAATGGAGTCTTAGATTCAAAACTATTATTTTATGATAATACTGCAATACTCCATTTATCTGTCACCATCAGAAAGAAAAGGCAGGTCATGTAAGTTAATTTCAGTTAAATAAAAATTACCCAGTTAAATACCAATTTTAATATCTATAAAATTTTCACAAAAATATAACCGATCATACACATTTATCTTTTCTTGCTGTAGAGAAGCCAATAAAATTATAGTAAATAAAACTTTTAGGGGCTGGGGATTTAGCTCAGCGGCAAAAGCGCCTGCCTGGCAAATGCAAGGTCGTGAGTTTGGTTCCCGGTAACGGAGAAAAACCAAAAAAAAAAAAAAAAACAAAAAAAACTTTTAAAGCTATAAAACACAACGGTAAGGAGACCATCACAGATATAAAATTTAAAGGAATTTAAATGGATTTTGGGGTGGGGAATAGATTTGGAGTTTTAGTTGTTGAAGGAGAACATAAGAGACTTCTATTAAGCAACACTATTTTGATGTAGTCTATGGATCAACAGCAACTTCCCAGAATTTATTAGAAAAGTAAATAATAACTTCAGGTGATTCTTATATAGGTTAGGTATACCTTACTCAAAGTGCTTGTGACCAGAAGTGTTTCAGATGTCAGATATTTTCAGATTTTGGAATAGCTGGATATATAATGATATGTCTTGGGGATGGGATACAATTCTAAGTATAAAATTCATTTATTTCTCAAATATGCACTATACATATAGTCTGAAGGGACTGCAACTTTGCATAACATTTTTAATAGTTTTGTGCGTACAACAAAGTTTCATAGTGTAGACATTTTCACTTACAGGATCAAGTCAGCTCCCAAAAATATCCAGGTTTTGGAGCACCTGGGATTTCAGATTGTGGAGGCTGAACCTATACATGGTCATGTTTGAGAAAGCATAAAATTTAGGAAAACTGAATGATGCAAAGAGGAAAACTGTTCTTATCCCAGAAAGA
This sequence comes from Chinchilla lanigera, assembly GCF_000276665.1. NCBI lineage: Eukaryota > Metazoa > Chordata > Mammalia > Rodentia > Chinchillidae > Chinchilla > Chinchilla lanigera. The sequence goes on from NW_004955462.1 coordinate 11,621,579, forward strand.
TTTGGAATTTACAAGTACCACATATGAGTGGGATTGAGGCAAACAAGCTGCTTGTGGTTACTCTCGGGATCTGGGGCAACAGATTCAGTGGAGTCCCCCAGGTACCACAGGCCCCCTTTCTTCTTCCTCATTTCTGCTGTGCACCGCAAGGGGACTCCTATGCCCCTGTGTGCTCCGTGGAGCTCTACCCGTGCCTCTCAAAAAGTCTCCCTTTGGTGACCTTATAAATCCTGGGGGAGGGGCCTATGTAGACCCTGGGAGAAAACTTGGGCAGATTGGGTGGGGAATTCTGAGTTCCTAGTTACTGAGAGCATAGCCTAGAAGGGAACTGTGAGCACTGGCTAGATCCTATCTGAGTCCCTCCAACTCCTTGCCTAGTGGAGAAGGCTGAAACCAGACCATGGACAGAACCAGAGCTTAGGTAGCATGGGAACCAGGCTGTGGACTGCAGCCAAGTGACTAGAAAGGTGAATAAGACAAGGTTACAAAATGAAGAACTCACTGAAAACATACGTAAATCACGTGGTTTTCCTTACACTCTCCATTGCCCTTGACATTCAATCTGTTCTGAGTTGAAAAGTTGAGTATATTTTAGAAAAAAGACCTCTGCACTTTTTCTAGGGCTCTCCTTGACAAATCAACACCTACTTCTGCTCTAACTATACTGGGGACCATAACCTGCCAGATGAAAGTCCTACACATGAGTGTCAAGTAAGTCGCTGACTCTTGGTGTCACAGTTGAGATATAGACACTGCCAAGGGTTAATAGAAAACTGAGGGATAGAAGAGACTGGACAGTTGATACAAAGCTACAGACAGTAAAAACAGGTTCCTGTGTTCTAGTGCACAGTGGAATGACTATAGCAGACAACAATGAATACTTCAAAGCAGCTAGAAGAGAGAATTTCAGTTGTTCTCATCACAAAGAAATGATAAACATTTGAGGTGATAGGTGTACTAATTACTCAAATTTGATCATCACACATGTAAATTCTATCAAAATTTTTTCACTGTGCCCCATAACTTCACACAATTATTATGTGCCAATTAAAAAAAATTTAAAAACACAGTTGAGGAATGCCAGCATTCATGAAAGAGAAGATGTAAGTAAGAAAGAATCAAATAATTTCATGGACTGGGGGTTTAGATCAGTAGGTAAGTATTTGCCTAGCATGAATGAGGCCTTGTGTTCAATTACCAACATCACAAAAATCAAAACAAATCAGCCAACCCCCAAACTCACAGAAGTATAATAAGTATGAAGAATAAAAAGCACCAATAAAAGAATCCTTTGAGGTAACAAGTAACTACATTTGTAAAACAAGAAGTCATATTATGAGGATTGAACAATCAATACCCAAAGGAGCTATTGATGCAAATTCTCTGATAAATGTGCACTCTTAGTTGTTGTTTTTTATTTTTTGGTATAGTTTGTACCACTTGACAACTTCTTTTCTGCAAGAATCTTCATTGTGTTTACCCTTCAAAAATGCCTTGTGTTTTGTATGCACTTGAATGCTTTGGACCCTGCTTCATCCTTCCTCAGCACCAAAAAGTGAGTGGGACTAGTTCAAGCCAATTATGGTGACTCTTATTACCTCTGTCCTGTGACTGTGCTAAGGTATGGGTATGCGATACAATGTGATTTGAAGTCCGTTGTGAGAATTTGGGGGTAGTTTGTCAGTCTTAAAAAAGGACACAAGGCAGATGTTCCCTTTTCTTCCTTGAAATCTTGTGCAAAAACATACTGCAGTCATCTGGTTATACAGAGACTTAGAATTTAATGAGGCAAGGCATTTATCACAGAAATTCTACTTTACACAACTTTGAGAAAAGCCTAAGAAATGGGGGTGTGGGGTGGGGAGCTTGAGGATCAGAGAAAAAGACCCCGGTACTGGTGGGCAAATGAGAACTTTCAAGGGGATCTAAGAAACCAAACCTGCTATGTGCCAAAATGGGACTGCATTGCAGAACCCAGGAGGATTGGGAAGATGTTGCTTTGGTGTTTCTGGCTCTGTGGGTCTGCTGCCAAGGAGCTGGAGGGAGATTGGGCTCAGCAGGACCAGAAGTTAAACAGGAGCTGGACACTGAGTGGAAGAGAGTGAGAATGGGCAAGAACTTGCTTGGCACCTCTGTTTCCATTTGCGAGTGTATCAATCTGCACAATAATGATGCTGCTCTTAGCTTTCCCACATGTCCTGCCATGTTTCCCTCTGAGAAATACGGTATTCATAAAAGATAACCCAGAACATGTAGCTTGAACTCCACTTTTTCCCATCTAGAATCAGTAATAGTGACATCAGATCTACTGATGTAGATCTTGATAATACTTTGCTATGTGCTAAGTAAATATTTTTAGATCATTCTCAAGTGAATATATAAATCACACATGCATGCATCACATTGTCTATACTGAAGAATTTTAAAGTTAATTACCTCAGTACATTATAATCTTTCTCTACATGTCAATCAGGGCATGGTTGAAAGACAAAATTTTTATAATAGCTATCTTAGGGAGGTGGATTACATATATTTTTCTTTTTAATATTTTCTTCAACTATTTTATATTGAATATGTTATTTCATAACCAAAGCTTTATAAATTAAAAACAAATTTATAAATACAATTTGCCTTCACATGGAACTAAATGCTGAATGAAAGATATATAGAAAGCTGTATGATCTGGACACCTCACATCCTGGGTATCACCAGGTGAGTTTGGAGCTTTGGATTTCACAAGAAACAAAACCCTTTTTGATGGACTTCTCTACCTACAATTTTCATGGTATTACAAAGAAAAAGGTTAATTTATTTTCATTCATTTGTAACCCTTCTCAATATTCTTCTTTATATAAGTGAAAAAAAATTAACCTTCTCATTTAGTGAGAATCATAGCCCCAGGTTTTGGCATTGAACAGTGACACAGACTGCCTTAGGACAAGGTAAGTGGGGATTAGCTGCCCCTGGCTGGATCTGTGCATAGTCCACAGATCAAAGTGCCTTGCCTCATGAAATGGTATTGAATTTGGCTACTGGAAGGAAGGGTAAAAATCTAACTGTGTCTTCGTTTCATCTTTGAGCTGGAGGGTAGGGATATGGGTTTCTGTGCCCCTCGGGGAACAAAAGAGCTGGGCTGGCATTTAATTTCATCATGGGAATCATCCACTATGACCATCCAGGGGCCTGTGCCCGCCAGTCCCATTCTTTTTACTATATTTAGTTCCTGATGAATATGGAATAACACTGAAAATGATTCACATCGACATCCCTCTGTCTAGCCTAATAACATCAAAGTCATTAACAACAAATGTAAGTTCACCCTGACAGTGTGATTTGAAAATCTCAGCCCTCCCCAGTGTCCTCCCCTCCCTGTCCTGATAGATGGCCCAGACGCAGGAACCCAGAATGTGTACTCTTCCATTTGGTCCAAAGGCATCTTGCCTTCTCAGGGAAAAGTGGGCACAAAGCCCAAGGATGGACTAGGCTGCTGTTCACTCTATGGACTGTTAAGAAAAATACGAGCCAGTGGGAGTCAAGTGTTTATCAAAGAAAGTGATAGATGAGGGTAGGAAGGAAAGTTAGTTGAGAGACTTCTTTCCCCCTGCCTCTTTCCCTCTTTCTCTCTGTTGCTGATCTCCTAGATACATCCATTTGAACGGATGCTCTACAATTCCAACTTCCACTCTCTTAATATCATTATCATCATTATTACATCGACCCAGGCTTTTCTCACAGAGGAGTTTTCCCGCACATTTTTTCATATGGAACTCCACCACGGAGTGACTCATCTGGTCTTTGACTTTATCACTATCAAGCAGGGTTTAAATAAATATTTAAATAAACATCTGATTCCTTCACTCTCCTGCAAACTCTGTGAGACAGCAGGAACATTTCTTCTGCTCACCTTTTACTTTATAGTACCTAAAGTAGTGGTGTGCATGTCCTGATGTTAGTGAAATAACAGTTAAATAAATAAATAAAAGGGACAGAGAGAGAGAGAGAGAGAGAGAGAGAGAGAGAGAGAGAGAGAGAGAGAGAGAGAGAGAGAAGGAGAACAAGAGAACAAGCAGAGTTAAATACCGACTCCATTTCATCCTGTGACAGGGGACATAAGGACATAGAGGTTATTCACAGCTGGATGCCATATGATTCAGACCTCTCAGTGAAAAAGTGGAAACTCTACTGCATTTTCTCTGCCTTTGATGTCCCTACCACCCACCCCCCATCCTGCAAACATTTGTTCCTGCAAAATGAACTCCACCTGTACACAGCTAACTCTGCTTGGCCTGTCTTTGGTCTCTGATAGATCAGACCATAGTTAGTAGATAAATTCTGGGTAATTGTGTGTTCAGGGTAGAGTAGAGCACAAGGACAGACTGACCTTTCCTTCACTTTGTTCCTGCTGCAGACCGGTCACACTGGACAGTTTACCTAACCTGTCTACAGCTATCTTCACAAGGAGACTAGCCATATTCTGGTAATGCAAGTCTAAAGTCAGTGTTGCTTGGCCTGTGATGAAGACGAAGGGACACATGGTGCCTGCCACATTGTTCCCTTGTGTTTTTCTTTCTCTCCTTTTGAGTTTCTCTTCCACATCACATCCAGCATTTGTGCTCCGAAGGAAGAGTTGGCTCCCATGGTGCCCTCTGAGGGGACTAGGTGGGTCTCTCCCCTTTTTCCACAATCAGTTATCTTCCTAAGGAGAGTGATGGATTAAGGTGACCAGAGATCAAGTAGTTCCAGTGTCATGGGCACTTTTGAGAGCATAGACAGAAGTTATCCTCCTGAGGCCAAAGAAGGAGCAGGGGAAAGACTCAGGGAATTTCCTTCTTCTGGGTGAGGTCGGAAGAAGTTCTTTCCACTGCTGCACGTTGAGGGTAAAGGGAACTTATTGAGTCCTATCTTCTACTTCATAATAAGATAGTGAGGAATTAACTGCTTTTGTAAACTTAACGTACTAATATGTATTTCGTTGAAAGTTAAGTTGTCAAATTGGATCACTGAACAAAAATATAGTGAATTCTTGGATAAAAGTATGGGGTTCCCAAGAATTTTTCTTTCAGACAATGATATTAGAAGTTCAAGGAAATGCCACAGATGTGGTATACAAACTTCCTGAATAAGTGCTGTGATGCTAAGCCAGATAGAACAGCTTGTATGATGAATTATGAAAATAAGACTGAAAGTCATCTTAACAAAGTCTAATTTTTTATCAAGAATGTTTGCTAAATAGTTTTTGTTTCCTGTGCCTTGTTGTCTTCCCAAATTTTTAATGTACTTTTGAAAATCAACATTCTCATTGTCAAAACATAATTCACATATGATATATATTCTCATCTTAAGGGTACAGCTCAATGGGTTTTGATGAATGTATATGCCCATTTCATACCCATTAGGATGTAGAGCTTTAAAGTCAGAACTTCAAATTTCTTTTTTTCATTCTGATCAGAATACCAGCTTCATCCTCTATTCCCAATCAACTCTTTCCCCCATGGTCCAGAGACTGACAGCAAAGTGGACACTTGAAATGGAAAATACTTCCCTTATTTACTTTTATTTGTAATCATGGAAAAATACACTTAATATAAAATGTCTCATCTTAACTATTTTAAAGTGTACAGTATAGAATTAATGTATTCACATTCTTGTGCTGCTGATCTCTGAAACTTTGTCACCAATAGAAATTCTTCTGAATAACCTGCATTTATGGTACCATACAGTGTTCATAGACATTTGCTAAAGTTCCCCATAAGCCAGGTTATATAGGAGACACTTTGCATAGTAATTAAGAGTATAAACTCTGGAACCATGTCCCTTAGGTTCATATCCTTCACCACTTAACATATGTTTTCATCTTTAAGATATCCTCAATTGAATAATATTCCATTCCTGTGTTAAATACTAAGAAGAACACTATCAATTAAATTAGGAAGCAATGCCTTAATGATGGTTCTCCATGATACACAGAGCAATTGTGATAGGTTCCTGCCCTGCCCTGAACACTACTTCCTCTTGTCTTTCTTGAGTTGTGAGGGAAGCCCCAACCAGCTCCTAACGTGACACTGAGCCAGCTCCTTAAGCTCTGCCTCTAGCCACAGTCCTCATAAATCCTCAGGCTCTTTTGTCTACCACAGAGGAGCCCTGTGCTGCACACAGTCCTCTCCTCTCCGGGTCTGGAGGAAAGGCCTTTTCCCCCTTTGTTTCTTCTTCTGCCTGAAAACCTAACAAATTGAACTAATGTCTCATTGTTTTGAATAGTTTAGTTTTCAAGGAAATTGGCCATTTATGACAGCACCTTGTGTGGCATATGCTAGTGCTCTTGCATATATCTCAGGAATATCTCTTTCTGGGTATCATCCTTTCATAGATTCCATAAAGGATTTTTGTCATTTTGCAAGAAAATATGGAACTACTGTTATTCTTTCAGTGATAAATGCTTTCTTCTCAAGTATAAAATTTCTGATCTACTGCTCCATGTATGTCTTCTTGTATGCATAATAACTCAATAATACCAAATCCTAGTAGACTTTTTGAAAATATTTTTCTTTCTTTGTTGTTTTTTCTTTTTGTAGCGCTGGCCATAGAATCCATAGAACCCAGAGGATCAACCATGCTATACTCTTATAACCATGTTATACCTTTTTTATTTCTAAATTTGAGGCAAGATCTTGCCAAATTACCCAAGCTGGCCCCAAACATGAGATCCTCCTGTCTTAGCCTCTGGAGTAGCTCAGTGCTACGGTTTATATCTAGATAACCCCCAACCTCTTCCAAAGCCTCATGTGCTCATAGGCAGGGCTTTTGTGAGGTGATTGGCTCTTGGGAGCATCATATTAACCTGTGTACTACTCCACCCCTGAATTTATGCTAAGTGTGCTGAGGGGAGATGGGACCTAGTCAGAAAAGGCAGGTCACCAAGGGTGTGATCTACAAGAGCATATCTGCTTTCATGACTTTTCCCTTGACTCTGTCTCTCTGCTTCCCTGCTGCCATCACATGAGCAGTTTATTCTCTACCATGTCCCTTTGCCATGTTGTCCTGCCTTGGAGCCAGCTCACTACTGACTGAAACGTGAGACAATATAAACCTCTCCTCCCTTAAATAATGAATGTTAAGTATTTTGTCTAGTCAACAAAGGAAGTAACTAAGACAGATTTTGGTACAAGAAAGGAAGATGCCCATGGACACTGTAAGCTGAGCTTGATAGAAGAATCTGGTTGGAGCTCAGATGACTAGAATACTGATAAAAAGACAGATGATAAAAACCAGGCTCAGATGGTTTCAGTTGAGAACAAGGAGTCTGAGGCAGTTGGACTCTAAGCCATGTGTGCTATGCTTTGTCAGAAATTTTGTCTACAGTTTGCTCATGTCCTGAGATTCTGTGGGAATCAAAGATTAAGGGCAGCTGGTTAATTCATCGGGTGGAGGAAATTTCAAGGCAGCCCAACATACAGGCTGTTATATGGATAATATTGGGGGCTTCTAACTAGGTTTATACAGAAAATCAGGAGCAAAATGCCTATTTAAATAGTTTTCAGTTTTGCCTGAAACAAAAGACTCACAAAGGTGTATCAGAGGAGAACTTGGTTGCTGAACAGAGTAGCATTAAAAAGAAGCCATGTACTTTGGATCAGGACAATACGAAAAATGCCTTAAAGGCATAAAGGGAATTAACAAGGTCCCACCACTGGTAGGCTCTAAATTGCAGAAATGAAAAATTTTGCTTTGAAAAGAGCTCCAGGGCAATGTGCTCCAGCATGGCAGCTCCGTAGGGAATTTACTCCCCAGGATTCCATTCTTAGACCTCAGCTATCCAAGAGCTTGGAGACCTGAGCAGCCATGATACAAGGGATTCTGACTACTGTTTGAATTGGTGACAGATCTACATGATGTTGGTTTCACAAGTGTACAGAATGTGAGAGTTGTGGAGTCAGTGAGACTTCAATTGAGATTTCAGAATAAAGTCTGTGAGGCCAGGCATATTGCCCCTGAGAAGGCAGTGTCTGAAACTGGGAGAGTGAAGTCAAAAGTGCAGTGGAGATGTCAGAAATTTGGAGATGGCAGGGATGTAAAACTTCTGAGAAAAGCAACAGGACTGAGCAATGCCAGCCCAATAGAGCAGCCATGAGAACTGCAACACAGGTAATGCCATAGAGGTGAGGCCACCCAAGACCTTTGGGGTTCACATCTCACCACAGCTGCCTCAGGCTCTGGACAAGCAACTCTGGGGTTTAATGTTTACCCTGCTGATTTTTTGGTCTCACTTTGATCTGATTTCTTTCTATCCTTCCAAATTTCCTTTTTGAAATGGAAATGTTTGCCCTGTGCCATTGTGTGTCAGCAGTGTTTAGCTTTATTGTTTAGAGTGGCTTACAGCCAAGAATATGCATTGAGTTTCAGAGGAGGCTTTGGACTTGGACTTTTCAGCAATCCTGGAACTGTTAAGACTTTGGTAACTCTTAGAGGGAAGAGATTTTTCAACAGAAATCTGCATGAGACTTTTGGGACCCAGGGAGGAATGTGATGGTTTATATCTAGATGTTTATCCAAAGCCTTGAGGATTCATAGGTGGGGTTTTTGAGGTGCTTTAATCATGGGGACACTATACTTATCAGTGGATTAGCCCACTGATAAGTTTATGGTTAAGTATTAGGAGGTGGGCCCTGGTCAGAAGAGGTGGTTCACCACAGGGGCGTGGCCTGGAAGGATACGTCTCCCTGCTCATCTTCTTTCTTCATTCTCTAGTTCCTAGATGCCATGAGTTAAAGAGCTATTCCTCCTGCATGTCCCTCTCCATGCCTGCCTACTATGGACTGAAACATGAGCCAAAACTAACCTCTCCTTCTTTCAGTGTTTTGTCCCAGCAACAAGGGAAGTAACAAGAAACAATGGGATTACCGGCAGGTATCACCATGCTCTTCTCTTTTGAAGTTATCTTAAGCAGCAATTAACCTGATGCTTTTATCCTGACTGAAACAATAACAATAGGAAGAGTTATGGACAAGGCTATGCAGAGTGCACACAACATATCAAATTGTCGCCTGACTGCGCACAACTGTGGATATCATTTGTTGTAAGAAGTATTCTGATTTCAGAGGTATTAAATATGAAAACATTTCACAGGTATTAAATATGAAAGTATGAGTATGGGGTCCTCGTGATCCAAGAACCTTCAAAATATGAAGATAGATCTTTAAATCTATGAAATACAGAGCAGGCTATATGTCTTTTGACAGGATTAATATATGAGGCTAATAATAGTACTTGCTTCACGGGATACAAGTGAAGATTAAACGAAACATTTAGCAAAGTAGCTAACTTATAAGAAGCATCTAGTATACTGAATATTAACTGCTGTTATTTTTAATGATTGTCTTGGTTGTATCGAGGTATATCAAGTATCTATTCTTTCATAACAAACCCTTCAAACTTGGTGGCTTAAACCAATAGACATTCATTATCTCATAGCTTCTGTGAGTCAGGAATTTCTGAGTGGCTTATGTGGGTGGTTCTGGTTCAGGGTCTCTCTTCTAGGCACACTCTAGATATCCATCACCTGAAGGTTTTGGATGGCAGGATTGTCTTCCAAAATGACTAGAGTTGTTCACTGGGGCCTCAGTTCTATCCTACATACCTTTCCCCAAAGCTTCTCCAGTGTCTTCTTAACACAGCAGTTGGCTTTTCCAGGAGAATGATCTAAGAGCAAGGAGAAAGTCAAGACACCTTTTCTGACTGAAATTGTATACTACCAATTTCACTTTTTTGTATCCACTGAAAGAGTCACTAAGTATTACTTACATTCAAGGCATGAATGAAGTTCCAACTCTTGAAAGGAAGACTATTAAAGACTTTGATATTTTAACATATTTTAAAATTACCAGACCAGAATAACTTTCTCTTCTAACAGTTTCTCTTTCATCTTCTCAGTACCTACCTAGCCTCCCATTTTCCCTACCAACTATATTAGACATACCTGAATACAAAGTAGATGGTGTATCCGTCAAGATAAGTGGGGAAGGCTTTATTACAAAACACAGGCTGGTGTCAGGCAGCACAGGAACCTGTTGGAGCTCCTGCAGAGCAGGTAGATCTGAAGGGCCGAGGGCAGAGAGTCCACCAGATCCAAGGAAAGCTATGCCCAATAGCCTTTGGTGGAGAAGAATAGTGATCTTTACTCAAAGTCCGCAGCCAGCTTAACTTCACATGGAGGAAGTGAAAAGAATGTGTAAGTATCGTTTTCTGCTCCTGCCTAAAGGGAAAAGGTGAACTTTATGTTCTCTGTACTTTCACACTTACTATTAATATTTGCCTTCTAATGCCAGATGTGTAGGGAGTTTTCCCACACCAAGCAATTTCCTCCATTTTGGTGCCCACCAACTAGGAGTCCTAAAAATTCACTCAGTTTTGACTCTAACCAGAGACAGAGTTGCATCCCATAGGTTCAGAGCTCAGTCCCATAGATTGCCCCACTTCAGACACCAGTCACACAAGTCCAGCTGTCACTTGTGCTTCTGACTGATGGCTATACTTCCAGAGGTTCCCACAGCTTTCTCTGTAGATCCAATCACGTGCTAGAATAGCTTGTAGAACTCAAGGAAACAGTTTATTACTAGATTTTTTTTGGTTTGTTATAAAAGGATACAACTTAGGAATAGGTAGATAGAGGAGATACACAGGGCAAGATATGGAGAAAGGATGTGGAAACTTCATGGCAACTTTGAACATGCCACCCTCAGGACACCTTCACCAACTGACTGAACCCCGCCATTTTGGATTTTACAGAGTCTTCCTTGTGTAGGCATAATTGGCTAAGGCACTGGCCCTTGATGATTAAGTCAGTTTCTAGTTCCTGTCCCCTGCTTGGAGGTGGGGGTTGGATAGGGCACGGCTGAAAGATTCAACTTTCTAATCATGGTGTTGATTGCCTTGGCAACCAAACTTCATCACGAGGGCCTTCCAAAGTTCACTTTAGTAAGGTAAATTCAGATATAGTGAAAAAATATGAATAAAACAAGATGTTCTATTGACCTTTATTGCCGTCTTTCTTCTAAGTGTTTGAGAAGTCCTGTGCCAGAAATAGGAAGAATATATATTTCACAATGTCACATCTTCTCCTCTTTCCTCTTTCCTGCAGGAGATCCCCTAAGAGCTGAAGCCAGAGGCCTGAGAAAATCCTGTTGGATGTGATATATACAGAACAAACTGCTGCAGGAAAGAGAAGAACAGGCCAGGGTGGGTACAAGATCAGTCAGTAATAGACAGTAATTAGCACAGTCTTTCCCTTTGCTCTCCAGTATCCCAAACAGAGAATTTAGAAAGTTCCATTGGCAACTTTATAATCATGGGGAGATGTCAGATTAGTCACATCTTCTCTGAAGCAAAACATCAACCACACCTCGTCACAGTGGTGCATGCCTGTAATTCTAACACTGGGAGGTTGGAGCAGGAAGATCTCAAGGTTGAACCAAGCCTGGACAACTTGGCAACTTAGTGAGAGCCTGTCTAAACAAACAAACAAACAAACAAACATGAGAAAGGCTGAGGATTCAGCTCAGTGCAAAGACTCTGGGTTCAATACCCAGTTGTGCAAAAACAAATGCCACCACTGAGTTTTTAAAGTTTAAGTTTGTAAGGGAGAATGAGAAAGAAAGTGGTTTTAAGTATCATAAAAATCTGTTATGTTTTCTGCCTCTGGTGCATCATGAGGTTTAAGCTGGTATTTACAATGGCCTTTGTTTACTTTGTAAATTTCTATCTCCTTTCCCTTTGCCAGCATCTCAGCCAAAGAAGATTCTTGAGGAATACTTAAACCTGAATTTCTGTAGTGTCTGAGTTTGTGATGCCAAGTCTTTGCCACAGATTTCCAATGACCAGGGTTATGCAGAATGGAGTACTGGGAAGTAATCCACTGAATCTCCTTTTTAAGAAACACTTTTTATTAGTATATGTTTGTGATACATAATAAACACATGAATTATGGGGAACTGGTGGATATACATATTGTATCTTGGGTTTTTTTTACTTCCCCTCCAACTCCCCTTACTCTTAGGTCCCCTTCCAATTTCCACAAAGTCCAACTCCCTATTTTCTATCATATATCATTTATTTTTCTTTGAAAATTATTTATATTTGGGTTTCCTATTGCTTTTATATAGCAGTCACCAAATTTATCTCTGATAATTGGGATCAATCACCCACCCAGTTAAGTGATTGCCTCTTTCTCTATTTATTGTTTACATCCAGGTGTGAAGGACCTGGGTAGAGGCTAACAGCTTCCAATTCACGTGAAGGATGATCTGGTTCCCTGGTGGAAGATTTCCTTCACTGGGCACTAGGACCTCCCAACACACACAACACGAGTTCATAAGAACAGGAAGAGAAGATACACCCAGTAGATTATTACATACTGTTGTATGTAATAACCTACTTGCTGTTTTTGACTCCTGAACCCATGCTTCCTGGTCAGGGGGAGATGACATTGGCTTAAGGCATACACCATGTCTTGTAGAACAGGGTGTTGTCTATCACCTGGGATTATTACTGAGACTTCAGTATGCCACGTCCCTCCATTATCAAGCCAGTTGCCTCTGAAAGTTGGGAGAATGTGATAAAAATCAGTGAATTATTTACTTGTAAAATACATCGTTGTTTTATAAAATGTGTAAGCGGCACTATCAGGTGAGATACCACAATGACGAGTGAGACATTTTTAAGTCTGCAGAAAATGATGCTGACAGAAACATCTCAGGTAAGAAAAGTTAAATAGTGTTTATCCCTGGCAGGGCAACATGTGTGGTCCAATGCAACAAGCCCATAAGCTGACAGGTGTGTCTGGGGTATGGTGCCATATAAGGGCTCAACATGGGCCTCTGCCTTTGGCAGATGGGTCACTCAGTTGTAATAACAGCCAAACTTACTTTGAGGGGGCAACGTCATGCTGTTGAGCCTTCATCCACACTTCCATGGCCACTTTGGTTGTGGGTCCACTGAATAAGCACTGGAATGGCTGGAGAAAGAGCTTGACTGGTGTCTTCAGAGAGGATCACCTTATTCATTTGTTTATTTGGAGTGTCCCCAACTATGGATGCTCTCTAGTGACCACTTGTTAGAATAATGTCTTCATTCTCTAATCTCAGAGTTCAAATTAGATACTCTTTGTCATCAATTTTCCAATTTTGTCCTTTACAAAACCCTGATCAGCCAGCCAATCCATTAATCATTGCCCATGAATTAGCATAGATATGTATAACTCAAGCATCTGTCCTCTCATACAAAGTGTGCAAGAAAATGTATTGTAAAAAATTCTGTTCTGTGACAGAATTTCTCCTTACTATATAAAAAGCAGCATCTGCAGACTTTTACTGCACATGGTATATATCCTGAATAAATTAGACAAATACTTTTGGTAGTCTACTAATAAGCCATAAGAAATACCACATGGAACCATAGGTGTTAGCTGAGGGAGAAGCAATGAAATATAGTGTGGGCAGGTGCCATAACACTTTCGACTCTGTGCAATTTATCTGTGGACTTTTGATCATTTGGTGTTCAATATTTTATATAATGGTTCCATCTTATAATTTGATGCTCCTGTGTATGAAATCTTATGGATCTGTAGATAGCATCCAGTTCATTATGGGGAGTTTAGGTCACATGGTCTGTTGGTGACCTCATCAGGCACTCAGGTTCTACCAGTATCATTATAAGGTAATTTCCTACGCAGAATAGATCATGGCCGAGGGGAACGTGACCTTATTTATACTATGTATGGCTTTGTTAGCCATAGCAAACTTATGCTATTATTTTTCTTATCCTCCTTCAGAGACTACATACTACACCTAACAAATATTTCTGATACAAATGAGTCTTTTAATTCATAGAAACCTAGGGAGAAAAGCATCTTACAGATAGCTTTCACCTCACATGGAGTTCTTTCTTGTGAGATTTGCTCAAAACTGAAAGACTTACAGTGTTACTTGGTAATGAGACTGAATAACATGTGAAGACATTTTGTTCTTCATTATGCTTTGGTTTTACGATGGGTGCTAAAAACATGATCATTGGCATGTCATTTTAAAAAAGATACCCCAATATGCTCAGGAAAACTACTGGATGTTGAGAAACTTTTTGATGTGGCAGGACCTTGACATTTTGCAGGGTTTAACTCCTACACACTGGCATACATATGGTTTAATAAGGAATCTAGTATGCTTACTATTCCATGATAGCTAGTTCTAAATAGTTTATCATTAATATACTAGCGGGATGTTCTATGAGACACCAGGACAATTATAACCAACCAAGAGAACTGTTATAGCTCTGGGGAAAGACTGAAGATTATATTGTTGGCACTGTCAAGTAAATGCAAACTGCTATTGATTTTTCTTACTGATTGAAATGGAAAATAAAGCATTTTCCTATGTGTTATGATTTAGACCCCCAATTTTCCTCAAGGTCTCATTTTCAGAGGGAGTGGATCACTGGGCACATGATCTGGAAAGGTATGTTCTTATTTCCAGCTCCTCTCTCTTTTCTCTCTCTGCTTCCTGGCCACCATGATGTGAAGTTTTCCTCCACAAGGCCCTTCCTCTGTGCTGTTTTTGTCTTGGAGCCAGATGACCATTGACTAAAATGACCACAACTGTAGGCTTAAATAAATCTCTTCTTTAAATGTGTTGGGTATTATGTTCCTGCTACTCAGAAAGCTGAATAAAGCAGAAAATTGTACCAGAGAAGTAAGGTCATGGCTTTGACAATACCTATGTGATTCAAAAGTCTTTGGAATTGGCCTACAAGAGGCATTTGGAAAATTCTAGAGATGCACATTAAAGAATACTTAGAATCTTGTGAGCAGGGCTTAATATACAATATTGTTTAGATTTTGAAAGATCAGAGTGCTGATAGGAATATGGACACTAACATCCAGGCTTATAAGCTTTCAGATGGGAATAAAGACTCCATTCCATGCATATTTCATTGTAACAAAGAATTTGTCTACATTTTGCCCATGTTCTAGGACTTTGTGTGAATTTAAAGGTGGTAAACTAATTAATCAGATGGAAGAAATTTTAAGGCAGCCCAATGTTCAAGTTGTGTCATGAGTACTATTGCCTGCTTTTAGCCAGGTCTACAGTGAAAATCAGTAGCAAAAAAAACCAAAAACAGATGCAGAAATGTGGTAGCTTCACCAGAGAGGAAGCACCTGCAAAGTTGGGACAAAGGAGAATATGGTTGCTGAAAAACTTGGCATTAAAAAGAAGCCAAGTATTTTATACAGAGACAAGAAGAAAGATGCCTTGAGGATATCTCAGAAATCAGCAAAACACCATCCATCAGACTCAAAACTGTAAAACTTTCACTTGAGAAGAGAGTCTTGCCCCCATGCTTGAGAAGGACTACCTAAGGATTTGTTGCCCAATATTTTTTTCACCATGCTCATCCATCTAGGCACCCAGAGCCCACTGCAGGGATCATTCAAGGCAGCCCAGATACTGTTCCCACTGGCAAGAGATCTTGGCATCAGTCACATATGGTGACTTTTCAAGCATGTAGCATGCAAGAGTTGTCAGGTCACGGAAATCTCCCTTCAGATTTCAGAAGTCCTGGGAGGTTTGGTAGCATGGGCTTGAGGAGGGAGTGCATGAAAGCCGATAGTGAAGCAAAAGGAGCAATAGAGACCCCATTTGGATATGTCAGAGACTTAAAACATTTACTAAGGAGAGCTTCATACAGTGAATAGAGTCAGCCCAGCAGAAAAGCTGTGTGGGCTGCAACCAGCAAGGCCATAGAACTGGGGCTGCTCATGCCCTTTGGAAATTACATTTCACCACAGCTTTCCTTGCGTGCTGGATGTACAGCTACAAGATTTAATATTTGCCCTGTTAGTTGTCAGTCTTTCTTCTATTTTTTTCCTTTTGGAATGGAGATATTTATCCCATCCCATTGCATGTTGGCAGTACTGTTAAATTTTACAGGGACTCCCAGCTAAGAATTTTCCTTGAGTCTCAGAAGAGACTTTGGATTTGGATTTTTCAGTGATGCTGGAACTGTTAAGACATTGGTAACTTTTAAAGATGGACTAAATACATTTTTATATTGAGATAGACAAATTTGGGGGGCAAAGGATGACACATGCTTTAGATCTAAAATATCCTCCAAAAGTCTAGTATTTGGAAGTGGGCCTTGGTTGGAGAGGGTGTCACTGGGAGTGTGGCCTAGAAAAGTGTATTCTGCTTTCTTGCTGCCACGATGTGAGCAGTTTTCCTCTGCCAAGCTCCTCTGTCATAATCCTTCTGTCTTGGAGCCAGCCAACCCTAGACTGCACCCAATGAAACTGTGAACCCAAAATAAAACTCTCCTTCTTTATGTTGTAGGTGTTGGATTTTGTGTCTCGGTGACAGGAAAGCTATCTAATACCCCATGACAAGAGTTTTGTATCTGATGAGAGATAGTGTTCATGAACTCTGGTAATTATACTTCATCTAGAGTTGCAGTTATGAATGTAATAACATAATTAATTTTTCTATAATCTTTGCCATTTTTTAAAACAACTCTTTTGTTTTTTGCACCAAAGAAGCACTTTTACCAAGGATTTGGAGGAACTTTCTACCTCTAAACCTCTTAATTCTTGGATAGTGATTTTATTCTTTGTAGTTTTCCTAAGGTTATATGTAGATTTCACTTTGTTCTCTTGGTAGAGGTGGAGGGATGTCATTTTTAAGGACTTCCTCATGTCCCCTTGAAATTTAATAGCCTCATTTCATGGGGAGGGAAATGGTGTAGAGGATGTTTTACTAAGTATTTCTATGATATAGTCAGAGACCAGTGGAATAAACCCAGAATTAAGCCTACAGTAAGATGATCCTGTGTCAAAACTTTGCTCTCTAATCTTCATTGTACTGAGGGTATCATGTAACAAGTGGACCATAGTGGCAATTCTAGTCTCTAGGGATCAGCACTAGGTAAAAGCCACTATCTAAAACCCCGGAAAATATATTACTATGTCTTCTTTCCTGCAATCACCTTGGTAAATGGCTCAGATCCCTGGGGTGAAGGATTGGTAGAAGACTGATTCATTGTTTGTAAGTGACATGACATATACTTGTAGATATGTTGCATAGTCCAAGCTCCAGTGAATCTGGTTTCCTCCTCAGTAAAAGGACTATGGATCAAGGCATAAGTGTAATTCCAGAAACTTGACAAGAGTTTATGAATGACCATATTCATAATGTAAGTTGAATTTTGGCATATCATACCTAAAACACTTACTCTTGCATATATCAAGAGCTTTAGAGGAGAGTATGTCTATATTTCTTTTTTTCAAATTTTAAAAATATTTTTAGTACAAGTTTGTTGTATATGTTGTTTACAATTATCTTGGTGGATGGGTACATGTACATACTACAGCTTGTTAATTTTTAAATCTCTTTCTCCTTCCCTCTTCCTCCCTCCCTCCTCCTCTACTTTCCCTATCCAAATTTTCATCCTTGTTGGTATTATTAACCTTAGCTCATATAATGGCATATGATGTTTACATTCATTGAGGTTCCTAGGTTCCAAGTACGTGGCATATCTTTATTCTATTTATTTCCTCTTCCCATCCTCCTCACTCCTCCCCCTTGTTCCCTTGGACCCATCCCCTTTTGCAAGAAATATATTCCTGTGTTCCCTTCTACCCATCCTTTATTGTTCTCTTTATTTGTACTTTGGCCCACTCAAATGAGAGATACTATGGTATTTAAGCTTGTGTGTCTGGTTTATCCGACTCAACATTATATTTTCCAGATGCATTCATTTTCCTATGAATATCCCAAATTTGTCATTCTTTAAAGTCAAGTAGTATTCCAGTAGCTATAGATAACACATTTTTAAAAATCCAATCATCCTGATGGGTATATATTTTGCTTCCCAGATTTTGCTATTACATATTGTGTTGCTATAAACATTGGTATTGCTGTAGTATGGTGTCTTAAATTCTTTGGGGAAGATATCTAGAAGGGGGTGTCTAAATTATCACTAAAGACCCTGTGACTATTTAGTCGTCATTGCACATTAAAATAGTCTGATTATTATTTTGTCTTTGTAGCCTATGATAGCAACTGCTTTCCTAATCTGCAGGATATTACCTGTATTTACTAGTGTAGGGTTCCATTACTCTTATTAAGATCAGGGCATTCAAATGTACTTGTCATCTTCTGCAAATGTCTATATCCTACAGAGGACACTTGTGCCCTGTCACAAGTGTGTTTCCTAGTTCTTTGGTGAAGGGAATATCTCTCAGGCCTTTGAGGGGTTGATGTACTGAGGGAATATCTGAGAAGAGCACACAAAGTATTCAGTCCCACATTCCCCTTCACTGAGCCTTCAAACCTATTTCTGTACAGAATATTCTTAAAGTTCTAGCATTTTGATCTCATTAATTCAAGGCCATCATTTATTTGTTACAGATTTTGATCAGTCAAAGTATTAAACTCAGATTTTTGCTTAATTCATCTATAAATGAGATCAGTTTGCTTCAGTTCATGTTTACTTTTCTTGGTTTGATGCTCTTAAAATCCATCTGCATTCTCGGTTGCTCCTGTCTGGGGAGGTCCTGTAACTCCTCTTGTATATCAGTTGTCTACTAGCAGAGCATGACTTTCACTGGGCTAACACTTGCTATTGGCTTGGAGACTGTGGGAAGTGGTACAGGAAAAGTCCTGAGTAGAACTGGTATCAGCTTGGGAGGCAAGTGTCCCAGGAACAGCAATTGAAAGGATTATATTCATAGAAGGGTTATTTGTGAGGAGAAGCTTCCTTCTCTGAAAAGGAAAGTTTAGGGACTTTGGAAATTCAAAGTTCTCAGCCTTATCTATGCCTGGCCAGACAACTATATTCCAGCTCTTATAGTTCCAGTTCTTCCCTACATGATGCTTAGTTTAAAATGTATGGATGATAACTCCTCAGCACTGCTCAGTTTGCAGTACTGTGATACACATTTGGAGCTTATACTCAGGCTATCCCTTTGTAACTACTGGAGGTGAAGGAGTCTTCAATGCTGCCATGGAGGCCTTTTGAGTCCACACATTGTTCTTAACTACACATTTATTGCTTTAATTGGTTTTACCTTGTTGTCACTCTAGGACAACACACAGAAGAATATCAAGTTGGCTCAAACGGAAGGTTTCATTCCCTGCTGTAAACCCCACTCTGCCCTCATCTCATTAAATATTATTATACTATTATTCGTATCTGCCTAGTTGTTCCAGCGAAAATCTAAGATTTCTTGGCTTCCCTCATGCTGCATATCCAATTTTTTGGTTAACCCTGTGACTCCACTTATTTCTAAAATATGTTCTTATCCACTCATTTCTCTGCCTCAATTGCTATAACCCAGTCTACGCCAGTACCATCTGTTGGAAGTCTCCTAATTGGTCCTCTTGACACTCTCCTATTTATTCTTCAGCAATACTTTGAGTGATCCTTTAAAATCTGTAAATGGATGGATATTTTTCTGGTGTTTGAAAGGTCTCTAATGTCTTTTTATCATTTTTAGGATAAGAAGACAATCTTCTAATCTTGTAAACGACCACACATTCTCTTCTCTCTGTTTATTTCTACCCTTTCCTCTTGTATGGCTCTGTCTAGCGCTCTCTACTAGTAGCCTTGTAAGACTTTGGATATTCCAGATTTCTTTCCCATGTTGGACTTTGACCCCTTCCAGCTCTTCTGCCTGGAAGGTTCTTTCTTTCTGATCTTTGAATAGCTGGCTCTGTATTTTTCAGATTTCAGCAGGAATCTCCCCTCCTTCAAGACCTTGATGTAGCACTTTCATCACTGAACTATTATAAAAATTATCACTTATTGTTTATTTTCTGCTTGCTATTTCCTTTACCTTTCCTTTACCTAATATAAGCAGAAATCTTATTAGTCTTGTTCATCAAGTCTTCTCTGCACCTGGAAAATGGCATATAACAATTCCAATATATGATTTCTCAATAAGTATCTATCAAGTGAATGTGTACATGAATGCATGCATGCATGGGTGAATGAATGAATGAAGTCTTTACCTGACAAAGAATTGTTTTGGTTAATATGATGTCACTGAAGTAAGCCAAGGGGTAAATGAATAATTAACTAAATTACTGGAGGAAATATAGAAGTTAGAAGTAAACTGATATATGAAATTTAATGTAATTTAGTTTTCTGAACTATGTAGGTTATTTATGAAAAAGGAAAATCCAAAGCAGTCATATCATATAGAGAGCCCTGCCTGGTCCTCCTCATGGTCCAGGAAGTTTATATTTGTAATCCCATGGAAAGATGATTGGAATCCTATCTAGTTAATTCCAATCTACCACTCCCAGTGCAATGCATGGTGTAAAGACGCAATAATATATCCAAAATGGTGGGGAATCAAGGGGGTCCTGAGTCTAGCTAAGATGATGGCTAACCAGAAAAAAGGCCATGACCCAGGGCCAAGCCCAGATTTTAATTCATCAAGAAGGGAGTGGCTTAAGGATGAGTGACTCTGAGAATAGCAGGAAGTTTGTGAGTGTCATGAGCTGAGCTAGGTAAGAGGCCTGAAATCACCTCTGCAACATGCAGAAAGAAAGACACACAGAAAGAATAATCTGCATGCGCTGGAGATGTAGCTCAGAGGCACAGAGCCTGCCTAGCAAGTGCAAGGTCCTGAGTTCAATTTCTGGTAACCCCCTCAAAAAGAATAATCTGAATAACCCAGTGGAGGTAGTAAGTGATGTGCTGGGGTCGGTACTTCAGCTCTGATGTGTAGTCCTTTAGGCCCTGGGAGGTCATAGCCTCTTATCTTGAAGTTCATCCCAGATCCCAGCTGATAGCATATAGCACAGTTCTCCATCCCACCTTGGCTCACGTATGTTTGATTTGAGAGCTATGGGGGGGGGCAGGGGAAACACTGCCCTGTCATCTTTACTTTAAAGACTACATATCAGCACCTCAGCTGGATGGATTTGCATTGCTTAAAGACAATTGAAGGGATAAAGAAAAGTCCTAGCCAGATCTGTAAATGTTAGTATGTGGAAATAGGGCCAGGGTTAGCTAAAATGGAGATAAGTGATCATCATTCAAGGACAGTTGTCCAGGTGGTCCTCCACAATATAAGAAATGAATGGCCAGGGACTGAATTTTCAGATGGAAATGCTGGAGTTATAAAATAAGCATGGAACTCTATTGAGGAAGCCAACATACTATCTGCAGTGACCAATCTAGGAACTCAACCTCAGATGTACAGAAATTCAGCACAAGAAGCCAAACAGTGGCCACTCTAGCAATTGGCCCCAGATGACCATGACTTTTATAATAAGCATTTTTGCTAATTTTTACTTCCTTTTCCAGCTTAAGTTCCACTAGACAATGCCAAATATGTACATCAATGCAGTCACACAGGATATCCTGATTCAGATGGCCCCGTTATGATTTTCTCATGCAAAGCAACTTCCAGTGTGCTTCAGGGTAGACTTGAAACCTTTCCTTTCTTCCAGTATAGAGCTCCTCCACTCCTCTGCCCACATTTGAGTCTCTGCTGAATGTATATGTTGGTGGTCCACCCCCTTGCTACCAACCTCTGAATAAATAGTCTTTGTTTTTTTCTTATTTTGATGGTCTTCCTTTATTTCCACAATTGCACCAACATACCTAATACCTACATCATTCAGGATAATGAGGGCATTCAGCAAGAATTTTCCAGATAATTGTGTTGTGTGGACCAGACCTCTTGAGTTTGAGATGGAATTTTGCATTTAAATGTTGTATATAGAGCACCATGTAATGTCAGAACAGTCTAATGAGGTTGCATTGTATTGTGTGATATATATCCCCAGGAGTATTGACTTGATAGATCATTATGCAGTCACACTGCCTTCTCTCTTCACAAAAGAACAGGAAAAATGTGGAAAAGAGGTTGAGTTTGAAAATAGCATAAAGTTTCTTTTCTATAAGAAATGTCTACCAAATTAAATATATATAATTATGTATGATTATTTATCTTTAATGGATGTTTCAGAAACAGAATTATAAGGGAAACTACCTTACTGTTGTGGTTTCCTGTTTGGGTACTGTGAGAAAGAAAGAAATTGCCTTATACATACCATTAATGAAATGTCACTGTCAATCCACCTTTAACTGCATCACGTGCTTTTTATTCTTTGTGTTAAAATAAAGAAATAAAGAAAAGAATATTTCCAGATACTATCTTGTTCCTGTAAAAACTGAAGTGTTCTAACCCTAAGGTTTATACTGATTTCTTGCTTATTTATAAATTTCACCATAAAAACAGATATCGGAATTTAGCATGTAAGAATTATGAAGGAATTTTTTCTTGTAAAATCATCATTTCCAGTAACACATGCTAAATTTTCTGATGATTTCATTAAATGCATTCCTCTTCCTTTCTTTTTATTTTTTGTTTTGGCAAGGAAAAGGGATGTTGTAATTGAACTTTTCCCCCTGTAATCCTCTATTTCTTACTTAGGCTCCCACAAATGCATGCTGATCACAGACTTTGAAAACAGATATTCCTAATGCATAATAGGTCTTCATCTCCTGGAATGGTCCTAAAACCATTAATCTGGAGGAATTGGTGGTATGCTTAATAAAAATTCCCCCTCTTGTGTCAGCATATGGCTGGTTAAATTGGGACATGCTGGGGTTACATTTACCTAAATCCATAGTACTAAAGATGCTATGCTTTCCCTGGATTGCTCAGTGTGGCAGCAGCCCTACCGCAGCCTTTTTCCTTCATCCTTAGCTCCTTCAGAAACTGATAAAACTATGCAAACTCAGAGCTCACGCTTTTGGGGGGCCATTATGTTGCTGGAGGAAAGAGATTGCCTGCCATATAGAGGGCATTAACTCAGATTTTTGAATCTGCCTTTTGAGAACCTTTGAACAACGGTGAACAAGGGTAGATCTGAGTTGCCTATTCTAAGACGGAGGATGGTACAAGAGGGAACACTGCTGGGAACAAGACAATGTCAATCGTGGCATCTTTCTGGGACATTTTCAAGTATTCCATTGCATTGGATTGAAAAAAACAAGCACCTAAAGGATGTATGTCAACCTCTATGATGAGATTAGGAAGGGCTGTGCTGTCAGTGGGCTCTGCAGTTTCCCCCTGCCCAGGCACAGGGAGCTGACTGGGAGGTCTCCAGAGGGATGTTGGCATTCTGGCAGCGGTCTATCTGTTGCAGAACTGAGTTTTGCCTGGCTGAACTCTGCTGCAGGCTGCACTTTTTTTCCAATGCACCAATGTTGGCACCAGGGCTTTGGAAGTGAGCAGAATCATCATCCGTAGGACTGAGGAATGCAGACTCCATGGTGAACAGGCAGCACTTAGCACGTGTGAAGTACTTACAACGAACAGGCATAGTACCAAGTACCTTGTGTACATTATTTCTTTTAGTCTCCAATATAGCTTGATGAAGTGCATATACTCATTGTCCTCCTTTTCCAAAAGTTGAAGTGGAGGCCCAGGGAGCTTATGAGCTTTGCCCAAGCAGGGAATTTGGGGATATCATAGGAAAGCAGAATTCCTCCTGTCCAAACCTGTGACAGTTTCTACATTATTTGGGAGGAAAAAAGCTAACTAAGCCCTTGTGCCTTTCTCTTTTTGTCCTTTTGTTCTTGCTTATTCAAATAACTTCCCCTACTAGCAGAAGTAGTGAGAATACTTCCCGGACAAGGTTAAAATGAAACCAGATCCATGCTGGATTTGGCATAGAAGTCTAGGTTTAGTAGTTATGCCATCACACATGGTCCAGTTCTTAGATTTTGATCTTAATTCTATATATTCTCTCAAAGCTGTAGAATAAAAACGTTTGGTGTACTGTTTACTTTCTATCCCTATCTTTTCCCTATCCCTGATTCTACTTTTCTTAATGATTTTCTTCTGTTTGTTTGCTTTGAGAAAGAAACCTTCTGGACAGTTCCGGTTTGTTTTGAACTTACTATGTGACCTGGGCTGGCCTCAAACTTTCAGTGATCCTCCTGCCTCAGCCTCCCTAGTGCTGGGATTAAAGGCATGCATTACCATACCTAGCTTGCTAATGACTGTCAACTCTGAGATACAATGGCAATTTATTTGGTTCCATTCCCATTTATTTTCTTAATGTGTCATGTGCTGGGATCTCCATGTCCACTCCCCTGGTCCTTGTCCTCACAGCTCTTTATCCCCCAGTCCAATTTTGGAACAACCATTTGTTGCCTTTAAGTGGCTTAACTAATCTTTCTGTCAGCAGGGTACGGCATGGAAATTGAAAACTAATTAACATTTATCTCAGCAGCTCATCACATAAAATCTACTGCTTTCCTATCTCAGGTTCTAAAATAATGATCGTCCATGAATTGAGCAAAGGAGATCTTGATAAGGCCTGACAGGGCACTAGCTGAGATGAGAGGTAACAGGTAGACTTCAGCTTCTTCTGTTAATGAGGACCCTGGACCCTGCTGCAGCCGAGAACCACTAGGGAAAGGTGGCCTCCTCCCCTCAGGCAGCTGGTCAAGACACACTTCCCTCACAGAGAAATATTAAACACCAAAGAGTACTGATTTTAGAGTATAAAAATCATTATAAAAATGCTAACTATGTACTTATTTTGTTACCTGTCCATCCAATACACTTATTTATTGATCGTTGCTTGCATTATTTTGTTAGGTACAAGGGAGACAAAGATACCTGAGACATAGTCCTTGCATTATTTAAGGTATAAGCAAGAGAAACTCAGGAGATGGGGGAAAAAAAGGATTTCAGCAGAAAAAGATTAATTGCCTGCTATATATAAACAAAAAGAAGAAAACTGGTTGTCTTTTGATTGGGGAAAACGTTAAGCTACATTTTCTGAGGTAGCCAGGTTTCTTTACTGCAGGATTTTTCAGATACTTTAACACGGTCACGTGTGCTTTTAATTTGCAAGAAGGAAGTAGAATGCACTTCTTTTGTCAGGATTAGGTGGCAAATGTATGTGTGGGTGTGCATGTGTGATATTTATCACATAAGTTAAAGTTTCCTAAAATATATTTTTGGACATTCTAGCCTAAGGTGAAATCTTTTAAGCGAAAAATATTTATGATTAGATAATGGTGTAAAAATTCTTTCATGTGGTGATCAGCCTTGGGAAGGTCACTGTTGAGGGACAAAGGCAGATGTGAAGCTGACCTGGTTATTGTGTGGCCTGGGAGCATGATTTACGCAGCTGTCTCTAGGCATGGGGTTGTCACCAGCCCATCAGTACCTCTAAGCAAGTTCGAAACAGGCACGGCTTCCGTTGGGTGGATTCAATCAGGTCTTGGGTGCCTGGCTGGTACATACCCAGGAAGTGTGCTTGGACAAAATACAGTGGACACTGATGGATGTGGCATCCTGCCTGGAACTTCCTGCTGGCCCTAAGGAAACTTCTGAGTATATCAGTCGGTCATCCAAAGAGTAGATCAACCAATCATATTACAATCAACCAGGAAGTTATTGCAAGTACAGATTTCAGACCCCTCCCTAGATCTCCTGAGTTGGAAACTCCACGAGTATCTCATAAGTTTGTCTTTCTTACCAGCCTTCCAGGTTGTTCCAATGGCTAGCCATTTCTGAGTATATAGGAGATTTTCTTGATCACTTTAATTATCAGAGAAGATAGCAAGTTTGAACTGAAACCATGGTTTGTCTGTTTTTTTCCCAATTATAGGCGGTAGGTGGACTGTCTGAATGAGAAATAAACGGTACCCCCAAAATAAAAGTTTTCTAAAATTAACTGAATTGTTTATTGCTTAATTGTATATTTTCTACTATAATTTAATTTATCCCATTAAAATATCTTTCTTCCCAAGGCACAAAGCCAGTATTAATGGGATCTACCATGTTTCTGAGCCCCCAGGGCTGTACTCAGACACAAATATCCTAAGTGGATTTAGTGTGGCAGGGTGTGATGAAACAAACACCCCATAGAAAAATAACAAGTAATTTGTCTTTATTTAGTCAAAGGCAAATTTTTGACATTCCACATTTATTAATACTAAATCCATCAAATTTGATAATAATCTTAACAAAGGATGTATAGTTAGCACTTGATAAATGTAAGCTTTACAGGATAAGAATAGCATCTCATTTATTTTTTCACCTTCCAGAATTTAGCACTAGGGGAAGAAACACATTCTGATTTTCTATTATTTGACATATAATGGGTGATTTCTAAGTATCTGTGGATTTAATAATCATTCTACTGTTAAAATAGCTTTGAAAAAATGACCCCAGTATTTTAAAATTGTTCCGGTACAATCCCAGTTAACAGGCCTTGTAAGGTCAATTTTGGACAGTTTTTTTAAAGTTACTGTGAAAATAAACCATAACTGAAATAAAAAATCCAGGGTGAGTTGAGAAGAAAGCATGGTGGGGTCTGAGAAGATCTGGGGGGAGAGTTGGAACATTGCCAGTTGCTATGATTTTTGTCTTCCTCTCTCTTTTTCAACTGTTCCCTCCTCTCCTCTCCTCTCCTCCCCTTCCTACCCTTAGCTCTCCCTCCCTTTTTCTCTCCTCTCTCCTCTCCCTCTCCCTACCCTTGACAGCTTTATGCTTTATATGTTGTTGTGGTTTGGATCTGGAATGTCCCCAAAACTCTTGTGTTCTCAGAGCCAGGGCTTTTGGAGGTGGCTGGATTTGGGGCACTGTGCTCATTGGTGGAGTCCAGCGCTGAGTGTGCTGTTGGGAAGTACAGCCGGGTCAGAACAGGTGGCTCACCGTGACATGACCTAGAAGGTTATATTCCCCCACCGGCTGCTTCCTTTACTCTCTGCTTTCTGGTCACCATAGTATGGAGAAGCTTTTCCTCTGCTTGGATCCTTCCATCATGAGGTTCTGCATTTGAGCCAGCCAACTATTGACTGGAACTTTTGAACTGTGAACCAAAATAAATCTCTGCTCCTTTAAATTGTGGATGTTGGAGATTCTGTCTCAATGACAGGAAAGTTACTCAGACCTGTGTCTTGTTCTTTGACTTTTTTCCCCAAGAGCTCCTAACTCTGTGTATCCTTAGTTCATCTGGATGCACCAGACTCAAACAACCAAGGTGTCAATCCTAACTCCACATATTCAGAGAGAGATTCTGGTTGGCTCAATTTGAATTAGAATTTCACTTATAACCAAGTAATTCATTGTTGAAGGTGGGGAATAAAGGGCCTGTGGTACAGACTTGGCCAAGTGGAGCCAGACCTGTTGGATATATGATATTCTCAAAGAAGAGGTCTATGAACTTGGAGGACCCTGGAAATCCATTTATTCTAATATCCCTTTACAATATCTCCTGTAATTTGTACCTGCTGCCATCCTACTCCATCTTTGTGCCTTATCCTCATAGAGGACTTTATCATAGACAAAAGTAGCTTCAATTCCATTTTATTTGGATTCTGTAAGAAGAGAAACTTTTAAAGGGAGCTTGTGGTAAATATTTTCAACTTGAAAAAAGCATTGATTGATATGCCCCCTTAGTGAAGATTTTAGGTTATTTTAAAAGCAAGAACTCTCATACCATCTCATTTTATGCCCCTTATTTTCTGAAATAAACAAACACAGAATTTAAATGGAACAATGTACAGAAAATACACTTAGAGTGACTATGGTTTTCACTTAGCAGGACATAGTGGTACAGACTCATAAAGTCAGGAGGAACCTAAGAGCATGGAATTCCAAAGCCTTTGCTTTATTCACCAGAAATATGAAGCTCAGACTATAGATCTTTAGCCAAAGGTCACACAGATAGTTAGGGGATCTAACAGAGTAGACACATTTTTGGTATGCATTTTTATTTCTTTTTTTTTTTTTTTTTTTTTTTTTTTTATTTTAAGGATAAAAGGAGGGAAACATTAACAGACATACAACATTTTACAACATATCACAAGCACAATACAGACAATACAGAGTTACAAACAAAGTGGTAGGGAATTAACAATGGTGGTTGTATTACATATTGATATCTTCAAAGTGGCTTCTCATGAAAACAGATATAGACATGCAATACTGGTCAACCAAAGACTCATTGACAGTTTCTTTCAGCATAGAAACAGCAGATAGAAAGGGCTTCTGGGATGTGGGAAAAGAGAAGGGAAAGAAGGAAAAATTTTGTATGTATGTATATACAGGATAGATAACATGCATTTTTATTTCTTTAAAGTTACTTCTCAGTTACCAAAGGGAATATATTGTAATAAAATTATTAACTCAAATAATTTTTTATACCTTTCTTCTTTCTTTCTTTCTTTTCTTCTCTTTTTTCTTTCTTTCTTTCTTTCTTTCTTTCTTTCTTTCTTTCTTTCTTTCTTTCTTTCTTCTTTTCTTATTTTAATTACAGGAGTTGGAGGCTGGCTCGCCTTAAGTTTTTCTCAGAAGCAATGCATGTTGACAGTAATTCTTTCAGCAAAGAGGCAGGGAGTTCCAGCATCTGGTTTAAAACATTGTTAGCACAGTGGAATGAAGGCACTGGTGAATTACACAGACCTTCATTGTTTACACAGTCCAAGGGAGCCTTCAGGATTTTTTTTCTCCTCTGTCTCTTTTTGGTGGCTGATCAAGAAACATGTATTTTCTGAAGAAAGCGTTTTGTTTGGGGCAATGGTTTTGAAATTTGCAAGAGACTCAAGGGCTCTTTGAAAAGTTGAGTTCAGCGCTGGATTGTCTATGACATGCCTGATTATTTTTCTTGTTTTCTATGCTTTTGTGTGAATGTTATTTGAATCTGACATCTTTTTCCTTTTTTGGTCTGCAAATTTCTCCGTCTGCCTCATGCTCTAGCAAAGCATTATTTTTTCGCAGATAATGTTCAGGAAAATGGCCAGAAAGTAAATATCACAATGGCTTCGAGGAGGAAATTTTATTACATTTCCCTTAACATGCCCCAGATGAAAAAAATAACACCAAGATGCCTCAAATTTTCTTTGGCTCAAAATCCTTGTCTTCCTGGAACATATGAGCAAAAAGAAAAATCTGAGGTTCAGATTACAATCAGAGGAATATTTGTTTCCCAGCCTCCCCTTAGTCTGATTCAGCTGCTCCTGCACATGTGTCAGTCCATGATTCCTCCCAGAGCCACCAAGTGCCCATTTCTGCTACTGGTTCTCAAAGCCAGGTAGATCCTGTCTGCTGCCACTGTTTTTCAGCTGCTGCTGCTTTTTCAGCTGTCATCATTGGTCCTAGAGTCATTTCAGATATAAATAAAAATGTTATTTTTCTCTTAGGACAACAATTCTTTCAAGATCAATGCTTCTTTTATTTGCCCATGTGTAAGATACTTTTTTCTTCACCAGTTAAAGAATAGAATTAAATTCAATTTTGAGGGGACATGTGCCCTTTTCTCATTGTCTCACTCAGTTATACTTCAGTGACCTTGCACTAGTGGCCTGTGATGGTTCTTGAACTTCTAGTACTTTCATCCTTCTGAGTTAATTGTTTGGATTCCAATGAGCCCTCTTCTTCCTACATGTGGCAATGACACAATAAAGTAAGCATCATCTCCTGAAGCCCCAGATGTAATTCTGGGTGTTTGTGCTTTTAGAAACCACACAAAAATAGGAGTTTGCTATTCATGGTGCCTAAGAGTATCTGTAAAAGATAAGTAGGTCAGACCTTGCCCACACAATTCTAGAGGTCTTCTCAGGTTTAGAAAATGCAGTGTGGAGAAGAGAGACTTAGAATGTAAAATATAATAAATAACTTACCATTGCTAACTCATTTCATCTTTAGATTAGGATATAAACTAATTTTTTTTTATTTAGGCAGTGTTTGCACTAGGGACCCCTTGTCACCTTTTGAAAATATCTCTTGCCCATCTTCTCCTATCCAAAGTTTTGTTTCACTGGCGCCAAAACTTTGGATGTTGAGCTGGGCTCTTCTGTTTTTTTTTCACCTGGGTGTTTGCAATCCTATGGACATCGTGAAAGATTTGTTTATTATTATCCAGCTTGTAATCACACTGTGTCTGCCTGATCTTCCTCCTCCAGATGAAAACTAAAAATGTCAGTCAGTCATCCAGATGTCTCCAAATGCCTGGGTGTTTGTCACTGCCAAACAACATCTGGATGCCTGCAGGTTTTTTTTTTAGTTCTTATTCACATCTTTGGCATAGACACAGTCTTGGGTTTAGTTGCTCTGGATACAGCACAATAAACAGTCTAATGGAGATGGGTAGACATTTTACAGAAGTACATTCGCAGAGTTACTGTGGTTTAAGTTCCAGGTCTGTGCATTTGGGAAATCATCATTGCCTGAGGAAACCTCCAAGAGAAATGACATGGTGACCCCTCAGCAGTTACCATGGAGGTCTGCCCATGTCATGGAGTTAGGATGTTGTATGCCACCTCCATCCAAACTACCTCTGTCCATGCAGAGGGGTTCTGCAGGTCTGGGAGATGCACCCTAGAGAAAAAGAAAGAATCTTAGTACCAATTACAGATCCAAATATATAGAAAAGAACAACAAACAAACAAAAAACAAGCCATCTATTGTAAATACAAATGGACAGCTAAACAAATCTGAGGATGATTGTCTGCCTTGTGAAATGAGAGAGCTGAATTTGATGATCACTAAGTTCTTTCCAGTTTGGGTGGCTTATGATTCTATAAACCCTGCATGCTCATTGCACAAATGAAGCAGGAATGTGGGAAACAGAACAGACTGGTGGCTAATATCACAAACTTCTCAATCAGAATGACCCACTTTCTCACCCTGGTGTTGTTTCTCCCCGGCACCATAAGCCCTGACAAGCTCCTAGTGTCTTTGACTTTCACTCTTTTTGCCCTTAGGAGAGTCATACTTCAGATCAGCATTGAAAGGATTAAATGAGATTACCTACTTAAACAGTGTACCCAGTGCCTGGTATGCCACAAATCAATAAGGATGCAAACTCCTGATAGAGTTAGGATTAATCCCTAATGAATGGCTGTGCGTCAAATTCAGAAGACAGGGTGTACTGGAGTTACAAACTTGGTAATGGCATAGAAGAGATGGACAGAGTGGGTGGGGAATGGGGACCAGTGGAGAGCCAAGCCTGAGGTGTTACCAAGTGAAAGGTCCGGTGAAAAAGGATTAACCAGTGAGGTGGGGGACAAACAGGATGGTGTGGTGTCCTGAAAGCCAGGAGAGAAGAACGATGGAGTATCTGGGCCCATGTGGCTTGGTGACTGTTGATGTGTATCAGGGAACTGCGCTGGAATTAACATGGTGGAGGTTGTCTTAGTCTGACTTTCCTCAGAAACAAATCTAGAAACAGAGAATCAAGAGAAAAGTGAGTAATTTAAAAGATGAAGTAAGGAAGTGACTCAGAAGGAAGTATACGTGGTAAAATGTGTGGGATTAATGTGGCCACTGATGTTTCTATTGCTCCAGAAGAAATGCAAAATGTACTTCTCAGAAGGTCAGCCCATCCGACCAGGACCAGCATCACTGATTCACCTAACTTTGAAAGTTGGTTGGGTCTCCTGGGATCATGAGAGGGCATTGATTTGCTGGCGCTTCTGATATGCAGGTAGAGGGAAGTGGGCTCTGTGGTAAGAATGGACTGTTGGGTGAGTAGTACAGGCACTGGCATTTGAAGTTGAGCTCACAGGCACTGGTCAGAGTATAGAGTAAAGACGGTGTCTGCGGAGTGATGGGACACAAGCCAGACTACAGTGAGCTAAAAGGTAAAGCAAAAGTCAGGAAGAAGCAGGACATGGTGGTAGAGGCCTATAACCCCAGCAAGAGGCCTGCAAGTTTGAGTCCAGCTTGGAAAACCTAGTGACTTAGTGTGACTCTGCTTCTAAATAAAAATATAAAAATGAGCTGAGGATATATCACATTGGGAAGGCCTCAGTATCATAAAAATGGAGGAATTGGTGATGAGAGAGTGCACAGGGCAAAGTAAGGTCTTCAAGAAGAGGAGAGAGGACAGGGAACTTGTGCGCATAGAAAGGGATGGGCTTTAAAGGGTGAAAGTCATTTTTACCATTTTATGACAGTGAAGATGGAGAAGACAAGTGTGGACAGCAATGTGAAGCTCCTACTTTTTGGGGTGAATCTCAAGACAGTGTCATCTGTGTAGAGAAGAAGGGCAGGGAGTGGGAGGCTGGAGGAGATGATCTAAAGCTATTAGCTCAGAGAGAAAAAAACTCCTCTGTATTTTCAATCTGTTTCCTGAACTTCCTCTTTACCTGTAGTTTTACCTGAAATCTGCTTGTCCCTGATGAGTTTGTCCTAGACTCTTTCCCTTCCCACTGGCATCACTCAGAACAGAGACAGACATCCTGCTTGCTCTCCAATGATATTACCAGATCATTTGTCTTCTTTTATTGACAAATCTGTTTTGCATCCTGAGATGCAAAACTGTTTTTGAAAAACCATATCAATGTTTTTCAATTTTTGAAAAACCATATTGAAATTTTCCATTATGGCACTCATATATTTTCCTGAGACTGGTTCTGCTTTATTTCTTCAGTGAGGCTCTCAGTCCTGCAGGAATTTTTGAGGTAGTTCCCTTGGAACTGTCTCTTAACTCATGAATATCTCTTTTTTGGGGGTCATCCTGTGTTTTCCCAATTCTGTTGCCCTGTTATCTTGGCTCACTTGGTCTTTGTTATTTTCTGCTTCTGTTTCAGAGAGACAGTGTCTTCAAGACCTCTGTTAAGGGTGCCAGTAAGTTTGGGGACATTTTATTCTGTATCCTGAAAAGATCAGCTTCAGAGACATGATCTTATTCTGTATCTTCTCGGTGTTTTTCTTGGTCTGAAGTATTTTTCCTTTAATAGTTCTATTTGGTTCATTTATCCTTAGTAATCTTTGAAGATAGTATTATCCTTGTTCACCTTTTTTGTCTATGGCGAAGGCATTAGTTTGGATTACATTTGATTGTGGTGGCTTAATCCTCTTTTCAAATTCACCACTCACTACAGAATAAGTTCATGAGAATAACTCCATTTTAGATAAATTTCTTTCAGTGGCCTTCTGCTCTCCTGACTTGGTAACTCAAGCGCATTTGAATGCTTCATATTTCAATATTTAGAATAAATAGGATCATTTAAAATGATTATTTATAATACATATGACTTCCAGGGCTTTTCTAATCTCTGCCACTGACAATCTTACCTTAAGTATGTATGTATGTATGCATGCATGTACATATTTATTTATTTAATTTATTTTGTAACAGGGTCTTGCTATGTAGCTCAGGCTGGTCTTGAACTCACTGTGTAGCCCAGGTTGGCCTCAAACTAGCAGTGATCCTCCTGCCTTTCATTTCCAGGATTGCAGGCTCTGGTTGTTAAGAAAATGTGTGTTTGTGGACAGTGTTGTGACCGGGAGAGAAGATGTTGCCAGGGAACAGATACTTCTTCCCTTGCAGAGTAACAACAAGTACGTGGGGGAGACGAGAATGGCTGTTTAGTTTTTAGTGTGTCAATAGATAGATGGTAAAAGCACATCAAGCATTTTAAATTTCTCTTTATTTAGCTGAGCTCTGGGCCAAGTGAATTCAGAGGAAGCCATAAACTCAAGTCTGGTGAGGTATTTTACCTAGATCTGTTTGTGCTACTATAGTTTTGATTCCTCCCCATCTCCAATTTAGATGTTTGCCATTCTTTTTTGTTACAAGTTCATGCACCTTTATCTTATCTTTCTGATTCTTCTCTGATGTTTCAGTCTTAAATTGGGAGAGGACAGTAGGACTCATCAGGACTGGAGATTCCTGTCTTCCACAGAGGGAAATGTGTAGTAGCTGCATGTATCCACAAAGGCAGTATTGGAGTGTCAGTGTAGCTGTTGAACATGTCTGGGTCCTGGGTTTGAATACCAACTACTACTTTAGAATTCCATGGTCTTTTTTCCATTCAATGGAGCTAATGGGACTAATTACACGAAGTTTATAGAAAAGTTGCATACAATAGTGGTAATGCTTGATAACATGTGAAACATCCAACTCAGTACTTGGCACACAGTAGGTGCTCAACAACAGCGCATTGTGATGATTCATCAACACTGCTCAAGTCCTTATATCAAACCCGTGTCCAAGAACTTAGTGAACTGGAAAAATTAAGTTATATCATGAAGTATTAAGTTTGCTTTTTATATCTATGAATTCCTTTAATTTTCTATTAGTTCTTCCACTGACTTCACATAAGATCCTGGTGAAGTAGGACATGTTGCTATCAACTCATCTGCTAGAATGAGTCTTAGAGAACATAAGTGAATTACTGATATAACTAGCTAATTTAAAGCTGAATCTTGACCCCAGATCCTCTGATCCTCAACCCTGTGACTTTCAACACTAACTCTCAAGTCTTTGACAGTGGGGCTGGGGATTTAACTCAGCGCCACAGCACCTGCCTGGCAAGCTCGAGGTTGTGAGTTTGATTCCCGGTACTGGAAAAACAAAAACAAAACAAAAAAAATCTTTGACAATGGCCTGACTTCTACCTGTCCAAAGGACCATCATCTGCCTTCTGGAAAAGCAGGTGTACTTTCTTAATGTTGATCTTGAGGACTCAGGGAGAGACTTTTCAGACTTCTCTTAATCACATCCAGTTTAGCAAAACTTGTCAAAGGTTAGCTTTGTAAGATGTTCTATCAGGTATGATTGTGCTCCATGTAAGAACAGCTTTCTGGTGAGCACAGGTAAGATATTTCTATTTGTCCTATTATTATCAGAAGCTGAAGAGCAGCCTTACCTTGAGGCAACATTGTCATTTAGATCATTTATGGCTTGTTTTAAGTCTGAAAGTAAATTTGTAGGAAATTAAGAAAAATGAACAACTGTTTTAGAGAAAAACATTACCATTTTAGGAAGAAAACTAAAACAGAAAATGTACAGGTATGGCAGGGAGAGAATGCTTGGTCTTTGTCTGTTATTTTCCTAGATGGAGTATAAAGCCAAACTATAGGCTTCAATTTACTTGGGGAGAAGTAGAAGACATAGGTCAAAAGCAATGTTTGCCCCCCCGATTTTAATTCTTGTTGGAATAATACATAGGAATTGAGGATGGTGGGAAAATCCTCAGTCATCTCTCCTTCCCCATGGAGGTTTACAGGGACTGAGACCAGGATCTTGAGACAGTTTCAAGTGATGGCCCTGTGAAAATAGGGCTGTGCTGACATTTTCTCAAAGACATGCTCCTACATTTATTTCAAGTAACTCAAAGCCATTGGACTTTCTTATTCAGCTCTAGTATAGTCTCACTTTTCTTTACCCTTCCAAGTCCTATAAAAACCAAGAGTTTCTGAACATAGTTACTGCGGTGATACAAAAGGCAAAGAAGCCATGCTCAGCTTTGTCTAAAGAGAATGAATGTACAGTAGCACCATAAAGGTTCAAAGCTTCTCCAAGGGAGACACATATATGTAACTCCACCAGAAAAATGAAAATAGTAGGAGAACCTGAATCTAAAAGCTTAGCAATGCCTGCCTTTGGTAACGTAAGCAAACAGAGATTACCAGCCAACAAATAAATCGAGAAATTATTAGTATCTCAAATGCTGATGAGTGTATGGAGGAGGGAAGTAGAAAAGGAAGATGATGAAAGGGAATGGTTTCATTTTAGTAGGTTGGCTGAGACAAGGCCTTTCTGAGACAGTGGTGCTTGAGCTGAGATCTAAAAGAGAATGGCATCTCTGTCTGTAGCTGGGCAGATATCTAAAGGAAGAGGACATTGGGTAAGGGAGATGGAGCTTGAAGTAGATTGAGAGTGAGAGTGATCCTCTGGGAAGTTAAGGGATATCAATGGCCTGTGTGGATAAAGCAAAGTGTGCAACACAGATAAAGTCAAAGGAGTGACAGAGATCCAGCTTATATTGGAACTGGAATCCCCAGAGTGATAATTGATTGATCAGCAAATAAGAATCAAATGGGAGTCAGTATACAGCAGGTTTTAGGGATTGGGTACACTAGTACAAAATGTAAGTGAGTTGATATTCTATAGGGTAAGTTCTGTGATGAAAACAGAACAGGTCAATGTAGTATGGAGCTGGGAGAAGGACAGACTGTATTACTTAGGGTGATTGGAGATGTCCTCATTGAAATGATACTTAAACCACGGGGATGAGGCTGCTGTGCAAACATCTCTGAAAAAGAATTATGAGCAGAATGAATAAGTAGTACAAAGAGACTGGGAAGCATTCAGCTTGGGTGTTATGGTTCATATCTAAATGTCTCATAAGAGCCTTGTGTGGTCATAGGTGGGGTTTTGGGAAGAAGAATGGACAATGGGCATTATAGCTGAATGTGCTGTTAAAACGTGGGGCTTAGTCAGAAGAGGTGAGAGTCAATGGGAGTGTAACCTGGTAGGGTGTATCTCCCTCCCTGGTTTTCTTACTTTCTCTTTCTGCTTCCTGGTTGCCATGACAGGAGCAGGTTTCCTCTTTCTAGGTGCTTCCACCATGCTGCCAGCCACGCAAAGACTAAAACCTCCAAAAAATGAGCCAAAATAAACCTCTCCTCATTTAAGTTGTACGTGTTGTGCATTGTGTCTTAATGATGAGAAATGGAGTCACAACTGTGGCACTCCCTGACCATGTGGTTCAGAAGCCTTTGGAGCTAATTAGTGAGAGGAGTTTGGAAAGGTTTAAGAATGACAGCTGAAGAAGCAGCCCTAGAGTGCTGTAAGCCTATCTTTATGTGCAGTATTGGTCAGAGGTCAGAAAAACTAATACTGATTATAAAGGTGGCACAAACCAGGTTTAGGAGTCTTCAGTTGAGATGAAGGATTCTCTTGGCAGTTGGGCTAGAGACCAGGGATGCTATGCTCTGGCATAACTTTTTTCTACATTTTGCTTATATCCTGAGATTAGCACTGGTGAACTAACTAATGTGGAGAAGAATATTTCAAAGGAACTCAGTGTTTAAGCTGTGGCATGGATACTGTTCACTGCTTTTAGCAGAATTTAAACTGAAGAACAGAAAAACACATTTTAAAAGTTTGTAGTTTTTCCAGGAAGAAAAAAGTCTGTAAAGTTGGAATAGAAGATAGCTTGGTTGCTCAAAAGATTACTATTACAAAGAAGTCAAGTACTTTGCTTTGGGATAATAGGAAAGATACCTTGAGAGGACTTCGGGAATCAGCAAGACTCCATGTTTCACAGGCTAAACAGTGAAAAAATGAAAGACTGCTTTGACAAGACAGTTCCAGAGCTGCCTAGGAACTTGGTTTGCCAGGATTCAGTTCATAATGCTCAATCATCCAGGTACTGAGAGCACTCTTCAGCCATGCTATAAGAGGGCCTGACTAATGCTCAAGCTGGTGGCAGATCTTGGCATAATTCACATGCTGGTTTTATAAGCATGCAAAATTCAAGAGTGGTGGGGTCAGGGAAGTTTCCCCTTGATTTTAGAAGATGGCTTGTGAGGCTAGGCAATGTGCCCCTGAGATGGCAGTGTATAAAGTAGTGAGGTTGAAGCTAAAAGTGATGTGGAAACACCAGGAAGTTGGAGAAATCAGGAATGTCTGCTGGAGAAGGCCTCAGTAGTGAGTGGAGCATGCCTGAGAGAGGCCATGGGGGCTGTGACAAGCAGTGTTGTAGGGTTGGGTCTGTCTAAGCTATTTGGATATCTCACTATAGCTTGCTCTGGGTGCTAAACATGAAGCTATAGGATTTGTTTGCCTTGCTGAGTTTTGGTCTTGCTTTGGTCCCATTAACTTCTGTCCCTTTACAGGGATTCCCTTTTGGAATTAGAATGTTTACCAAGTGCCACTGTATATTGGAAGTATGTAGCTTTTTCTTTTAATTTTTATTTTCATAGGACTCACAGCTAAGAGTTTGCCTTGAGTCTCAGACGAAACTTTAGATTTGGAGTTTTTAGCAATGCTTGTACTGTTAAGACTTTAGTGACTCTTAGAGATGTACTAAATGTATTTTACCTGAAAAGAGTGCATAAGTCTTTTGGGAGCTAGGGGTGGAATGTTGTGGTTTATCTGGATGTCCCTTGAAAGTCTCATGTGCTCAAACCTGGGTCTTGAAAAGGTGAACAGAGTATGGGAGCACATCACCTGGCTTGGTGTTGGATGTTGGGGCCTGGTCAGAAGAGGCTGGTTAATGGGAGTGTGACCTGGAAGAGCATATCTTCCTCCCTGTTTCTTCCTTTCTCTCTTTGTTTCCTGACCACTATTGCATGGGTAGCTTTTCTATGTGGCAGTCCCTTCCTGTGATGCTTCTGCCTTTGAATAAGCCAGCTGTGGATTGAAACTGCTAAAAAATGTGAGCCAAAATAAACCTTTCTTCTTTTTAGTTGTGGGTATTGGGTATTGTGTCTACACAACAAGAAACCGACTAAGATACTTGTGCATTTGAAGAACAGAAAAGGAACCAGTGTGGTGGGAAGGTTATGAGGGAATATGCAGAAAGATGAAAAGAGAGAATAAACAGACACTCTGCCCAGAAAGCACAGCAGATACTTTTGGTTGTTTCCCCTGTCTCTCCAGCCTCCTGCCTGGGACCAGTGCTTTTTGGGAAGGGATAGTTTTCCCCTTTTTCAAAAAATGGGTCATAATTGCCTTAGATTTTTCTCTATAGCAGTAATTAATTTAGAGGTACTAGCCATATGACTCAGTTTTGGGATCTAAGGAAGAGTATGCTTAAAGCATTTTTTTTCCTCCTAATACAATGAACTCTTTTCTTTATTTCCTATTTTTGGGTACTGTCATGTAAGGATGTGCTACACCAAGCTGTAGCCATTATTTTTCAGCAATGAGGTAAAATATAATGCACTGAAGATGACATTAAAAGGATGAAGAAGATAAGGTTTTCAATGACATTATGGAGCTGTTGCACCAACCTTTAAACCATTGACTTTTGGCATTATTGGGAGGTAATATATAAAGTGCTAACGTTCTGTTGGATATCTGTGACTTGCAGCCAAAATTATTCAAAATCATACATCAAGGATATTGGATTTTATTCTTATTATAATGAGAAAGCTTTGGAGATTTTAAGAAGAAAAGTTATATACTTTGATTTGTCATTTGAAGATTTCTCTGAATGCTGTTTGGAGAGTACATTAGAGTTAAGCAGGGACCTCTTGCAGTGGCCTAGGATTAGATATGACTATAAAATGAAAATGGAAGTAAACATTTAGACTTGCAGTTTTCAATGAAGACAGTTTTGACAGAACTCACAGATAGCTAGTTTTTGTACAGTATGTACAGTAGAGAGTCCTAGAACATGCTTCCTGGATTTGTAGTTTGAAGAAATGATGGGGGATGGTGCTATTTATTGAGATGGAAAAGAGTTGAAAGATAGGGTATAGAGTCAATGGTTCTATTTTGATCAAGGGAAGTCTGAAGTGTTTATTAGATACTTAAGTGGCAGAGTATGATAGCCAGGTATATATACAATACCCAAGCTCAGAGGAGGTTCAGGCAGAGTCATGAATTTAAGACTCCCAAGGTTTTAGAAAGACCTAGAAAAAAGTGCTTGAGAGTGTATAGATAGAGGAGTGATGAGGGTCCAAGACAAATCCAGGAGGATTTGATGTTCGAAGTATCATTAAGGAGGCAGAGAAAGCAGCCAAAGTCACCTGAGAAGGACTGGCCAGTGAGTTAGGAAGTAAACCAGGTGTAGGCAATATTACCAAAGCCCAAGAAAATATTTTAAGAATTCATAAAGGTTCCTCTCTGCCAAGGGTGGCTAAGAACAATAAAGATGGAAGATTAGCCATTCACTTTGGAAAATCCTATGCCAGTGCTTCCCAACATTTAATGAAAAGAGTTATCATATGAGGATTTTATTAAAATTATATCCTGGGATTGGGTGAGTAATACTGCATTTCTCTGCATTTCTAACAAACTACCTCATTTGGCCACACTTTCAGTATGAAAGATCAGATCATTACTGACCTTGAGCAGTAGTCAAGTTTCAGTGCCAATAATGAAGTATGAAAATCAAAGTGAAGACTATTGGAATGGCAGAGAGAGAGAGTGAGAGTGATTTGTAAGCTCATACTGAGAATAAAGAATCAAAGGCGTGCGCACATGAGCACACACACACACGCACACACACACGAGTACATGCCAGTTCCTTCTCATTCTTTTCTTGCTTGCTGCTTTAGTGTGATCCCTCATTTGGATCTACATGTACCTGCACAGATTTATTGTCCGGTTATGACTCCATGGTCTGAGTGCTGTGAATCTTGAGGGAGGACCAAGTTTGTCCTGTGTAGCCCTTGTGCACAGCCCTTGGGCTCAGCACTGGAGTGACCCTGGCACTAGAGAGGCAGAGCATATGACCTTCAAGCTAGCATGACCTCTGTGTGTTTACCACACCGCTGAAGGCATCACAAAACCATTCAACGGACTGCTAATGACATTCTTTTCCAGAGGCCCTCCGAGTACAGTTATTTTTGTAACAGGATATTTTATGGAAAATGTTACATATAAATATATGTGTAAACTATACATTATGTATTACAGTACAACTTTATGCAGTTTTATAGTAAATTCTACTAGCTTTTCTGCAGTTACCAGGACTGTGGTGTTAAAATGCTTTAGTTCAAAATTCAGCTATACACATTTATGAGCTATGTAACCTTGAGCAAATTATTTAACTTCCTTTAATTTTAGTTTCCTCACATACTAGTGATAAAAGTACCTAATAGCCTTGTTGAATGGATTAAATAAGCCAACATATATAAACATTTAGTACGTGGTAGATAATGTGCTAAGTGTACGTATATTTTCATATGGTTCATAAATTACAGGTTTGGTATGCATGGGTTGACTTCTGTCCTGTATAGTTTCTTTTTTTTTATTTTAAAGGTAGAAGGATGGAAACATAATAACAAACACACATATATTTACAAAATAACACAAAAACAATACAAGCAATACTGAATTTCAGACAAGGTGATAGGAAATTAACAATGATGTTGTATTACATATTGATATCTTCAAATTGGTTACTCAAGTAAACAAATATAGACATGTAAGATTGATCAAACAATTAAACATTAACTGTTCCTTTCAATAAAGCAATAGAAGTCAGTAGTACAACTATGTTAGCTATCCTGTGTATATGTACATACATAATTTTCCCCTCTTTTCTCTTTTCCTTTATCCCAGTTATTCTTTACTTTTGAGCGGTTTCCTTTCATTTCCCATTATCTATTGTACCTCCTAATTTTTAGTCACTCTTTCAAGTTCTTACACTAGTGAGACAATACAGTGTTAGAGAAAGTAGGTAAAAGTCTTGAAGACATAGGGGTAGGCAGAGAGTTTTTGAACAAAAACCAAACTGCATGGGAAATACTTGAAAGAACCAACAACTTGGATCTCATCTCACTGAAAAGTTTTTGCACATCCAAAGAAATCACCAGCAGAGTAAAAAGAAAACCCAAAAATTGGGAAAAAATTTTAGCAGACTGTCCTTCAGACAAAGGACTTCTCTCTAGAATATATAAAGAATTAAAAAAAAAATCAGCCCCCTCAAATTCAAAAATCCAATCCCAAAATGCGCATCTGAGAAGAACACACACACTTCTCAGATAAAGAAATACAAATGGCAAATAAATACATGAGAAAATGCTCAGCATCATTAGTCATTCAAGAAATGCAAATTAAAACAACACTGAGATTCCATCTCACCCCAATAAGAATGGCTATCATTAAGAATTCAACCAATAACAAATGCTGGCAAAGCTGTGGAGAAGCAGGAACGCTTCTCCTGATGGTGGGAATTTACACTGGTACAACCACTGTGGAAATCAATTTTGAGATTCCTTAGTAAACTAGGAATAGAGGTCCCATTCAACACAGCTATTCCCCTTCTGGGTGTTTTCCCACAAGAACTGAAAACATCATATCACAGCAATAGATGTGCACCCATGTTTATAGCAGAGCAATTTGTAATAGCTAAATCATGGAAGCAACACAAATGTCCATCTGCTGAGGAATGGACAAAAAGTTGTGGTATTGTTATATCATGGAATATTACTCAGCTATAAAGAAATGCAAGGCTTTTACAAGTAAGTGAACACAACTAGAGACCATACTGATAAGTGAAATAAATCAGACCCACATGTGTAAACACCATATCATCTCACTATTATATAGTTTCATGACTTTCGCTAAGGCTCTGTCCTCATGGGAATTTTGGTGGAAAATAAGCAGGCTCCTACAGACATTTTCCAACCTCAGAGGATTGAGCTTTGGCACCTGTGACTCACTTCAACCTGTTAAAGACTGTTAAAGACTAAGCTATCTAGATTAAAAAGCTATTCAGTAGGTTCCATTTAGAACTGCTATCATCCACTTGGCTATTTGAACATAAGGCTGATCAAAATATATGGTAAATGTTGAAATGTTTTTAAAAGTTTGTTATAGTAAAATACACATTGCCATTTATCCCCTTCAAAATACTCCCCTTTGCTTTGAACACACATGTCCTATTGTTCTTGCCATTCCAAGCAGTTCTTGAACTCCTTTTTCATGAACGTCTTTATGAGATGTGATAAAATATGGTGAATTATGCTGCTAAGTGCCATCTAATGGGAAGGCAAGCTCATAAAGGTGTCCTCAACCACCTTGTTCACTGAATGTGGCACCATGTGACTTCTGGCTCTATCACAAAGTCAAAATGATAAGGAAAGAGAACATTTTTCAATGGATTCAGGACATTCAGGCATCCAGGACAACATAACTAAAGACACTCACGAAAGAGGACTTTCAGAAATGTTTCCTAAGTGGGCAAGAATGATGGGATGAGTGTGTTTGGAGCCAGGGGAAATGTTTTGAGGGGGATTAATGACAATGTGTATTTTATTGCAGTATATTGCTTTCTTAATTTAAACATTCCTACTTTTCAATCACACATAGCATCCATCTTGAGGAATTCAGGCCAGAACAACAGATGGCTTCCATTTCACGTGGTGGTTCCGAAAGATTGGTGGCTACAGCCTAGACTAGTCTCACTACCTGAAAGTGAACAACACAGAAAAAGAGAAGAGTTCTGTCATTCATTAGGAATGCTGGCCACAGGCAACTCAGTGAGTGATGGCTCCTGCTGACTTTTTTCCATCTTTAAATGGCTAATTGGGATTTCTTCTGGGACTTACTGTATAGATTTGCCCTTGGGATTCAAAGTATTTCTTCTAATACCCAAGTGCTAATCTTTGTACCTTTTCACCTTTGGGGAATAAAACTATATTTAGAGAATTTGGAAAGTTTCAAGGAGGAGAATGATACTGAAACTTGCTGATGGCTTACTTGTCCGACACAATGAGGTTTGTTTTAAGTAGGAAAAATGTGCAAAGTGGAGGAAATGAATTGCCTGGACTTTGAAGCAGAGCCTGTTGGCAGAGGTCAAGTGTCTCAGCTGTTGGAAGAAGAGGGGATAGGGGTCGGGGAGCGTGTAGGCCCTGATATTTTAGTGTCATATTGTCACAGTGAAGTGTCAGAAAAATTTAAAAAAGGGAACACTGAATAATGAGAGGGATTAATAGGAAGCCCATTAACATATTTTATAAAAATTAATAACTTTGACATTTCTCTACTGTCCTTAAGATCCCAGGTTGTGCCTGGTGTAGAAAATGTCCCTCAAACCAAAACCACCCAGTCTCTTGCTATGTTGGGCAACTCTAGATTTCCTACAGGTAGAGAAATAAACTCACAAAAACATGCAGTTAGGATAGTGACTTGGATCTAGTTTTTGCTTCAACAGCTTTCTAACCCTAAACATCAGGTAAATCTTAACAACTCTAACTCCATTTTTTTTTTTTTCTCAAAAATGAGAAAACGTAGCTCCAATGTATTTTAAAGGTGGCCATGTCTCTGTACTAAGAGTCCTGAGTGGCTTCTTAAAAACTGTTTCTAGCTGGACGATGAAACTTAGCCTTGCTGACCACTTTACCCATGGCTTCCTCTTATGTATACAAATAAGGGCATATCAACTTTATTAATATAAGTTTCACTGGTGCTGGTTTGTGGAAGGCTTTATGCTAAGTACCTGCCCTGCAAACATACATGCCTACACTTACACACTCACATACATAGATGGTCACACATGCACACACACTCATGCTCATACACATATTTATAGCATGCTCCTAAAAATAGCTCATATATATCCAGGAACAAACCCAGTCACCTCCCAGCTGCTTTCTCTGCCCTCAGTGAGTGGCATCACCTCCTCCAGGCAGTACTAATGTTTCCACATCCAGCAAGTCCTGAAGCCATCACTAAGGAGGCCACCAGTCTCCTACACAATGCTGCTGTCTCTGGTAACTGGCTCTGTTGCTTCTTGCTGGCCAGTGCTGTCTTCTGCTTGTCACCTCTGCGGCTTCTCTTGTCTCAGCTAGACCCTGGATTCTGACAGGAATTGCAATGATGTTCTTAAAGTAGCATATCTACATACTGCTTTTTGGTTACATGGGGATATTCCCCCCCAGTTTCTTTTTTATGTTATGATATGTTAGAAATGCTCTAATGCATGTTCACCTAGGCCCAAAGGCTTAGCCAGTGTTATGACTTAGATCTGAAATGTCCCACAACATGTGCATGTGTGTGGAGGTGATTTGATTATGGGGATACTGCAGCAGACCTGCTTCTAGGAGGTGGGCCCTAGTTGGAAGTAGGTCAAAGAGGACATGACCTGGAAGGGTTTGTTCATGTCCCTGGCTCCTCTCCTTTTTCTTTCCTGGCTGCTATAGGCTGCAAAGCTTTTCTGCC
This sequence comes from Chinchilla lanigera, assembly GCF_000276665.1. Taxonomy (NCBI): domain Eukaryota; kingdom Metazoa; phylum Chordata; class Mammalia; order Rodentia; family Chinchillidae; genus Chinchilla; species Chinchilla lanigera. The sequence continues at coordinate 11,666,245 of NW_004955462.1, forward strand.
CTGATGCCCTTCTCCCATGGCATTTCTGCTTTGGAGCTATGGACTCAAAACTGAGCCAAAAAAAGCCTGTCCTTTAAGTTGTGGATGTTGGGCATTTTGTCCCAGTGATAAGAACGTGACTAAGAGACCCACCATTTAATTAAACTGATATTTTGGCTTTTATTTATGCTACTGTCTCTGACCAGGTTGTAGATATGAATCCATATGGCTGCGCTAAGGACGAATTAGATCAACAGGGCCAGAATCACTTCACTCCTCCAACAACATTTGCCTTGATATTGGGTGTAGCAGAAATGGCTTAATTCTCCAGAATTTTTTATCTTTTATTTTCCTTAACAGAACCTTTCTGTCCGTGACTCAATAAGTTAGCCAGGCATCTTGCATTCAGCTGGAGACTACGTGTCATGAGCACTCTTCTAAGGAAAGGTTTTGAGCAGGACTGAATCTATTTTTGTGGTTCTGAGGAGGTCCTAGAGAAAGACCATCCTCAGAGAAGGCAGCTGCTATGACCCAGTACTTTAGTGGATATGCAGACTGTGTGGTTGCAACAAAGAGACCAAATAGATACAGTGGCACATGACAGACAGTGGCTCTGGCCTGCTATGATTCCCCTTGGAGAGTGCAGCAGGGCTTCTCATGCTTTTGCCAACCTGTGGGCTGGAGTGCAAACATGGTCACGACCCCTTGACTATGCAAACTAGGGGACCACAGCAGAAAGCAGTAGAGCTATTTGACAAAAGAGACAAGTCTTCTGGCAACTTCATGGAGCATGGCCACCTCACTGCCCTTGATTGCTTCTTTCTCATTCATACTGCTTCATTTTTAGGTTTTCTTCTTTACAGCAGCATAACTTGCTTTCCAGCTGGTCTTCTGCCGACTCTTTATTTCTTGGGGATGAGCTTTCCTCTAGGAGCTTCTTAGAATAAATGTAAACAACTTCTAATGGACCACTTAACTAACTCACCAAATATACCCCTGCCCATGCTGTAAAACCAGCAGAAGTTCAGGATGGGTTTCCTGCTCTGCTTTGGGACTATACTTCCTCCAGTTACTACCCCAAGTTTTGCTGAGGCTATGCATTGAGTTCAAGAAAGTTTCCCATTTACCTTTGCAAATCTATTTTTTGGCAAGGCTCTAAAATTTATATCTCTAGGAGTTCCTTTGTATGCCTTCTGACCTGATGCATAAAGCAGCATCTTCAGAGAAAACTCTAACTTTATGGAAATTCTACGTGGAGATAACTGTGTTGTTCCTAGGACATGTGGTAGGGTCAACCTTTCTTGAAAGCATCTCAAACTATGAAATGTGCAGAAGACCACCAGTGACCTAATAGATCACTTTTCCATCCCACCAGAGTCATCTGTGGTACTCTGTTTTCTCCAGAAACAAACAAAACAAAATAAAACACCCAGCACAAGCAACAACTAATGTTTGAGTAGACCTTAATAGTTGGTAAAATGCTTTTATCTTTGTTACCTACATACCCTCTTATGTTTTCACAAGATTTATAGCAGGACATAACCCTTTGAGTATGTACTGTAATCATCACCAATTTATGGATACCTCCCAGGAGAGGGGCTGAGTGACCTCCTTGTCATAGAGAGTGTATAATGTTGAAGAAACATCACACCCAAATCTGATTCTGAATTCCATGACCTCATTCTTGTTTGTCCCTTTTCATCTTCTGTATTCTTAAAAATGTGAAAGAAATTGCAGATGTATGCCTTTAAGCTATGTTATAAAGAGAAACAGGTGAGAAAATGTGGTGGGTTCACCCAAGGAATACATGCAGCAGTTAAACAATGGATCCAGAACATAGACAGTCCACATATGAAGCTGAGTGAAACAAATGAGCCAGTGAGCTTTATGTTATGATAACGGTTATATAAAGTAAGCGAACACATGTGAAAACCAGTAATATGTCTGTGCCATATTCATATTAAGGGATACGTATATCAAATAAGATGAGTGGGTGCCCAGAGAAGGGAGCAGAAAAATTCTGGGGACAAGAAACTGAAGACATTGATATGGGTCTGCAATAAGCTACTGAGAATGGATTAGTCTACTCATTTCAATTCAAGTTATGAAGGGAAAAAATGCACAAAATATTTCGGGATCAAAGGTGGAAACATGTAGGTATAATAGCTGAAGCAACAGAGAGGAGAGACAGGAAGTCACTGATTCATGGCATTTTCTGGGGCAAATTACTTAGTGTTTCTGAGATAAAGCACATAATTTCTTAATCTGAAAGGAGAAGAATTGGGGCTGGATAAACTCTGGAGTCCCATTTATCGATAATGTTTTGTATCCAATGTTTTTTATACAACCTGTATTTATTGAGTGTATTTATTGAGTGCTTGCCACAGGTCTGGCAGTGGTTTAGGTACATGAGATACATCAAAAGACAGAACAGCACAAGAAACTCTGCCATTATTGAATTTATATTGTAGCAAAAGGAGAGAGAAAGCAAGAACTAATAATACTTAGTAAGTTATGGTACATAGAAAGGTTGGTAAATACTGAAGGTGAGATGTCCAGGCAGAGGAAAACTATAGGCATGCAGAAGAAGAATTCTAATTTGCAATTAGAAATGGGATGGTGCTCAGGAGAGATCTTACTTCTAAAAGGTGGTTTTTTAAAAAAATATTTGAAGAAGTGGGCCACTTGCTCTGTGGCTACCTTGGAGAAGAGAGTTCCAGGGAGAGGTGTCAGCACATACAGAGCCCCCAGGCAACAACATATTTCTGGCACATTACAGGACCATCAAGAGGGTGTGAGAACTTGGGAATTCTTCTGAGTGAGGGTTTTGAGCAGAGGGTGACCTGATATGGCTTTAACTTTAGAAGGATCATTCTGACTGGGATGGCAAGGTAGCAACAGAGACAGCTGAAGTATCTAGGTAAAAATTCAGCAATAGTCTTACGAGATCATTACACATTGCATACATGTGTTGGATTACCATATGGTACCCCATAAATATGCACAAAAATTGTGTCAATTATAAATTTAAAAGTAAGAAAAAAAGAAAAACAAGTGGTAGCAGTGGAGATGGTAACAAGTGGTTAGATTTTGGATAGATTTTGAAGGAAAGACAGTGTGAGCTCCTGATAGATTGGATATAGGCATGAGACAAAAGTCAGAGATGGTTCCTGTGACTTATATCTTTTCACTACTGGAGGTTGAACTCAGGGCCTTCACAATGAGCTATATCCCCAACTCCTTTTTTATTTTTATTTTGAGACAAGATCTTGTTAAACCTCTAAGTTGCCCAGGCTAGGCTCACACTTGAAATCCTCCTGCCTCAGCAACCCAGAGTGTTGTGATCACAGGCCTAAGCTAACACAGTCAGAGATGGAACTGTTATAACCTGAGATAAGGAAGAAGTGTGCAGGTGCATAGATTTGGCTGAGGTTAGGGGCTGAGGTATAACTTTAAATCTAAGTTAAGAAATCAATTATACATTCTAGTGGAGATGCCAAACAGACAATCAATATATGAATCCCGAATTCAGGGAAGAGGTATATTTTGAAGATACTTCTAAGCCTTACACAAAGAACCCTGTAGATGCTGTATACTTAAGACTTGATATGCTTGTTATTTCTGAGGATTTTGTATCCAGAGTGTGCATGATCACCATTAATGTCATACCACCACCATGACTACACCTTTGTTGCATTAAAGGTACTTTGTAAGGAGTTTTGGGTATTTGAATGTGTACTAATGTTTCAGCTTACTTTGACCTACACTAACACCTGATACACACCAGACATCTGTTCAGAGTGCTGTCAGCCTCACTAGATTGAATAAATTTAGGCAGAATGGATTATGATATACAGCCTAATGGCCACTATGTCTTGGTATTCCAAGGGGAAAAAGAGTCATAGTAGACATTTGCAATTTTTGTGGTGTTGGGGATCAAACCCAGGGGCCTTTTCATGTGAGGCAAGTGCTCTACCACTGAGCAAGCCAATGGCCCAGTGAACATTAATTTACAGTCAGTTCTTGAGGGGCATAAGAATGCTATTCACATTTCATAATGGTCATTTGTATTCTTAGTTTCCAGTACAGCTTAAGCCTGAAGAGTGATCTTAATCCACTTAAAATAGACTCTGTCATTTTGGGTTTAAAGCCAGTAGACTCTAGATTTTCTCTTGTTGCTCTTTCCAAGGTGGTGCTAGAAGTTCTGGAGTGCAGAGTCATTTTGAGGTAGAGAGCGGTCTCTAGTGCAGGTCTGCAAGTGTCTGTAACTGGTAGGATGTGTGTTTTTATCCATGTGCAGAGATGTGCATTCCTGGTTGTCATTAACCTTGCTACAGAGTCTCCAGTGATTTCTCTGTCTCTCTCTCTCTCTTTTTTTTTCCAGTACCAGGAATCTAACTCACGACCTTGCACTTGCCAGGCAGGCGCTGTACTGCTGAGCTAAATCCCCAGCCCTCTCCAGTGACTTATCCATATCCACATCCAGTCCTCTGTCCACCACATTTTCCACTGGGGGATCCTTTCTTTAAAACTCAGGTGTGCTGATGTTATGCATTTTTCACTTCTGATTCTCCCTCTCTTTCCACCTCTTCCCTTATCCTGAGTGTGGAAGGATAGAGGAAGGCTTGGCTGCTCTTTCAGCCACTGCAGGGCCCAGGAGACATGTGCATGGTTTTCTCAGCTCCCTTCTTCTCCAATCTGCTTTGTGGCTCACTTACTCTACTACTGCTTCTTCACATCTTCAAAGCATGGGGAAACCCTGGGGGCAACTCTTTCCTCCTCTTTCCATGTTTTGTAGAAGGATGACTATGGCTTCTATCCCCTCCCAGTCTTCAAACGATCAAAAATATTCTCCCTTTCCTAGCAATGTCCTTCCCTAGGATGTAGTCCAAGGCAAGTAAGTGATAGGGCTCATTCTCAGAGCTAACTCTCTTATTTCTTTACTCATTGGTCTTCAAACTTGTCAGCTCAGAAATTGTATTTTTCCATTTCCTTTCATGTGGTAGATGGACTAGATAATTATTTTTCTAAGCCTGTTATTTATCCAAGGACAGTGTCTTTATGGAAGCTTAAAACCAGAAAGTCAGTTAGTTTGCTTCTGCTCCTTTTTTGCTCTGACTACTCTTTCTGGGCAGAAACCACGGCATGGTTCAAAGGCATGAAGTGAGAGAAGGCAATAGAAAGAAGAGTAAAGTAAATGGAGAAAAACTCATGTATCTTCCCAATAGCTTTCACTCACAGCTCTGTGGAGATCTGTGACAAGACTTTAATTCAACTCCCTCCATCCTCTAACTCAAACTCGACCCTATTCAAGACCTGGACTTCTGAAGAGTGAGAAGCAAAGAATAAAATGCATTAGATAGGGCACCCACCTCAGGTCACCACCAACTTCTAGAGCACGCGGGTAGGGGAATTCCTTCAAATTGTTTAGCTTTGCTGTCTGTAAGAGAGGCATGTGTATCTGAAATATGAATACACACATTGGGGTGGTGAGAGATAACTAGGGTACGAAGGAGGAAGTGGTGACCAGAGATAGCTGAAATGGTAACGGACTCAGAATCAAGGGACTTAAAGCCTAGATCAAATCTTTCCAAAAACTTGCTGTGTGATCCCCACCTCCCACTCATTTAACCTCTCTGTTATTTCATCTAATCTTCAGGACAGCACTAGGAGGGGCCAGTTCTATTTCTATTTTGCAGTTGAGAAAAACAAAACAGGGGAGGTTAAGGGACTTCATGAAGCATTTGCAACTTGTGATAAATGACAGAGTCAGAGTTTGCAAGCCTTTCTTTTGCTAAAGCTGACAGATGAAAAAGAGTTCCTGTCCTGCAGTGTCTTGAAGTCTTTTTCCTGCTGTTGTAAACATGTCATGAGTCTATATTGATATGAATTCATTATAGGCATAACTAATCAAATGCACACCATCACAGTTCATGGATTTGTTTAGTATAATCTCATAAATGAATGAGACACTCAGTACAGTGGACACTCAAGTGTCTTATAGGTAAAGTGACTCAATGAGCGAATCTTGGGTGGAATACCTTACTCTCTGTAGTGTCCACAGCCCCATTTCAGGGCTGTGCTCCCAAAGAAAGGCAAATGCCTGCCAAGTCTTTATGTACTTCACACTTAACTGGAGAGAAATAAGAATTGTCCTCCTCTCTCTCCTCCCAGTTGAGTGTCTCTTTCTTGAGCTCACCTAGAGCAAGATAGGAATGTTTCCAGGGAATACTAAGTTAGCTGGGGGCTAAGAAGCAGTTTCATGCAATGGTGGAAACTGGGGGGCTGTGAGGGGCTCCCTCAATCCTCCTGTTTAGTGGTTGAATCTTCTTTCCCCCAAAGATGGTTCAGACAAATAGGAAATGTCATTTTGGAAGATAGCAATTCAGGAAACACTTGAGAAATTACTCTCAAGAAACTATTCTTGAGAGACTTTATCTAAAAAGAATTGCTGAGGATGAGCTATTATCAAATTAAATGGCAGACCTCAGTGTATCCACGCTCCCAATAAACCACATTTATTACCTTACAAAAGTGACATTTTCCTTGACAGCGAGGCAGTAACGTTCAAAAGAAATAATTGTCCGTAACATTGTTAGGCACTGGCATGCGAAATCCTTCTCAGGCATTAAACTCAAATGATGTCTTTGATGATGATTATAATCATAAAAGGATGGACTGGGTTCTCTTATTATGAAGGGGCTGGTGGGAGAGGAGGGGAAAAGGCATTTCTGATGATCTTCCTATTATGGGAACTGAGATTAGACTTTTTGAGTGCAAAGGCTACATATGGAAACCCACTCCAGGCAGCCTCAGCTCACCCTGCTGAAATAGGTACCAGGAAATGCTCCTCGTTTCTTGGAGTGGGAAATGGTACTTAGCCTACCTTTACTGTGGAGAATTAGAGAGGGAAAGATATGAATGCTGCACAATAGACTTTTCTATTATCCTATTATCTCTGGGAAGAAGTACAGAAAAACCAAGTAAAAATTACTACTTACCATTTGTGTAGCAGTTGAACTTTAGAGTGTCTTTTCACATGACTGGACCCATTTACATCTCCCAGTAGCCATGGGAGTTAGGAATTATTTTTCACATTTTATATATAAGAAAACTGAAGTTCAGAGGAATCTGTTGAGTCCAGTATTTTATAAAATCATGGACTCACAGAATGCTAAGTTTCAAAAGCGCTTGAGAAATGATCTAAATAGCCTCTAGTCAAATCAACTAAATTTAACTTGTTTCCTTTGGACTCAATAAACATTCACTCAGAAGCTGTTTGAGTTTAGTGCACTGTGTCAGACATTGGCAATGGAAATAGGAACTGGTTGGTGATAGTTTCTGTGTTTGAGGAGCGTACCATCTGGTAGCAGAGACAGCCTGGTAACCAAGTGCTGTCATACCCAGTGACATGGGTGGTGCCCCAAATAGGCATGCATGACAGAGTCTGGACAGCAGCCACTGCTCCATGAGAAAAGAGTTTTATAATCTTCAGTTTGCAAAGGTAGAAACTAGAGGTCAAAAGCTGAAGTATCCTGCTGTGGCAGAGCAAGAATCTCTAGCTGTGACTGGTTCAGATAACTGTGTTTATTAGAAGGATCACTAAAGCATTGTGAAAAGTGGGCTTCCATAGAAAAGCGGTTTATCCTGCCCTAAAAAGTATCACTTGGGCCCCATGGGTGGCCCCTGGGCTCTGAGTTAGAGGGGAAAATGTCCCTTTCCTTCAAAATCTGCTTCCTTCCCCAAGAAGCTCAGGGGAGGAGTGTGGCCCCAGTCATTCAGGCATTGAGGTGTTGCCTGCTGCCTGTCCCCGCTATTCCCCTATCCGCTCGCCCCTTGCAGTCCTCATCAGTAGCAGCTCTGCAACGCACCACTGCTGGCTCACTGACTTTAGCCAAATCAAGACTTTTTATCCTGGAGAGTGGCAGCAAGCAGGGTGGGCACTGCTTGTGGCCCAGGACAGGTTGAGAAAGGCAGGATGAGCAGAGAATACTATACCATCCCCACCTAGCAGAATGGTCTCCAGAAATGCTCCAAAGTTATGCCAATTAACTGTGGGCAATGCAATTGTCAGTATACTGGTTTTAAAAAATGAAAATGGCTGAACTGTGAATCAGTTTATTTAAATGCATTTTTGATAGGAGAATATAGGCATATCATTAGCTTGTAAATGTGTCTAATAAGCCTGTCTTCACTAATATGCCAAAAAGAGGCTAATTAACTTTTTTCCTCCAGTTAGACAGTAGTGTGAGGATCCCTGATCACATTTCCACAGTATCCTTTTAGCATCAGCAAAGCGGCACTAAAACAGCCCCTGTGACATCTATAAAAATGCTAGTTTATAATTAGGATGATCTTGGCTTGAACAATAATGTTGCAATTTGTAGTGATGGCTTCTGTTTCTCTTTAATTTTAATGTATTAGCCTACAATGCTCTGGAGATTTCTAGGCAGACTAGCCTGTTTCCGTTTCCAAAATTGCTAGCATTATATGCTTTAGGTTAAGGAGGCAGCAGCAGCTGCAATTTGGTGAGGACTTTTTTTTTTTCCAGGAAAAGAATACTAACAAGAAAAGCTGAGCATAACCTCACCTTTTTATCTCTTAACCCATCATCTGAATATGACGACCGTGTTTTAGGGATGATGCTGATAAGAACCAGACACAGAAACCACAAAATAAAAGGATACCAGTGTTTCCCAATGCTTTTCCAGGCAGTGATTGTTAGCTGCTTTCCATCAGAGTCCTAGGGGCCTCTAAAACTCAGCCACGGATTCCCCATTTTCCTCTTTTTCACCTGTAATTGTTTGTGTACTCCATGTGGCTATTGGCGCAGAATGCCAGGATCACTCTCAGAAGCACAACTTGGAGTCTGCCGTGTCTTTTTTCATCCCCAGCACATAATTCCTTCATTGCCTAAAGCTTGGGTTCTTAACAACAGGAGAGATTTGCCCAGGAGTGGGTTTCTGGAAACCTGAGAGTTCCCTGAGATACAATGTAAGTCTGGATGAGCATCAGAATTATTGGCGGGAGATTTTACCCACACCTAAAAGTAGGTTTTACCACTGAAGACTATCACTCTAGAGACCCTGAGTGCAAGTTGGGAATCTGCCTCTGTTGAAGGAACAGATGGCCAAGATTTTCTTTCATTCTATAGGCCGTTTCTTCAGTTTGTTGATTGTTTCCTTTGCTGTGCAACAGAAGTTGTTAGTTTGATGAAATCCCACTGGTCAATTTTTGATTTTGTCTCCTGTACTATCTAGAAAGGGTCTATCTAGAAAGTTAATGTCTGTACCACTTCTATGTAATGTTTCCTTTTAGTAATTTTGGAATTTCAGTTCTTTAACCCATTTTGAGTTGGTTTTTATAGAGGATGAGAGATAGGGACCAGTGTTAGTCTTCTACATGTAGATATCTAGTTTTCCCAACAGTATGAAATGCCTTTTAAACTATCATCGTTACCTGAATTTCATTTGTCCTTAAAAACCAGATGGAACTTGACCTCCTCAGTTGAGTTTTCTCCACTTGTCCCTCTTTGTGGGATTTCTCTGTTCCAGGGGTGGATTTGCCTTGAACTCCCACAGTAGTTCTCCAAAACCTGATTGAACCTTGGGATCACCTCTGGAGCATATTACCCACAGCAAAACCTCTGTCTCAGTGTTGGAGAATCTGATCAGCAGATCTTGTAAGTGGCTTAGAAATCCATATTTTTGAAGTCTTTCCAGATAATTCTGATAATCAGTCTGGCCTAAAATCCACTGTCTAGCTATTATTTGCATGGCCCTTTTGGTATGTACAGCCACATTTGTGAGGAGAAATAAAAGCACTTCACAGGGGAGAAGGGTCACAAAATGTATTCAGGTTGTACAGTAGAGAGGAACATGTGTTGGAGGGGCACCATAGAAACATCTGGGTAAGACAATAGATACATAATAGTTGAGGGAAAGGTAGTGTGAACAGCATCCAGCAACTTCTTTACAGCTAAAAAATGACTTCAAATATCAAGAGGGCACAAGAGAATGATCTGATCACTATCTACAAAATGAGAAGAGTTAGTGGATGGGCTAATTAAACAGAGTAAGTATTTAAAGCATATAGCATAATATAGAATATGAAGATGCAGTAAATACAATTTGAAATATCACTATAGTCCAGCTATAATTTTATACCTATAATACTGGTCTGTGAGAAAGTATGTAAGTAATAAGAAAATCACATATGAATATAATGAATATCAACATTCTTGTATTGTTCATGTATCATTTTTTTCATGATTTCCATTAGTTTTCTGTCTAGATTACCTTAAGATAGATCAATTGTTTAATTAACACCAAGATTTTATCTTACTCCGGAAAGAATGGTTATTGTCAAGAACTCAAAATTGCTGGTGAGGCTGCAGGGGAAAAGAGAACATTTTAACGTTGCTGGTAGGAATATAAACTAGTAAAGCCACTATGGAAATTCCTAAAAAAAAGAAAAAAAAAGGGTAGAAATTCCATTTGACTTAGCTGTACCTCTACTTGAATCTTCCCCAATGAGTTAAAGACATTGTAGTACAGTGATTCACACTCATGTTTATTACAGCACAATTCATTTGGAAGCAGACTCCATGCCTATCAATGGACGAATGGATGAAGAGAATATGATATAGAGTACTACTCAGTCAAAAAGAAACATAAAATTGACTCATTTGTAGGAAAAGGAATGTGTTTTGAGACGACAATGTTAAGTGAAATCAGACACAGAATGTTAAATATCACACGGTTTCTCTTATATGAGAAACCCAAAATATGAATAACTTAAAGAATAAACTAAAAGAGACATGATAAGAAATAGGGAGGTTGATTTTGGGAAGATGGGAAGAGTATCTGTGGATGGGATAAGAAGGAAGGGCCGGGGCTGGGGATTTAGCTCAGTGGCAAAAGTGCCTGCCTGGCAAGCGCAAGGTCGTGAGTTCGGTTCCTGGTACCAGAGAAAAACCAAAAAAAAAAAAAAAAAAAAAAAAAAAAAAGGAAGGGCCAGGAGAGAAAGTGGAAGTAAATTGATTAAGATGAGACATTTTAATTTCAATATTCAATTCCCCAAGAAGAATATAATTATTATCTATCACAAATACATATCAATGAAAAACAGCTTTTAAAGTCTTTGTCTAGTACGTCTAATGTCTGTGCTTCTTCATGAGTGTTTTTATTTATTTTTTCCCTTTGAACAGGTCATGTTTTCTTGTTTCTTTGTATGCCCTGTGATTTTGATTGAAAATCGAGTATTTGAAAAATCAGCCACTTTCCCAGTCTTTGAAGCCTGCTCTGTGCTAGGGTGAAAATTTGAGTTTTTTGTCTGATCTAAACTGGGCCCATGTGTGGCTTTTCTAATTCTCCCTTACAAAGAGTTGTCATTTATACTTCTTAATTTCCCAAAGGGTCTCACCCAAGTTTCTCCTTAGGGCATTATATAATGTCCTTCCTGGCTTCTGTGGGTTTCTATTCCCCTGTGGTTTACAGGAACAGCCCCAGCACTTTCTCACCTGAGTTCTAAGTTGGGTACGACAGAGGTCCATTCTTCATGGGGCTCCCCAGACAGGTTAGAACTTACAAATATGCTTTCTCTGATTCAAGGGAAAGAGTCGCCCTCTTCTTTAGACCAAAACTGTGCCACACTGGGGAGAGGTTGGGAGGCAAGAGCAAGTAAAAACTTCACGAAATTTCCTACCATTTTGAATGGAGTTTTTCCTTGATTGGCATTTGCTTGCTTTCTGTAAACTTTTTATTAATTTTCAGAGCTCCTAATAGGTTGTGTTTGCCCATTTTTGGTGATAGTTGTTTTTGTTTCCCTGGGGGAATGAGGGATTGAAGTAGAACAGTCCACTATTTTTGTATCAGATGTCTTTGGTCATCCTTTTTAGTTATCCATCCTCAGAAATTTTAGGGTGCTACCAGTATTTACTTGAGAAATTCCAAATCACAGACATACCATTTTAAAGAATCAAAAAAATATCAAATTGTTAAAACAGAAATGGATTTTAGAAGTCATTTTCCAAAATCTTTTGTTTTTTATGAGAAAGTGAAGTTTCCTCCAGGATAGGGGTAGAGACTTTTCTGAAGTCACATAACCATGAGTGACAGATCTAGGCTGTGAACTTATATTTTTCTTTTTTAATTTTATCTTAAAGAGAAAAAAATAAAACAAAATTTCAAAATAAGAGAGTAATAATAGTTACTATATTCCATATTATCTTCAAAGTAGTTACTCAGAGTACAAGATATAGATATGAAAAATTGTCCAAACAATATTAGCACAAACCTTTCTTCTCAATGAACTAAGAGAAACTAGTAGTATAACTATCTTAACTAATATATATATTATAGACACATACACACACACACTTTTCCCTTCCTTCCTTTCTCCTTTTTCCATCCCATTTTTCTTTCCTTTTGAACAGTTTTTTTCCATTTCCCAATATCTATTGTATATTTTTCAACTTATTATCTTATTTACTCTTTCAGCTTCTCACAATAGACAGCACAATGTTTATTGAACCTATATTTTTCTTTTTCTTTTCTTTTTTCTTTTCTTTTCTTTCTTTTCTATTCTTCTATTCTATTCTATTCTATTCTATTCTATTCTATTCTATTCTATTCTATTCTATTCTATTCTATTCTATTCTATTCATTTCCCCTAACCCTCTCTCCCATTTCTCCTTCCCTTCCTTTCCTGAGGCTTGGACCCAGGGCCTTTAATTGAGCTACATCCCCAACATTTTAAAAATATTTTACTTTGCACAAGGTCTTGCTAATTTGGTAAATTGCCCAGATGGGCGCAAACTTGCAGCACCCTCCTGAGTAGCTGGAATTAAAGGTGTGCACAACAATGTCCAGCTAAAACCCATATTTTAAAACTCAATATCCCATGTGATCAGCTCAGGTGACACATATGACCCTGAAGAGTGTCCAGCTGTTGAAGTTTAATGCTAGCAATGCTCTGATCCAGTATGCCTTTCCTACTGCCCCATCACATGTAGCCTTTCTTCTCTGGGCTAGGAACCATTGTTTGTAGTTCTTCATGTTAAAGTGGTACCACTGTGGGTACTTGGGTAGGAGGTACTGCAGCTTCTTCTCTCTCCTCACGGATATTGCCTCTTCAAGCCCCGAAGCCCCGAAGCACTATAGCTACCAAGGAAGAGGGGCTAGAGTGAACCTGCACCGTTGTCTTAGGACACACTTAGTTTTACTAGGTGCCTGCTATTTCTATTATGCTCAAAGATGTTGGATCTTCAAAAGGCCTGAGTCTAGGATAGAGAAAGTTTCTTTCTCCAGCTGTTCCGGTAAGCTGCAACATCAACACAAGGGCATTTTATCACCAACAACTATTTTCCTCCAAAATTATATGCTGTATGTCCTCCTTTTGCATTCATTTTCTTAGTATTGATAGTAACAGTAAAAGCAGTGGCAGTAGCAGTAATTATTGTCATGCTATTTAGCAATGCAAGAAAAATTTTTAGAGGGCTTGGTTTTGTAGTTGTATGTAGACCAGTAGTCTTTAGGGAATCTTGCAAAAGCCAAGGACTCCCTCCACAAAAAAATACACATACAAATAAATAAAAGCACAACTGTCTATGTAAGTGTAGGGACTTTACAAACCTACAATTCCAACCTCAGATTAAGAATCCTTGCAGACAGACATTGTGTTGGTGGTGTGATTAGCTTATTTGCTATGATGTTTGGGAAAAGCCAGTTATTCTGGTTTCTATTTGCTCATCTGTTCAGGTGGGAATGGAAGCACATTTGTGGTGGGGGAAGACAAGCTGAAGAGTGCTGGGCTGAGCAAGGTACAGTGGCAACCCCAGGAGTGAGCAGGCAGGGAATGTACAGGAGAGAGAGGGGCAGCATCTGCTTGGAGAGCCATGGGGGGATCCTATGTGGCAGAGGTCAGGTGACAAGAGACAGGAATCAGTTGGGATTGGGAAGGCTGACATAGCCCACAGACAGGGGAGTGTAGAGAGACAGTTCTCTTGCTGTGGATAGGAAGACCAACAGTAAGCACCAGGGAGGTTTGGATGGAAACAGCCAGATCTGTGTCCCCAGGCTGGGAATCAGGTTCAGAGGTGCAACCTCTGGGAAAGTAGATCAGGGAAATCGTCCAAGAGGAATTGGAATGTGAGCAGGTCCTGGGAGAAAGACTCCAAAAAGACACTGACATTCACCAGGCCACAAGAGGCGGGGGCCAACATTGGCGATGGGAGAGGAGACAAAGCAACCTCTCACAGAAACCAGAGAAACTGGCCAGAGTGAGGCATGCGCAGTTTACAGAGGCGAGTACAGTTAGTGAGGAGAGAAATGAAACTGTTGAACCGCAACATTAGTCAAATAATAGCAAATCAAGTCACAATACTGGTAATCTTTTCCTTAGCAAATACAGTGGATTTTTTTAAGCTTAAAAATTACTAGTTTTGGTTAGAGAGTAAGAAATAAATATGCTCTCAATGCTGGGCATTTTGATGGGTGCAATTTTTCCTAATTTGAAAAATTATGTCAAAAACTTGAAAAGTACCTACCTTTGGGGCCCGGTATTTCCACCCTGAGAGAACACCACCAAGAAGTATATTAGAAGATGAGCATATAGCACACTGTAGTAATCCCAACACTCTTGGAGGCTGAGGCAGGAGGATCTTAAGTAGGACCTCAGCTTGGGCAATTTAGGGATTTAGAGCTATCCTGTCTCAAAGAACATTTTTGAAAATATGGGATGGAGATTATAGTTCAGTGTGGAGGTCCTGGGTTCACTCTCCAGTATTGAAAAAAAAAAAAAAGAATAAGAAAGAAAAGAAAAGAAATGTTTAGAATGTGAACACACATTTACACAATTAGCTCTGGAAGTACAAACTGCAGAGAAATCAGGGGTCCAATAATAGGCAATTAGTTAATTGTGTGATATCCACATACAGTGCTGGCACATAATCAACAAGTATAACTGATGCTGTTGAGTTATGTTTATTGGCATGGAAAGGTGCTCATGATACATGGCTAAATAAAAGGAAAATGTTGAAATAGGTACACTTCATGTATTCTCGGCAGACAGTGTGATCATAATAAAGTGTGAATTATTGATATGCTGTAGCCTTAGTAAGAAGAGCACATGCCAAAATGTTAACAGTTATTACCTCTGGTTAGTGAGTAATGAGGAATTTTTATTATGATGTTTTTGTCTATTTTCCTTCAATGAGCACTGTTATTGATGTAACACGGAAAATTAAAAAGTTGTTTTTTAAATGTTTAGATCATTCACTGGATGGTCTAAGGAACTCTGACTAGGATGCCCTGATCTGCAGGTGAGAATCAGATTAGCTCCCTGAGAGGTCAGCGGCAGGGGTGGCAGGTGTATGTGACTCCGCCCCACACCTTCCTGTGTCTCTATCAGGCAGGCGGCCAGGTCTCAGATGCCCCCTGACCTCTGGTCTCATTTAGAGGAGATTTTTTCAAGCACTTCATACTGGATAATTACATAAACACTAAGTACTGAAGGCTCCACAGAGATGGTAATAGGTCTATCCTGACTGCTGCCTTCCCCCAGTACCTATAGCACAGTGCTCTCTGGGTAATAGAAGCTTGATAAACAAGTAACAGGCTCAGTGTAACTCTTGTGAAATGAGGTGAAGGAAAAGAGGGGAGGAAATAAAAATTAGACTTCACAATTATTTTCTATGTGCCAGGCACTATTTTAAGAAATTTTTTGCATAGAGGAGTGATGCATAAAGGAGTGATTACTTTACAATACAAAGTAAATCTCAGGATGCCTCAGTTCAAAGCCTGATTGTACTTGTTAGCTACTTGATTTTGAAAAAGTGAACTCACCAAGCCTCTGTTTTCTCATAAGTATAATGGGGCATGGGCCAGGCAGTCAGTCTGCAAAGCTGGCCTCCACTAAGGCTGCCTCCCAACATACGTGCCTGGGTGTCATCCCCTCCCACATGCTGTCCCTGTGGGCTGGCGACCTGAAAGGATAAACAGGAGGAAATGAAAGGTGATATTTTGGGGACACAGAGCCCAGTTATTAAGAGATATGGTCAGTTCTGCTTTTGTGCTTTCGGGAACCCTGAGCTTTTGGATAAGAAATCTGTCCTGCTAGAGACAGTGTATGAAAAGGCAATATGGAGAGGTGGGGCTCTGGAACACACAGGAGAATGATCCAGCCGTTCCAGGATCCCATGTAGTCCAGGGGACCCAGCTCCACTGCTCTTCCCGGAGACTTCAAGCAAGCCCAGCAGAGACAGCCCAGCCCTGGCTGAGCCCCATAGACTCACCAAACTGTGGGGGATAAAATGGTCGCTGTTTTCAGGCATCCCATTTTTTAGTAGTTCATTATACAACAGTAGTTTATAAAACTCAGAACAAAAGCTTCTACCTTATAGATAGAATATAATTCGCACCTTAAGCACCTGGGGCATGATAAGTGCTCAGTTAGTGTCCATTGATTAGTTTTTGGCAGACAGTTCTCTAAGGTAGAGATGAATCTCCCCATTTTCATGCCAAGGAGCTTGCAGCAGAAGGCAGAAGGCAGGGGTTAGACCAGGATTTGGGGAGCCATGCCCATTTCATCCCAAAGATGAATCTTTCCTTTTTAAAATTTTCCTGCAACCCAGCCATCTTTCTAGAGAAAGAGAAGTAGCAACTGCCCCGAAAGTCTTAGGAAATCAAAGGCCTATTTTTCCAAATCAAACATCTTCTGCGGTAAATAATGAGAGAAATGAAGGATAGATGAGTCAAAGTTGCGCGCTGGTGGGATGGAGCTGGTTGCTGTGGAGATGGCTGCACTGTCTCAAGCTCATGATGATTTCAGCTGGGGAAATGAGCCGCAGGAGTGGATGCACCAGGAAGCAATGACGCTCCGTCTCCTAATGCAACATAATGAAGGAAGTTAAACTACAAATGAGTGAAAACGGGGATGGAATATTTTCTAAGGATAATGCTTCCCCGCATCTCCACAGCACTGTGATGCACACCATCCGCTGGCAGAGTGAGAACAACGGTAGGTGCTGCTCCCTGTTAATTACATTTAAATGTGAGTCTAAAGGCAGCAAGCTCAGACAAGTCATTTTTAATAACACTGCATCCTGGGCTATTAAAGTTTTTATTTGTCATCATCTAATTGATTTGCATCCATTTCAATTATTTGTTTATATGCTTTCCTGGGCGAGAAGGAAGCTAAAAGTGATGTTCGGGGGACGCAGAACACAAGTAGTAAAGAGATAGGCAGCCAACAACTTTTATTTCCTCCCGCCACTTATGTTCATTTTCATTAGCACCTACTGTTCCCCATACCTGGCAATGGACCTTGTCAAAGTGGTTTACTTCCTGCCTGTTCCCTGACTGTTAAAACCAGCTTTGTGATGGTGCTAAGGAGTCCCTTGGTCCTTCACAAGCCAGCTCAAAAGTAGTTGTTCATCATAGCTGGCCTTTTGGGAGGAAGCCTGCCCAACTCTCTCTTTTCCACACCTAGTACTCAACACAATTGCTGGGCACATTTATCATTCTGCTTTTGGTCTATTTCACTTTACTTATGAATGTATATGTTTTGTCTCATTAGGGATCTACAAGATCTTCAAGGGTAAAGGTGTAATTATTATCTTTATTCTCAAGGTTTATGTTTTTAATAATGTATAACAACCTACCATTATCACAACTCTCCTTCAGTAACTGTCCTAAACAAAGTCTAGCTCCTGTCATCAAAATTCACCCATCATGGGTCCCAGTGTCATAAGTCTATGTGAGACCATGGGTGATAATAAATTCATTAATTAATGAAATGTAATGCCTAAAATGTGTTAATTTTCTTGTATGTGACCTCTGCCAGATTATAACATGTGCTTAATTAAATAAAAAATACACATATCCTTTAAAGATGAAACTGGTTTAATGCACAAAGTAAGAAACAGCACATCAGCTTAGGAAGGTAGGCCAGTTTAAATCAGGAGACTTTTCTGGACCAGACCATCTTAGGTAGTCAGTTGCCCATCATACACTTTAAATACCAGGTTTTAGCAACAGTGCTTTGTAGATATGATGGTGATAAGTGTTATAATTAGGTCTATCATCACCCCCACGCCACCTGCCACTTAATAAAAGGTGGATGGGAGATGCCTCTCAGTAACAGGGGCATTGGGACAAGTTACAGGGTGATGTAGTGATAGAGGTACAATGGGGTGGGATGGGTGGATGCTTCTCTCCCAGACTCCAGTGTGCTTGCAATCCTCCCAGCCCTGCACCATCCTTCACTCTCAGACGATGTGCCCGTGCCTTTGAAGGACTCTAGGCATGATGCTTTAC
Organism: Chinchilla lanigera; assembly: GCF_000276665.1. Classification (NCBI taxonomy): domain Eukaryota; kingdom Metazoa; phylum Chordata; class Mammalia; order Rodentia; family Chinchillidae; genus Chinchilla; species Chinchilla lanigera. The sequence goes on from NW_004955462.1 coordinate 11,684,541, forward strand.
CACTGCAGTATGAAACAGAGCAGGCATGGTTTCCAAAGAGCCAAAGGGAATGGCATTCACCCATCACTGCAGGGACAGGCACTGGAGGCTCCAGTAGTTGACAATATGTTTGTAACAGATCACTGGGCAATTTTCCAGTCTGATACTTCCCCTCTGCCTGTGTCCTCCAAAGCACAAGGTATCAGGAAAGTTGGCAGTCTACTCTGATGAAGGCTTTGAAACACAACCCCCATCACACACCATGAGCTGGAAGGCATCCAAGCCACAGTACTCCACTGGATTCATTTGCAAGTCTCCGAGTCCCAGGTTAATTGTACAGAACAATGGCCCTGACCCATCAGCACAAAAAGACAACTGGCAGGCTCAAGAGCGTCTGTTCATTTAACTTACCCTTCTAAGTGTCAAGGTACTTAGCTGGGCATGTGCACAGGCCACGAGCACAGGAATACATATGGATGCTGCGTATTGACTCACAGGCAAATCTTCAGAGATAGCTACATGCACAATATTTTGCACATGTACACACACAGACACATGATGCAAACTAGATAAATCACCCCCAGGCTGTCTCTTCAGTCAGGCCAATTGCAATTGGCCTTCTCTGTTTGCTCTCAGAGTCAGAAAGTGCAGATCTGGAGAGGAAGTCTGTTTTGACTACTGACAGTTACTTGAGCCCCAATTCCCCTCCCCAGTACAGCCTGGCCACTTTGCTTTGACATTCATCAAGCCCATATCCTCCCCATGAAATAGAAGGCTCTCCGCACATGTTGGACCTGTGTCTTTCTCTCACTGCAGGGAAAGGCCAAAGGTCCCACCTGACTCCTTTTATCTTACAGCTCTGATTCCTCCCCGTGGCTCTCCCATTCCAGGACTCCTATTGGTCACTGCTGTTAAGCATCTTTCCGCTCTTGCATCCCATCCTGATACTGCCAGTATAAATCCTGCCGGCAGAGTTGCCACACATGGGCACTGTGAGGATGCCAAATGCCCACTTAACATACACCTGAAGGCTTCCAGCTGCACTGTGACCTAGTGTAGCAGGATAGCGAGGCAAGTAGGAGGAGGGAGATTGGACAGAAACTGATGTGGGTCTGCATTACATTATTTAGCTATGTATCTTTGGAAATGTCTTTGACCCCCAGTGTGAAGATAATTACGTCACGGGCCTAGCCCTGCCTCAGGCACATACTAAAGGCACAGTAATGTTGGGCATTGCCATCACTGTTGTCATCATCATTATTCCTGTTCTCTCACACTCTTAGCAGAAAGTATTGGAACCCCATTATGACACTTGCTGTTGTCACTTGCTCCTTCTCACCCTGCAAACTCAGGTATTCTAAGTAGGAATCCAAAATTTAAAAATTCTTTTTGTTTGCAATGCAATGTGTGTGTGTATGTAAGTATATTTGCTTTGATTTGTCCTGTTGATTTCAGGGAAAAGAAATAATAATTTCTAAGAAGTACCAACCTCCTAGGTATGTTATGGAGTTCAAAGCTTGAAAATAGCCTTACAAGATCTGTGTTACATCTTCAGGTGGAATTTGGACACAAGGGGGTTTCTGGTGATGGCCCGCCTCTGAGGGGGAAGGAGCCCAATTCATGAATGTGTTGGAAGTGACAGGACCATTAAAGATCATTGCAGTCTTAACAGCTCAGGTCTGGGCAGGAAGGCAGATGTTCCTTGAGGCAATTCAAGGGAGCGATCTGGAAACTAGTTCTGTGGCAGGAAGAAGTATCTAAGACCTAGAGGACATGTTCTAATCCCTGAAGTGGTTTCTGATTCAAGTTAAGAATAAGGAGCAGGGGACAAAAAGTGATTGCTTTCCTCCGAAGATGAACACAGGAAGAACTTCTGGCTCCCCATGACCATGGACTTGGTGCCTGGCACAGAGAATGCTGCCCAAGAGAATAACACTATAGGATTTACTAGGCAATTACAGTATTCCAGGCGTTGTTCTAAATACCCAACATGTGTTCACCCATTGAATCCTCACAACAGCACTGCAAGGCAGAGACTTAGTACTCCCACAACAGAGTTGAGGACACCGAACACAGAGAAGTTATTTCTTGAGCAAAGTCACACAGCTAACAGATGGCAGAACTGGAATGTCAGACCCTGATTCTGGTCCTGGAAATGTCACAGATAGCTGTCATGAAGGTAAGGTGCTCCAGAAAAATGGTTTAGAATATAATTCAACAACAGGCCAGGACAGCATCAATTGGATCTTGAATGGGACATTCTTTAGCTTTGTGACCAAGGGATCATATTGTCCCTGAGATTCCAGAGCTGTTTTGGAAACTCAGGGATAGCATTTTTCCTCAGCATCAGCTAGAAGATTTTGACCTGAACAGAAGGCCAACTCCAGAAATCAGCTCAGGGTGAGGGAAAGCAGGAATATTAAATAAGGTATACTCATATACTCAGGTTGTCTTACTGTACCTTGAACATGCCCCCTGGCAGGTTTAGTCTAGCATATGGGTCATAAACCACTGCTGGCCTGCAATTAAACCTGATCAAACACATGTTTTCAAAAAGAAAAATTTGTAATTAGGACCCAATCGTGCTCATTTATTTATATAGTCCCCATGGCTGCCTCAGCACTACAACACTGTAATTTAGAAAGTTTCAACAGGAATTATTTGATGTGCAACGTCCAATGTATCTGCAGTGCAGATATGTTCAGAAAAAGAAAATTTTAGTGACTTCTAGTTTAGAGAAATACTTGCTATTTGATATTCTACCATTTAATCTTCCCAGGCCAGGGAATTATATTTTATATTCCCCATTTATAGGTGGAAAAATTTGGGACCCAGAAATGTTAGATAGTTTATTCAAAGTTTTATGCTGTCAAAGTTCTTTGTGTCAGAATTAGGGCTCAGATTTCTTGGTTTCAAAGGCCATTGTCTCTCACTTATTTCACAAAAGCTATCTACCATGTGGATACACAGATTACTAGCTTTGGTTTCTCTTCCAAAACTGACAAAGGGAGCCCAGAGTAAAGGAAAAATGATGTATTATACACCCATGCATCCAAACACATCACACTGTCCTTCATTTTATGTTTCCAAAAGCTTAGGAAGGACATCGGATGTCCTGAACTTTCCAGGATATATACATTATGAAGACTCTGGTTCTGTATCTGTCTACAAATCCATGAGTTTTCTCAAACCCATAGGACAGCTGAGCTCACAGAAAAATCACTTAACCCCAGACCTGAGACAGTGTCTGCTGGGAGACAAGATATGGACACATGATCACGTGGGTTAGTATATTTGGACTCTGGGCAGAATTTTGCAGCAATAGGTAGCAAACTGGTGAATGCAGAGTGCTGGCTGGTGACACAGTGAGATGTCACTAGGGGCTGAAGGAAATGGAGAAGTGTGCACGTTCTTGGACCTCCTTCTTCATGGGCGCTGTCAGGTCCTCATGGGAACGATCAGGAGAGCCACAGGAAGTGCCTATTTTGGTGTTGGGGTGCAGACTAGAGGAACAGTCTATTTCCTCTAGAACTGCTCAAGAGCAAGAAATTCTCCCAGATCTTCTGCTACTCTTTTCTCTATGGAACAAAAGTCTTCATCGGTAGGGAGAAGAGCAGTAAGTATTTCTGATCTTAGTATTATACGTATTTCAGCTAGGAACAAAGAGGAGAATTCTATAGGGAGAATCATGACAGTCACTGGCTTCGCAAAATAACTCACTTTCACATTGCCAGCATATACTGTTATCAAGTGACCTGATACGATGCACAGTGAAGGGCACATCATACATGTGGCATCTTTCCAGTAACATGTAGCATCAATCTAATATCAGAAAACACCAGATAAGCCCAATAGAAGGATATTCTGTAAAGTTACTGACTAGTAAGGCTATAGTTTATATCTCAACACTCCCCCCAAAGCCTCATGAGTTCAGGTGCAAGGCCTTCTGGGGGCTCTTCAGTTGGCTTGCTGTTGGGATAGGGTCTGTTTGGAAGAGGTGGTTCACTGGGGGTGTGACCTGGAAGGGCTTATCTCCTCCTCATCTTTGCTCTTCATTCTCTTCTTCTTGGCTATCATAAGGTGAGCAGCTTTTCATCTGTCGTACTGCTTTGCCATTTAGTTCTGCCTGGAAGCTGGCCAACTATGGACTGAAACAACATCCAAAATAAACCTCTCTTCCTTTTAATTGTTTGTGTCAGATAGTTTTTTCCCAGCAATGAGGAAAATCATGAAGACAAGTAATTTTCAAGAGTTAACATCATGAAGGAAAAGGTAAGATTGAATAATTCTCATTAACTGGTGGATACTAAGAGACATCAGAGTTAAATGACGTATGGGATCCAAGATAGGATGGGGACAGGGGCAGAAAACTGTCAAAATCCAGATGCAGTCTGTGCTTTAGTTAATAGCCTTGCACTGTAGCTAATTTTGCAGATTTTATAAATGATTATCCTAGATGTTAATGCTAGGGGACTCTAGGTACAAGGTGTATGTGATCTCTGTAGACCATATTTTACAATTTTGTTGGGAATCTACTGCATTGTCAATGAAAAGTGATTATTTAAAATGTATTCAAAATATTTAAAAAGTAATTATTTCAAAGTATGATGGGGAGCCCTAACAGGTGAAATTAGCCCTTTTTGCATTTTAATTTGATATGTTGCCATTTGCTGATTCTCTGTACTATTTTTTTGTGCCATTGGGATTCTATCCAGAAAATCCTTGCCTATGCCTATAAACTCCTTCAAGTGTTTTACCTATTTTATCTTCCAGCAGATTAACTATTTCTGTTGTAACATTTAGATTTCTGATTCATTTTGATTTTAGTTTAATACATGATGAGATATATGGGTCTAGACTCAATCTTCCACATGTGGATATCCAAGTTTCCCAGAACCATTGTCTATAAAGGCTACATTTCCTCCAGTGTATGACTTTTGCCTCTTTCAGTAAATATCTGAATGTGCCTGTGGTTGTTTCCACATCCTCTACTCTGCTCCTGTCAAATTCGGGATTCTGATGCCTCCTACTTTGCTTTTTCTTAATCAGGATTACTTTTGCTATTCTAGGTCTCTTTGGGTTCCTTATGAATTTTAAGATTATTTTCTCTGGATCTGTGAGGAATGCTGTTGGTATTTTGATGACTGTATTAAATCTGTATATCAGTTTTGGGAATACAGCCATTTTGACTATACAGGTTCTGTCTATCCAGAAACAGAGGCTATCTTTCCATTTTCTGATGTCTTCTTTGATTTTCTTTGAAGAGTGATGCAATTTTTCATTGTACAGGTCTTCCTCATTGTTGATTAGGTTAATTCCTAAGCTCTTAATTTTTCTTGATGTTATTGTGCTTTTGCAGACAACATGATCATATGTATAGAGATAGATAGATATAGATATATAGATATATATAAATTTAAAGAATTCACTGAAAAATTACTAGAATTGATTATCAAATTCAGTAAAGTTGCAGAATTCAAAATTAGTACATAAAATTAGTTTCATTTTTATACAATAAGAACAAATTTTCTGAAAAAGAAACCAAGAAAGCAGTCCCATTTACAAAAGCTACCAAAAAAACCCCTAGGAATAAATTTAATGAAGGAAATGAAAGATCTCTTCAAAGACAATTATAAAATAATGATGAAAGAAATTAAAGAGAACAACAAAAAAGGAAAGGCATCCATGTTAATGAATTGAAAGTATAATGTTAAAATGTTCATACTGCCCAAGGCAATTTACTGCTTCTATGGAATTTCTGTCAAAATACTAATGACATTCTCACAGAAACAAAAAAAAAATCAGAAAATTCATTACAAAAGACTCCAATTAGCCAAAACAATACTGAGCATAAAGAACAGAGCTGGAGGCATTACAAACCTGACATAAAACATACTACAAATCTATAGTAACCAAAACAGCACAATACTGCTTAAAAATCAGCATACAGATGAAGAGAAGAGAATAGAAGGCAGAGAAATTTATCTACCTACTTACAACCAACTGATTTCCAACAAAAGTGTCAAGAATATACTTTGAAAACAGCATCATCTCCTTAGTAAATGGTGCTGGGAAAATGGGATATCCCTACATGGGTGGAATAAAACAAGAGTCCAAAGTCTCACCATATATAAAAATAAACTCCAACTAGACCAAAGACAAATGTATAAAAACTCAAAATTGTGAAACCACTAGAAGAAGATATAAGAGGAATATGTTATGACACTGATATGGGTAAAGAATTTTAAATATGATTGCAAAATCACAGGCAATAAAAGCAATAATAGATAACTAATATTATATCCAACTACATAGCAAAAGAAACAACAAAATAAAAAGATAACTTGAAGAATAGGGGGAATATTTGCAAATGAGTCATCTTACAGAAGCCAGCTGACAAATGTACATGTATAAAGGACTCAAATAAACAGTAAAAAACCCACAAATAATCAGAATAAAAGTGGGCATGATTTGAATAGGTATTTCTCAAAAGAGGAAATACAACTGGACAACAAACATGACAATAATTGATATCACAAATCATCAGGGAAATTCCAATTCAAACCACAATGAGATATCTCAACTTACAATGGTCTTTATCAAGAAAAGAAATAATAGCAAATGCTGGTGAGAATGCAGAAAAAAGAGAATTTTTATATACTGTTGGTAGGAAAGTATAGCCACTTTGGAAGATAGTATGGAAGTTCCTCAAAAATCTAAAAGTAGAATGACAATGTGATCCAGCAATTGCACTATTGAACATATACCCAAAGGAAAGGAAATAAGAATGACAATAAGAATTCTCATGTTCTTACAGCATTATTTATGATAGCCAATGTATGGAATCAACTGAGGTTGCTATGAACAGGTAGACAGATAATGTGGTATAACTGCATGGTGGAATATTACTCCTCCATAAAGGGAATGAAATCTTGTCATTTGCAGCAGTATGGCTGTAACTGGTGGACATTATGTTAAGTGACAGAAGCCAGATATTGAAGAACAAATATCATATATTCTCATTCATGTGTGGAATTTAAAATAACTGATCTCAAGGAAGCAGAAAGTAGGATAGAAGTCACTGGAAGCTAGGAAAGATGGTGGTAGTGGGTAGTGAGAGGTTAAGTAGTAAATACCAAAATGCTATGAGTTGGAAAGAATAAATAATAGTGTCCTATTGCACAGAAGAGTGACTATAGTTTACAAAGATTTATTCTATGTTTCAAAATAGCTGGAAGAAAGAAGTTTGAAGTGTCCAAACCCAAAGAAATGATGAATGTGTGAGGAAATGGAGATGCTAATGACTGCTTTGATCATTACATGTTGTGGGCATTTATCAAATGTATCATAAGTATGAACAATTAATACGTTCAATTAAAAAAGAAAAGAGTATCCGAGTTGGACTTGACACCAAACACTTTTAGAAATCAGAAACATGTTATTTGATTGCGATTGCTCTTTAAAGTGGTAACTATAATATGTCAGTTTTATATACCTCTACTCCCTTAATATTCTAACAATTATGCTATTATAAGCAAACAAACATATAACTTTACTACTATAATATGTGTGAAACAATCTTCCTTGATGTTTTTCAAATAAATAAAACCTGTTGTAAATTTTGGTGACTTCTAGTGCATATGCTCTGTAGATTTAACTTTTTATAGTAGATCACATGAATTAATGAGTAGCTAACAAAGTGAACATACTATGAACCTTCACAATCAGTAACTCCTTGCTTTTGTCATTTCTTCAACTGAAATGGTCTTGACCCTGTTCTCCATTAGTCCTCACTAATTCAATATGAACTTCTACTTTTCTCATTTGGTGTTTACAGACTATGTTTTTCATAGCTATAATTTCCAGGCTACTGAAACACTGGTGGATAACAAGCATTTAATTCTCAGACTGATAGTGCCTTAAGAACATCCAGTTTGGCCATATTAGTACCTTCTTGTAGAATTTTAGCCCTTCTTTTCCAACTTCAAATTCCATTCACTCATGCAATTTAGGCAGTGCTTTTCAAAGCATGACTCTCTTCATTGGATTGTAAGGTATGGGAGTAGCTTCCTTATGTGTGCTGCCTCCAGTGCACTTAGCACAGTGTCTTTCATGCTCAAAGGTTGGGAAAGAAAGCTGGAACATGAACCCTTGTCTTTAATATTTATGACTGAAGATATTAAACTGTTTACATTGTGCCTTTCGTATATTCTAAATCAATTAGATCTGTTTTATTCCCAGATCTACAATGACTTTGACCATAAATAAATGTAGTTATCTCACATCACAAGTATTCTAGGTATTAATGATACCAGGGATATTGCTCAGAGTCCTCACATCATCAGGAACCGAGGCTTTTTCTCTTTCTCTCTCCTCTCTACCATCCCAATGTGCTGGGTTTTGTTTGCAGTGTTATTTCCTAATAATTGGAAAAAGGCTCTGAGTACCATGTTTATACCTAAGAACATCTTGCATGGAATGAAAGATGCAGAGAGGAAAAATCCCTGAATTCCAAGAGATTTTCTCTGCTCCACTGTCCTGAAGAGACTCACATGCCTAACTCTAGACCACTCACTGGCAATAAGAAGTGGAAGATCTGTGATAAACTTATTCCAGTCACTATTTCTTCCCTAGAGCTGGAATAGAGACCCACATTTCCATATCATGTTGTACTATCTGTCGTATCTTATAAAAATGGGTTCTCTTAGCAGGAAGAATGGAGAGAACAAATGCCTGGAAGGCAACCAACATCTGTTGCAGAAGCTACCCTAAATAATTCTTTATTTTTATATATTTATTCTATCCCTTTAATTATATTCATTATCACCATGACAGCAGGAACCAAGTTTTAGACTTTCTTTGCATTTTCCACAAAGCCTGATTTAATGATGAGTGCAATCTCACTCCAGAAAGAATGGCTATCATCAAGAAATCAGTCTATAATAAATGCTAGCAGGGCTGTGGGAAAAAAGAACACTTCTGCGTAGTTGGTGGGAGTGTGGACTGGTGCAACCACTGTGGAACTCATCCTGGAGATTCCTCAGTAAACTAGGAGTAGAGGTCCCATTCAACACAGCTATTCCCCTTTTGGGTATTTTTCTAGAAGAACTGAAAACATCATACCCCAGCAGTATATGTGCACCCATGTTTATAGCAGTGCAATTTGTAATAGCTAATTTTGGAAACAACCCAGTCTCCATCAACCGAGGAATGGATAACAAAGATGTGGTATTTTTATACACCAGAGTACTACTCACCTATAAAGAAAGATAAACTTGAGGATTTTATAGGTAAATGGATGCAACTAGATACTCATAAGTGAAATAAATCAAAATTGCATATACAAATATTGTATTGTCTCCCTAGTGTAAGAAACTGAAAGAATAAATAAAATCCAAGAGGTACAACAGATATAGTGAAAGGAAAAGAAACTGCTCCAAAGGAAAGAATAACTTGGTGAGGGGAAAGAGAAAAGGAGGAAGGGAAAAGAAGATATGTGTATATACACAGGATAACTAAGATAATTGTACTACTAATTTCTTTAGTTCATTGAAAGGAACAGTTAGTGCTTATATCATTTGATCAATTTGAATGCCTGTACCTGGTAATCTGAGCAGCTACTTTGAAGATAACAATATGCAGTATAATAACCACTTTTAATTTCCTGTCATCTTATTTCAAAATTCTGTATTTTTTTGTCTCTTTAAAATAAAAAAGTAAATACTGGTTGATTGGAGAAAAAGAATCACAATCTACTATCACAGAGGTGAAAAGCCTATTGTTTCTGTATTTCCCTATCAGCCTTGTGTGCATCTTTTTTGTGCGCTTGGACAGGATGCCAAATTGGAAGAAGGGCCCCAGGAATTCTGTGTGGTTGTATCTGGTTCATTAGCTGGGGATGTGTAAATGTCAAATTATACATTAGACAGGCATTGGGAAACCTGCTTTGACAAAGCATGTCTATCATGGTATTTGTGTAGCTACTGTTGCCAGCAGGAGAGTTTCCCACATGCATCCTGCTGTGTCTTATATCTATGGTTTTTCTCATGGCTCCTTCTTTTCCTGGAGTGCTCGTCTCTTTCCCACCTTGCCTTTGCATGCTTGAATCTTGCACATCATCTGAAATCATTCTTTAAAAATTTAGTTTATTTTTCATTAGTATATGTTTGCAATACATAATGTTTACATTCATGTTATTGGTACATATAATATCTTGATGGTTTTATTTCCACTTCTTTTCCCCATCATCCTTTTCTGCCTCATTCCCAGATCTTCTCCCATCTACAAAAATTCTACCTCCCTGTTTCCTATATCTGTCTTTTATTTTGCTTTTTAGATTATTTCTACTTTGTGTTTCTCATATAAAGAAATCTTACAATATTTAGCCTTCTGTGTCACATTTATTCATTTCACTTAGCATTATTGTCCCAAAGTGCATCTATTTTTCTACAAATGACCCATATTTATCCCTCTTTATGGATGAGTAGTACTCCATTGTAAATATATCACATTTTCTTTAACTATTCATCTGCTGCTAGAAATATAGGCCATTTCCAAGATTTAGCTACTATGAGTTGTGCTGCTAGAAACATGGATTTGCATGTATCACTGTCTTATTTCCTTTGGGAAGATACCTAGAAGAGGTATAGCTGGGTCAAATGGAATTTCTATTTTTAGTTTTCTGAGAAATCTCCATGATTTACATAGTGGTAGTATAGTTTATATTCCTATTAGCAATTCACAAGCATTCCTTTTTCCCTACAATCTCATCAGCCTTTGTTGTTTTTTGAGTTCTTGTGTTTTAATTAAATGTATACTTTTTAATAAAGTCAGTAGTTATTTTACTTATAGGAGTTTTAAAAGTAAGATGCAAAATTCTGAGTTCCAGTTTGGAAGCATTGCAACTATTCACACGATGTCCTGCTGATGCCTGAGCAAAGGAGTCACACCCAGCTATGAACAGGAAGCTCTGTCTTTCTGTCTATCTGTCTCTGTCTTTGGCTGTCTGTGTGTGTGTCTCTCTCTCTCTCTCTTTCACACACACACACACACACACACACACACACTCACACACTCACACATGCACATACATGCACTTTAGTGGGACTCCCCCCACCCCAGCATTGCACCTGGAATTTCCAGTGTTCAGAGCAAGGTGGTGTGGAGAACACACCACTTACATGGAGACTACACAAACAGCTTCACACTGTCTCACAGCTCCTGGAGATGTAATTACAAAATGTCTTCCTAAATAGAGAAGAAAAAACTAGAAAGTGACAGTTAGAGATGTCATTTGCACTGAGGCAAGGAGCACTAACCTCTGTCTAGATACAGGTCTTTGGGGAACCACTATTAAAACAAAAATACTTCAGTATATTACAACTTGAAATACAGAGTTCGCTGGACACATTGCTGAAGGAAATAGAAAGCTATCTTACAAGTCAAACAGCCACAAAGAAATTTAGCAGAAATTAGTGTGTAGAGTGTGACAGTTAATACACAAGAGCCATACAGGGTTGGTGAAAAGTACATGCCTGAAAAACTCTATCATCTAGAATTCTTCCAGGGAGTCTTCTCAGATTCTTCCCACCAGGATGATTTTGGAGCTTCCTCTTCTGTGGTTCTGGGTGAGTATCCAAATAATTGCACTAGGTAATATGATACAATGAATATTTGATAGTGAAGTAATATTCCTACACTAGCAAGAGATATGTTTCAGACCCCAGTGGATAGCTGGAACCAGAAATGGTGCAGAATTCTACATCCAAACACTGCAGATATGGAACAAAGGACTATCTGATAACTGAGACAGTTACTTAGGTGGGTTATACACAGTGGATACACTGGACAAAAGGATGACCTGTGTTGTAGTAGGGGTGAGAACAGGACAGATATTTCATCATGCTACTAAGAACAATATATACTTGAAAGCCAATGAGTTGCTTATTTCTTGGATTTTCCACTTACCATTCTCAGGCTTGTCACATAAAGGAAATTGTCCCATCTGTCTTAGAGCCCCTGGGAGATGTTGTAATGTTTTAAACTATCTTAAAAGGGCAAGTTTGTGTGTGTGGGGGGGAGGAATAACATAACTAGGGTTTGGTGTTTGAATAACCACAATTGGACCTGCAGGTTAAAGACCTCATAGAAGATGAGCCTGAGGGCTACAGAGAGAAGAAGTCACAGCCTATCTCAGTGTACAGGAGAATGACAGTGGTGGCTTAGACTGGGGTGGTGGTCATGGAGATAGACTGAAAGAGATTCAAGAGGTATCCATTTTCTGTTGCTACCCTGAGTACACTAATTAATGCAAGCTTAGTGGCCTGAACCAACACCCATCTGTTATCTCACCACGGGTCAGAGGTCCCAGCACAGAGTGGCTCAGGCACGGATTTGTTGAGGAAATCACAAGGCAAAAACCAGGGAATAGGTCAGTCTGCATTCTCCTCTGGAGGGAGATCCTGCACACAAAGCTGTTTGAATTGTTGGAAGAATTCAGTTTCTTGTGCATGCAGGACTGTGGTCCCTGTTTCCTTGAAAGGTAACTTTCAGCTTCAAGCCAACAATGGTGCTTCAAGGCCTTCTGCTGCTTAGAATCTCTAACATCCTATTCTGTTGTGTCTCTGATTTCTCATCTGTCTTTCTCTTTTGCTCTTAAACAAGATTACACTGTTCCCACCTGGATCATATGGGTACTCTTGCTACCTTAAGGTTACGTAATCAGTAACTTTTATCACGTCTTCCGTGTCCCTTTTGCCACATAATAGAGCAAGGGCAGGGGGTCCAAAGTTCTATTTATCACACAAGTTCAATTAAGGAGATAAAATCAACTGTTCTTAGAAATGGGTCGAATGGACTATAATTATATTCCTTGAAGACAAATGGAAGTACAGAGGAATCACACCCAATATCAGGTAAAGACTACAGTTATTTGTCAGCCTGTGTGATCAGATGCTTTGTAGGCTGGGTGCATCATCAGAATGACAAGCACTAGGTCAAAGTAAGACTGGTAGCAGAGCTCCAGTCCCAGCTGTCTTGCCCCTCATGTGAGCCAATTCACATCTTGGGCCCTTGGTTTCCTACTTTGAAAAAGGAAGGAAGGAAACTGCAAGTTTCTTCCACCTGCAAATTTCAAACACTGAGTTAATCATGTTCATTTGTCTTTTCTTCTTGCTACTTGATCAGGAACAGGCCAGGTGTGAGGAGGAGGAACTATGGTGCTCCTGGCAAATAGTGAATTCATCATGTCTTTTCATAGAGTTTAATGCCAACAGATGGTCCTGCGTCATAATAAAAGGTTAAATATTTTAATAAAAAAGACACATGTTGAAGGTGATGTGGGTTTCTATTAAACTCTCATACTCACAATTTTTCCTCACATGCAAATGAACTGGAAGCTTATTAATGAGATGCGAGGCTGCAGGCTAATTAGCAACGGGACTGAGGAAGTTTATATTAGCTGATTCAGCAAACTAACTGGATAATTACTGTAGCTGGACTTTGGCAGCTTCTAGGAAACCTTATTAATAGAACTCTCAGAAATTGCCTTGATTATAGCCTCTCAACCTAAGGGCTTAATCCAGGCCATAGATGTTTTATAGTTATTCTGTGTGGGGAATCATTCTCTTCCATCATCATTACTGGGCAGGCAGAATACAAACATCTCCTGCTCCGTCAAAGCTTTATCAACTTGGGGACCCAAGGGAGCCTCTGAGACTACTGCTGACCCAGCCATTTCTTCAGCCCAGTCTTTATGTGTTCCTTGGTTTACAGAGAGAGATACACCTGATGGTACTGTTCACATTCATTGCTTATTGGAGACTAGGAGTCTACTATTTTATGTATTAATTGTTAATTTAATAAACACATGATGTTCAGCATGCCAGACCCAGTTCTAAGTGATTTCTATGTACCCTTGTGTAATTTTCACAATAATCCTGTAAGTAGATGTTATTAATATCTTCAATTTACAGATGAGGAAATTGGGGCACAAAGTAACTTATGTAAGGTTACAAGTCAGTAAGAAGCAGCCCTAATATTTAAACTTGAAATGTTTGGCTCGTGGATCCACACTCTTAGCCATGTTGTTACGACTCCTCTGTGTCTTGTTGTGGTAATAGGTAAGAAAGAAAACTGATCAAGGCAAAGCCACAAGCTTCCAAACTAAAGGCTGGTTATTTGAAATAATAGTTGCAGAAATAGAACTTGAAGTCTAGTCTCTTAAAAATATTTGATATTATATGGTTTTTCTCATTTCTTATTGTTTGGTGACTGAATAATCATTTCTTTTCTATGCTTACTTCTTCAAACTTATGTGGTCCCACTGCGTTCAAATTGCAATTACTTTGCCTGGCATTTGCAGCTCTTAATTGACTGACCCTATATTATTGGTCTTGTCTTAGTTTTATTATCAGATATGTTCCTTTAAACCCTGTCTCAGGGAATAGAGGACAGCTAAGCTTCTCATTCTATGCTGGGCCTTTGTCCTTGGTTGTAGACTGAGTCTGGGAAGATCGTGGCCTCTGGCATGGAAGGCTGAGTATGTCCTGACAAGGTGCTTGGGCTTCTTCTGTTGGCAAAACAGATGTGTTAAAGATATCGAGTGGTGAGTGGGCACATTTAACTTCTAGAGAGAGTTTTCTGATGGCAGAGGCTGAATGGGCTTACTGGATGAAAACTGGAGCTGAACAGACCAGCTGAGATATTTTGCAGAGGTGCTGCTTGCAAATACATGGGGTTACCAGCCCCAGTGCCTTTGAGTTACACCATTCCACTAAAATAGCTATCAACTCTCCCAACACAAAGCCTGCTGGACCACACAATGACAGGAGTTTTGCAGAATCTTTACTGGCTGAAAGTCAAAGGAGTTGGATTAAGAAAAACTGCACCTATGATGGAAATTTTAAAATTTAAAGAACAGCTAGTAGTCTGACACTATTTAGGACAAAATAAGATCATGCAGCACACCACTTAGCTCACCTGTTAGACTCACTCAGCCTTGACTGACTATACCAGAGATAACTGACCCAGCTCAGACTGACCATATTTAGCTACACACCCTGTACTTTCTAGCAACGAGAGATGACCAACACTCACTTACTTCAAAGACTTTCTGCCCAGCAATGAGAGATGACCAACACTACCCAATAAAAATTCACCATGCTTTCATGCCTCTGTACTTCTTGCTTGCAAAACCTATGTAAGGCAATTCCAAAGCCAGCTCAGGGCTGATGCTTTGAAAGTGATCCTCCATCAGCCTGCTGAGTAATAAAGTTAGTTGCCTTCCAGTTCCTTGGTGCAGAGTGTTTTCCATTTGGTTCTGTAGCGTTCTTGGTTCCCTGACTAAGAAAACACCGTGCTGATTGACTGGGTGGTCAGTGGAGGCCTCCATAACACATCTGCAGAAAGTTCACTTCTTGAAAGAGAGCTCCCCAAAAAGGTAGGAGAGGCTTCATAACTGTGAGCCAGAGGTCTAAGCTGACTCTGACTTGAATTTATAGTTCTTTTTAAAAATTTTCTTTTTCCTTTTGGAGCTAAATTTTTCAGGACAGTTGTATTAATGTACTGTTTTCTTTCCCTGATGCCTCATTATTCAAACTAACATGGCCTCTATTCTCACTACTCTGCTCAAACTATTATTTAAAGATCACTCATGAGATTCTGGACACCAAATCCAGTGGTATCTCCTTTGCCACCATCTTACTTAGCTCTGCTGCTTTTGGCCTAGTCAACAGCACCCTCCTTTTCAAAAACACCTGCTGTGGTAACTTTAACTACATCTCTCTTGCTAGGGTTTTCCTCATCACTCTAGCTGTTGCTTCTAGTCCTTTCCCTATGACCTCCTCCTTCACTCTGAACATGTTAGGATTCCACAAACCTCAGTCTTAGGAAACCATAGCAGTCTCTTCTGTCAAATCTATTCCCAGATAATATCTGCATGACCATGACTAAAACAATATTTTGCATGTTCTTGACACACAAATGTATCTCTTTAGCCCAGTTCTCTGAGTTCCAGACTCCATTTCCAGCTCTCCATTCAGGGTCTCTGCTTGAAGAATTTTCACACATCTTTAAAAATATCATATCCAAAATGAGACCCTTGATTTATGCTTTTGGCCCTAACATGCATACATTTCCTGGATACTTGAATATATACTAAAGGTGAAGGCTTTCTATTAGCTGTGCACTAGTCAGCACATATGTATACGGCAAAGTTATGTGAGGACCCTCAAAGGGTTAGAGGGAATGAACTGATGCTCACACAGGACTGGGGATTGCATCAGTTCCCATCAGCCAGACTGGAAAACCTCATCATCCACAGAGCACTGGTAGAGCACTTGGAGGATTTTGCTTTAATAGTGGGGAAAATTAACTGTACACAAAATTCCTAGGCTGTTCTATGGAGCAGCCTAATAATAGACAAAGTGAAAACAGCTTAAAAGTAAAATGTGACAGAGCTAAGCTGTTTCTAAGTAACTTAAACAGAATATCACAACAATGCTCAAGGACAGTTATAGGAGTTCCAAAGCATCCAGCACTCAACAAGATAAAATTCATGTCTGGCATGCAGTAAAAAAAAAGTAAAAAGAAAAAAGAAAAAAGATCAGGCATACAAAAGAGCAGAAAGACACTAGCCAAAATAAGAAGAAAAATTAACCTAATAATATATGCCCAGAAGACAATACAGTTATTATTTAAGGATATTTAAAAATCATTACAACTGTATTCTCTATGTTCAAGATCATAGAGAAAAAAGTAAACAAGGAGATATCTTGAGATGGATGGATAGATAGAAAAATATATGCTAAGCTGAACTTCTAGACACGAAAATACACTGGATAGCATTAATGTAGATTAGCCACTGAAAGAAAAAAAGATTTAAAATAAAGAGGAAGAAGATGAAGAGAAGGAGGAGGAGGATTAGGAGACACTTTTAAGTAGCTTAATGTACAGGAAACTAGAGTCTTTGAAAAAGTGAAGATAGAAGAAGGAAAAGGAAAAAAACCATTAAGGAAACAATGAATATATATATATATATATATATGTTTGTATTTTTTTCTTACAAATTTGATGAAACCATAAACCTACAGATCCATAGAGTGGAATACTACACAAGGATAAAAAGTAATTAACTATGTAACCTGCAGCAAAACAAATGAGTCTCAAAGTAATTATGCTGAATCAAAGAACTTAAATCTGCCCCTCTGCAAAAATAGAAGAAAGACTATACAGTACGATTATATTTATATATAGTTCTTACAAGTTATAACCTCATCTGTGATCATAGAAAACAAATGGGTGTAACCCGGGGAATCCCTGGTGGATGCAGAGCGTAGGAGCTAGAAACTCCTTAGGAGCAGAAGGGAATTTTGGGGGTAATGGACTAGAGTGAGTTTCACAGGTATGCATAAATTCCAAAACTTATAAAATCACAGACTTCAAATAGTGTGGTTAGTTATGCATTAATTATAACCCAAAGCTGTTTTTAAAACTGGTTGATCACCATAGGAAAAATATTCCGAGCCACTTATTACTTTTAAAATGATTAAATAAAGACAAAAGAAATAAAAGGAAACAAAATGAATACTTTTCCTTCCTTTCTCCTGTGTACGAGTGGGTCTCCAAATTATAGATGAAGGGAAATTTCTCAGATAGATATATTCAAATGTAAAAAAAGACAAAGGAGTGATAGAATGTGAATTATTTTCTAATCCCTGGTGATTAATGGATCTAGGTTTTTAGATAAAAATTGCAGATACAGTAGGAACTAGTTCTAATGTGTTGCTCAATATTAGATAATATCACTTCATAAATAGTTTTGCCAAAAACTTGAATTTACATGTCCAACCACTAAATCATAAGAAATACAGAGGACAGGAGAACATGTTAAAGGAAACAATGAAGGTGCTGTAGGTGAAATGAGGTCTACAGTAATCTATCAGATTCCTCAATAATTAATGATAAGGATGAAAAGATCAAAGGATCTTGTAGATTAGAAGAAATTAGATTTCAGCTAATTAGAATGTATGTACCTTATTTGGATTATTGTTTTCAAAAACACAAAAAGTTGATGTAATTGATACAAAATTAATAAAGTTGGTAGCTGGAATGCTAGGTATTACGTGATACTTGGTAAGTGTCATTGACATTTTGTCTATAATAAATTAGGTACTGCTTTTAAGAAGTTCATATATCTTAAGAGTTCTATGCTCAAATATGTATGTATAACATAGTATGATGTCTAGCATTTATTACAAAATTGTATGTAGCATGATAGTGGGCAACTGTACAGGTGAAATAGTATTTTCCATGAGTTGATAATTGCTATAGCTGTATGAGGCAGACAGTAGTGTTTATTATATTATTTTATGCAAATGATGAAAATTTTCAAAATAATTTTTAAGAAGAATTCTATCTACCTTGGGTATTTAGTTTTTTTCAGTTTTACGCAGCTAATGTTAATGTGGAATGGCAGGATACAGAGAAAATTGAAGGTTAAGTAAAAAAAATTAAATGAAACACACAACTAGCGCCACAAGTAGAAATAGCATCTGGATGTGAAGTGAAACCTGCTTGTTTGTACCCTGGGACAGAAATTATGGTATTTGTTTAAACCCAAGCTGAACAAGTCTGACACTGCAAGAAACCACAGACTTCCTTACCCACGTCATTGGCAGAAACCCCTGCCTCAGCAGGGTGTACGCATCCAGATTCTTGGATGTTTATCACAACCAGATTGAGTCCTCAGGGCTTCACCCATCCCCAAGCAGAAGGATGTTTCCTGTTTTCCCCCATCACATATGTCACTGAAGATTAGGAATGCCTAGTAAGAGTCTCATTCTTAGGTAGTTGCGGGGGAGCACACCTCATTGACTTGAGGTCTGTGATGGGCAGATCTGCCTCAGAACATGTACTAGCCACTTTCCCATGAGGACAGAAAGCCTGACACCCACGACTTACAGGAGGAGAGTTTTATTAGCTCATGCTTTCAGTTTGCATTTGGCTGGCTCCAAGGCAGGAAGGGTATGGTGGAGGGACATGCAGAGAAAAGCTGTTCAACTATTAGCAGCCAGGAAGCAGAGAGAGAGAGGAAGGAACCAGGGAGTAGAACACACCCTTCCAGGTCACTCCCCAAGTGGACTACCTCCAACCAGGCCCCACCTCCTAAAGTTGTGTTAAGTTACTGTACTCATCCCTGGGGAAATACATTGATGAGTAGAGCTCCTCAAGGATCCAATACCTTCCAAACGCACAAGACTTCGGGGGAACATTTCAGATTTAATTCCTAAGAGAACACTAAAGAGTGTTCCTTTCCAACCAAGAGAATTCCAGTATTCCATGGTGTGTGGGTTCTTGGCACGTTACACAGCTTCAGAAGCCTGCATGTCTCTAATGCAGCTTTCTGCAGAATCATTAACCCTGTTTGATCAGGTTTGAGTGCAAAATCTTTGCTATGACACCAGTGGGCACTACAGGCCAATGAGAAACTGTTCTGTAAAGAGCTGTACTCAGAATCCCACAGAAGAGTTGAGAGGTAGATGAAGTTAAATGACTTTTTTTTTTTTTGTCTCTCTCAATGTCCTTCTACTGTAGTCACAAAAAGGCAATGATAATCAACCCTGAAGTTACATTAGTTCACTTGAGGAACTTGAAATACACTCTCATTATTGACAGGAAATAGCCTCAGGCTTTAGTATTTTTCTCAACAGTTTTCCAGGTGACTCTATGTTTAGCCACAGCTGGGACATCAAAGCCAAATGTGAGGGTCTTTCTGTGAGCAGGGCTTCTTTTCTATTAAATTAAGCATTATGTTTGCAGTATGGAATGTGTATATTCATTTTGGGAGCTGGGTGCATACCCTTTACTACATCTCAATTCTTTTTATTCCCCTTCCCCTCCCTTTTCTCCCCACTCCTCCCCACTACTCGATCCCCTTCCCATTTGCAAAAGATCTATCTCCCTGTTTCTTACTATCTTTTACTGAATTTTAATTATTAATATTTTGGGTTTCTCTTAAACAAAAAGTTATACAACATTTAAACCTGAGCATCTAATTTATTTTGCTTAACATTATGGTGTCAAATTCCATCCACTTTCCCACAAATGACTTAAATGTATCCTTCTTTATGGGAGATTAGTACTCCATTTTGTATCAATAAATACCACATTTTCTTTTTCCACTTTTCTGTTGATAGATATATAGGTCACTTCCAAGACTTAGCTGTTATGGATTGTGCTGCTATAAACGTGGGTCTGATGCTTCTACATAGGCACTAACACACCCACAGAGACTTGTGGAAGGTAAAGGCAGACAGTGCGATGTTATAAAGCATCAAATGACTGAACTGAGCTAGACTTGGCCCATGTTTTCCACTGTGTCCTCTGATCATTTGAAAAGGTTAAGGGTGTTAGGAAAAAAGGAGGAAGACAAAAGCACAAGCTCACCAGAACAAGTTTATTTCAAAACAAATTTGAAAGAGACCACCCTGGCACTTCAACCAGAGCGGATCCTCCCATACAGGTGATAGGATCTTTTATAGGGTCATGGAAGAGGGATTCAGTGAAGGGAATTGTGGTCACCTGCCAAGAATCAGGTTAGAAAGAGCGCAAGGGCTGATGGTTGCCCAAGGACCAGGCTTGTGAATGTGCAGGGACTGGTGGTGGCTTTCAATAGCAGGGCTGAGAGTGATACGGGGCACTGAGTGTGCTGGAGGGGGCGCTGTTTAGGTTGGGTTCTGTTAGGAGGCGAACAGCTCTATGGTTTCACTTTCCTACTCGCTTTTGTCTGTTGCTTTCCAGCTCTATAATTAACAGGCAATAGTGACAAGTGAGGACAGAGGACAAATGGGAGTCTTCTGAGATGGAATCAAGGGAGACAAGTTCTAGCCCATACCCAGCCTTTACACTGAGCCTGTCTGAGTGGGGACTACAACCTGTGACACCTTCATTCTTTTTTTTTTATTTTAAAGAGAATAAGAAAAAAAACAAAATAACAACAAAATAGACAAAGAAAAAAAAAAGCAAAACCAATAATATGATACAAGGTTTCAAAACAGAATGATAGGAATTAAAAGTAGTTGTTATACTACATATCATTATCTTCAACGAAGTTGCTCAGATTACCAGATGTAATAATGCAAGACTGATCAAACTCTATCAGCAGGCACAACCACTGCCACTCTGCAGCCAATGGTAGTAACTCAAGGAATTCTTGATCTACTTGGAACTTGTTTTCTCTGTTTTGATGTGTTCATGCCCTAGGTTTTATCTCACTGATTTAAACTAATCTTGATTTCCATGCTTGTCCCTTGGACTTCAGGTTAGTTTAGTTCCCAACCTTAGTCTTGCTCCGGACTCTGCCCTTCAGATTTTCTTAGGCTCTATAACTCACAAAAGTACAATTACATTTCTACTACAACTGAGCCTGTTAAGAGTCTCTACCTAGCTCTATCTTATAGCCCTCATCCCAACCTGCTCTCCTAGCTGTTGACAGCTTCTTCTAGCACCATGGGGAATGGATTCCTAGAAATCCGCCTGCTTGATACCTCTGTGAATTCTTCCTCATCCAATGAATGAATGTTGTGCTTATTGACGACAGCCCAGGGCTGACCCCTTTCTTGATCCCAGCTTGAGGGAGGGAGGATGTTTTTCCTAAACACTCTATATCTGCCTGGGGATAGTAGCTGTCCTTTGCATCTGCTATCAGATAGCTTTTTATTTCTTATTAGTAATTCTATGTTTAATTAAAAATGTTTTATATTAAAATTTCCTTTTGAAAGTTCTTGTATGGTATCTGTCTCCTGCCTTGACCCTGACTTCAGTCTTGGGCATTGAGCTGCTATTATGTGTGCCCAAGACAGAAGAGATGAACCTAGATAACCTCTTCTATTTCTCTTCCAGTCTTAAGATTTTAAAAATTGTGTTCCATAAATTGTGTTAGTTCTCAGGATAATAAAAGCTAGTGTATAAATTGCTACTACCTGAGGATAAAACAATGACGTGTCATACATATTCATAGTAACATGTGGTCAGATCTAGGCCTCTCAAGGACCCATCAGTAGTTCACAGCTCTTGTCTGAGGACCTCTTTCTGCAATAATATCATCTCCTGTCTGGCCTTCCAAAGTATTCTTTCGGATTCCACTAAAAACAAGTTTGTTCTTTTCTGGAATGTACCTCAATGTGGCTTGTTGGGACAGAACTAGATTAGATAAGAGATGAGATTGCTTATCATTTAAAGACAAAATGTTCTTAGAACTTCAGAAAAGTTTAGTGGCAAACTGTCTGCATGAGTGGTTGCAACATGAACAGAACAACAGGAATGAGGAAAGTTTGGGTAACAAAGGTTGCAGTGTTAATTGTACTTTTATTTATTTATTTTTTTTTTATTTTAAGGATAAAAGGAGGGAAACATTAACAGACATACAACATTTTACAACATATCACAAG
>NW_004955462.1:11713012-11799584 GCF_000276665.1 Chinchilla lanigera
GGGGGAGCCTGCTCGGCCGGCTCCGAGGGCCTGCTCGCCCCGCCCGTCCCCTGGGCCTCCCAGCGCCTAGAAACTCAGTCTGCAGTGTCACCGGGGTCTATGTTCTCGCGTCCTGGCCTCCGGGATTGGGTGCGGCCTACCTGGCTCTTTGCGCGCTTTTCGGCTGGGAATCGCGGTGGTATTCCTTCTTTTTTTTTTTTTTTTTTTTCTCCGGTACAGGGAACCGAACTCACTGCCTTGCGCTTGCCAGGCAGGCGCTTTGCCGCTGAGCTAAATCCCCAGCCCCTAATTGTACTTTTAAACAGGCAGTCATTTCCATTTCCTGCCAATGGGATGTTGCTGAGAAATTTGTCTTAAAATTAAAGACAGTCCCTTTCCCAATGACTCACAGTAATTGGTGCCACTGAAAAGACTGAGCAGGACTTATGACTGGAGGTTTTGCTCTTAATTTGCATTTTTAATTAGTTGGGATCTCAAAGGGTTTCTGAGCCTTTTTTATTTTTGCCTTTTGCATTGCCTTTTTTGCGTTGTTACTCTGCATTGAGAATTTGTAACAAATGAGTTGCTGGCATATAAATGTCACCTCAGAGGTGAAATATTACTGCAGCTGAAGAACTGAGTAGGGTTCTGACCATTGCTTTTTAAATGAAAGCACTTTTAAGGACATTCTTCTGAGGAGTGATAATCAGCTGGACTAGATGAAGGGCTACACTGGATGTAACTCTAGCTAAAATTTTTCCATCGACTGTCTTCTCCGTGTATATTTGAACAATTTCTGAAAAGTTCACGCAACCCCCAAGTCTGCACAGAATCACCAACTGCACAGAGTTAACAACCAAGAAGAAAGGAGTCAGACTCAGAGACTCTTCGGGAAGCCCTCGGGCTGGCTGATGTGTATCTGATCAAATCTTGTTTTATTAAGTGATCGTAAGAAAAGAACCGCAGGACCAATATTTAGCCACAAACTAATGGGCTTTAATTGATCATTGCTAAGCCACTGTATTCAAACTCTCAACTGCAGTCATTCATTCACATTTACAGAGCTTAAGCTACATGTGAGATGCAAGTAGAACAGGGGGTCTGGCATGTTGCCTCTGCTTTCACTGTCTAGTGAAGGCACAGCTGAACCTACAAGAGTGTATTATATGTATGATGGACACAGGGGAGGCAGGGTATACATCTGCAATTCCAGACACAGATCATCTAAGCTATTTTTAAAGGCTTCTAAAGAAGAGGATGCTGTAAACTCCCATGACAACCCATCCTGCACACTGCCAGGAACCACTTCCTCATATCTAGCTTAAGCCCCTCATTCTATGGTTAAGCCATTATTCTCTTGTTCTGTTCTCAGCTGAGAGAGAAAACAGCTGCTCCCCATCCTGCTTAGGTGAGCCTTTTATAGACTTCAAGACAGTGTCTGCCTTCTGTCTACTGTGACAGGAAAGAAACTGGGCCTGCCAACGAAGATAACAATAATAATTTTCACTTGGAGATGGAATTATTATTGCTATGGTTACTAGTAAGATTTTTTTTCCAAAGGAAAAAAAGCATTTATTCAATGCTCTGCTTCTAAGAAGAACAAAGTGCTAATAAACCCTCTCTGAGTTATGTGCTTTGTTGGTTACTCAGAAATGTCAAATGAGAACTGGTCAAAATATGTACCACTGCCATTTGGACTATGGTGGAGAACTTGATGAAAACCAGTCCTTCTCTTAGTTTCTTAGCTGCAAATGTTCAATGCTTAAACCAAATAGGATCCCCTGTTTATTAAATTAGGGTAACTTTAAGGAGGGACTCTGAAGAAGAAATAAGAATGTGACCTAAAAGTTATAATTGTCATTAAGAGAAAAGGGGTCTAATAACCTTAACAGTGAAGAAAACCCTACAGAACTCACACAATGCTCAGGACAAGGTTATGTATGATTAGTTGCCTGAGTCTTGTGATTTGAAGAATGCCAGGCATTGCAGCCTTTCCAAAAAACTGTATCCCCTAGTAGCCAACCAAGGACATGCCATTATCTCATTTTTCATTTCAATAGTTTAAGACAGAAAAGTTCAAAATTAAAGTAAAACTGTCTTCTGGGATAAGGAAAATATTCAGTGATTATTAGTTCTTAACTCTCGGACTCAGATTTATTTGTTAGATTAGTTGGGGCCAAAAGCAAGGCTTTGAAAGAACAGATTTGAAGCAAATGCATGTTACCTGGACAAGTAAAAAGGAGGTCTGGAACTATGCCATTGGGACACTGGTCTGGCAGTAAAAAGTTTATGACAGGATAGTAGACAAGGAGAGTCTCTGAAAACAGACATCAATTTCCCAATTTTGCCTTAGCCTGGCATTTTATTTACTTATACCATAGATTACTCAATACTTGTCCTTTAGTAAATTGAATTAAATGTAGAATTTCAGCCACAAAATTTTTTAGATTAACAAAATGTGTTTTATGCATTCACTATATGTCCTTTAAAATATATCTGTGATGACTTAAATAATTAAAATGCAATATACAATACATTATTAAACAATTAAAATATTGATTAAATAATCATTCATGGAAAAAACTATTATCATAAGAGTTCTGTAATCCAGTGAGTGATTACAGCATCTGAGTAGACCATAGCAATGAGAAAAGATGCACTGGAGAGGATATGGATAGCTTCACTTTACACACATCACCCCTCCCTAAAGGCTATGCACGGGGCACCAGGAAAGACTTCTTATGTCCACAAATCCTCCTGTGGGGAAAGTGAAGGCACAGTGAATGCCTACTTTCAGGGAAAACAGCAAAATCAGGCCTACCCAATGGGCCCTGTCACCTGACATGTCCCACAGACCCTGGCATCAGACCTGTCCCATCTATGGACATAAATAGGCCCACCTACCCATAGACTCCAGCGCAAGCCCACCCACCCACCCACAGGTTCTGCTATCACCCCATACAGAATCTCTGTCCAAGGCTTTATACACTGAAACTAGTATAAAAAAGACTGGAAATGATGACTACAGTACATCAAATGTGTAGACACCAACACAGTCTACAAGGATCATAAAGAATCAGGGAAACAATGTACCATCAGTGGATCAAAACAGAGCTCTAGTAACTAATCCTGAAAGAGTGATGAGCTACCAACTATCTGATAAAAATTTCAATATAATGATTTTAAAGGAGTACAATGAGTTACAAGTGAAACCAAATAAAATATAAAATTCCCTCATGAATAAGAACTTTTTAAATAAAGAGTTGGAAACCATGACAAAGGAACAAATTCTGTGGCTCAAAAGAACAAATCCTGAAGCTCAAGAACAAAATGAACTGAAAAATTCAATGAAGAGCTTAAATAGTAGACTATGTCAAGAAGCAGTGAGCTCAAAGACACATAATTTGAAAGTAACCAATCAATTTTAAATGCTCAAGATATGTTAAATGTAGGTACCAAATTACCAAAACAAAACTTGCTATTTTGTATTACTGACATGCACTTTAAAAAGACCATAGTAGAGCTGAATAATTTTTAACACCTAGTTATGCTGTCATGACATTGTAGCATGATGTAATTCTCATGTATTTATGGTGGTACTAGTGTAAACAAGCCTATTGTTCTACCAGTTATATAAAAGTGTAGAACCTACATTGGGGAAAGTAAAAAAAGCAAAACAATTCTACTAGATTTGCAGGAAAATATCAAGAGAACCAATTATACATGTGGGATTTACAGAAGAAAAGAAAGGAGCATGAATCTTATTTAAAGAAATAATGGCTGAAGACTCAATAAATTTGGAAAGGGGACATCTAGATTGATGATGCCCAAAAGGGCACAAACAGGTAGACTAAATTTTATAAAATTCTCAATTATGATTTTTACAGAAATAGGAAATAAAATATTTTAAAACATATGGAACCACAAAAGACCCCAAATAACCAAAGCAATTTTTAGGAAGAAGAATAAAGCTGGAGATATCATACTTCATAATCTCAAAATATATCATAAAACTATGATGATCAGAGTGGTATGGTACAAAAATCACATCTGTCGAGAAATTGAAAAGTACATTCAGATATAAGCTCATGCTTGTATTGTCAATTAATCTTTACTAGGGTGCAAAACAGGTAGGGTGCTAAACAATGATGATGAAAACAGTTTATGCAGTAAATTGGGGAATTGAATAAATTCAATAAACAAGTTATTCAATAAATCAAATCATGTTTATTTAATATATCCAATAAATAAGTTTATCTACAATGAAATTTGGTCCTTGTTTATACCATGCAAATGATAAATTCAAAGTGGATTAATGATTTAATGCCAGACCCATAACTGTAAAAGGCCTAAAAGTTCATGTAGGGAAATTTTCTCCTGACATAGGCTTTGCCAATGATTTTTTGGATATTACATCAAAAAAAAGCACAGACAACAAAAGCAAAAATAGGTAAGCAACAGTACATGAAACTAAATCTTTTGTGCAGTGAAGAAAACAATTAATAAAATGAAAAGATTGCAGAAGGGGAAAAATATTTGCAAGCTATGTATCTGGTAAAGAGTTGGATCCAAAATCTATACAACTCAATAACAAATCCAACTCAAAAGGAAAAATAATAAATCTAATTACAAATAGTCAAAGAAATGGAACAGACATTTCAGAGAATACATACAATAGTCAGTAGGTATATAAAAAGGTACTGCACATCATCAGGGAAATGCAAATAAAACTGTAGTGAGATATCTTCTCACACCAGTTAATGTGGCTACAATTTAAAAAAGATAAATGTTGGTAAGGATTGTCAAAAGGGAGCTGTTGTGCATTATTGGGGTCATGTACATAGAAGTGCTAGTGTGTAAAACAGTGGGATTCCTCATGAAATTAAAAACAGGACCATTTAGTGATGCATTGGTCTTCTTCTGGATATATTTCTAAAGGAAATGAAATTAGTATTCTGAAGAGGTAGCTGGCCTTGATGCTTATTGCAGCATTATTCACAAGAGCCAATATACAGAAACAAGCTAAAAGTCCATAGATGGATGAATAGATAAAAAGTAGGGTGTGTATATACATACAAATACATACATGTGGGGTATTATTTAACTTTTTTTTTTTTTTTTTTTGGTTTTTCTTCCAGTACCAGGAATTGAACTCATGACCTTGTGCTTACCAGGCAGGTGCTGTGCCACTGAGCTAAGTCCCCAGCCCCTTATTTAACATTTAAAAAGAAGGAAATTCTGCCACTTGCAATAACACATGTACATCTGGAGGACATTACACTAAGTGAAACAAACCAGACGCAGAGGAACAAATACTCATGATACCAGTTATATGATGAAGTCTAAATGGTCAAACACGTATAAGCAGAGGGTGAAATGATAGTGGTAGAGAGAGAATGGGGATATCTATACTTCATAATAAACTCCCCTTTCCTGGATAAGATAGCTCTAAGATTAGGTTTTGCCACTTACCATCTGAGAAACATTAACAAACATAGTGGTAGATCCCTGGTCAAATACTAGGTGAGAGCATTACTGGTACATTCTCATCACAGAGGTAATGTACCAGTTAAGATTAGGTATTTTTGTATAGGTAGAAAAAAAATAGCTTTAGCTGAAATCAAATATAATTTTTCCACTTTTGGAGCATATAAGGTTAGAGGTAGGTACGTAGGCAGTTCAGGGATGATATAACAGTTCTTCCTTGTCAGGGAACCAAATTCCTTCTTTCTTCTTCCCATCCTTTACTAATATTTCTTCCCTCAAGACTTCCTCATAGTCCAATTGCTTGGCTGAAGCTCCAACCTTAATACACACATTGCAGGTCCAAAGAAGGAGGAAAGAACCATGAAGGAGCACTCTTAGGCCATGGCTTCCATGGATATGTGGATATGTAGCTAAAGGAATTGAAGGAAAAAGGGGTATATCCCATTTTTCTGCACTCCAATGTTTCTCAGTGTTCTCTCTGAACTCCCTCTCAATAACACCAATTTCCATTTCACTGACCAGAATTTAATCAACTGGCCACTCCTAATTGTGGGAGAACGTAGAAAAATGCCTTTTTTCCTTGAGCATATTTCTGGCCCAAAAGATACAGAAGTCCTCTTGAAAACAAGAATGAGAGAGTAGAGGGTCAGCAGAGAGTGAACAACCCCTGCAAATTGCACAGTACACTTAGCTGTGTCCACAAGGAGCGCTAGGGTTTCTTATCTGAAAGCACACTTATCTGCTCCAGGTCACAGAAAGACTAACCTATTTAAATGACCCACAGTGAGTGCCATCAAGGAGGAGATGTGAGGAGATCTCTGGGCCCAGGACCATTGTGCCATAGCGAGGGATGAGAGAAGGCATTGACACCAGGTGATAAAAATATGTTTCTTGGGTTCATAAACCAGCAGTTGTTTTAAGGGGCTTACAGCTTCCATCAACATAATAAATTTCCTTGGAGATATTTACATGCAAACAATATCTCTCCTACTTCCTCTTGTAGACATGGGATGAATTGTGTTGTATCTAGGAAGTATGTAAAATGGGTTAGTTGGCAAACAGCTAGGGTAGGTTCTCTGGAGGCTCTTTTAGTTTTAGGCAGTGCCTTCTGTGTGAGGCCATCTGTAGGCAAAAGTGTAACTTTTTTCTGTTAGAGCAAGAAGTTGGGGGATCCAGGAGGGCCTGCAAAGTCCTCATGCACTCGAACCATTACCACAAAGGTGAAAAGAGTAAAAATAAGGAAGGAGTGGGGAAAGAGGGTCACACTCTCAAATGTGAGTGCTTCTTTTTTTAATGTCAGATCCATTGCCTGCAAACTGCCAGCAATAAAGGAAGATACCAGCTCACCTTGGGATGTGCAGATACTTCTAAATTTATGAGAAAGGACATCTGTGGAGCATGAAAAAAATGCATTTAAAGCAGGCAACAAGATTTGCTTCTGGAAGTGTTGGGACTAGAAACTGAGATTCTCTCTGGCTTGGGGTGGGAGTAGGAGCATATCTGCGCTTTGGTTGGACCCTTGAAATTCCTCCCATCCCAGCTCAATTCCACCACCACCATTTGTTAACTGTGTATCCAGGCCTAGGGGAGTAGTATTGGCTGATGCCTGTACTGTCCTGAGGAAAGAAATTGTTTCCTAATCCACCTTATTTGTCTTCTAGTCACCAAGATTTTTCCAGGGTGTTGCCATGTCACCAATGGGGACAGATGGTAGATTCATAACCTTGCTACTACTAACAGATTTAAGTTATGGTGTAACTTCTTTTTTATCATAACTCTAGTAGTTGTATTCTTTTCCAGAGGCCATGATGTCTGAATAGTATTTGGGAAATATGCATATTCTTAGTTATATTTCAAAATAAAACTTCAGGACTTCTCAGAGCAGATGTGAGTTTTGGAAAAGAGGGGTAATTATAAATTTATTGTTTAACAAAATGTCAAAAACCAATTTAAGGTTTAAGACCAGGCTTCAGAGTTACATCTCATGCTTTTGAATCTTGGCTCAATCATTTAACTTTTGTGTGTTTGTGGATGAGATACTTGGCTTCTCTGTGTTTTAATGATCCCATGGTAGTGTTAACAGAAGTCAAGGTCAGAGCAAGAACTCTTAAAAGAGTGCCTAGAACATTGTAAGACTTCTATAAATGTCTGCTGTTATTACTCATGACCAATAATTACCTGCTACTTAGCAAGGTATCTTTCTTAATGTTTTGATTTCTGGAATGCTGATATTAAATAGGTAAAGACAATTTTGTCTCCAACCAATGATCCATGATTAACCCACACATTCCTCACTGACTATTAAAAATTCTTGGACAAAATTTCTTGTTTTCAATGAATATTCAGACTATTAGACTTTCCATTGTTTATTTGAAAGATTGGGGGCTGGGGATTTAGCTCAGCAGCACAGTGCCTGCCTGGCAAACGCAAGGTTGTGAGTTCAAATCCCGGTACCAGAAAAAAAACAAAACAAAAAAAAACAATGAAAGATTGGAAGCGTTATGTACCTTCTCAGACTCTCTAAACCTCACCTTTGTCTGGGACCCGGGACTGTGATAGTGACCAACTCTGGTGGTGGCTTCCTGCCTTACGTGTTGAAACACCTTGCTTCACCCATTTTGTCTACACTGCCCCCTTTCTCTACCTGCTCAAGATCTACCCTGTTGTCTCTGTAGTATACATGACCAGGAGGAGTAGGGGAGTTAACTCTCACAGAAGATGGATCTCTGACGAATGTGAAGGGAGACCTACCAGGACAATGTCACATCCTCCTACCAGATGGACTGTTCCAAATGCAAACTGTTCCTAGGTTGCTCAGAAGAAGGTTCCACAAGATCCAGCAGTCAGTTGCTGAGACAGTGTGGCAACTCAGTAGCCCGTTGCCCCCATCCTGCATTCTGGGATGCAATCCTTAATAAGACATTTAGGATTCAGCTGCAGATGCTGCTTTCAAGAGAATCCAGGCTGCAATCAAATCCATAGCTTTCAATTTTAAGTAAGATTAGCATCTTTTCTAATTATGTGCATTTATTTTGCTTATTTGCATTTTAGAAACTCTTGCCTTGTTCTATACAGAGGCCTGAATATTGATACCAACAAGTTCTTTATTGGAAGTTTAATTATTCAGAGATGGCTTCAATAATGTTTTCTTCTGCAGAATCTGAAGAAATCTTAAATGTGAAGCTATACCTGAGAATGGCCATTGCTAGTCTCAACAAAGAGCTGTTAGCCCAAACCCCTCTAAACTGCCTATGATCAAACCTTGAAAGATACTCATCACTGAGTTGCCACCAAGCTATTCTATAAGCTGTTCAACAATTTCAGACACATGTCTGTAAGTACTGGGGGATGCTAGCTTCTTTTCTCTTTGTCCCAAATAGGTGACTTGTCTTTCTTGAATCACTTTACCCATTTGAAACTAATTCCAGGACATCTCTCAACCACTGTCATATAATACCTTTAGTATTACTCACTGTTATGTCTATTACTGAATGTGACATGTAGCGAGATGTGATATGAATTGTATTAAGGTGTACAAGGGCTCCCTAAATAAGCCTTAGCTCAATATTATTCACCAGGAAGCTATTTATTACTGAGTTATGTTTATGACTGTATGGCTGTATAGAAAAATAATACCTGTTAAAAGACCCAGCATGTTTTAATAGCTCTTTACTTTCTCTTTTTTCTCTCCTGCAGACTTAAAAACCCCTATTCCTAATATTTCCTCTTCCTGAGTGGCTGATTCTTGAAGAAGAGAGCACCCCTATTTCTACTCTTTCTGGGTTCATTCTACCTTATCTTTCATGATGGGAAAAATATGATGTGGGATAGTAGTCTGAAGTATTAACTCGTGGCCTCTGTCCCCCACCCTGCACCCAAAAAAGCAATGACATGTTCTTTTTTTATCACTGGGATGCAGAAATATAAGGAGAAAAGACAAACCCAAACAAAAAAAAATCTCAATTTTTTTTCTTTTGTGCACTTAAACAAACTTTTCCAACACAACAGTTTTTGGAGAAAAGAAAGGACATTGGAGTATTTTTAGCTCTCAAAACCTGGCTTGTGAGTAATGAAAATTAAGACCTTCCAGAGCACAGGGATTAAAATATTTTGCCATATATATTGGGTTGGAAGATTACACAGAGCCCATTTTCTCCCATATGGGGAGATCTAAATTCTCTCAGAAGACAGGGGAGAGCCCAAGAGAGGATGAATCAGATTAAAAATTGGTATAGGTCTCTGGGAAGGTTCTCTTTATCCCACTCACCAGAATTTAAAGTTCTTGTTATGATTTAGTTATAGAATTCCCCCTGAAAGCTTCATGTGCTCAGAAGCAGGGCTTTTAGAAGGGGATCGAATCACAGGGTGCTATGCTTATCAGTAGCTGTGAGTGCTGTTTAGTAGATGTGTGTGCTGTTAGGAGATGAGGCTTTGTTAGAGGTGGGTCCTTTGGGGTGTGACCTGAAGAGTTTCTCTCCTTCTCTGGCCCCTCCCTTTGTTATCTCTGCTTCCTGAGTATCAAGACATGAGCAACTGTCCTTCACCAGACTTTTCCACTGTGCCCTTCTTGCCTTGGAGCCAGCCAACTATAGATCAAATCCTCTAAAACTGTGAGCCACAATAAGCCTCTCCTTCATCAGTTGTATGTCCTGGTTATTTTGCTTCAGCTACAAAAAAGTGACTAAGACAAATTTTAGTGCCACAGAAGCAGGGTCATTGCTATGACTGTGCCTGATGGTGTGGTTCAGAAGCCGTTGAAAATGGTTCATGAGGGGATTTGGGAAAGGTTTGGAGAGGCTGGCTAAGAAGCCCTGGAGTGCTGTAAGATGAGCTTCCTAAGAGATTCTGGTCAGAGCTCAGAAGAGCAGAATGCTAGAAGAAACGCAGTCCATGCTCAGTAGGTTTTGGTTGGGAACAAGAATTTCATTCGCAGTTTGATTCTAGGCCATGTGCATTATGTTTCAGGAACAAAATTGTTAGTATTTTGGCCATGTCCTTAATTTGCCCCAAATATCTGCATTTTGTCCATGTCATTTTGTGGCTGACTAATCTGTCAGAGGAAATTTCAAGGCAGATCAATGTTTAGTTATGGAATGGATACTTCTTCTTGCTTTCAGCCAGGTTTGCAGTGATAACTATGGCAAACTTTAGAACCAAAAGTGGTAAAAAGTGTACAGTTACAACAGAAAGGAAATACCTGCAAAATTGGAACCACGGAGATGGTGGTAGCTGAAAAACTAGATTTCAAAAGAAGCCATGTGCTTTGTATCAGGACAATAGAAAGATGCCTTGGGGGATATCAGGAATCAACAAGGTGCCACCTTTAACAGAATGAAAGGTATGAAACCATAAAGTTATCATTTGAGAAGTTCACCTCTAGGCTTCCTTCTGGTGAAAGGACAGCTACGTCATTTGTTCCCTTGGACTTATTTCACAATGCCCAGCCATCCAGACATTCAGAGGCCTCTGAAACTATGATCTGAAGAGCAAGGTGCTGGCTACTGTTAGAACTGGTAGCAGACCTTGGTGTTGCCCATATAGTGCTGGTTTTATGGGCATGAATAATTCAAGAATTATAAAGTCACTAAGATTTCCTTCCATATTTCAGAAGAAGGCCTGGGAGACGAGCAGTGTTCTCCTGACAGGGCAGTGCATGTTGCAGTGAAGGAGAATTCAAATGTGCAGTGGAGACCTCAAGAAATTGCAGATGCCGGGAAAATAGAACATCTGAGGAAAGCCACAGGCAGTGAGCAAAACGACACCAAAAGAGAAGCCATAATGGTTTGCAACTAATAGTGGGGGCCAACCAAGCTGTCTGGAGGTCATATCTCACCTCAGCTTATCCTGGGTGTTAACCATAGAATTACAGGACTTAATGTTTGTTCTGTTGGGTTTTGGACTTGCTTTACTCTGATTTCTTTCTATCCCACATTCTCCTTTTTTGGAAATGGGAATGTTTACCCTGTGCATTGTATGTTCAGAGCATTTAACTTTCTTCTTGATTTTTTACAGGGTCTTGCAGCTAAGAGTTTGCCTTAGGTCTTAGAGAAGACTTTGAACTTGGACTTTGCACCAGTGCTGGACTGTAAGAATTTTGGTGACTCTTAGAGATGGACTAAATGTATTTTGCATAAAGAGATGGGCATGAGTCTTTCAGGGGCCAGGGGAAGAATGTTATGGTTTAGATCTAGAATGTCCCCCAAAGGCTTCATGTGTTCAGAGTCAGGGCTTTTAGAGATAGCTTGATCATGGGAGCACAGTACTTATCAGTGGATTCATCCACTAAGGTGTTCAGAAGCTAAGTTCACTGTGAAGATGCTGGGCCTGATCAGAGGTGGGTCCCTGGGGAGATGTCCTTCCCTTCTCAGGCTCCTCCTTTTGCTTTGTCCGCTTCCTGGCTGCCACGGTGTGCACAATGAGCAGCTTTCTCTGTGGTAGGCCCTTCCATCACACCATTTCTGCATTCGGGAACGTTAAATACTCTGAACATACAGTGCACAGGGTCAACATCCCCATTTCAAACAGCGAGAAGAATGTGGGATAGAAAGAAATCAGAGTAAAATAAGACCAAAACCCAACCATAGGTTGAAACTTCTAAAACTGTGAGCCAAAATAAACCTCTCCTCTAAGTCATGGGAGTTTTGCATTGTGTCTGAAGTGATGGGAATGTAATGAAGACAGTCGTACTCCCTGTGTAGTTTCCCTGAAGCATAAAACTGTCTCGTCGCAAAAATGGTAGTAGCATGTCTGCTCCAAGCTGAGACCATCTGCCGCAGGCCTACAAACTTTCCCATTATCCATGGTGGTGATGGATGGTAATTGATAGGGACATAAGGGCACTGAAGTAACTTGGCGAGGGTTAGCAGGTGTGTAGAGGGCCTATGGAATGGACAATGCTGAGGATCAAACCTTTAATGGTTGCAAGAGGAACTGTGCATGTCATTAACTAGGTGAATGGCTTGAGAAATCATTATATTCTATGTGCATTCATTGGGACTATTGAACAGAAGCATCCTTCAAAGGCTCATGATGAACTGAAGGCCTACTATGTGCCTAAGCTTCCTCTGGGCCCAGATAGTCACTGCCAGTGGATACTGACTTCAGCAGACCTACCTAAGAAGTTGGTGGCTGAGTCTTCCTGGAAGTCCTCTCAATCATTGAATTTGTCACTGCACATCCATCATTTCCAACTAAACCTTTAAAGGACAAGAGGTCACTGGACTCCAGGAATTCAGATGTGTGTTCATCTGCTCTCCTTTTCTTTGCTATAAGCCCTTGTATCACCCTCATAATGTCTTTCTTCAATTTATTCTCCAGTGAAGGGATTTGTATTCTAATTATAGCAAGGTAGAAATGCACTATACAAACATATGGACCTTAATGGACTTGGAGTTACTTGGAGAAAGTTGCTGAACAAGGACAACTTGCTCTTTAAAAACTGACCATTCCTCACAGAGGAAGATACTTTAATGCTGCCACATCTTTTCCCTTTTTTTCTACTCGATGTCATGTGGTGTCTTTGCCAGACTTGCAGGGAACAGGAGGGCTCATCAATTTCAGCCAAAAGCTATTAAAATGTTACTTTGTTAGCAATAATTAAGGTGTGCAGCCAGAGCTCCCTATAGATCACACTGGGAGCTGGGATCATATTTTTCCCCTATAGCACCTTGGGTATCTTAAAT
The DNA here is from genome assembly GCF_000276665.1 of Chinchilla lanigera. NCBI lineage: Eukaryota > Metazoa > Chordata > Mammalia > Rodentia > Chinchillidae > Chinchilla > Chinchilla lanigera. Next base: position 11,726,161 of record NW_004955462.1, read on the forward strand.
TATCAAGTGCTCACAGGAAGAGAAGGGGCAAGATGGGGGCTAGCAAGGAAGGTGCAAGGGAGAGATGCTTGCCTTACACATAAAAATAGGAATAAGAAATGAATGAGCCAATGAGCCAATTCCTTTATAAGGGTATTAACTTTGCTCCCATATTTAATCTGTTAAAATGTTTAAAACAAATATTAGTTTGGTTTAACCTTTGTTTTTCAGATAGCTTTCAAGTCATCAGAGACACTTCAATTTCTCTTCAACCCTGGCTGATGAAATATCCAGCAGGCTATGAATTCTATAAGCCAGCTCTAGCAATTATCATGTAACCTGTGTCACATCTCCTCTTATTCTTCTTTTCCTTCTTCATCTCCTCCTTCCTCTAAATGTATCCTCAGCTGCACAAGAAAGCTGGTTTGCCCTTTGAATTTTGTGCTCTTGTTCACCCTCGCCAGCTCTGACATTCAGCAAAATCACAGACACTTGGAAATCCGTGAAAGGAAGTTTCCTACAGAAAAGTTGCCTTGTATAGAATTGTGAGAATGTGGGATACGAGAAGAAAGGCTTATAAAGTTTGGAATTCAAGTTTGTGGTGAAATATTAGAAATGAAAGGGACAGGTAAAGAGGACCGGCTGTTGCTGCGTCATGGATTAAAATATTTTCCTGTTCTTCTTAAGTGAGTAAGGATTATGGGTATATATTTTGCTATGCATTGGAAATGGTTTTTATCCTTAAAAAGATCCGGGAACCTGCTCTTATGAATTTATAGGCTAGAAGTTCAACTCAGTGGAAACTTGAAGATTGGAAACTTGGATCTTATTAACTAGGTGACCTTAATCTGAACATTCTCAACATCTAGGAAATTTCTCTCCTTCATCTCTCTGTTTAGTGAAGAAGTCTCCTACCCAAAGTGAATTATGAGTGTTGAATTAAATGCATTGGTGTATGTGAAGGAGCACTATACTCTCTAAAGTGCTGTACTAATAGTTCATCAAGTTCTGTGATTGATTGAAATCCTGTTTCAGCTCTTCATATTTTTGTGGATCCATGACCCTGGTTGTATGACTTACTTTAGCAATGGAATGTGGGCAGTCTCTCAGTTGCCATTTCCTCACCTAGGTCCCAAGAAGTCCTACATGCTTCTGCTCTTCCTTTTGTATCTCTGCCATTGTGCTGAGAAAATTTCTGGCTAGATGGTGAATCCAAGAGGAATGAGAACTGCTTAGAACAGTGAGTAGTTCCCAGACGTTTGTACCAGAATCATGTGGAAAGCTCGTTAAAACATAGAAATCCTAATTGCCTAGCTCTGAAGTGAGGTCTGGTAGTTGGTGTTTTAGTAAGTCCTCAGGAACAGAATCTGGGGTTGGGGGAGGATGAGATGGGAGGGGAGAGGAAGCAAAAAGAATCAAGATGTGATACATACATGTACTGGTTCCCTTGATGAATGCATTGTATTGCAAACATATACAACTAAAAATATTTTTTAAAAAGTTGTTCTTGGTCCTGCCTTCTTTTTCTCTCCTTTCTGCCATCCTTCCCTCCTTCCTTCCCTCCCTCCCTCCATTCCTTCCTTCCTTCCTTGTCTCTTCTCTTTTTTCCTCCCTTTCTTCTTCCTTTCCTTCTTTCCCTTCTCACTTCCTCCCTTCCTCCCTTTTTCATGTATAGGTCATCCCTGTATCAAGGAATATTGCCAACTGAGAGAGACTACTATGAATAATTTTATCCCACTGATGACTGATGTGTCTAAGTTTAATATTCTGAGGGATATTTACAAGAGTTTCTAGAATTGTCGAGAGTGAGAGTAGAGCAATAGAGAAGAGGGGAGAAGGAGCCCTAGGACACTCTGACTTGGAGCCATCCAGTGGAGCCCATCCTGTCCCAGCCAACTCCCAGATACCCTGAGGAAGTGTGAACAAAATAAGAGCTTATTACTGGCCAGGGCACATGCTTGTAACCCCAGCACTTTGGGAGGCTGAGGCAAGAAGATGGCAATCTCAAGGCCAGTTTGGGCAATTTAGAGATTAGAGAGACCTTGTCTCAAAATAAGAAATAAAAAGGTTGGGTGATGGAGCTCAATGTGAAGACCCTGGGTTCAATCTCTAGTCCCCTCCCAAAAGTGCTTACTGCTACACACCACTGAAAATTTGTGGTTGTGATGTAGAAATAGCTAACCACCAAAAGGGACTGCTCAGGAAGTTATAAACTAAAAAAATAATATATGAATTGTTTTTCCAGTGACCAAGTTTCGTAGGCTGTGAGAGGACTGCAGAACAGTTATAAAATGCTTTACAATATGAAGTGACAGCGACTTTCCCCATCCTACCACATTTTCTCTGTTTCATTCTTCTCCTTTCCTTTTCTGCTTTCCCCTGCAATGTTCTAAGAAATGTGTTAAATATTCTCCAGAAGCAGGTTGGAAGGTGGATCCTAAATTAAACAGCAGAATAACTAACGGAATGGCCTTGTTTGAGAGGTCTGTTTGAGAACACACCACGACCTGTAAGGCAAGAAGGATGGGCAAACGGGAGGTATGAAGAAGGGAAGGGAGGAAGGGATGAGGGACTCGTAGAGCCCCCAGAAGGCTGAGCAACTCTGCTCGGTGACTTCCAACCTCTTTTTCATAAATGTCCTTAGGTGTGCACTTATGGGACAGGAGACCCAGTGGGACTGCAGTGGCTCTTCTGCTCTAGGCCCCCTCTGTGTTTGAGGAACTGGTTATCCTGTGTGGACATGTAGCAGATAACTTCTTCCGCTAGTGTGTAAGCTCCCGATGGATACAGATCTTCATCTCCTTCAGTAATGTGTCTCAGACATCTACAGAAGTACCTGGCACACATTGCACGTGTGACAAACATTTGTTGAATTGACAAATGAACCATCAGAGACCAGGCCTCAGATAGGTCCTGTGAGTGGCAGTTTACTGGGTAGATGTCCTTCTCCCCTGCTCTTACCAAGCTAACCTGCCATGAATAGGGTCACACACCAGCTTGTACCTCCCAGCTCAGCCTCATTGACCTGTAACAGCAGTGACACTCAAAGGGAAAACTGCAACCTGGTAGAAGGATTGAAGTTTTTGAGTGCAGCCTGCACAATTTAGTCAGACCTTGCCTGAAAATCAAAAATAAAACTGGGCTGGAGATATGCTTCAGTGCATCAACTCTGGGTGCAATCCCTAATACCACATAGAGAGGAGGAAAAAGAGGAGGAGAATAAGCACATATTCTACTTATACCCAATTACTTCCTTTTTTTCTTGAATCTTTTTTAAATAACTGTCTCATTTCCCATGTGGCTTCATTTTCTTGAAAGTCTTTATTTCTCTATTATTCTTTACCAGAAAAAATATTGTCAGTACTTTGGGGGATTTTGTTGATTAGCTTTGATTAGTATTTTTTAATTTTAAAATTTATTTTTAATTAATAAATAATAAATATTTTATGGAGCACCATGTGATGTTCTATGTACGCATTATAGTTTCCTGTTGTTTATTAAGGTGTTTAAGTTTCTTGTTTCAATGGCATTGAGACAGACATATGTTTTACCTTTGGAAATGGACATCCTGAAAAAGTGTTATGCTTTGTGTCTAGATGTCCCCTCAAAACCTCATGCAGTCATGGGGCAGGCTTCTAGAGTTTATGATTGATCCATGGTCCAATGCTGCAATTATGGGTGTGAGTGTTATACCTGCCCTGGAGCGGGGAGCCTGCATACAATATAAGGCACAAAAAGAGTCCTCTCTCCCTCCTCCCCTTTTGGTTCTTGTTGCCTTTGCTGTCTTCCACCACCATGAACTGTTGCTCCTCTGCCATGCACCCTGACTTGGAGCCAGCTAATTATGGACTTAAACTTCCACAAACTGAGCTACATAAACCTTTCCCTCTTCAGTTTGGGCATCGAGTATTTTGTCTCAGCAACAAGAGAAAAGTAACTAAGACAATGAGTAACTTGCCCAGATTCAGGTAGCAGGCAGTGGAGCTGAGACTGAACTTGCTGATGTTCTCCCCATTGTTCCACAGTGCCTAAAAAGGCCCAGGCTAAGCCTATTTCATTCTCTAGGACTATAAAGCAGAGGATTCACTGCTATACTCCATCGGGGTGACAAAAGCTCTCATGCTGCAGGACCACTCAAGAGTCTGCAAAGCACCTTCAAACATGCACTCCCATTTGATAATGAAGGTCTCTCCCAGGGGAAAGCGAGGGCTTTCTTGGCAGATACCTTCCAGTTCTATAAGCGAACAAGCACCAGGAATGTCACAGTGATGAATAATGTTACATCAGTTCTACAGCTTTTCAAGTCCAGTGAGTCCACAGATTGAGTGGGCTGCATCCCAGAGTAAAGCAAAGATGATTCTCTGAGCCTCAGCCTGGATTCTGGAAGTGAGGTCATAGGAAATGGAGCAAGAAGAGGGAGCAGGAGGCAGCAGGAATGAGAAGTCTCCACACCACGGAGGCAAAGGCTGACAGGAGTGTGCACAGTAAAATATTTTACTACGAAGCAGAATTACTCCAAAGACTGATGGACTCACTCGCGAGACCCACTCACATTTATGAAGGTCATAAGTTACAGACGCCCGGCTCACTCGCAGGAGCTCAGCCATCACCTTTTATGGGGGAAACTTCCTGCGATATATTAAACTCTCCAGAAAACAGACAAGGGGTTTATGGCAAACGATAACTTTAATGCCTAGAAACCATTCGGTGATTTTGGGAGGATTATTAGTAACAAGGGCAAGATGCTGAGTTGTTCCCAGCACAGGCCTCTCTCCTGCCTGCTCATGCCAATCCTCTTTTTTCTCTGCATCCCAGCCTAAAACGTGGCCCCCTAACCTGTCTGTGGTAGGACGAGGGTGTGCGGGAGGAGTCTGAAAGGAGAAACCACTATGGGATGAAAAGTAGTCATAGTTTTGAAGAAAAGAAAAGCCTGGTGGAAATCTTTAGGCTGTGGCCAAAACAATCATTACAGACCCTTAAGAGCAGTGGTCACAGGGACACCCACTTTCTCTGAAACTGTTATAAGTAACAAAGAACTGTTCTTGTGTGAGTTCTCCCTATTATATGGAGCAAGTTACAAAAAGGACAAAGCTGGGATTAGCTTGAAAAATGCTTTGCTCTATATCAGTTAGAGAAATCCCAGTGTCTTGCCCATCAAGATCTGATTCTGGTTGACATGGTTTATTTCTGCCCCTTTTCAGAAGTTTCTCAGGGCCTCAACTTTTGGAGCTGGTTGTGGATGGCCACTGTCATTGGCTGGAAGATCTGGGCAGGGAGGGGTCTGCGGTGCCTGACCCAGAAGACTAGACTGAAAAGCTTGCACCTCAAAAGCGCCAAGTGACCAGACAAATCCTGGTTACTATTAATACCATAATTGTTAGGAACTCTATTCTCTCATTGTTAAGATTGCTCTAGGAATGTGTTTTTTAATTGGAATTTTTGAGAAAATTCATATAAATATATTCCAGTTCATTCACATTTTTTATCTTGGTGATAAGGATATCATTTAAAAATTGTGACATGTCTTGCCAAAATAGCTATACAGCATTTTTCTTTCCTATTAGTCTAATAATCCTGGCAAAATAAAGACATGCATTCAAAGTGTATGAATTGTTCACAGAGTCTCTACTACTTCTTTCTTCCATAAATACTCATTCTCTATTAATTCCCCATTTGAGAATTTTCTTAAACAATGCACTTCTATTTTATAACATTAGTTTTCAGATTCTGTGCTTTTTGCCTTTTCCAAGACTATGGACATATATAGATCTTATAAAACTAAATTGGATTTTTTTTCTATCTCATGTACAATATGTTTCTCAAAGATCTTGGCCTATCCAAAAATGAGGACAAAATACTCCTATGTACACTTAGACACTGTGAAGAAGTGTTCTCCTTCCACATTTACAGCTAATGTGGGCTGTAATTTCTTTTTGCTATGAGGATCACTATCTCTGAAGAAAAATATGGCAGTAAATGAAGAACTAAACGTTTTCCTTTATCTTTGATCATGTGTATGTTAAGTTTACAAGTGCTAAGTGTTCTGGATAGTGGCTATGGTCACATCCACAGAATGAGAAGCATCTGCTTCCCTCTGAGCATCAGCAGGAGACTATTACCTTCAGAACAGACTATGTAGGAGAATGTGAACCTTAAGTTCCTTATCCTTTTTTCAGGATATTTTGATTCATGAAATTGTGATCCTTTCATTTCATGCAAAATTTCAATTGTTCTTATAAAACACAAAGGCAGAAATAATCCTAGGATGCTTTTTTAAGTTTAAATCTGCTTGAATAATTTCTTTCATGAAATGCATTCAGGTATCTCAGCCTGTATTTCTGATATAGCATGAAGTATTCCGTTTGTGTCTTCTTACTCTGTCTTCAGTGCTTTGGAGGACATCTCACAAAAGTTAAGATTTACTCTCATGTGATATAAATGTTCTTCCCATAAATCAAGAGTTGCTTCTGATTATCAACTCTATGCTAAGTATTACACCACATACTATGTGCTATATACTGAACTATGTCTCCCCCAGGTTCATATGTTGAAGCCCTAATCCCCAGTGACTGTACTTAGAGACAGAGCCTACAAGGAGGTAGTAAAGTTGAATGAGGTCATAAGTGCAGGTCCCTGATATAATAAGCTTAGTGTCCTTTTAAGAAGATAAATTAGAGCATCTTCTCTCTCTCCCTCTCCTTCTCCCCTCACTCTAATACTCTCTGTTCTTTTCATCTTGTGGCATTCTGCAAGCTAGGACAAGGGCCTCACCAGAAATTCATCTTGGCAGACTTTGATCTGAGACTTGGAGACTTTAGAATCATGAGAAAAACTTTTCAATTTGTATACCACCCAGTGTGCGATCTTTTGTTTTGGCAACTTGAGCTAGCACATTGTAGACAAGTGTAACTATTGGAAGAGATTTGTATTTAAATCTACGTTAGGCTCTTAATTGTTAGTTGGCCTCAGAAAACTGATTATTTTCTTGAAGTCTAAATTCTTTGTCTGTAAAACAAGTCTTTAAATTGTACTATGCCAATCTCACAGGATTAAAGGAACCACATGTGAAAACAGTTGTTCCCAATCTTGGCCACAAGTTACAGTTACCTAGAGTGCTTTTAAAAAGGCTGACATCTGACTCCCAATCCCAGACACTGTGAATTACTTGGTACTGGATACAAAGCATTTTAAAAGCTTCTCAGGTAATTCCAATGTGCAATGAAGTTTGGAAGCTAGACAGAGACCAGACATCTGTTAAATATTGACTTTTCCCTTTGCTTGGGCTTCTGTGATGGAGCATTTGACAACTCTCAGAATATACAAGTAGGGTGCTCTTTTATTGTTGTTGTTGTTATATCTGAGATGAATCATTTTTGTGGGAATTAACAGCTTGAACAAGATGAAGTCCTTATTCTTATGGGGCTGATGTTCTCATAAAGCACCTTCTCATATAAATAATGCTTCTAGAGTCATCCCCATGTTTAGACAATCCAATTTCCCTGAGATCTACAGACATGGTTGCCTTCTCAATTCAAGATCCAATTGTCATCTGTCTTTCTCTTCTGCTTATCTGCCTCCCCAAGTAAACACATCTCTGACCAAGACATATTTCCAGCTTCCAACTCCCTCAGATGCAGGAGAGCTGCTATCAGGAGGCAGTGGCTGCATTACCCAGCAGGTCGGGCACTGCTGGAGAGACTACACCTTTCTTCTGTCCCTTAGGAAAACTGTCTCTCAGCTGGACCATCCTGCAGTCACTGTGACTCCCTGATGCCTTCATTTCAACATGAAAAAACTCACTTGCCTAAATTCTCATTCCTTGGGGCAGCTTATTCCCTAGAACTTGAAAACTGTCCAATAATTACTGTTCCCATGCTGGGAAAATGCAAAATGATAAATTCCCTTCACCTCCTGGTTCTGATTGCCATTGGCCTGCAATACCTGTGAATCAGCTTGAAGGAGAAATTCCCTAGCTGGACTGGCTTCCCTTCCCAACACCAAATCACCACCTTCTCAATAGCCCTTTTGTTGTTGCTTTACATTTGATTCAAGTTGTGGATGTGCCAGTCTGAAATATGAACCACAAAGCACAGGGATCATGCTATCTTACTGGAGTTCATGTTCCAGGATGGTCCTAGTGTAGTGGTTTACAAAAGAAGTGAGGAAAAAGATGCACAGAAGAAATAACTGGGATCTTTACAAAGACATATGTACTTTATCTACTCCCATTATACCATACCTTGGCTGAAGTTGTGTGCTAGTGTATTTATTTTAGAAAATAAAACAAAACTCTCTTTACCTCAACAAACAGTGCCTCCATGACTTCATCACTACCATGTCCTTAACAGTGACTGGTTTAATTGTTAAGTACATATGCTGTGTAAGCAGTCCTTCTCAATCTCTTCTTGATCATTAGAGACATCTGCGCAGCATCTACAAAATGCAGATCCCCAGGTTCTACCCCAATCTGCTAAGTCTGAATCTTTTAAAGTTATACCAGGAGTCTCTGATTAGAAAGACAGATTTTCAGGTGATTTTGGAATCAGCCAGGGCTAAGAACCATTGACATAGTCATTAAGAGCCTGGATTTTTATCCCAAAAGGAGAGTAAATTTTTGCAGATATCACACCTGCCCTAGCACATAACTTCTCAGGGGTGTTCATAAGTCATCACTAAAATCTGCTACTATTGAGACTTGAGGATCAGTGGAACACACTAGAAGATGCAGCCACAACCACGAACACACTCAGCCACCTTATCTTTGACAAAGGGGCCAAAAATGTTCACTAGAAGAAAGATAGTTTCTTTAATAAATGGTGCTGGAAAAGCTGACTCTCCATATGCCAAAGACTAAAACTAGACCCATGTTTAACACCATGCACCAAACTAAAGTTAAACTGGATTAAAGATCTAAATATTAAAACAGAAATACTTAATTTACTGGGAGGGAAAGTAGGTAGAAATCTTGAAGACATAAGGGTAGGCAGAGAGTTCATGAACAAACAAACTGCACAGGAAATACTTCAAAAATCAACAACTGGGATCTCATCTTATTGAAAAGTTTTTGTACATCAAAAGAAATCACCAACAGAGTAAAAAGAAAACCCATGAATTGGGAAAAAATTTTAGCCAACTGGCCCTCAGGTGAAGGACTTCTATCTAGAACATAAAAAGAATTTTTAAAAAGTCAAGCCCCCAAAATTCAAAGACCCAATTAAAAAATGGGCATGTGAGATGAATGCACACTTCTCAGATAAAGAAATGCAAATAGCAAATTAATACATGAAAAAATGTTCAGCATCATTAGTCATTCAAGAAATGCAAATTAAAACAACACTGAGATTCCATCTCACCTCAGAAAGAATGGCTATCATCAAGAAATCAACCAATAACAAATTCTGGAGGAACTGTGAGGAAAAAGGAACTCTTCTCCACTGCTGGTGGGAGTGTAGATTGGTGAAACCACTGTGGAAATTAGTCTGGAAATTCCTTAGTAAACTAGAACTAGAGGTCCCATTCAAACCAGCACTTCCTGTTATGGGTATTTTCCCAGGAGAAATGAAAACATCGTACCAGAGTGGTATAGGTGCACCCATGTTTATAGCAGCACAATGTGTCATAGCTAAATCTTGGAAACAGTAGAAATGCCCATCAACTGAGGAATGGATAAAAAGATGTGGTATTTTTGTACAGAGGAGTATTACTCAGCTATAAAGAAAGATAACTAAAGGCTTTTATAGGTAAATGGATGCAACTAGAGATGATACTCATAAGTGAAATAAATCAGACCATCATGTGTAAACATTGTATTGCCTCCTTATTGTAAGAACCTAAAAGAGTAAATAAAATCTGAAATTGTACAATAGATATTGTGAAAGGGAAAGAAACTGCCCAAAAGGAAAGACCAACTGGGATGAGGGAAAGAGAAAAGAAAGAAAGAAGAGGAAAAATATGTATATTATATATACACACACACACAAGATAGCTAATGTAATTATACTACTAGACTATTGGTTTATTGAAAAGAATAGTTAATTTGTAATTGTTTGATCAATCTTACATGCCTATATCTGGTTATCTGAGTAACCACTATGAAGATAATAATATGCAATTCAACAACCATTGTTAATTTCCTCTCAGTTATTGTTAATTTCCTCTCACTTTGTTCTGAAATTCTGTATTGTTTTTAATGTTTTTATGTTGTTTTGTTTATGACTTTGTTTTTGGTATTTTGTTTTTGTTCTTTTCTCTTTAAAATAATAAAAAACCATCTGTTGAACATTGTATGTAAGGAATGTACTAAGTTTATATATTTTACTCAATTATTTCCTCAGTTTTTGTGATAGTCAACTAAGAAACAAAGTTTACAGAGATTAATCCTGTCTGCAGAAGTCCAGACTGAGAATGAGGTCTGATTCCAAAGCTCCCATGTATTTCACAGCCCATTCACTCTGCCCCATGGGTGTTGAATGCATGAATTGTCAATGTCATCTCTCCTCCTAAAAACCAGAATCCGTATGGTACCCCTGGTCTCAAATGAGTAGCCACTGCTGCACTCAGATGCCTGAAATTAATGCCTACTTAATTATGTAAAGGGAGATGAAACAGCCCCTATTCTAGGTAAATGCCAGCATGAGAGTGTTTAGGTGGCCAAAATAGGTAACTTCCAAATGGTAGGTTTTATCACCCATTATGTTGTTGGCACACATGCAACCTTAGACCAGGTAGAGCAGGAAATGTCAAGAGGGGGCTGGGGATATGAGAAAGTGCAAGACTGTAAAGGAAAAGTCACTCAGAGGGGTTCTAGCATGGACCTCTCCTGTGTTTTCCATCCCTAGACAGTGTCTCATAAAATACATTCTTAATGCCCATGAGCAGCATTTATGGTTTGCCACAGGCCCCACACACAGCTTTATAAGTAAAAATTGGTACTTGATTTTGAGATCTCTATTGGAGACCACTATGAAGCGCCTCTGAGCAGGATTTAATATTAACTGATTGGCTTTCCATGTTTACTTGTGAGTTGTTGAAGCCTAGGCACCGTGTCTAAGGATGGGCAGTGGACTCATAGTAAGTAAACCTCTGTGAGTCACTGGTCACTCCTAAGGCCTGTATTGGCTTGTGAAGCTGTAATGCCTCAAAGGACAAAATAAGGCCACAGATGAGGACATCTGGCTCCAACCCCAATTAACTACAAGGAGACTGCAGCTGCAGGCTCCACAATTCTACAATAAATGCCAACCTAAAGATAAGGTAGTTCTCCTGGTTGACATAATTTACTACTTGGGAAAATTCTCTCAAGGTCCTGCTAGATTTCTGCATTTTCTTGAGTGTCCTCCTCCTTTGTTGAAAACCAAATAAATACAAGCTGCCCAGAGAAGTCTTTGTCTAAACCCAGAGAATATCAAAGCTGTAAGAGAGTTAGACCCTCCTAGAGCCCTGAAATCATTTCAATTGTCTCATTTATTTAAGCCTTCACCATCACTTGGGAGATTGTGGGCCTGATCAGCCCACAATAACTAAGGGTTATTTAACCCAATAGATCCCTATAACAGACATAGGCTATGTCTGTACAGATACCAGTGCATTCCTTATATACCACAGGTGCTCAATAATGGCAAGTTTTAATAATGACTTATGAGCACCCCTGAGATGCGAGCTACTAGGTTAGGTATGACCTCTGTAAAAATGTACACTAGAATCCAGACTTTTAATCACCATGTCATTGGTTCTCAGCCCTGGGTGATTCCACAGTAGCCTAAAAGCTATTTTTCTAATTACAGACTCGAGATATTACTTTAAAAGATTCTGATTTAGCAGATTGGGACAGGACTAGGGAATTTGGTTTTTGTTGGCACCCAGATAGGTCAATGAAGGGGCAAAGGAGAGAAGAAGACCCAAAGTCCTAGAACTGGGAGAAGCTACTCTGCAGAGGACGCTGTGTGGGTCTTGGTCGGTTGTGGTGAGGTCTTGTCAGCTGTGGCTGGGGAGAGAAGGCTGTCCAGCCAGTGAAGGTTGCAGAAAGCTCGTAAGAACTTCCAATCCCAGCAAATCAATAGTACCCTCTGAATACTCTAATCAGTCCATACTTCAGAATTAACATTAGGAATGAGACTCTCACTAGAGTCAGAGAATCTCCTGGTTTGGGGGTATAGGGATCTGGGGAAAGTGTGAAGTTACAGTTTGAATGTGTTTCTGCCATGAGCAGGTGCAGGGACACATACACACACACACACACACACACACACACACACACACACACATACACACTGGATTCCTGTCTATACATACAAATACGACCTCCCTCAGCCCTTCTTATCTCAGGACATGCCCTTATTTCCTCACTTTAAAAGCCCTAAGGGACCTGGGTATAAGTTGAGCTTCAAATGTCCACTGGAGCCCAAGACAAGAGCCAACTGATGTTTTCTAGACTTACTGGCTTGATCCAGGCATCTGGAAGGTGGATAAGAGTCCAAAAGTAAAGGACACACCTTGAGGATGTCAGCTGTCTATTCGGAGACACAGAGAGGTGATGAGTCCTTCTAACAAAGGACGTTCCTTTTTTAGTTCATTCCTGGTGTCATCATTGATCCAGAAACAGAGTCTTAACGCCTCATTTATGTGAAAGTACATCTTTAATGGGTAAATGGTGCCCAGTGACATGATAAGACCTTCACAGCAAAGGTTTTGCCTCATATTGCTTTACTCATTAAAATGCTTTCAGCTCATTTTAATTAAAAAAAATAGTGATCATTGTCACTTGGAGCAGGAACACAGCACAGAGCCTCCTGGATATTTAGAAAGCAGGCTTCTGGACTGGACCAGATGAGGAAGAAGGAAGAGATTGTTGTCCAGGGATGTCCTGGTTTACTCAGCATAGGTGAAGCTATGTGGTTGCCGAGGGAGCATTGTCATCACTCAAAACCAATTTTCCCAGAGGAAACTTACTCTCTCACTAACCGTCCACTCTCCACTTGGGTTTTTCATTCCTCTGCCTTCTAGGGCACACTTTCCCCTCCTTTCTCCTAGTTTCTTAGTTAGACTCTTCCTCCCCATCCTATTCTCCCTGTCTTGCTTTGGTTCCCACTGTCAGCCCTGACACTTGCATATAGCCATGCCTGAGTTCCTTAGAATACTTTCACATATATTGTCTCATTTTTCCCTGCCAAGCAACCTTCCTTTTTAACTGAAAGGGGACACCTATAGAACTGCTTGCCCCCAAACTGTGCAACATAAAGACTGTGTTTTGGCCACTTTATTTAAGTATTTCATTCTGTTCATTTTCCTACTCAGTCTATCAGCCTCACTGATGTTTATTTTAGATCCTGCACTTCTCACCAATAAAGCCTAGTGCACAACATGCCCCGAGCAGCAAGCATGAAGAATGCAGGGAACTCATGATCATGTTATTCACCAAGGAGTGGAGTTTTGCATCCTAATGCCATACCCTCTGAGGTATCCAACAAAGAATTAGCTGCTTTAGGAAGTGGTGATACTTCCAGCATTGGAGGCATTCAAACAGCAACAAGATGGCATTGTTCAGTGTTGCAGAGGGAATGGATGGATAGAATAGGATGTTAAATTAAAGTGCCCAGCACTTCTTGTCAAATTCCCTGACACTGACCATGTGAAAGGGTTAGCTGCCAGGCCTCAGTGAGGCTGTGTTTTGCAGCAAAGATTCTGAGGAGTGTATTTTAAGTGATGCCTTTTGTATGTTTAAACTCTGTAACTACACTCCTCATAGAAGAAAGAAAGGTAACTCTGGGCAAAGTTCCTTAGCTTTCACTCAGGTTTTCTTCCTTGGAACACTGTGTAATGCCAGCCAGATCCTAGGGCAGATTCCCAACCTGTGACTTCAGCAGACATAGTCCTTCCAATAGAGCTGATTCCTCAGCCAGAAGCTATGGAGTCAGCAAAGGCAAAGCAGGAGTGGCAACTTTCCCCTCATGCCCCTGGGCTGATTAATTTTCCCTCCGTTTTCGTATTGCTTAAAATCTCCAGTGGTACTTTTAAAATCTAATCTTCAGCACCCCCTGGGCTCTTCCCACAAGCATCATTTTGTCTCAGAGAGCACAAACCATTTTAGTGTCAGTCTAAGGAAGCATTTTCCAAAGTGTGATTAGAGGAACACTTGCCTTAATAGGTGCTCCTTGTAACGAGGTCCTTGTGCTCAAATCTTGCCATGTGTGATCTTCCCTTTTGGAAAATCACAATGCATATCAGCCTAGTAAACATTTCGAGAAATTTGGCACAAAGAAACCAGTTTCATTTTGTCAATCCCAAGTTGCTCAAATTTATTGATCATACACATCTTTCTCTAGAACACTAATTTTTATTTTGAGGGCATAAAGAGCTAGTCTGTGGCAAATGAGCTGCTCTCTGAAATATCTACACAGGGTGACGTGCATAGAGCAAAAGGATCACGATATCATTCATGATCAGGGGCAATGGATTTGGCTTCTGGATTCTGTACTGTTTGGATTGACCATGCTGTGGGCCCAACTGCACCTCCAGCATATTGGTCCAATAATGGAGAGTCTGCAGTGTTGTCAGAGTCTTTCGGCAGCAGCACATCCCAGACTCAGCCCTCGGGAACCATCAGTCTTTGATGAGTGTTACTGACTTACTGCCAAATCACTGAGAACGACATCCAGGGCAAGATGACCTTCACCTTCAGAGCTGGGCTTAGGTCACATGTGCAGGTTCCTCCAGCAGCAAGTGTATTTCATCTTCCAGCTCCAGGGCGTTTGTCCTGCAGCACCTGGAGTAGCATGATAACTCTCACACCGGATGCTCCTGGTAATTCACTTGGCAGGAGCGAAGGGCTCAGAGGCTCTCTTCACAAATCTCTAAATCAACTGGCCATGCAGATGCGGGCACCATGGCAGCTGTTTCTGAGGCAAAGGCCATTCATCTTCTGCCTTTTATTCTCTTGTTCCTGGGCAACCTGGAGGAAAGAAAGTCTCTGGCACCAAGCTTTGTGTGCCTGGGTGCTCACTAAGATTCATAGGAGACCGTGGGAGGTGCTAGAGGCTTTTACAAAGCTTCCATGTAAAGGACAGTTTCTTTAATAAAAAGGGCTTAGAATTGGGAAGGTTCTGTTTTTTAAAAAGCTCAGGGAATGTGGAATCTCTGCTCTGTTGTCATTATTCAACACAAAGCAGGTATTTATTGTGCTAAATCCTGTGGTAAGAACAGAGAGAGATTCAGAGAGAAAAAGTGGAAGATGCTGGATCTGACCTTCCTCAGATAAAAATCTTGGAATCATCCCTGAATGGAGACAAAACAGTACCTGTTGGCAAATCCTACTGGATCTCCTTTCCCAAAGAGCCAAAACCTAAACCTTCATAACCTCTATTCCTACACCCTTCTCTAGGTCACCAGGCTTTCTCACTGGTCTTGCAACAATAGTCTCCTGGCCAGTCTCTTTGCCCACCCGTGTCCACCTTCAGCCCAGCTTCAATGTAAAATTCCAAGTCAGAAATTATCATGCTTCTGTCTACTTTTGATGGCATCCCTCCCTTGACAGGAAATCAGCCTGCAGCCTCTGCCACCTGTGCGGCTGTCCACGATCTGCCTCTTCACGCCACCTCTTCGATCTCATTCTCTACCATGTTGTTCTTTCCCTCTGCTCCAGCTATATTTTTCCAAAAACGTCAGGCACGGTTTTCGTATTTGCTGTCCCTTCAACTGGGAAATCCTTTTTTCTCAGGCTAGCAGCATGGTTCCACCCCTCTTGCTTTTGTTAGGTCTTTATTTTATGTGTCTTTCTCTCTTACCATCCTTACATAGAGCCCTCTTTCATGCCCACCACTGCCTCATCACTATCTGCCACAATTTGTGGCTTGCTTTTATGCCTCTCCCACCCGCTACTAGTGTCTCAGCTTCGTACACACAGGGATTTTTGTTTGCTTAATTTAGTGTTCATGGAACAGGGCTAAGAAGAAAAAAAGCATTCAACAAATATTTACTGAATGATGAAACCAAAGAATAGTGACATTTATTAGGTATATACTGATATACCACCTATGAGCCAGGTGCTATACGTATTGTTTCATTTTATTTTCAGAGGTTCATAAAGAGCACAGCCCTATAATTGCTCTCTCTATGAAACACAAGAAAACAAGCAGAAAGAGGTTAAGTAATTGAGTCCAGCCAGCCACTGTCACAATCATCCTAAGAACTTCTAACTACCCGCCTCCTAAATCCGTGTTCCTAACCACCCTACTTTTTCCTCCCCTTTGGGCCATACAAGTAAACAGGGTTATTAGGACTCACGCGGGAGAGAAAAAATTCTCACTGAAGGGGATCTGGAAAAGCTTCATCCAGGAGTTAGAATCTGATAGGGACTCTGGCATATGAGTAGGTTTCTGTTGAGTAGACTGAAAAGAGAATGGTACCGCAAGCAAGAGTAGAGGCGTGCGAGGCTGATAAGAACAACTCAAAATTTGTCCAGCAGGAGTGATGTGAGCAGGTGACCTTCTCATCCCCAAAGTCCTGGTGACTGTAAAACCAACTTCCTCTGGGACATTGGGTCACCCAAAGGGAAAATGACAGGTTTAATGGAAGGGAATATTGGTGCATGCTCTGGAGAAAAACTGAGAGTAAAAATGGGAAGGAATTTTGAGGCTGCAGGACCGAGTTGACTCGCTGGAAAACTTCATAGGCTTTTGCAAAGAAGACAGCAGGCAGGACCAGGGAAAGAATGCATGCCTGAATTTGGCAACCTCTTCCTCACCAGGCGTGCCAGGGCAGCCGGAGTAGAAGGAGACCAGTCAGATCTGGACTCTCCCGTCAGTGCCAGGCTCTGTGAAGTGGCTCGTGTCTCTTGAACTGGCATTTTCCTTGCCTGTGGCTCTGCAGTGCTTACTGCATCTGATGCCATCATCAGCTTCTCGGAGTGGGTAGAGGTCAGTCATCTTCCACCCCTTTTTATCCATAACCATTCAGGAGCCCAGGAAAAGGTCTGTCCTGGCTCCCTTTCACATTTCCCTAGCACCCCAAACTCCTCTTTCCTGAGAGTAGGACTGGAACTGCTTTTCTCTGGAGGGCCAGGGCTGTGGTAAGGGTCCTCTTAGAGTCTAGGCACCTTGGTTGCCTCTATTTTAACATTTTCATCACCTGATTTGAGAGTTCTGCACTTAATAATTCAGGGGAAAATCTTAATTTTTCTCTTTTATAATCTTGCTCTTACATGTTTACTAATGCATATTGGTCATACAGATGAATGGATTTAATTTTGGCAGATTTACTCATGCATATGACATACTTTAATCATTCCCCTATCACTCCCTTACTCCACTCTTCCCCAACCTTGTTTCACATTTTTTAGGGGGTGGGTTCAACTTGTATAGTGTATTCTGATCATATTCATGCTATTACTGAAGAGTTTTTCATGCTATTACTACAGAGTTTTTATTTAAGGGAAGTAGGAATGTGGTGTCCATGCGTATTTAAATATCTAAGAAAGATAACTGCAGGCTGACGAGTGATACCTATGGTTATCCATATAAACTGATGTTGGATAGAAAGAAAACAGTCAAAATAAAGCGTGTAATCCTTTCTTCCTCACTGTGATGCTCTTAACATCAAGTACCAGCCATACTGCCATCAGAGGTCCTCAGCACTTCATGAACTAAACTGTGAGGGCACTCAGGCCCCACACAATTCGTGGTTCAACTGTGATAAAAATTGTCCAGCTCCACAGAGAACCCACTCTCTCTCTCACACACACATACACACACACACACACACACACACACACAAACCCGTTTCTTCTTTTCAGCCTTTAGAACACACAAAGGAATTTTGTCTTGAAAATACAAATTCCACTGGAATCACTGACTTTGGTGCTTGAAAAATGGTTTGCCTCCTAGTTCCATCAGCAGTAAAGTCAGGCTTCTGGTATAGGTCGGAAAGCCAGAGGCTCACCTTTCTGGGCTTCAGCTCCAGCTTAGCACTAAGTAGGCAAGAGAGGAGACTGGCAGTCAGAGCTGAAGAAGCTCGTCGCAGGAGTGGCTGTAGTCTTGATATTAAGAACATTGCAGTAAGGAAGAAATGATCACATGCTTTATTCTGACTGGTTTGTTTTGTTTTTTTTTTTTTCTTTTTCTATCATGGAAATGGCTGGAGATCAGCCAGATTCGTCTCCTGTCCCACAAGGCTTTTGAGATGGGGAAGATGGATGGAGAACAAGGGGCTCTGGCATCATGTAAGTCTGCCTGGGCAGTGGGTGAGGGTATGGCCCAGAACTCTCCGCTCTTTTCCTCTTCTCAGCATTTCCTCCCTTATGTCAGCATCACTTATTGGGTTCAGAGAAAGCAGGATTTGAATCTGGATACATCAGTGTCTGCTTGTGTGAACAGGAGAATTAACTTCTAAAATGAAGTTTATTCATCTATAAAACAGGGAAACTTCTTTCCTGAAAAGTGGAGAGTTGCTATGGTGTTATGATAAAAACTTAGCTCAGTGTCTGGTATGTAATAGATCAATATTAGGAGCTGGAATTACATTTTCAGCTTCCTTTTCAATTTTCTTGCTCTTTCACTCCTTTCTTAATCACTCATTTCACACCTCAGCCTTGGCTCTCTGTCCCAACTGGGTAAACTGATATCTGATCTTATCTCTCCTTGGTTGATTTGTGAGATTGCCTGCCTCAGAGAACCATTTTTAGGAAATTAACTAGACTTGAAATCTAAAACCATCTCTTATTCACATGTCTTTAGCATTACTTTGAACCTGACCAGTACAAATTTTTTTTTTTCTTTTTTAAAGATAGATGTTTGGAGAGCTCACAAGCCCTCCTGGGCAACAAATGGCTTTTTGGAAGGAATTCTGTCCCAACTTAAGTGTAAATGAACCAGAAACATAGAGATTAAATTTCTCCTGAAACAGTTCTCGTTGTGGAAATTGAGGAAAAAGCAATTGCAGAATGTCTCTAGTTTTGCAGACCTACACACAGCTGGCTTTTCCAAAGGAAGCCTGCTGAGCTCCAGGGGGCCCCGCAGCCACTAGTGACATATTCTCCAGGTGGCTCATGGACGTGAGTTGAGGAGGGAGACAACTTTCACACCAAGTGCTCTTCCCACAAAACTCCTCTCTGGGGGTTTTGTTCTAACACTTTTCACCGTTATTACATTCAGTTCAGATAAAAGCAACACCAGACAAATGACAAAGGAAAAGCCATTAAGGGCTGAGCATAAGCAGTGACTGACAGAGAGGCTCTGCAACACCACTCAACAGCCAGCCCAGACAGGAAATTGGAGAGACTCAGTCTGAGTCTCAGCCTTTGGTCTGTCCACCCACATGCCTTGCTTACTTTCCTCTCATTGCTGTGACAAAATACCTGACACCCAGAATCAAGGAAGGGAAGGTTTATTCAGCTCACAGTTTGTGGAAGTTACAGTCCATAATCAACTGGCTCCAAGGCAGAGTGGCACATGGTAGGGGGCAACAGTTCATGGTGGTGGAAGAGTGCAAAAGCAATAAGAGCAAAAAGGAGGAGCAAGGGTAAGTAGCCTTCTTCCCTCACTTATATTGTATGCAAACTGTCCACGTCAGGGAGGGTGTAGCACTCACACCCATAATCCCAGCATTGAACTAACAATCAATCAAAAACTCTAAAAGCCCGTCCCATGACTGTATGATGCTTTGGGGGGGTGTCATACAGACACAAACCATAATACCACACCATTTCTGTGCCCAGCCCCAAGCAGTGCCTGGGATACTCTGTGGCTGGAGAGGAGACTGGTTATTGCCTAGGACAAGTGAGGCTGCCCTCTGCTTGCTTCAAGGTGGACACCTGTGAAGTGTGAGTCATAGCCTGTGGACTAGGAATTCACTGAGTGTGTGGTCAGGAGACACAGTGTGAAGACCAGGCTCGGCAAACCATGGAAAATGAATGCATTGCCGCCCGTGTCTTTTATCCTGCTGAGTTTCAGTCTGAGTATAAAATCATGCTGGCATTTTGTCTTTTCTTGGGATGGTGCACAGGGATACCCAGTAGGGCTTTTTGCTGAGATACACTTGCCACACAGCTTGGTCATATAGGAACCCTGCATCACTGGACCTTAGGACATTACTGGTTAAATAGTTCTTGAATATTCATGAGGTTAGTTCTCTTATAGGAAAAATTGGGAAACTACAAAAATAAATAAAAAACAACCAACACACACTAGGACCATAATTAAATCATATTGCTGCTTTTTAAAAGTACAAAATCTCTGGCCATCATGCAAGAGTTTTTATCCCAGTTCCACATTTTAGTTGTGTGAACTTAACCTCTTGGTGATTTTGTTTTTTCACCTTTCAAATAAACACAAGGATGGGACCTACCTCACAAAGTTTCTATGAACATTCAGGAAGCTGAAAATGTGAAGCCCAACACACTATAAAACCACTAAATGATAGCTATGGTTGTGCATCATCCTGTGGTTACACTACAGTTCCATTTTACTAGTGCTTTTCTGTCTGGGGAGATTTTGAGCCTAGGGAACACATGACAATGTTTGGAGACATTTTTGTTGTCGAATTTAGGTCAGGGGAGTAGTACTTGCACTTAGTGAATAGAGACCAGGAATGCTGTTAAAGATCCTGCAACGCACAGGAGAGTCTTTAGTAACAAATAATGAAAAATGCCAATAGGGGCCAAGGTCCAGAACTCATGCATTAGATTCATGTCTGTCTTAGTTACTTTCCCATCTATGGGACACAGTACCTGACGCTCACAACTTAGTGGAAGACAGATTTATTTTGGTTCACAGTTTTTAGAGGATTCATTCCAGAGTTGGTTGACTCCACGTCAGGACCAGCAAGGTGGAAGAGTCTGGTGCAGGAAAGCTGTTTACAACATGACAGCCAGGAAGCAGAGAAGAAAGGAGAGGCTGAGGAGGAAGATACACACCAGGTCTGATCCCCAGCCACCCACCTTTCCCAACCAGGCACCATCTCAAAACAACATGTTCAGCTGTGGATTAATCCACTGAGGAGCACCTCCATGACCCAACCTTCTCCAAAAGCACCTCTGAACACACAAGGCTTCTAGACACTTTGGATCTAAACCCCAACAGCATCCATACTGAGACAGATCCCACCCCATACTTGCTCACCTGGACTTCAGATCCTCCTCAGGGTCTGTCTCACAGAGGTTCTTGAGTGTGTGTCTCACACATGCTTAGTAGCACAGCTCTTTCTGTTTCAGTGTCCTTACCATGAGTGCTGCCCGCTGGGAGAGGCCCCTTCTGTGGGCACAGTAACCCTGCACTGGTGCCAGCTGAGTGGAGTTTCAGGGAGGAGAGGTCAGACTCTTCCCCCGTCTCAGTTACAGAGGCTTTGAAAGGTCAAAATTGGTGCCAAGATGCTGGAGATGTTTTACCAACACAGTTCTCCAGCCTCTCTCCCTGACCTCTATCTTGGTTGAGACTCAGAATGATAGTTTCTGGTTGGATCTTGAACTAGAGTCTATGTTTTTGAAATCATCCCCATTTTCTTTCCCCTCCATCTCTTTGAATATCTCCCCTCTTAAAATGTTATTGTCTTCCTTGAGCCAAAATCATACAGGTCTCATGCACATCCGCTCAGCCTTATCAGCTCAGACAAATAGATTTTCAGGGGCAGCAAGCTGAAGATATCCATATCTCAGCAATATTCTTTACACCACTCTCAAATGTGTGGATATATAATTTTTAAAACACCATTGTGGTTTTATCATCCACATAGAGGCCTAGATCTTTCACCACACAAAATGTTATCAACACAGTTTATTGAAATTGTCTTCTGTATCACAATAAATTGACTATATAGAATCCCACTTCACTGCTATATATTTTGGGGTCCATTCCCCTTTTAATAGCAGTGGACATTTTTAATATTAAAATTATAAATGATGCCTTACTACACTGTAAAAGCAGTTTTACTGAGTTCTTTAAGGATAAGTTTCTAGAATGTGATTTAAGCTTTTTGATACATACGAATGGTGCTTAACTGGCAATGGTATAGATACACCTTCAAAACACCTATCATAAGCTGAAAATATCCTAAGTGAAAAATGCCCTACTTAGTACACTAATCTACTAAATATCACTGGTTAGTAGCATAGTACACTGTAAAGTACCGGTTGTTTCCTCTTGTGATTCTGAAGTTGCTGAGGAGCTGTAGCTTGCTGCCAGTGCCCTTTGAGAGAGTACTGAACTGTTTATCACTGGCCTGGGAAAAGATTAACATTCCAAATGTGATGTACAGTATCTCCTGAATATGTATCAGTTTTGCATATGGTAAAGGTGAAACATCATTAAGTTGAACCATCATATAGTGGGGGCTGTCTACATTTTAGAAAAAAGTTGGGATGGTTCATTTCATGTGTCATGATGGCTGAGCCACAGGACACCCAGACAGCTGATAAAATGTAGTTTGTAGTGTGTCTTTGAGGGTGTTTCTGAAATAAGTTAGAATTTGAACTGGTGAACTGAGAATATCAGGCGGTGCTCCCCAGTGCGAGAGGGCATCATCCAGTCTGTGAGGGACTGAAAAGAATAAAAAGGTCGAGGAAGGTTGAATCTGTTCTCTGTCTGACTGCGGGAGCTCAGATGCACATCTTCTCCTGGGTCCTGTGGGATGTTTTGAGGTTCAAATTATCATAAGGGAAGGCAGCCTCTCAGGCAATATACTTCAAGAGCAAGAGTTACAGGGTAAGCAACCAGAGCTGGAGCCCAGTGTTGGTACCCAAGAGAAGTGAGGAAGAGCCTCTCATTATACCGGTGGAATTTATGGGGTATGGAAATGTGGGCCTCAGGTTTGAAGAAGGGAGACAGGGTAAAAGGGTCATTGGAAGGCTTCTTTGATAGTCCCTAGAAAGATTCTGAGGTCTTCAGACCTGAACTGGAATCTACAGCATTAGATTTCTGGCTCTCAAGTCTTCCAGATGTACCAGCTTTAGTGGATCTCCACATGTAACATGGCAGCCATCATAATCATGTGAGCCAGTATTCTCCAGAGAACCCCAACTAATATGAAAGACATTAAGGAATTTTTCTTAGGCACCTGTGCATGCTAGAACATTGGCACAGCTCTGAAGTACATTAAAATAGCAATCTCATATCCAGAATGACTGGAAAGAAAACTACTTCGGTTTTGGAACATTCTACCTGGGTGAGACTTTCCATCTCCAAATATCACAGGTGGGAGGACTATTTCTAAACATTTAACAGTAAATTACACAGAACAGAATTCCATCTTCCTTTGATAACTTAAAAGGCACTCAAGTACTTCAGGTCATTATTACAACTTCACTTCTCAATGTAGGGTTTCAGATGACATGTAGAAAAGTTCTTTGTAAGTGGCAGAGAATTTATGGATATGTAAAGGTTTGTTATTTCAGTTTTCAAATGAGGAAAAGTTGTATTGACCAAATCCATCAAGGAATGACATATGAAAGCTTCTTTTTGGGGTAAGATTCTGAGAGTAACTTGTTTACATGTCATTTACCTCTTCCTCATAAAAGGAAATAAAGGATATGTAAAAATCCCTGCTTTAGCTTTTGATGGTGTTTCAGATGAATGTGCTTTACTATAATTTTAATACCTCAAAATATTGTTCAGTCATGAATTTTCCCAGTATCCGCTAGCGATAAAAATGAGAAGAATAATAATAACAGAGAAACATAACCATATGGGAAAATGTATTTCCTATATTTTCCTGGTGGAGTGAGTGAGTGAAGAATCTAGAGGTAGATCCAGCATTACGTCTAAAGAGCTCTTGTCTACTTGGCCTTGGGTAAGAAAATTTTATTTTCTGAAACATGTTTTCTTCATAGACAGTGAAAAGGTAGTGATTTCTCAGATTCCTTTAAGATTTATAATGTCTATGGTTTTATTACTTGGCTCACTTCTTGGGAAGGATTTGAAATGATGTTCTGTTGTGTTCTTGAAAAATTCTTGAGCTAAAGAAAGCTATTTTTCTCAGATAAAAAGATTTTGGTGGGATTTTTCCCAGTGTCCTGGGATGTTGGCCAAAACTGAGAACAATGGGTGAGAAATAACTTTTCACTGTACAGAAAGGCCTGAAAACATCTCGCTGATGATATGCAAAGTAAGAAGCACCTACCAGCTACCATCAATACTATCATCAAGGTCCAGCAACCCAGACAGCTGGGCTTTGTCTGGAGAGGAACGTGATGGCACCAGTGACTCCAGAGTCTTGTCTTCTTCATCTACCCCACTTACCCAGCTTGAGCCCAAGATACCCAGACTGGAGGAGTGGCCGAGAACGCAGCTCCTCAAGCTCCTCCCTCACCAGAGGTGCTTGATCCCTGTATAAGGCTTGAGCCAAAGAGGAAAAAGAAGTAAGAGATCATATTTGAAGTGGAAGTTTCACTGTTAGACTTCATTGGCCTTTAGAATACCAAAAAAGGAGCAATAATTAATGGAATGACCCTGTTTATAGTGGAAAGTGAAGAGACCCTTCAGAATCTGCCTGAACTTTCATGATCATGTGGGAAAATGGGGTATAACAGCATGTTTCATGAGTGACAGACTCCACCAAAGTCAGAATGAAAATAACTTCAGTCTGCAATTAAGTATGTGCTTTAGGATCACGTTTTTGGCTGTGTGTTTTATAGCTGGAAAAACTGAGGCATGGACTATAATTCTTTATCTAAATACACTATCTGCTTCTCCTGTCACATGTCTTAAAAATATGTGGTTGTTTTTTCCCAGACTTTTTTTCCTGTATTTTCTGACTACCTTCAATTTCAAAACCAAATTATCATTCTAAAATGTTAATTTGATAGTATATAAAAATCAGTAAATCTCATTTCTTCATTAAATATGCAGTTGCTCCCCTCAGATGAGCAGGTTCCACATCTGAAGATTCAACCAATTAAGGACTGAAATATTTGGAAGAAGATTCCATCTGTACTGAACACATACACACAGGTTTTTGCCCTTATTCCCTAAATAAAACTATATAACAACTATCTATGCAGCATTTACCTTCTGGTAGGTATTCTAAGTAATCTAGAAATGAAAAATGTGCAGGAGGAAATGTGCAGGAGGAAATGTATAGACTACATGCAAATACTGTGCTATTTTATATAAGGCATTTGAGCATCTATGGATTTTGGTTTCCATGGGCATCCTGGAACTGTTCCTCTGAAGATACCAAGGGACAACTATATAGAAAGGGGCTGGCTTATGACACCTGTTCATGAAAAAGTAATGTTGTATTTTAACCAAAGGATGCTTACATTCAGTGAAGTGTTACTTTGGATATATAAAAATCTTAACAAGAAATGAATATTCTTTCTTTAGTTAAGCTTGCATTAGCTATAGAGAAAGAAATGCATGCTTTTCAAAGAAATAACTTTAAAAATCTGGCTTTTGGAAAGTTACGGCCTTTGAAGACAGACAAATCTGCTTTAAATTCTTGCCTCTATTACTATCCATGTGACGTGGGGAAAATCATTTAGTCTCTCTGGAGTTCAGTTTTCTCATCTGTATAATGGGACTCCTGAAATTTACTCTATCTGATGTTGTGTGAGGATTCAATGGAATCACATGTCATAGATTGCTGTAAGGAATACAATCAATAAATTTAAGTTCCCTGCCTTCCTCCTTCTGCTCCTTGCTTCTAAGCACAGGTTTGCCTAATTTCTATTTATTAGTGTGTAAAATATATATGGACCATGCAGTCCTATTTTACTGAACTGCTTTTTATAATCATAGATATAATCTGTAATCTTTGCTACAAGTTAAAGAGGAGCTTAATGAAATGTTTCTTTACCTTACCTCCAATCCCGAACTCCTAAAATACCCAGTGTGGACAGTGTGGGTGGCAGGAACAACGGGGACACTCTTTTCCACTTTTTCTTCACTCCTGCAAACATCTTTTACACATTAGTCTGAAAATTGCTGTTTCTTAGATGGAGACAACTTTCTACACCAGAATGCGTGTGGTGAATGGCTCAAGAAGAGTTTAATAATAGACTGTCAGTGTAGCTTCTGAGGCAGGACTCAGGTGTTCTGAGTAATTTCTTTCCCTCTGGGCATTTGCCTTTGTGAGTAGGATATAAGCTATTTGTTGGACTGGAAACAGTTTGTGATATCACCCTGCAGCCTCTTCCTGTTTAGAAAAAGTCCAGTCTCTTGCTCCCTAGAAAGTCACATGTCCCATGTCAGACACTGTCAGTCTTTCCCTCCCATCACTCCTTATTACCTAAGGGTGTTGGCTGAGATCCCAACATCTTCATCTCCTAGGGGGCTGGAAGCTCAGGCAGCTTCACTCTCCTCTCTCCTTCCCCAAATCTCTCCATCTTTGTCATCACCTTTTAGAAAGATGTTGCTCAGTAAGTCTCAGGACTGTCTGTTTTAGCAAAAGCATTTAGAAACTTGGATTCTAATACTGATGACATCAGTGTCACAATGGAAAAAAATCTCTGTCTCTCCTGATGCTGTACCGAGTGCAATGTGAGCTTATACATGGAAGTTGGGGGTGTCATTTTCACAAATTCTTTAGAAACTATCATCTCCTGTGACTTTCTGGAACATAATAAGGACATGATGTCTGTGAAGTAATTTCTTCTTGATTTTCTTTTGAATAAGTGAGTAATTCTGCTGTACTTCCTCTGCACCAAGCATATGTGAGGCAAATTTTACATACTCTCTTATCTAATCTTTACAACAACCATTTTTTTACAAGGAAAATCATGTTCAAGAATGTTAGGTAGTGGAGCATGGTGGTACACACCTGTAATCCCAGCACTCGGGAGGCTGAGGCAGGAGGATCATTGTGAGTTCGAGACCAGCCTTGGCTACAAAGTGAGTTCAAGACCAGCCTGAGTTGCATAGCGAGACCTTGTCTCAAAAAACAACGTTAGGTACATTTTATAATGTGTCATAATGGAATTTAAACATAAAACCATCTTCCTCTGATGGAATTTAAACATAATCCATCATACTCTGAAGTATGTGTTTTGATCTAGGATTGTGTTATAGTGGTAGAAGGCAAAAGTATTGGAGAAAATTAATGTAGACAGAATAAGCTAGGTCTTTGCATCCCAGTCCCCAAGGGCAGGGGTGTAATGAGAAGTTGCCTTTGTATACATAGTGGGACAAATGAAGTGTCTGGTAAGGATAGTGATGTGGTTCATATTTGTCATATACTCTTGCTGGGTAATCAATTTCAAAGTCAATAGAATATTTTATGTGATGAAACTGTGACAACATTATTTCCCTGATCATCTTTAGGAAATGTCAATATCTTTTGGGATTTGGGGATCAGAGAAGTTCAGAAACTCAAAAGTTAGCAGGACATGGCGGTGTAGGGCTGATACCCCAGCACTCTTAGAGGCTGAGACAGGAGGATCACAAGTGCAATCCCAGTCCAGGCAAATTAGCAATTTAGGATTACCCTGTCTTAAAATTTTAAAATTCACTGAAGGGCTAGGGATGAAGCTCAGTGTGCAGGTCTGGGATTCAATCCCCAGTGCTCACGGCACTCCCCACCCCCATCCCATCCTACACAAAAAGGGTAAAAGAATAAGAGTTCTTTTCTAGTATTTTTTTTTTACCTGATTCTTAATTCTTTTTTCTTCTGCCCTTGAAATGTGTCACAGATCATCTGTTTAGAACCCACTAGCGATGGGAATCTCAATTGAACATGACAGAAACAAGGAACCAGACATGTAAATAGACAATTACAATAAAATTTGCATAATGCTATAAAAGTGCTACATATAAGTTACTATGGAAATGTAGCAGAGGGGCCTGACTTGGAGGGAAGGGTATCAAAAAAAGCTTCCAAGGGAAAATGACATTGTGTTGGCTCTTGAAGGAAAAGAAGCAAGCCTGACAGATAAGGGGAAGAGCAAAAGAGTGAATGGAGATCATTCAAAAGCCAGAAAGCACCAAATCTTTGGCAAGCAGGTGGACTCTTTGACAGGTGTCTGCTTGTGGCTGGGGGAGTGCTGACACAGAAAGCAAGGCCAGGCTGGAGATGTCTGTCTTATGCTGAAGAGCTGGAATTTCATACTGAAGATGAAAGGGGGTCTTCGAGGACAGTTATGGGATTGTCAGTGTAGCTTCTGAGGCAGGACTCAATCCAATCTGGATGTGGAAAGGGCTAGTGTCTTCCGGGAGATCACAGGAAGTTGGTCCAGGGCCTCACAGGGAGGAGCAGAGGGTGGGGATGGATAGCAGGAGAGTCCACTGCTATTTCTCAGTTACCATTAATATAATTTTATGATAATGTGGTTAGCATACTGAAGGGGAAAAGCCAATGACACTGCCCAGTAAAGAATGTGTGCAGAAGTGGAGTGAGGGCTGCGCCATCCCTGGAAAACCTTAGCTGTAAAGTGATTTTTCTTGAGTTGACCTTAAACTACTACTCTTTATTGTTTGGTACTGGGAATTGAACCTAGGGTCTTTTCACTAAGCTACATATCCAGGCCTTTTAATTTTTTTCTTTTATTTTGAAACAGAGGAGGCTCAATAAGTCAAGAAGATTCCCAGATCCTCCTGCTTCAGCCTCTTAGAATGCTGGGATTAAGGACATATACCACCAGGCCCAGTTTGCACTATTACCCTTTAACTTCCTCAAGTTTGGTCCTAGACTCTCTTCCAACACAAATAGAGCAATTAATATTATTTTGTAGATTACTAAATTGCAAATGAATAGAGACTCATTCTGATAAACTACTTAATGAATGTTTTTAGATGTTTTTCTCTATCTATCTATCATCTATCTATCTATCATCTATCTATATTCACAACTGTACTCCTTTGAGCTCCTAGAAAAACCCAGAGTTACAAAACTCCAAGGGTTCTTTCCCATGATATATGTAACATCTGAAGAATATTGATATTAACATGTGAACTTGTGAGATTTTCTAAGGAAGAAGTAAATACAAGTTCAGCAGGCGCATGCACACTGAGCAGAAACAGACTTCCTATGAGAAAAGTAATTGTGCCCCAACTTTCCCCTCCACCCACTGGCCTTTCATTGCCATTTATCCCTGCATAATGAGGAGGAGGCTGACTGCAGTATCGATATAATGCTCCTTGCCTCGCAAAAGCCCTTGGGATAAGAGAATCAAATATAGAATTTGCTGAAGGGCACAAATATCAGCAGTATTCAGCTATCCAAATCCAACCTAATGACATTCCGTTCCAGGGAGTCTGAGATGTCAGAGATGCCATTCAACCTCAGTGACAATTGTTCCTACTTTCTTTTCTTACCCAGATTTTTTCCCCCACAGGGAGGCTATCTTTTGACACGGTCAGTTACAAACCTTCACTGAAGGAAGAGACATGAAGAATGAAGTGGTTTTGTGTTAATGCACAGCTTGGGGACTTCATGCCAATGCCTGCCTCTGCCAGTGAATCAAGGAATCTGTGTGGATTTAAGATGCACAGCCATTCCTTCCTCCCTGGCAGGGCCTTACTCCTACGGCAAAGTTGCAGCCAAGTCTTATTTTAAAAGTTTAGGAGTTTCTGTAGGTATTTATCATTCTTACTTTGAGCTAGTTTTGTTTTTAATATATGAGCAGACATGTTGTTTAAATACAATACAATAAAGTTTAAAAAAAATGTTGTAAAACAGCATCTGAGGATGAAGACTTGATAGGGTAAAGGCATTTTCATTTTGCTCTCCTTCCTCTTAAACTTCACTGAGTCACTGATATTCATTTTTTTAAAATGAAATACTTAAAATGTGGGGAAGCTCCTTCTGTGATGAACAGATGAACTTAACACAACCTGTAAAATGTATTCCATGTAATAATATTAATTCTGGGTTAAGATGCTGGCCTACAGGAAAACCAAACACACAAGACTTTGTAAAACACAGGCAATTTATACCTGACTCCACACCTCCTGGTTAAAGAAATTTCCCTGTGGACTTTGGGTGAAAGAGAGTGAAAAAATGGATTGCAACATGGGATTCCTGTGATTTAAAGGAGATAATTCTCCCTCTGTGATGGTCAAGCTTAATTAATTGTCTACTTGACTGTCTTGGAAGGGGGCTAAGGAATTAGTAAAACACACTTCTGGGTGTGTCTGTGTGGGCCAGGAGGTCTTACTTTGGGTACTGTATCAGGTGTTCTTCCCCTGCTCTGCCTTCCAGTCACCGTGAACTAAGCAGCTTGGTTGCACTATGGTAGTTCTGCCTTGGAACTAGCCAACCATGGACTGAATACCCTAACACTCTAAGCTAAATTGTGGTAGGGTTGCTCCTGATATGTGGGGATGGGAACTTTTTACAGTGTAGCAATATCAGCCTCTGTGTAGGAATGTGTAGTTGTGATGTAACTCTGTAGCATAAATCACACCCAACCAGAATGTTAGTATATACCCATATAATGGAGACAAAGACATAAAAGTTGTATAAGAGGATTTAACTAAGCCATGTTTTGCACTCAACCTTTGGATAGGAATCTACTGAGTGAGTGCTGGCACAGATAAAGCTGTTTCCTGGGGAAAAGATCTTGGTGTCCTGTCTTTCTCTGTGAAAATCTTGCAACATTTCTGTAGGCTTCTGGCTGGGATTTGGAGACAGTGTTTTTCCACATCCTTTGTCACTGGAATCTGAAACTTGGAAAGCCAGGAGAAGTGATTTTATCTGGAGCCGGTGAACCATTTGATGTCTAGGGGACGTTGGCCCCTTCTGATATGCCAAGAGGAGAGCTCCAGATGCACACTAGAATCCAGAGACCCAGGAACCAGTGCAGGGAGGGCCACCCACTAGATGTAGGAAGACCTAGGTTTAATTTGGTAGTTGTAGTGGTTGATTGATTGTGTCAACTTGAGAAGTTTAGAAGCTTAACTAAGTTGGCTCAGAAATTCTACACCCTAGGCTGGGGCAGGGTCTGCACCCTCTGGGGCAGCTGTCTGCAGCCTAGAATATAGAGGACCCATTCTAGGGTGGCTCATTGCCTGGATGGTATAAAGGGAAATGTGGAAGGATAAACTGGCTTCTGTTCCTCTGAGGAGCTCCAGTCTTCACTTTCAGCTTAGATGTCATCTCCTGGCTTCTAGTCCAGACTCTTCAGCTTCCACCTTAGATCCTTCAGCCTCTTGGTATAGACTCTTCAGCCTTCTATTGCAGACTCATTTGCCTCCTGATACAGACTTGCACGAAACACTGCAGTGAGCTCCAGACCTTGGACTGAACTCTTCAACCTCCAGTGTGCAGACACTCTCTGCATACTTCTTCATCCAACTCTGTGGCTGACCATCATAGACCTATCTTGTAATTTCTTGTACATTTGTATGTCTTATATCTGTTTCTCTAGTGAAACTCTGATACAGTAGTCCTGCCTTTAAAGAGGCAGAAGGGAAGACTGCCTCCTGGAGTTGCCAGAAGTTTCACTGAAACTGAAACCAAAACATTCAGCAACTAGGAGGCAGACTGGAGTGCCAGAGTTGCCTGAGTAGTTCCACAAAGAATGAGGCCGCAGCCCCAAGGAGCTGGGCACTGGGAAATGGACTGGAGTCACTGTGTGTTTGCCTGTGAACTATACAGACAGAGGGAAGATTCTGACCTGACTACAGGCCTGAAGTGAGTGTTGAATCCCAATCTGCTGCTGTGTGGTGATCCTCATACAGCTAAGGGCAACAATAGGCTCCTGGGAGCTCTGCCAGTATGAAGAGGCACCTGAAATATCTCAGAGAAGAGAGTGGCCAGAGACGGAAGAAGTGAGCGTGTAACCCTTGCAATTAAAACTCTTCCCCTTTCCTCGTCCCTCTCTGTGCAAGAAAGTTATGTGTTAGGGGGAGGAAATGGGTGGAAAGCAGAGTAAACTGACTCTCCTAGAAGTTGTGTAAAAGAATTTTTAAAAGGGATATTCAGGTGACTATGGTGTTAAGCAGACCCCCAGAAAGCTCTGGACTTACTGCGAAGTTGATTGGTCATCATTTGGGGTGGGATAGAGGGCTCAGTTTTTAGGGAGATGGAGCCTTGGGCTTTGGGAATGGACAGCAAGACATCTCCAAGATTTCTCAGTGCACCAGAGATTGAGTCTCCAGCTTTTGGGACAAACAGAGTGGGAAATAAATGTGCTTCCCAGTTAGGACAGGTTAGGGAATTAGGGGCTCAGGGAATGATATACCACCTGATAGTCCTCTTGGATTGATGGTAAGTACTTGGGGAAACAACTCATGGACAAAACACAAAAAGAAAGGTAAAACTGATAAAGTATTCTTGTTTCATTTGGCCACAAACCCCATCCTCACCTCACCCATCTTCTGGTCAAAGTTTGGATAGGATGAGGACTGGGTATGTCAACTGTTGATTGAATTTGTTAATGGTAAAAAGACCAGGGTCTCAGCAGGAGACAGATTATGTGCTGTGTTTGCAACAGGGACAGGTTGTCCTCTTTTCTCTAAAACTTTGGGGATTTAATAATAAAGAGAGGAGCTCCTGTCCCCTGAATCCTCTGGAATCCCTACCCCAAGCCTATAGCCCTTAATACCCCTGAGCAATGGCTCCACCTTGACTGGAGCCTACATCAGCTGAGAAGTGCCCAGCTCCTGGTGCCATGGCTGCAGCTGCAGCGGAGAGAAAGACCACCCTTTTTCTTGGCTCAACAGAAAATGAGAAAGGTACAACTCCCCATGTCCCAGTAAAAACAGAAAGTCAACCATAAAATGTTTGTGCTGTGATTTGAGAGCCAACCCAGAGTCACAATAACAGTCCATTACTACAAATCTTGGCTAATTGGTAAATTTGCTTTTGGCTTTCAATTTAAATTGTTATTTTTGTGTTTAATTAATATGGTTAAAACTTTTCTTACAGATTGTAAATTCTTAAATTACAATTACAGAGTTAACTTGTGCTTTTCTCTGCTTTCTGTAGGTGTTAAAATAAGAGTACTAATTCAAGGTTGCTTGAAAGTCTGTTGACCACCAGTCAAATTTTAAAATCTTACAATCTGAGAACAAAAGAGAAAGAAGAAAAGTATAACAAAAACTATAGAAAAATAATTTTAAATTAAAAACTGGGCTAAATATAAAAAGGAGGAATTCAGACCCTTTTAATTTTTTTCTGTTGGTTACCAAAATGGTAGGGTGCTGGGGAGAAGAGCCTAGTGCTTCCCACCATGTGGGAGAGGGGAGAGGAGGAACATGGTCTGGTTTCCTTGATGTGTGATCTATAGTTAAATTGAAAGTTGTTTTTTTTTCTCTCCAAAGGTAAATTAGAAAATAAAAAGATAAATCATCAAAGTTCTTTCTCCCTTCTCCTGACTTTGATTATAATTACTTATGATAAGAGGTTTTTCTTTGCCACATAGTTACTAATGTTAGTTTATTACAAGAAATGTCTATGCTAATTGGTTACCCCCAAAAGTTCTGACTAGTCAACTTATTATGAACATCCAATAGGTTATTATAGCTATAGCTCAACTTGACCAATATTTCTAAGAGTGCACTCTGATCTAAAAGCAATTGTTTGTGTGTCTGTGTCTTTTTTGTTTATTGGTTTAAAGTACATAAAGAAATTTTATTTTTCTAAAAAGATAAAACCCAGTTATCTAGGGTTTTAGAAACAGCTAAGTCCACTTAAAAGGTTAAAGGTTGAGAGTTAGGAGACTTCAAAGTCACATGAGACTTACAAACAAAAGTTATAGAGTCCAAGAACATAAAGATCTGAGAACAAAAAAGGTTGTGTATGATTTAAACTATATATGATTCTATACTTGAATCTTAAATTATATGTTCTACTTAGGTCACCTTATAAATAAATAGACACGATATTAGCTCTAATGCTTATGGTTTACTTAGCTTAACACTAGACTAATTTAAATCAGTAGATAATAATGAAGATCCGTGACATGTTTCCATCCAGATTGCTAGATGAACTAGATAACCAAGATAGTGTGCAAAATTAACTTCATAACTGCAGTGCCTACTGTGTTTGTGTGATAACTTAAGAGCTTTTCCTTGGTCAAAGATATTGTTAATGTTAACTGTTATGAGGAGTCATGCAAAACAATGTTAAAACAAAGTCATCTAAAGCAACTGTTAAGGTAACTAAGCAGGAACTCCTTGAACTTGGAGAACCACTGGACAAAACTACTCTCTGTGATTGAAAGAACAGTTGCCTAAACCAAAATTTGTCCAATTTCTTCACTGATGGTGGCTTGTCCAGTTTTCCAGGGTCTTATGGAGCCACACCCTAAAAGTTATTAAATACATTATTATGATATACTTAATCAGGTTATAAATACAAGGTTAAACACTCTATCTAAAACAATAAAGTTTGCTGATTCAGATGCTTTTGCTTCAGTTTACATCTATTGACTTTGATTGCATATGAGATACACTTGCATTTGGGTAATCAGTCTATATACGATCATTAACACTGTTTCCTAAATTTATAATTTGTAAGAATTCTAAGGATGTCCTTTAATTCTTGTGGATACAGAACTGACAAGAATTCTGTATAAACCTGTTGAAAAATCTAAATTGTGCCTTAAGAGTAAAATTAAGTAAATGTATGTAAAGATTTGTATATAGCTGTGAAATTAATTATTCTTAACCTCATGGTATATTAAATAACTTTTTGCTTTCCCCAAGGATATGGGTCTTCTTAAGATCCAGGACTTGCAAAAGATATTTTATCATGTTGGTGACCCCCCAGAGTATAATTGTTCATGATGAGAGACTTTTTTGGGTTTATGATTATGTGATTGTTATATAATGATAGTTTGAGGTGCCTACACGTTATACAGTTGCAGCAAGGGTCATTTTAATGATTATAAATTATGCATTAATAACCTTAGGAACCTATAAAAGTATATCTATAAAACAAGCAAGCACATTCTACTTAAATTCTATTCTGGTTACAAAAAATGGTTAACAGATAACAAATTATGTACAAGTTTCTGTATGTCACTTGATATCTTGTAAATGGATAAAGATAACTGACTAAAGAGTCAGTTTATACTAAGATAAAAATTTAAATGTGTTACAGAAATAATAACAAAAATCTAATGATTCTAATATAATGATGTCATCATGATTGTGATAATGTGTTATGTTGTCTTTGAACTCAAGCTGTCTCTATAAAAGTTTATAACTGTTTTCTGTTAATATTCGGCAAAAAATTCAACCTCTAAGACAACCACAATTGGAAAGAAATAATATTGCCTTAATATTGGTCATACTATATATTTCAAGGTGTTTGATATCTAGATAAGATCATAATATTAAGCCTATTGCCCTCATTGCAATCCTGGTTTAACATTCCTGTGTGTTCAGCAACTGAGGTTTAAGGACCAGAGCTGAAAAGGTAACTGGGCTAAGAGGACAGCCAATATTTTGGCTCTGGCCCTCCAAAGTCAACAAGATCCCAGAATAGAAGGGACCTACCTTACAAGATCTTACAATTCTGGTAAGTCAACCAACTTCCTGATCAAGGAGATTGTTAGATCCCAAAGAACAGGTGCAGTGCACTAAAACAGAGGGTCACTAAGGATAGAAATATTTTCTCTGCTTCCACAGGAAGCTACATGGTCAAGTGAGACCATGACCCATCCTGGTGGCTGACACTGACAGAAGAGCTGTGTGGCTCTACACATCATTCCACAAAAAACCCCTGGGAAGCCTTCATGGACTTTGATACATAGCAAAAATAAGAAGGTTAATGTTGATCTATTACTGGTCTCACTTTAACTTAGTTTTAAACACCCAGCAGAAAGCATAACCAAAGATACAAAGTTGTAGTAATGTAGACTTGACATAAACAGGTTACTTCAATGGCTGATCCCTTCTGGCATTTTCCAGCCACACTGGGAAACAGGCCTAAGAGCCAGCTGGTTACAGAAGAAAGAATGAACTGCTCATAGAGTTTGAAGAAAGAGTAGGAAGATAGGAGAGGAAGGAATTATAAGAAACTGTGGCCCTGTCTTTCATCAAAGCATACAAGCAGGAGCACCTCTATCTCAAACTTTAGTTCACCCCAGGCTGCTCTCTTCCACCCCCACATCAAGGTTGCAGTTGTTATGGTCATGAGGAATGTCTGCAGCTTGGACTCCGGGAACGCCGCATGCCAAGAACATTCAGTTCCCAATGTCCCCAACCCCCTTGAGCAGCAACATTTCAGGTTTTTCCCTTTTGAAATTCTCTATGGGTGACCACTTCCTCTTATTAAGGACATAAAAGGGGATATAAAGGAGCTTGGGGACTTCATTCTGAAACAACAGATGCAGGTGTTAGACTCAGCCTTAGCCCCCTGACACCAATGATTAAGGAACAATCTGTGAGTTTTACCACAGACACTCACTCTTTCAAGCCAGAGGATACTCTGTGGTTAAAAGAATGGAAGCTCTTCTGGAGGGGCCTGAAGGCTCTCCCAAGGGGCCCAGTCACTGTTACGCTATCCACCCTCACCTGCAGCAAACGTGGATGAGATAATCCCCCCAGCACTCACCACAGTAGAATAAAGCCAGCATCTTCAGATTGGGAATGTGTCTCTGACTTCTCAGCACCATGTAATCTGACCATCTGGAAGAAGCAGACTACAACCTCAGGAACACCACTGAAAGAGGACAGCCCTGCTCTACTCACTCTGAGCCTGAATAATCTATGCTCAGCAGAGGCCTGAAGATGCCACTGACTGGTGACCTAGACAAACTGCACCCTTTTGTGAATGTAATGTACTGCTGCCCCTGGCTTTTAACTGTATTTGGGTCTTTAGGCTTGCTTTTTGCCATAGCCCTAGCAGCAACCATAGCCCAGACTCTGAAGGTCTCTTCTTGCTATGTATGTGGGGGAATCATCATGGGGTATCAGTAGCCATGGGATGCTAGAAAGTTAGCTCCCCATGAACTTTACACTGGCACAGGGTACCCCAGCTCTGCCTCAGGGGTTTGGCTTTTTAAGACTTCAGCAATTGGAAGAAACTGTCTTGTCATGGGGAAGACAGTTCAGTATCTCTGTAGTGAGCTAATGTGCCTGGGTCAAAGGTCATACAAGTCAATCACTAGAAAGACCCAATGGTGGGGGATTCCCTGACCACTTTGAACCTAACCCTCAACTTGTGTGATCTAAGGGGGCTTGGGGTGATGTTAATGCAGACATCAACTGGCAGACTCCAAAGAGACTATATTGGATATGCAGAAAAACAGCATGTGTTGTACTTTCCCCAAACTAGTCCTGGCCTTGTGTATTAAGGATGACCCGCCCATCTTTCTTTCCTTTTTTTTTTTTTTTTTAAATCCGTCTTTCTTTCTATTCCCACTTGCCAGGGGAGACTATCTGAGTGTCCAAGTATATAGGGACAGGGGGACCCATAGAAGATGACTAACCCTACAAACTGGTAATTGGAAAGACAATGAATGGCCCCGAGTGCATAATTCAGTATTATGGTCCTACCACCTAGACAGAGGATGGGTCCTGGGGCTACTACATCCCTGTTTATGTGCTAAGTCTGCATAATTAGACTGCAAGCCATCATGGAAATTATAACTAATGAAACTGCCAAAGCTCTTAACTTGTTAGCCAAACAACAGACCAAAATGCACTATGTATGAAAATAACTTGGCCTTAGATCATCTGCTTACTTCCGAGGGTGGAGTTGGTGGAAAACTTAAGCTAAGCAATTGCTGCATACATATAGATGATTAGGGAAAGGTCATAGAAGAGATTACAGATCAAATAAGGAAAATTGTTCATGTTCCAACTCAGGCCTGGAAAGGTTGGGACCTGGGGGCACTTTCTGGGAGGTCATTTTCAACTCTCAGGGGATTCAAAATGTTCATAGGTATTACCCTCCTGAGTCTGGGAACATGTTTGATCCTGCCTTACTTGGCTCCCATGGTTATATATTCTGTCTCCAACCTCCCTGAGACAATGGTCAAAAGGAAAACGGGCATCCACATGATGATATTATGGAAATATGAACCTCTGAACAAGAATGATGATCTTTGACCCAAAATAAGATGGGGTCCGAGCATCAAAGAGGGGGATATGGTAGGGCCCCTTTTGAAATGTCCATGTGGGAGCACAGTGACATTAGCCTCTGTGTAGGAATGTGTAGTTCTGATGTAACTCTGTAACATAAATCATACCCGACCAGACCGTAAAATGTTAATGTATACCCAACCAGGTTGTAAAATGTTAGTATATGCCCATATCAGAGAGACAGAGACACAAAAGTTGTATAAAACTGCATTCACGTGATCAGCACTCAGCCTTGGATATGAATCCACTGAGTCAGTGCTGGAACAAATAAATCTGCTACCTGGGAAAAAGACGTCTGTGTCCAAAGTTTCCATGAAAAATCCTGAAGGAAAATTAAATCTCTTTTCCTTTAAGCTGTAAGCGTGGCTTATTGTGGCTGAGAGACAAAAAAACTAATACACTCCCACTACCTTTTGAATGGCCACTTTTTATGGATTTACATATCAGCTTTGGACTATATAAGATTTTAGCCCTTGTCTATCATTTAGGTTCATTATGTTCATCCTGAATTTTTAATTTGCATTTGTATTTTGCATTTAATTTATTTTGTTTTCATAATGTTTTTTCTTTTTTTTCTTTATATGTTGATCAGCTTTGTGCCACTATTCAAATACTCGAGGTAATCAATCTATAGAAGGAAAAACAGTTTATTTTGCATCAAAAAGTTAAAGCTTTCAGTAAATGATAGATCTTTTCTTCTTCTCTCTCTCCCTCCACCTCTCTTTCTCCCTCTTTCTCTGTCTCTCTGCCTTTTCTTTCTTTCTTTCTTTCTTTCTTTCTTTCTTTCTTTCTTTCTTTCTTTCTTTCATTCTTAGGGGAGATGGAGAGCTTTTGTGTGATCAAATATATTCTTTCCTACCACTGTCACTATGCTTAGAAAACTTTATCCTTTAATTTTTACTAAAAGCTTAGTTCATCTAAAATTCATTTTAAAATATACTTTTCCAACAAATTAACTACCCAGTAGTCACTAACCAATTCTTAACTTTATCAAGAATCATCTTCCTATATGTATCATGTCTGTTTTTGAAATCTCTGTGTTTTTTTCAAGTGGTGAGATAAGGATGAGGTTTTTCTAAAGACTATTTATTAAATTAGGTAGATGTTAAAAGTGTCATTCTGATTGTGTAAAAAAGATGAGATGCATACTGAAATATTTAGGGTCTTCTTCAGTGGATATTACTTTAGCAAAATAAAAGGATATTAGGATAAACAAATTTGGAGAAAAGTTGGTATCTTTGGAAGCCATGTGATGAGTAACTATACTTGTAAGCATCTTTGGGAATATTCACAATAAAAACTTGATAAGAACAAAAGATTACTTTGACCCTGCATAGCATCCATCACAGAGCATTGCTCTCCAATAGATAACTGAAGATCTGACCTTTTCTTTCGATCTAGCCTCCCATCTGAATTTGTCCTTTTCTGAGTCTTTCTTAGTACCCAGGGAGGTTCAAGTTTCACGTTTCTGGCTTCAGTCCTTCGGCAGACTGCTGGTAGTGCCCTCTGTTCCTGTATTCTGGGGGCAGCTTGCATGCAGCTGGCTGTGGATTTACAGCTCATCCCTCTGAGAGAAAGGAGGTGAGACTTTTGGAGGTCCCAGGTTGGCCTCTATCCCTCAGTGGTTCTGCTCCATGCTTCATGATTAGGTGAAAACAAAAGTGGGTTTTCCACTAAATGTTTTCATCTATTGGGAGAAGGCAAGCAACTAATTTTCAATTAATATCTATAGCTCACCTTTTAAAATATACACAGTTACTCTCCTGCTCTCTCTTTGAAGTTTCTGAAAAGCAACGTTTCACTCTTAAAAGCATTGGTGGCATTTCCTAAGTAACTTGCTAGGGCTAACTTTACCAGCTATTATCTTTCTCCTTATTGCCTCACCATCTCTTGGAATCCTATACATAATGGGTGACATTCACAACCCATTGGAAACAGTAAAACTGCAGGGCATCAATGATATTGAAGTTCTGAGTAGACAGATTATAAAGATCTAAATTTTTACTTACTAGAGTAGAAAATTCCACTAGAAATAGCCCCCTGTGAATAAATTCAAGTGTTTTTCTCCAGCCTCCCCCCAAACTATTTGAGTTTCTTCTTACTTTTTCCTTTTGGCACCTTCTTATTTTAATCATAAATTTAAAAAAATCACTATAAAGCAATAAAAGTTAAATAGCAGTGGACTAGACTCCCCACACAATAATCCTGAAATGATACTTTATTTCTAGGCCCTCTATGAACTGCTTTGCATACCTTTTCTTTTAGTCATCAAGATTTCCCATATGGCAGTTATTATTAAATCATCATTTCACAGATTTGAAAACTGAGACCCAGAGAGGTTGAGTAAAGTGTTCAGGGCCATGGAGTTAATACATGTTAGGGCAGGAATTTAGATTCATTCTGTCTGAATGCAGAGTTCTGTTGTTGGACACCGTCTAATGCTGCCTCACAAATCCTCATTTATTCAGGACTTACATCAATATTAAAAACTCTTCATCTGCAGCCAGGCCTCCTCCTTGTCACTGGGTGAGTGACCGTGCTGCTCGTCACCACTGTGGAAAGAAACCTTTGTGACAGTTAGTGGTCTATGAGCATGTAGGAGACTCAAAATAAAGGGAAATTGCCTATTTGCATAAATAGAATCTGCTCAGATGTCAGCAAGCACAAGCTAGCAATGAATGTGAAGACAAGACAGAGGAAGATGAAGCATAGCTGCTTGTTTCTCTCTCTCTGGTCCCTGCAGCCTCTGTCCTGGGCCCTGGGACCTATAGGGAGGGTGTCCTGTCAGATAAGCCCCACCTAGACCAACGCTGTCATTTGACTTCAGCACATTGCTCAAATCCAGATCAGTTCCAGGTGCATAGTTGACACTGACTCATGAGTGGAATTTGGTTTGACAGGTACCTGGCTGTGACAGCCAAGCTCTTGCCCCGACCCCTGCCCCACTTGATCCCCATAGCCTCATATGTCAGAAGGTGACATCCCAGGTGTCAGCTGTAATACCAAGTGCACAGAGCAGGAGAAAGCAAAGGCCGTGGTGCCCAGCCCATGCCTGGCACTAGGGCTGGCCCTGCCTGGGACCCTCCAGCTGTGTGTCAGGGAAATGGGAATACAAATCCTCATGAGTGCTGTGATGTCTAGACTATCACCGCCAGGATTTTCCATGCTTAAACATTGTCCTCTCTCTTACACTGAGTAACTCAGTGTGAATTTGGGTGCCAGCTGGCATTTTCCCTTGCTGGAAAAAACTCAGGGTGCAAGAAAATAAGACATGAGTCATCAAAGACAAGACAAATCCCTTGTAGCTAGGACTGCCCTAGGGGCAAAGTGGGAAGGTAAGGCATGAAAAGAAGCCAGAAACTAACATTTACTGAGCATTTAGTACATACCAGTCCTGTAGGAAGTGTTTTGTGTAAATTGTAGTAGTTTCCTCTCATTTGGGTGGATAGATTTCTAACTTCCCAGTGAATGACTGAAACAGCAGATAGCACTAAATCCAGCATTTGTTATATTTTTCCTAAGCATTCTTACCTATGATAATATTTCATTTATAATTATCCATGGCAAGACATTAATAACAATGTACTGCAAATTTTTGCTACCTCAGCCAATACTTTTCTTCCTTTATTAAATTGAAAAATTTTTTCTTTTCACTTAAAGAAGCACTTTTTCTTTTTATATACACAGCTTGCTAGCATTACTAATCTTGGATTTAGTGACCATTATTAAGTAAAATAAAGTTTACTAGACTGCAATCACTGAGAATAGCATGACAGTCAGTCTGATAACTGAGACAGCTAGGTAGCTAATGGGCAAGTAGTGCATAGAGAGTGGATACCCTAGACAAAGGATGATTCAGTCCTGAGCAGGTCAGAGCCAGCTAGCTCAAGGTTTCATCAAGTTACTCACAGTGATGAAACATTTTAAACTTCTGCAATGCTTCATTTTGTAATTTTCTATTTAATATTTTCAAACTGTGGTTGAGCCCCAGCAGCTGAAACCATGGACAACACATCCACAAGTGGTTTTACTGTTGCAACTACCTCAGAAAGCTCAAAAACTGTCCATGATCATACACCTACAAAGATATGGCTCTGGAACCTATTCTGGTACATTCCTGTTATTGTTTAGATCTAGAATCTTCCCCAAAACTTTCACATTCTCAAAGCCAGGGCTTTTGAAAAGTGATTGGATCATGGGGGTGCTGTATT
The DNA here is from genome assembly GCF_000276665.1 of Chinchilla lanigera. NCBI lineage: Eukaryota > Metazoa > Chordata > Mammalia > Rodentia > Chinchillidae > Chinchilla > Chinchilla lanigera. Next base: position 11,768,303 of record NW_004955462.1, read on the forward strand.
TATCAGTTGATTCAGCCACTGATGAGTTCAACAGCTGACAGTGTTGTTAGGAGGTGTAGCCTGAGTAGAGACCAGTTAGCAAGAGTGTGACCCGGAAGGGCGCATCTCCCATCCCACCCTCTCCCTTCTCTCTCTGCTTTCTGGCCACCATAACATGAACAGCTTTCCTCTGGCACACTCTTCCATTCTTCCTACCATAGAGCCTGCCAAGCCTGGACTGAAACTATGAATCAAAATAAACCTCTCCTTTAAATTATGGGTGCCTAGGATTGTACTCCAGTAACTAGAAAGAGACCCAGACAGTTCCAGAGCATCTTTCCTTTTGTAACACTTCTCCACCTGGAGCAAGGAGAACACTATCAGAAACACCAGGCAAGTTTTTATTTTCATTAATGTCTCCCGCTCTGCACCTGGGAAGGAATGATCAGACTGAGGGTCAACCCAACCCAGCTACTTCCTAAATCCAAGGCCTTTCACAACTCCTGAGAGGCTCCTAACACTTAATACATTGTGTCAACTTGAGAAGTTTAGAAGTTCAGCTAAGCGACTCAGGAGGGTGCGAGGGCCCTCAGTTTGTAAACATCCTCATCTTGTGCAAGAGGAGGTTGTGGAGATGGTATGAGTGATACATCAGCTCTGGGGAGTGCGGATGGGGGGTAGCCTGTTTATAATACAAGCGGGGAAAAGAGGCTCGCTCTCCCCTTTGCTTTTGCTGCTTTGCTCTCTTCTGCTGCCATGAAGGGTTGCTCCTCACCATGCCACCCTGCCTTGGAGCCAGCTGATTATGGACTGAAACCTCTATGATCTGTGAGCTAAACCTTTCCCTCTTTAACTTGGGGCATCAGGTGTTTTGTCCAGCAATGAGAGAAATGTAACTGACATAAGCTTCCTTCCTCACACATGTCCTGAAGCACTTTTGAGATGAAGCAGGTTCCTGTCTAAACCAGACAGGAGCTTTCAGCCCCACAAGGGTGGGATCTTACCCCAATTATGCCCAGGCCAGTAGGGGGAGACTGCCTGACAAGATGATGAGTAGAATGCTTACTCATCCTCCTGCTCATCTTTGCTGATACTGCTGGCAACAATGTAAATATCACCTTAGAGAACTGTGGTCCCAGACCTCAGGATTTTTAATTTTAAAGAATACTTAGGACAGTCATGTAGCTGTCAATGTTTTATTTACCAGCCAAGAGCACAATCCACTTTATTTATTATCACTATAATATCCTAAAGACGGGAATTTTAAGTAGAAAAAAATGTACAAAGACACTATCTCATTGTAAAAGAAAAAAAAAAGGCATTCTCAAGAAAGAAATTTGGCATGGTTATGTTGAGATACATATATATTTATGTCACAAATTGAATGAAAATATTACCTGCCTGCAGGAGTTCTTAGATTAACATGAAGGTTCCCTGGTTAAGATGGAAAGACCTTAGAATGAGAGTCAGTCTGCTAAGGATCTGCATGACCTTAGACAAATCACATCATCTCTGTGGTATTTAGTATTCTAGTCCATCTCTGGTTGCTGGGACACCATACCTGACACCCTCATGTATCTTAGAGCTTTCAGTCCATACTCAGTTGGTTCCAGGGCAGAAATGGCAAAGGGGAAGGCCCTGGTGCACAGGAAAGCTGTGCCTGTCATGGTGTCTGCAAAGCAGAGAACAGGGAGGGAACAGGTTAGGGAGATAAACTCTTCTAGGTCATGTCACATCCCTGGTGACCTGCTTCTGTTGGCCAGACCCCACCTCCTAACTGCAGGTCAATTACTATGGCTCCATAATCCAGTCAACTTCCAATCACATAAGGCTTTGGGCACCATTTTGAATCTAACCCATAATACTTCACTGCCTTCTCCAGCATTAGTACCCCACTTAGAAGGCATTATGAGGATTAAATGAAATGAGTAAGAAATACAGGTGAGAAAACATTAATTTCTTCATTTTTTAAATAAGGGAATTTGCTTTGAGGTCTCCACCCCTTGAAGTTTCTATGATTTAAAAACAACACAGCCCAAACCCCCTGGATGGGCCGCAAAGTGTTTGTTTTAGAGAGAAAAGACCTTTTGGGGGAAGAGCAAAGCTCTTGAGGAGAAATTTTCCCCGAAGATCTGGGACAGATCAGATTTGGGGGAACCCTTGCAATTGCTCAGCTTCCCTTATCCCAGTGTCCTTTCACTGGTCCTATCAGTACACAAAAGAAAGCTGCAAATGCTGTTGGATTGTAGTTTGGCAGAAATGGGGCCTCAGAGATGGGAATGGGAGCTTCCCCTCAGGAAACTAAGATTGGGGTCAGGAAATAAAAATAAGGACATGAAAAGATAAATAACAAAAGATTTCAACCCAGATTATGTAATTAATTGGCTTTGAGCTCAGGGTGTCAGGATTGGGAGGTCCTGTTCTACCTCTGCCACTGTCTGTTATGGATTTTGAGATGTTCAAGGGTGTGGAATCTCAGGAGAATATAGGGAAGAGGGTGAGCACAGATATGAAGGGTGTGTAGTGCTCATGCAAGTGTGTGAGTGTGTGTGGGGTGAAGGTGATGTTTTTGTTTCTCCTAAACCATGGTTTCACTTCTCTCTTCAAGGGTCAACTCTACCTGAGATCCAGTAGGGGTGCCAGTCCCATAATCCTCAAATCTGTCACCAGGGAAGTTTTCCTTGACTTTGGCTCTCTTACTCGCCCTAGCCCCGTAGGTTGATTTGCACATGAGATGAATGACACTGGAGAGAGTTAGGCAAGAGAGACATTTTGTAAAGCACAAAGAATGATTTCAAAGCAGTGCAACTCAGTGCATTGAACACTGGTCTTTGCCTAACTCTTGGATGGGATTCCACCTCTAGAATCTATTGTTGTCACAAAACCTGGCTCAAACCCAGCCTCATCCATGAAATGCACATTTATGGATGTCCTGTAGGGCCCAAGAGGTTCTGGAAGGCTGACAGTCATGTAAGGGAGGCTATATGTTTTTGGGTTTTTTTTTTTTTTTTGTGTGTGTGTGTGTGTGTCTGTGCATGTGTGCATGTTTATATTACCCACCAGGGAAGAATGAGAGCAATTCAGATGCAACCTACTAAAGGACCCTAAATATCAATATTTTATCAGATAATATTGTGAAGGTCACACTTCCAAAATCAAAGCACAGCTGAAGGTCAGCTGTCCAAGGAAAGTGGCCCTAGAAATTCTCACTAGGAAAGGAAGACTGAGCCAAGGACACCTCACAGTGTCACCACCACCCTACCCCAAACTCACTAATCATTCTGAGAAAGCTGTACCAGCACCAGAGACCCTGGTGCTTGGAAATGTGTGTTCAGCAGTTAGGGAGTCATGGAAGCTGGAAGAGGGCAGTGGTGGTGGTTTGAAGGAGACAGCAGACCCAGAGATGTTTTCAGCTGCCATTATGAAGCTTCCCATCTGTTCCTTTAAGGCAAAGCTTGAGGCACATCCTTGGAGGTCAGGAGGCAGATGTCTGAGCTCCTTCCCTATGCAGGGATTTTCCTTTTTTATTATATGCACATGTGAACCAGAGCTTTCAAACAAAACCCGGAAAGTTTTACCTTTTCCTGAACAGCAGAAATAATTTTGGTAAGTGCTATTACAATTAAAATGACATCCAAAGAAGCATCTGTATAGCAACAGAATAAAATAATCAAAAAGATGAAATGGTTGGAGTGGCATCCAAGCCCTCCATCCTCTCCCTTATCTCTTGCTCCCACCTCTTTCCTCCAGTGAGGCTGACTTTTAAAATACTGCAGGTCTCAACAGGAAATCTGCTGAAGGTGCAAGAGTGAGGTTTAATAGGGTCTGCTCTGTGCTTGATCACCTTGCTGTCAGCGGGGACACCTACTGCTGGAAAGAATGACAGGTCTGATAAGAAGAGAAAGGAACAACCAGCAGGTTTGGCATCCCAGGACAGGACGTGCTTCAGAGAGAAATCTTCTACCAGAGAAAGGAGAGCTCTGCCAAGACCTGCCAGGGCTGGCTTGCAGCAGAAAACCTCCCCCGTGTATCTGTTGTTTGAGTAGGGAGCAGGCAGTTCTCTGTATGCCGGTGTAAGTTTTCCATATGCCCTAAACTCAGAAAAAAAAAGTGAGTTATACATCTATACATCTGTGGCTAATTTCTTAGGCATTGCCTAGAGCACTAGGCATTACAGTTCTCCAGAGAAATAGAACCAGTAGAATAGATACACAGGTGAATATTTATTTGGCTCACATAATTATGGTGGCTGAGAGGTCCTTCTGGAAACCCAGAAACATCAGAGAGGTAGCTGCAGGTCAGATCTCATGGCCTGAGAACTGGAGAGCTCATGGCATAGATTTCAGTTCAAGTCTATACTCCAACACCCAGTCTGAGGGCAGGAGAAGATCAAAGTCTCAGCTCTAGCTGTCAGGGAGCAAATTCTATCCCACTCTGTCTTCTGTTGTATTCAGGCCTCCAATGAATTGAACAAGGCCCACCCACGTTAGGGAGGGCCATCTCCTTGACTCAGTCTACTCATTCAAATGGTAACCAAGTCTATGGAACGATACTGTCTGGCAAGGTGTCAGAGAATGGGATGCAAGGGGCAGAAGGGAGGGGACATGATCAAAGCATGGTGTACACCCATATGGAAATGTCAGTGAAAGCCATTAATTTCTATAATTAATATGTGTTCATAATCATCATAATAATAAATGAGAAAAAATGAAGAGCTAGATCTCTTTGAAATGTTAATTATTTGCACAAGCACTCTCACAAAATAATGATTAGTCAAATATCTGGGCACCCTGTGACCCAATCAAGTGGACATAAAACATTAACTCTCACAAGCACCCATCTGTGAGGGAGCCCTGAAAGAGACAGGAAAACAGTGGGTGACTAGAATCTGGATGAGTGAAGTCTTGCACAGTGGTCCTGGGGTACTTTGGGACTGCTTCTTCTGTGGAATGCTGTTCCATTCCTCTTCACCCCCAAGACACATGTGATTCCTTGGGTGCTTCTTGAATTCTCCTGCTGACTTTTGACAGTTAAAAAGGACTCAAGCAGCAACTGTGAGAAGGACATGGTCACCAGAATCACCAGGATACTGAATGTATTCTGTCTCGTCGCTCTTTCTTTTCTTTCCTTACTAGTCCCTTGTCATGAAAAGGCCGAAGTGCTCGCACAATGGCAATAGCTGATGGTTTAAGAGGCCTGCAAGGCTTCCTATAAAAACCATTCCTTTGTGAACTAGACTTCCATTCTGACAAGGACTACAGTTATGGGAAAGAGACGCACACAAATCCCAGAAATGAGTCATCAGGAGTTATGACGGTGGAATCACTCTAAGTTCTATGCTTTGGTCCCAATTTCATGTATTCTCCCTATCAGGGACAGAGCAGCACATAATACCCTTGTTGAAGAATATGCACTATGGTTTGAGAAATGGTGGCCTCTTGTTTTAAGTATTTCTAAGGTGATCGTGCCTTTAGAAAACCTATCCTGTCACAACGAAGTGTGTGGGTAGCGTTGAATGTGTTACAGACAGTGCACTCTGTGGTGATTTGTTCTCCAAACCTCTCTTTCATTGTAAGTATGCACCTAGGTCCCCGTGATATTAAGTACTAACTCATGACAGTGAGTTTTGTGCTGTGAAGCCCTCAGAATTATACTAACTAAGGCCTTTAAAGGCAGGAAAGGCAAACCCAAATGTGTAACACCTGTTGATCCCATTCAAGATGAATTTTCTTCCTTTCCATGGCAGAAGAAATCCTATGTGGTCAGGTTTCACAGGTAATTGATGTTTCCCCTTGAGAGATGGTGCCACATGGGAACCACATGACAGAGTTCTCAATTTGACCTGTGTTGGTAGCATAGACGTTGGGTAGTGGAAGTAATGAGTTAGCATTGGTGAGTGGCAGCCCATGCAATTAGACCTGTTACCTGTCACCACAGTCATTACATTTATGTGCCCAATGTCCCAACACTGGCCAATAGAAAATTGAGCCATTCTGTCTGATTTTTCAGTGGCTCTTATGTGGTGGACAATATGGTAAGTATCAAGTGATAGATGGATCTTGCTTCATTCTTTGTGTTCAGTCCAATAAGTCATCCGCATAATCCTCCCAGATTCTGGTTATCCCTCCCAGATCACGTAGGTGTCTCTGATCTTTCATTCTTCTTCTTTCAGAGATCTACCACTAGCCAAGCCATTTGCCATGACTAAGGGGCCCTATTTTTTTTTTTTTAATTTTAGTCCTCTTATATAGCACAAATAAATGGTTAGGGGATTCTCCAAAGTTCTGCCAGTTGGAAGGGTTTTCCCTCATCACTTCGATTCCGTGAATTAGCTGGGAGTGGGTAAAGCTGTCACCACTTGGGGCTTTCATCCACACACTAAACTCAGCCTTTCCCTCCTCAGGCATCTCATCACAAGGGACCCCAAGAGAAGACAAAAGTATGAGCTGATGGAAGACACTCAAATGTAACAAGGGAAAATGTTGTGGGTGTGTGGGCTACCTGCTCATGAAGCTTACTGTGCTCTCCCAGGCTATTTATACTTAATCCTGTGCATAACATTCCCATCTTAGGGTTAACCAATGGCTTCCCTGAGTCTTGAAATTTGGTGGGTCTGACTGAGTCCAATTTATAATAGATTGTCTGGCCACATAGTTTTTTGTTATCTCATAATCAGGTATACTTGTTCTTCTACGTCCTAGTAGCTGAAGTTCTTTTCAAATGGTATGTACTTCTCTGATGCAGAAGGCATGGTTTTACTTCAAAATTTTGTTGGTTTATATTGCGATATGTTCACGGAGGCTTCCCACAGCTCCATAGAGCATCTCCTCCCACCATGGACCTTTAGTATCACAGGGGATTCTGTACCCTGTGGTTCAGTTTTCAGCGGTGCTTGCACTGCAACAGAAAACTTCTATAGCAACCTTTCCAGGGCCAGGCCCCATTGAAAGATAGAAATTTTCCATGTGAATGGTCACAGGAGAATTCCCAAGTATGAAATCTGCTATTCCTGTGATACAAAGAGGACTATCAAACATTGTGATCCTCTCTTAATGGTAGAAGCTATGAATTAAAGTAATCTATCAGTATCTTTGGAAAGACAATTCTAAACTTGCAAAAAAATATTAGATATGCCAAGATTCTGACTATTTATAGGTTTCATCTCCTACTCTGTAAAGCATATGTATATTATACAGGACCTCCAGCATGTTCTGTACTTCCTGTTACTTCTTAACATTGCCTCATCAATATCATGAATAAATATGACATTATTTGGAATGTACAAACAGCATACATCCCTTCAGACTCCAAAATAGATGGTAGGAGGACATAGCCCTGGGGCAAAATACCAAAGATACATTTTTTTCCACTCCATATGAACATAGGCTACATTTTGTCCTCCTTAGTAGGAATAGAAAATAACATATTTGATATTTCAAAGTCTGCATAACATATACCAGAAGCCATCTTAATATGCCCTAGTAAACATTCCACATTTGGCACAGAAGCTGAAATTAGGGTTGTTTGGATGAGAAAATACTATTCATATATTTTGATTTGTCTGTAATACGCTGTAACCCATTAGGACCCTTTTAGTCTTTGGAGGGTTCAAACTAATGACATGAATAGGGATGCCATCCCTACATCCACTAGGTTTTAAAATATTATATTCATCTTTTCCTTTCACTTTAGAATATAATATCTTTTTTTATTTACTATTTTGGTAGAGAGGTGGAAGTTGGAGAAAGAAATTTCAGAAATTTACATTTGACCTTCTTTATTTTAAAAGTTCTTACCTCACAATCCAAGGAACCTGTGAGGTTTCTGTCAACTACCAAGCATGTGAATTTCAGTTTTTATTCAAAGGCCAAGGAAATTACCAACTGTGTGTAGACACTGTTGAGCAGTTAAACCTAATGAATGCACAAGGCCCTCTGTGCTAGCAACTACACCATGATGACAATCTTGGCTCCAGTTATCAATGTCAAATTGGGAACTGTATCTAACAAGTCCTCCAAATATGTGGGTCATTCATTTCCCTCAGTATGTGGTTACCTGGGTAAATGGCCAAGAAACTTCTGGAAAAACAATGGGACAATCATTACCTTGTATTCATTCTGAAACAGTGGAAGTGTCTTTTCACATAGAAATCCTGCCTTTTCTTCTGTCGCTGGGTTCTGAATCTGAAAACTGACTAGCATCTGGAAGTTGGGTAATGTATCTTGACTTTGATTTGGGGTAGCTGTCTCTGCCTCTTTATCTATCTTTGATTTCTTTGATTACATATAGGACTAATAATCCTCTCAGTACCATCCATTCATTTTGTCCCCTGGTATGCCATGTTTTTCTGATCATTTTTGTGGATCTCTGTGAATGTGGACCCCTCCGGCTGCTCTCCAAACTTGTCACTCACGATAATAGTTATACTGAAGGTGTGTGAGATGTAGTTATCTGGATTCTAGAAGACCTCCAGGCATGACTAGCTGACTAGCTCCTGAGATAGTTTATCCTATCATTAAGCATCCAATTTGCAGAAATACTTTCTTCTGCACCATAAATAACATTCTTGCAGTTAACATCCATGTGGTTCACCTTTAGATAATTTCAGGTAGCCACCAGGCAAATCTTCTGTCTTAATTTCCTCACAGTGACTACTTTTCTTGCTTCTAAACTGATTCCAACAGAGATAGCCCTCTCCATTCACTAAGGAGGTAAAATTCTAATCTCAGTTTGTACGGAAGGGAAAGAGAACACATGTGCTCCATTGAGGTGAGACAAAGACATAGTCAAATAATAATTAAAAACAGATAACATGTATGAGGTACTTACTATGTGCTAGGCCTTGTGCAAAAACTATACTGATATTATACTCACAACAAGCATGCATTTATACAAGAAATATTTATTAAGCACCTAAATCATTCTAGAAACCAGGGATACAGCAGTAAAGAATACAAAAGACCCTGCCCTTAGAAAGCGTACATTCTAGAGTGGGAAACAGGCAATAAATAAGATAATTGAGTGCACTAGATAGCATGTTAGGTGTTGAGTATTAAGGAAAATAATATAATGCAGAAGAAAAGCAGGAAATGTTGGGTAGTGTCCAAGTTTAGATAGCGTGTTCGAGGGAAGGTATCACTAAGGGTAAGTTGAGTAAAGTCCTGAAGGAAGTAAAAGGGTAACCCCTGTGGACAACTGGGAAGACCGTCCCACGGAGAATAAGCAATAAGGGCAATGATCCTGAGGTAGGTACTATTAGCTCCACTGTACAAGTGCTTGAATGAGTTGCCCAACAACTTGCTGCTTGAGGATGGAGCTAGGATTCAAACTTGGGTCTGCTTGATGTCAGACCTACTTTACCACGCACTTGCCCAGTGCTGGAGTGTGAGTGACATCAGATAGCTCAAAATGCTCTCTGCTGCAGATGGTGACACAAAAGCCTGGAAGATGGAAGCAACTTATTGAGATGAACATATGTGGGTAACGGCTGAGCTGAGACTAGCATGCTGTCACTTCCATTCCACTGTCACTGTTTCCAGAATCCAGACATTTATCCTCTGGCTAGAAATATTTCCCAAATCAAATGAGGGATTTACAAAAGCTTTATCAATGCATTTTGCTGATAGGCATTTTAGAGTCTTGTCTTGACCTAACTGCACTAAATGATGTCTCTGATCTCTGACTTTTCTTATTGCTGGATATGGACAAGGCATAGACGATGGAGTTGGATACATCTAAACCGGAAAATAGGCTCGATTCTTTTCTAGCTATGTGACCTTGGGCAAGTTATTAAACATCTCTGACTCCAAGTATAACCTTCCATAAGAGGAGGGTAGAATGCCTCTCAGAGATGTGGTAGGGATTAGAGAAAATAACACATGGACAGAGCCTCACACAGTGACTAAAATGTTAGAGATGCTCCAAATGGGTTCCTTGTTCTCTCCTCTGTGTTATTAGTTGTCTTTTCACATGCACAACTCTTAATTTCTTAGCTTTTTTATCATTATTGAGAGTTGAGAGATTATTTTATATATCTAGCTACTTGACACATTTTAGATTATATGGTGGTAAATGCACAGTAAATGCTTAAAAGTGATTATCCGACTGCTGGATTAGTGGAGAAGAGAAAGATGAGTGACTATTGCTTTGGGATTCTGTTGATGCATCAGTCACGTAGTTGCAGTATCTGACAGCTCACCATAGTTGTTTTGGCTGATATGACAGACTAGCAGGTATCTTCTTACTTCTTCAAAAGTCACTATGCGTCATTCTGGAAGAGAGGCCACTTGTCAGGTAGAGGGAGATGTTTCTTCAGTCAAGAGAGAGGAGTAGCTGTCACCACCTGGACGTCCCAATGATCAGAAGGTTCTTGCAATTTCCTGGTAAGAAAGTAAAAAATTCCAGTTTCACTCGCAACCTTATCCCCCTATACCCACAAATCTTTCATCAGGACTGCTATCAAAGAGTCAAATTGACCGATTTCAGTTTTTATTTCTTTTGCTCACCCTCTGGCAAGTTCTCAACGAGCAGCTAACCAGCTGAAAATAGGAAGAGAAGAAAAGGGCCTGGACTTAGATGATTTCAGAAATGGCTCATCAGCCACCAAAATTGAAGTTCCTTTTTCATTCATATAATGTAGAAAAAAATTTCCATTGTAAATATTAGGAATAAGTTCAATGGAATACTTTCCTTGCAATTTCTTTTTAAGGAAAAAGAGGATGACTCATTCTTGTAGCATTTCCTTATATGTTGGTATATTTAATCCTCAAAGCAACTCTGTGAAATAGTTATTGCCCATGTTTTCAAGATGAAGCACTGAATTCTAACAGCATTAAGTAGCTCACTCAGTGTTGCAGAGCTAGTAAGTTGTACACACACATTCAAACCTACATGTTGTTAAAAGGCAAATGATTTACACAATCTGAAGTGAAACCAGAGTATCCTACATGCTATTAATATGATTACAAAGAGTCCCCCTTGCACCTTGTTTTCTGCCTCCATTTAAAAAGACTATGGAAGAATAACCTCTCCTTAACCTACGGTAGGTCATCTCCCTTACTCTCCCATAAGTCAGTGAAGGCTGACAGTGTTTTGCAATTGTCTCCTTTTTAAAATAATGAATTATTTAAGGAAGCCAGCCTTCATGCTAAAAGAGTGTCAGATGAAGGGAATATTAACTTCATAAAATGTTAGTAAGGCATCTAAGATTGACTTGTCCAGTACTTGTCTTTGAATACCCTAGTTACGATGATCCTTGAGATACCAGGCTTTACTGCTGTACACTAGAGAAGTGAAGGGACAAAGCCACTCTTCTCCTTTTGGGACTGGGAATTCAGAGGAGAGAAGGAGACTATTTAGAAAAGTTGCAACGAGAATCGGCAATTCTGAACTCAAATGTTGGCCAGTTCAATTTGATATGTTTTTTTCCTAAATAAATCAAGCCATCCATGTATTTCTATTTACTATGTACATATATAGGAGAATATCAGAAAGAAATTATGGAAAATGAATATTGCTCTGTTAGGGTTACAGAATTATCAAGATATTTCCCCATATTTTGCAATGATTTTTATCTTTATATAAGGAGTATAAAAAAACAATAATTTTATTCACTTTATTGGATGCTCTGAAAGTATCCATATGTCCAGAGCTAAGCTTTCTTCCCATCAGCTTCCTAATGTGACATTTGATTGCTCTGTCACTGTGGGAAGACAGATTTCTCCTATGATGGAGGCACAAGGGCAAATTGTAATGTGGAATTGGGTCTCCCAGAATTTGTACCCAATACCCAAAGACCAACAGCCTCAACTTTCTCCAGCGGTTTTCATAATGAACTCTAAAGTGGAACTGGACTTTTTCAAGCTAGTGTCTCTGAGCACAGATTTTCCAGCTAAGATTTTCCTTTGCCTTTTTATCTGAGGGGCTTGGAAGAGTACTGAAAAATCAGTTATTTCATCAACAAATAACAGATGTTGACACAGTTGTGGGGAGAAAGAAACGCATCTCCCTTGTTGGTGAGACTTTACAACCACTATGGAAATCAGTATGTGGATTCCTCAAAAGACTAAAACTAGAGGTTCCAGGTGACCTAGCTATTTTCTTTCTAGGTATCTCCCAGAAAGAGCTAAAAGCATCATGCTACAATTATATATGCACACCCATGCTTATAACAGCACAATTTATAATAGCTAAGTCTTGGAAACTTTCTCCAGGCTCGCAGAAGGATTAGGCTCACGGAGGGAGAGAAGGAGCAGGCTGTCTGACTACAGCCAGATACTGAAAAGTCAGAGACAGAGCAGCAATATTCAGAGCAGCGCCAGAGAGGGCTGGGAGCACTAAGCTTGGAGCAGACTGCTGGGAGAATCATGCACTAAAGTCAGAGTTTCCTTTCAGAGTGTTCCTATTAACACATTTTCTTGGCTTTAGCTTTATGGCTACTGGGATGAGTGGCTTTTTTTCCTTTTCCAAACTGCCCTTATCAGTAAGGCAACAATAGGTAATTTAATTAGCTGACCTGAATGGCAGCCAGTTGGAGCTAATTTGGTTTTGTTAGTGCTCCCTGGTACACACAGAACTGATAAGCACACTTCCTTCCAGACAAACAGTAGGGTTTGGGAGGGGGGTGGTGCTAGCGACAGTGGCTCTTACCAAAGTCTGTCTTACACCTGTGGGATTTAACACTTGACCAAAGGCAAGCTTTTCTAAAGTTGGTATTCCCCAAGGGCCTGTCAAATTTGTCATCTGAAAGAGATAAAATAGACAACTGGGAAATTGCAAAGGCAAGGTGCCCAGGATGAGAGTGCTGGAAAAACACATTCCCCTCAGCAAAAGGAATGCTTAGCCAGAGGACCTGGACCATAGCCACGACTGGCCTTCCCCAAGTCTTTCCACCTCTGTGTCTCGGTCACCTGATGCTTCATGGTAATCACTGCCCCACTTCCTTCACAGCTGGTAGATAAGAGGGCTTGGGCACCCACAGAGAACTACGCCGTTGGCGAATGTTTTGATAATGAGCATAGTACCCAGTAGATTCTCTGGTTTTGGAAGGCAGGAACTAAGCACCCTTTGTGTCCTTCCTCTTTGTGTCCCTAACATGGAGTCTAATCAGAAAAGCTGCTCAACAAATAGCTGATGATTGGATGATAGAGGAAAAGAGGAATACCTGGGGATCATTTAAGGTGTGGGAACATCAATACACAACTAACAGACTATCAGTCGTAAGGCATAATGCTTTTCAGGTCAGTATTTCAGCCCTCTCTATTTTTGATCAAAGAAAATAGTATTAGAAAGAACTGTTTTGTCACATTCATTTTCAGTACATCAAAACAGTAGTTTTACAGATGCTACTGTCCCAATTACATAAGGAACTATACCTAGGGCAGCACTTTGTGTTTGCTTTGGGGTGGGTCTCCCTGGTGAATACTGCATTTCATTGGCATTTCTGTGGAATACATGATTTAAGTAGAAATAAGCTGATTTGGGGGTTGAAATAAGTTAACTTGAAACAAGTTTCAGATAGGTGGCTTCAAGACCAGTACTCCAAAAGTCCTTTTCTAAGGATGTTTCATATTTCCAAGGGCTGGAGATACAGCTCAGTGGCACAAGCATCTGCCTCAGTGGCACAAGCACAAGGTCCTGAATTCGAGTCTTGGTACCAAAGAAAAGAAAAAAAGAAAAACTTACCTATTTCGAAGTAGTCCCCACTATCTATGGATTCTGGCCTCTAAGTATCCTTTAAATCCAGCCCTTTCTTACCATTGAAACCATTTTATTTGTATCTTTCCCCCGCTGTTCCCCTACTCCAAAGAATAATTTTTCAAAATGAGAGAGATCTCCTGTGCATGTCAGACAAATAAGAATGTTTTGTTAAGACCTCCCTCATTCTATTCCATCAAAATCCAGTTCTTTAGCAAATACCAATTACTATACTGAAGATAACCTGAAAGGAAGTGAAATCTGTTGTGTTATAATAGCTATTCCAATGGGCTCTAAATTGCCAGTGAATTCCCACATTTGGGGTGAGTACAATCTGCTCAGCTTGGGCTGTGCAGTCTCCGGGTTGGGCCTGCTCTACCCCCTGATGCTCATTTGCATGACACCCTGAAGTTTCTCCAATCCCTCCAAGGCAGATTCACTCGGTTACAATTCTTCACACATTCCTAGCCTTTGACTCTCCCACAGTTAACTAGAATCAGAGGTGGATTACTCTTCATAAATTTAAATTATAGGTAGATGCCTAAAATGTTTATAAATACTCCTATCCCTTAATTATAGTTGGTGCTCTAACAAAAATTTTGTTATTTTATTATTTATTTCTCTTTTAGTTATTGACATGATCTTCATATCTAGATTGTTTTTTCCTGCAGTGATGCCCCTAAACTACTTTGGGGCTATTGTATACCGAAAGGCAACAAAATTATAATGGAAAATAACATAGAGTCTTAAGCCACACTGACATAGTTCCAATTCTGATTTGTCTACCTCTCTGTCTCAGTTTCCTCCTCTGTAATATGACGATAAAAATGGACTCACACATGTCATAGGTATCCTGTGAAGATTAAGAAGCTACTTCATACATCATTTTAAATATACTACTGTTGTAGGTAGCTGAGTTAGATAGAAATATTATAGGCAGTCAGAAGGAGCCAGTGTGGAAGGAAGATACCTTGCAACTGTGTGAGAGACAGACACCTCCAGCTGTGCCAGACCTCAAAACAAAAAAAAGATAAAACAAATGTACCCACATATTTTGTAAGGATAAACATAAGGGAATGATATTCTAAACAGGTCTCTATTACCTTGAGAAAGCCAGAAAGAGTCACTAACTCAACCTCCTATAGGAAAAGTCCCTGTCCTATATTCTTGCCTGCTTGTGACTGAATTCCCTATTTGATCCTGATATAATCAATTTTACCAGAGCAATTATGCTTGTAATCTTATTGGTTGACCATAGTTTTGTCCCACCTCATGCCCACCTTATGAATTCCAATGTTTTCCACCTTGGACCTGCCTCAACTTGTGGTTCTGCTCCATAAAAATCCCTAGAAAATGCAGGTTCTTTGACAACCCACTCAGATCCTCTTCTGTCTCTCCCTCTCAGACAGAGGCTTTCTTTCCCCCAATAAATATTTTCTACTCTTAACCTCTGTTGTTTCTAAAATTCACTTTTCGATTTTAGAGAACACAAACTTGTCTCAGATGTCTACCAGGTTGGGAGTTTCTTTCCCCTATATCACTACTTGTCACCATGTATGCAAATTATTCTCATGTTACCCTGATATTGAGCATTAGGAGATAGCAAAAAGATTTTGATGAAAACTTTATTATTTAAAAATTTTATTTTAATTGCAAAATCAAGTGATTTTCTCATATAGATTCTGTTCTATGCAGTTTTTCCCAGTACATATTCATATATGAAAAAAAAAAAAAAAGCCTCAGACAAGTTAAGAAATTTACCACTTGGTAAACAGATAACAAATGACATATAAAAAAGATAAACTTGAGACTTTTATAGGTAAATGGACTTAACTTGAGAACATACTCATAGTGAAATAAATCAGACTAGCCTGTAAACATCCTATTGTCTCCCAAGTGTGAGAAGCTGAAAGGGTAATAAGATCTGAAATGTACAATAGATATTGTGAAATGGGAAGAAATTTTCAAAAGGAAAGAGAAAGCAGGATGGGGCCAAAGAGAAAAAAGAGAAAAGGAAAAAAATACATATACACAAGATAGTTAAGACAGTTATGGTACTTATTTAATTCATTGAGAAGAAAGGCTTGTGTTACCATTGTTTGGTCAATGTTTCATTCCTATATCTTGTACTCTGAGCAATTACTTTGATGATAACAATACACAATGTATTAGCCATTGTTACTCTCCTATTATCTTCTTTTGAAATTTTGTTTCATTATTTTTTTCTTTAAAATTTAAAAAAGAAAAATGACATAATGGGAATTTGAATTCTAAGTTGAATCCAAAGCTAAAATTAAATAAAATACGTACTAGTTATTCAAAGTCCTTATCTTTGTAAATAAAACAAAGGAAAAGAAAACACTTGAATGAAATGCAAAATAAATACGCCCAGTGAAAGAAGGCAGACAAGAATGAGAGTACACTGTATGATTTTGTTTATATAAAACTCTAGAAAGTACAAGCTAAATATAGTGACCGAAAACAGATTAGCAGTTGTCTGGGGAGGGGACAAGGTAAAGAGCTGTGGGAAGTATACTTTTGGAAGACGTGAATATGTTTATTATCTTGATCGGTGGCAATGATGTCACTGGTGTGTATGTACCTATGGCAAAATTTAATCAAATTGTCCACTTCAAATAGGCAGTTTATTCTATGTCTATTTTGCACCATAAAGCTGTTAACAAACAACGGAGCTTTTTTCATACCTTTAAAATCTGGCATGCTAAACAAAGGGTATGAAATCATGATTGAGAAAACAGTCCACCCATGGGTAAAGAAAAAGCAAATCCCCAAATATCAGGACTCGGCACAAGATTCCCACACAGTTCAAAGCCCAGGCCTGGAGGCCTAACCTGGTTCTTGCTTTCTGCCCCTGGAAGTAGTTGTATGGCTTATGGCAAGTTATTTAACAAAATTTTGAAATGTTCTCATCTAAGAGGCAGTGAAACTTGAATCACAGGGTTTTGTAAGAATTAAATAAAAAATGTGTATCAATCCAGTAGTGAAGTATTGGGCCCGTGGTTACCCCTCTGTCCACAGCTGCTAAATATTGCTAAGGTGCATGAAAGGTCTGAATCACTCTCTGCCAAGCTTCGATGTTCAGACGCCTGAGGTGCGCAGCAGAGATGTGCAGGAGCCCTTACTGGGTGCGGCCCCAAAGGAAGATCGCACACAGGTCAGTGGCCTAGGAGGTCCCAGCATACTGGGTCTGTGATAAATCACTGGGCCAGGCTTTCCCTGACTCCTGGAGACTCTCCCCGTATTGAGATCCCTCTCCACAATGCAAAAGGAAAATAGTAACTACAGCATTCAGTCAGCCTTTCTGCTTTTCTATAGAAAACAGTAATGCAGTCTGCTTTATTCCACTCCTCTATTACCTTAATGGGCTGGCCTGGAGGATAAATGAGATAATAAACACAGAGCACCAAGTGAGCACAGTGTCTGGGTCACAGGAGGTGCTCAATAAATGTTAATTCCCTGCCCCCAGCCCCTTATAGATTAACCCTGACTTCTCAGAAATGCAAATCCCTAAGCACTCACCTCAGCCTACTTTCAATATGCCTGCACAGGAGCCTTTTTACTACCCCCTTAAAGGCAGCCAGAATCCCTCTCCTCCGCTAATTGTCCCATAGAGAGTAGGGGAAGGGAACGAAGCAACTCCGGAGGAGCCCCCGGCCTCCCTGAGGAGGAGACTGAGCTGTTCTCCAGCCCTGTGGATGCGGACCTCGTTCATCTTCACAGACACTGCTGCGCCATCCATTTTAAATGACATGGAAGCCGACCCGTTTATCAAGATCAGCATAGTACTATGTTATTATGATTATTTAGCATTTACATAACACTCTATTTGCAAAGTGCTTAATAATAATTTATTTATTACTTTATGGAGCTACTCACTAATGGAAAACTCAAGGGGTTGTCCTGAGCTCACCGACCTCCGCTCCGGAGACACCTCAGGCCATTTCCAATGGCTGCTCAGATGCCTGCTGTAAAACGCTTTAATGAAAAACCATTTGATATATACATATGTAATTTTGGCCTTTGTAATGTATTGAAACAGGACTCTTTTACTTTCCAGTGAAAAACATATTTTAAATTTGCTGCAATCATATCTATCTGGACTTTATCCTCGTATAGAATCTACAAGGTGAGGTTTCTGTTGGGTGGCAGCTGTGGAGATCATGTATATGCGTCATTCCTGTTTCCCTTCAAGAGGGCTTGTTGCCCAGCTGGGGAGGGTGGCGAGCTGCTGGTCTCTCTCTGCATGTGAACTCCTGTGACGTTTGCCTCAGGCGTCCACTAGGCAGGGCAATGGTCTAAGGGTGTAGCCATTTCTGTCCCATGTGGGCTCCACCTAATGGGTAATTTTAGGTCTGTGTCCCTACCTGACAACTTCTTCACCTAATCATACTTCCCTCATTTTTTTCTCTCACAACTGTAAGTCCCCATAAGTGTTTTCAGTCCTGAGTTCCCCCTCAGAGACCAGCTTGCTTCCCAGTGGACTCCACTGGCACCAACTGTGACACTGAGCAGCACTGCATAAGGGACACATTTTTTTTCACCAGCAGCCAGATGCAAGTGGCAAGTACAAAGACCTTTTCTAAGCCAAGTAAAATAATCTAGGGCTTATAGATACCACCATTCTAGTGTATCTCTGAATCTATAAGGAATTGGATTCAGTATAATTCTGTGTCTTTAGCTTTCATGTGAAAGGGTTTTGTGGCAGAGGAATGTTTTGAGGGGAAATTCGCTGCTTCAGGGGTCCCCATGTCCTGCCTACACGGACCTACAATGATTTCACCTCTGTTAAAAAGTACAGTAGGAAAATGATTATGAGCATGGATCAATGTGTGTGAAAATTATACAGTAAGAATTTATTTGTATGTATAAAATATGTATATTTAATATTACATGATATATGGTAATGCATATAATTCAATGAATGATATGTTATCTAACACATATGCATATATACCATATCAGACAAGACAGGAGTTCTCACAGTACAGAGAACTGGGGAAGGAAGGTGTCCCTGACAGATGAGACACAGGACTGCATTCTGACAGGGTCTAATCGCTAGGCCCGATGGTCCCCTTCTATCAGCCTGTGTTCAGTAGAGGAGAGGAAAACTCAAGTGAACCACTCCAATAGGCAATGGGCCCTCCTTGGAAAGTGTACTTCTCAGAATTCTGGGGAGTGCAGCCTCTTTATCAGCTTCTCAGACTTGTCCTCTGTGAAGTTCTTTGTTTCCAGGCAAAAAAACAAAACAAAAAAACAGAACAAAATGTGTGTGTCTTTCCCTTTCATGACCCTATTTCTTGTTTTTCTTTCTTTTGCTGTTGCTTTCTAAATGATCTTTGAAAGAAATCCGGTCTCTGCATTTTTTTTCTGGATTCCTCTGTGGTCTTAGGTCAAAGGCATCTGTTAGAAAATAAACTATTACAAAACATAATCAGGGATTTGGAAGTTAAAAGCTCACAGGAAGAGATGCTTAGTGCCCAAGTACAAGGTTGTTTTTAGATACTGGCTCTGAGGCTCACACATGTAAAAATGGAAGTTTATCAAAGTTGAAGTTGTCCTGCTGAAAATTTTAAAGCATGTTCAATAATCCTTTGTGTAAATTCATAGAAGACTGATCTATAATTAATTAGGAAGGGCATGTGGGATGTTTAAGAGAACATTAAGATGGATTATATTGGGCTTTCCTCCACTGCTGCTTTTAGAGCCTTGCTAAAAAAAAGGGTACCTCACCCCAGTCTACTTACTAACAGAGCTGAACAATACAGTAGTCTTGGGTAAGAATCTAGACTTAATGGCTGAAAGCATGTAGTAAAATAATCTGGGACTGGTGTAAGACCCTGAGTTAGATTATTGGTACCAAAAAAGAACAAAAGGTGAGGGGACCAAAAAACCCATACAAATAATCTGACACTTATAGAAACCAGCATGAAATGATCAGAAACATCACATTTGTATTTTGCTAGTTGCTTTGGAGGGTCTTGGAATAGCATGGAGTTGTCATAACTGTTTCTCCAAAATGTCGAACAAAATCTTTCTTTTTTTTCCTTGGGATAATGCTGAGTAATGTGGAAACACACCAATAAAGGGAAAGAGTCATGTTGGAAGACTCAGCCCTCAGCCTGAAGCACTCTGTGGTGTTTTACCACAAGGATCTGTCCTGTGCTGTTTGTTCAAAACATTAACATGGAGGCAGCACGGAATGAGGGCTGTGCTTGGGCCTTTGAGAGGCGGACACTGCTGGGTTCAAATACTGTCTCTACTACACACTGGTTGTGTGTTTCTGGAAAAGTACCTTAACCTTTCTGAGCCACAGTTTCTTTTTACATAAAACAGGGATCATAACACACACTTCAATGAGCTGGAACGAGAGTCAAAGGAAATAATGTGCCGTGTAACGCAGTGTCTGGTCGAGAAAACAGTCCCAAAATGGTAGCTCTTTGTCGCACGCAAAATGCATTGTCTGAGAGTAATGAGCTAATATGTTGGATGACAAAAATCAAGATCCAAAAAGGTCTCACAAGGCTGAACTCAAGGACCAAATCTAATAGGGTGGCATTTAACAAGGATAAATGTAAAAGTACTGCAATTAAATCTGAACAGCGACTGCACAAATGCCCAGGGCTTATCAGCAGCACACCTGGAAAAAGGCTCGGGAGCATCACAGACTCTGCTCATTAAAGGCCAATGGTGTGAGCGGCTGCCTAAATGCAAATACTTCTTCAGCAGCCAGCGTAAAGGCAAGTGCTCTGTCTGGAACAAAGGAGGATAGAACGCCTGTTCCTCTCCCCTGTGCTCTAGGTGCTGCACATTAACAGCTAGTGATAATCTGGGCTTTTCCCAAAAAGGCACCTAATTAGGAAAGTGAGGAGACATATCTTCCACCTGATCAAAAAACAGGAGAGGAAAGAGAAGCCCAAGGAGGCTCTAGACACATGTCCATAAACTTGAAAAGCAGTCATGGCCTTGATGGATTAGATCCTTCTCTACTTAAAGTTCTCAGGAGAGAACAAAGGTGACACACGGGAGTTACAGAAAGGCAGGCTACCACACGCTATATAAAGAAGATACCTCCATTAGCACTGTCCCCAAGTGGAGAGGACAATGGAGGACAGTGGAGGGAGGGAGCTCCGCAGCATCAGAAGTATCCAGGCAGAGGGTGAAGGTTGCACAGGGTGATAACTATGTTCCTTGTGGGGGAGGGCAAGGGCTCAAACCAAAATCAAAAAATCTTGTAACTCTGCACAAGGGCATTTTTTTCCTCTAGGGAGAAGTTTCATAGCCTTCTTCGCATCCTACATGAAGCCTGAGATTCTATCCCAAAAAGATGAAGATGAACGGAGTGAGAGTATACCTTTCAACATGTGCTAAACATTTACTATCTGATACTGGGATAGGGGCTGAGGACACAGAGGTGAGTAAGGTATTGTCTTGGTCTTTATTTTTCATTTTATTTATTTATTTATTTATTTATTTATTTATTTATTTATTTTCCTGTACTGGGAGTCGAACTCACCACCTTGTGCTTGCCAGGCAGATGTTGTGCCGCTGAGCCAAATCCCCAGCCCCTGTCTTGGTCTTTGCCAAGGAAAACTTGGGAGTTTTGTGCACTCTTCTGAAAAAACAAGTGTAATTGAAAAAAAAGTTCCTGACCTGTGATGTGATGGAGAAAGATTTGCAGTAGAGCAACAAGCAAGAGTGATCCATTCTTTCTGGGAGGAAGTCCTTTCTGACTTGGGATGTGGGGACTCAGTGACAGACAGCAGTGAAAGGACTTTGGCCACCTTCACCACTCTGGAGCAAATTATACTCACAGGCTCACCAAGGACTCCTGGAGGTTGCAGGTTTGGCAAAATAGCAGACACCCTGACAATCCTCCGCAGAGCTTTGAGAATCACAAATATCCAGACCGGACCTTTCCACTAAGACCCTGTTCCACCTGTGCATGCTAGAGCAGGGTCAGTAGGATGTCCTAAGTGAGGTGCTGTGAAACCTGTAGGAAAATGCTTCTGATCAGTTCGTGAAAACCCAAATCACCAGCTGCTTGTGCCTGTGCACATACCCACATTAAACTGCCAAGCTGCTTTACATTTATTTACCCACCATGTAGAGCCTACTTTATTAGGCCAATAAATTGAAGGCAGTAATATTCACCTATCAAATCCTACCTGACTCCCAGGTCCTGGCTTTGTCCAAATTCCTCAGTGATCTCCCCAGGGATTCTACCCACTGAGAGCTCTAGTCTGTGATGCTCTGCAGCACCTACTGTGTGTGCTTCTATTCAGCACCTACTGTGTGTGCTTCTATTCGGCACCTACTGCTTACCTCTTTGTACTATTATTTGCTGAATTCTATGAGCACATTTTGTTTAGTTTCAGACTGGATGTGATCTTGCCTGATGAGACCATTAACTGCTGCCGGGTGGGACACAGCCAAAGCCCAGGGTTGTCAGTGTGGGATTCAGGCACATATGCACCAGCAGTCAGGTAGACAGTCATATTCCAGTCCTTGGGTCTTTTCTAGGGACCTTTCAAGCCATGAGGAGCCAAACCTGGGAAGCCTTGCTTTCCTCTGGTCCTTGGGGGTTCTCCAATCTCCTTCACAAACACAGCTGGAGACAGCGATGAATCTTGCAGGGTTCTTACTTGGGTTTAATACTGTGGTTTGCAGGGTTTCTAGTGGCCTAAAGGTCCCATGGAGCACAACTGTCAGTCAGCACATAGCACCCTAAATAGACCGCTACAACTGAGTGGGAATTTGGGGCTGACTGGGCACAGCATCGCCAGTGGGTTAAAACAACAGCATATTATTAGTTTATGTGAGTGATGTGAGAACCCACTTTCCAACTGTTAGAGGTCCATCTGCCAATAGCCAAGAGAGTCCTCTTATTGCCAGCAAGGGTCTCCCTGAAGAAACAGCAGGTTTGACACAAGATCCACAGCTGTACAAATAAAGTAGGGTGGCGTGGTTGTATTTGCAGCACTTTTGCAGGCTGAGGCAGGAGGACTGAAAATTTGAGTCCAGCCTCAGCAACTTAGCCACTTAGCATGACCCTGTCTCAAAACTAAAAAATTTAAAAAACAGTAAGGGAGGTAGCTCCGTGCAAAGGCCCTGGGATGAACCCCCAGCACCAATGCAAGTGAACAGTGCAGCTGCTCTAATTGCAAAATGCCTGGCATCTCCAGACTATGCAAATCACAGTGGTTGTAACTGGCTCAGGGAGGGACTCAGAGGAGCTGAGTCAAAACCCCATGCCTGGTTCCCTGCACTGAGCATCCTAGCTGCCGAACACCTCCTGGAGGGTGAGGTGCTATACAGAAAGCTTCTTGGGGAGCTTCTCATTGACCCTAACCATTTAAAAAAGTTAGGGTTCTTTAAGGCTCAAAGAGACTGATGACATAGTTTGTTTTCACACTCACTGAGTAAATCCAAGCATTTCCCAAGCCCAAACATCTGGTGGTTCTTCCTTTTGTACCGCTCATACCTTGGACCATGTTATTTGCAAATAAACCAGATTTGGGAGGTACGGAAGGCCTTCTTGCCTCTCTGTTTTTCTTGTACTTCCTATAGGGACCCCATGGGTGGCAGAAACATCTAGACTTAGGTCCAAAGTCCAGCTTAGGACAGGGAAGAGACTTCCCAACAGAAGCCTGGACCTCTGACTGTCAAGTGCACACTGCCTCTTCTGCCCCTGGTGGCCTGGATGCTTGGAGTCGTGGGCTCAGTCATCACAGGACTGTCGAGGCCCCATGTGAGGGTGCACAGAGACCTCAAGATGCACTGAAGGAAAGAGGGACATCTCAGTAAGAGCACTGCTTTAAAAGGTCATGACAGGGTCTGGCTCCATTGGAAACCACGAGCCATTTTCTGAGGCCGGTACTGTATACACACTGAAGTCTAAAGCTGTCTGGGAGCTGCTTGGTTCTTTTTCTCCGTATTCCCTTTTTCATACCACACAAAATGCCTGAGGCCCACCTGAGACCTAACATTTGTCTGTTTTGAGAATAGATGAGTATTTATTAGAATTAAACAGCTGGGGGCTCTGTGATATTTAGACGGGCATTAGGAGGAATGTATGAGCAGAAGATAATGCTGGCTCTTTTTTTTCTGTAAACCAGTCTGGGCTTAGCTACTGAGGGGATTTCTTGGGTCTCCTGTGAGAACCAGATACAGTTAATTTCCTGCAAAAGCTGCGGGCTGGGCCATACTGATATTGCGGTGTTATTTAGAATAGAAAGGTCAGGCCTGAGATTGAATAATCATTGACAAGAAATCCATGGAGGATAGGAAGCAGTTGGTGAGCAGTGACTGAAACCTCTCCTGGCTCCTCCCTGCTTCCCTTCCCTTCCCTGCCTTTCTAGGTATCTGCCTGACTCTTGGTTTGTTTATTATTCTTTCTGCATGTGTTTCCCAAGCCCTCAGAGCTAATAGCAAAGGTGTTTTGAGACACAGAGGGACAGCACCCACTCTGCCATTGGAGAAGGGGAACACAGCCTTATGGACTGGGTGTACCTGTTACAAGGCAAATGGCCTTGGCCACCTGCTCATGAATTGTAACATCCAAAATGGTGGTGTTCTCTTCAACAGCTTGAAGCACTTTGTTCCCAAAAGTGCATTTGGTTTTCTTTCCTGCATGGGGTCTCAGCTATAATTGGTGTAGTGCAAGTTTACAACCTGTCCTGAGTGTGAAGCCAAAGGTAGGGGCACTGGAGAAGCACAAAGGGAAATCAGCTGGATGGAAGACCAGCTATGTGTCAGGCATGGCTGTGCCTTTTGAATGTAACATCTCATTAATCCTGGCATGTCATAGATCTCTGCTTAACAGATGAGGAAAATGCCACCAAAGGCTCAGAGGTTGAGTGACTTGTTCAAGACCTCCCAGCTCCTGAGCAGAACAAAGATTTGAAACCTAGAGATGTCCAGTTACCAAGCTGATGCTGTCTCTAAAATTTTCTACTCTCCACTGGGTATTCTTTCTCTGTTGCTGTTTTCCTTGGTTTTAATCCAGTCACTGTAGAATTTTTCTTAGAAATCCATGTTTTCAGTAAAAGAACTTTTATCTTGCTAAAAACCATTAGTAGGCACTATATGAAAAGTCAGATCCCACAAATTAGATGGCATAGAATTCTGTCCAACTTGGAAATAGGAAGGTTGGGCCAGCGGGCTTCTGAGTTCCCTTCTGAATCTCAGATGTTCTATAACTGATTGATTTTAAAATTAGATTTATTTATTAAAATTGTGGTTTTGGGATGATTCTTCAAACTCAGAAGTCTGTCAATCTTGCTTAATTTGGGAGCGTTAAGGGCACAGATAAGAAATCATCCTTCAACCATCAGAATCAATGTCAGAATTTTCTTTCTAGGGGTAGCTTATAATCCAAGCAAATGTGTTAACAGGAAATGTCATTCCAGGTTGGCTTTTTGGCACAATGGACCTGGCCACAGCTTGTCTGTTGCTGTCTTGTGCCATCATAGGGGGCTCTGACATCTGGAGACACTTCTGTAAACTCCATGAGTCCGTGGTTGTGTCCTATGTAGGAATCATGACAATAGGCTGATGAGAAGAAGGAACTGGGACAACAGCCTCTTCTCAGGGCTGCCCACCAGCGGACACCAGATACGAATATAAAGACCCTCGGTGTGACACTAAATCATTGGGTCATGTGCTTTATCCTTGCTCATGTAAATTCAATTATTTCACTGAGACAAAATTTGATATAGAATAATGAATAGAAATATATAATTTTCTTTTATGGGTTTTATTTTTTTATTTTTTTGTTTTGTTTTTTTGTTTTTCTCCGGTACCAGGAACCGAACTCACGACCTTGCGCTTGCCAGGCAGGCGCTTTTGCCACTGAGCTAAATCCCCAGCCCCTTTTATGGGTTTTAAAACACAGATTTTAAAACATGGTGCAAGATTTTAAAGCCCAGGATCTGGCGGCTGGTGTAAGGACTATAAGCTTGGAATCCTGAGCTTTATGTCCAGATTGGATTCCTCTTTCTCTTGGAAGAATTGACGCAGCTCTGTACCTTGAGCCCATTTTCTGACAGTACAGACAATGCAGAGACTTGTGTGGCTTTGATGGTTAATGTGTCTGAAAGCCCTGAGCTCATCAGTACAGCAAAGTTCTCCTTCCTTTCCTGAGCTCCCAGTCCTACTCCAGGCAAGAGCTGCCTCCCTTATTCTACTTGTACCCAGACACCAGCAGTGAGGTGACTAGGACAGTAGACACACAGAGCAAGAACTTATGTGTTCTAGAAGAAAATAAAAGGTGGCATAGTAAAGCAGCCAGCATCTTAGACTTGGAAACCAGACTCCCAGTTCCTCTGCTTTATATCTTTGCACCTCCCAGAGAGTTGCTCAAACTCTGTGCTTCTGTCCCATTATTTGTATTGAATATATTCATAGCATCTACTTAGGGTTATTGAAAAATTAAGTAAACATGCAAAGTACTTAGATCTATGACTGCTCCTCCATAAGCCCTACGAGGAGACCTATCATTTCCTGCTTACTATGCAGCCATGCCTTCCAAGTACCTTTTTCAGTAGGGAGCAGTCTTACATGCACAAGAACCAGTTGGGGGAAACTAATAGACATTTCTTGTCCACCTTGGTCAGACGAAAGCTAAAGACTCCCAGGATCTCAGTCCTAGACATATCTGGGCATGTGATTCCAGAAACAAACCTTCAGAAGTACTTCTCAGACTGCTCTGGAGCGGCACAAATGGATGCATTGTATGAACACGAACTTACTGGGAATACTCGGTGTGTCAAGGATTTCCTTGGACAAGTCACACCAAGTCCCTATGTCTTAGTTTCATCGTGACACCTACCCTGCTTTGTTCATTAAACTGGTGTGAAGCTCCAAAGGAATGTGCCAGTGCGCCTTTTAAAATGCTGGTGGTGCTACTATTATAACATATGACGATAGTTACACTGTACAGGGTCATGGCCTGGCTGTCAGATGGCAATCCCCCAGTGCAGAGCAGCACTGGATCAGACAGATGACCTCGAGAGCAGAGCTCCCTGGCACCATCTGGCATCCTTTTTGCCTTTGATTTATCAGTGCAGATTTCTCCCTGTGTGACACCATAAAGGCAGGTTGTGTGACACCTTTACTGCCTGGCACAATGTGGAGTGGGAATGATCTTATACATGCAGGGACAAGGTGCAGATACTCACCACTGGCTTCTCAGCATAGGTTTTTCAGGCTTCAGAAGGCCACAGGTGCTGCCCAGGAAGAGCTGGACCCTGAGATAGGTTGGGCTAAGCCCAGGGCAATAGCAGAATGGCCATGCCCCTGCCGGGTGGGATATGTTTCTGCAAACCCTCACCTCCCCCTCTCCCAGTTTGCTCTGGTGGCTGCCATCTCCAAAGTTTATAGGTATCATTACCTATGAAAAATCTGTTCCATCTGAAGACAGTTGGGGTTGGGGATAGGTGGCAGATTGCAATTTAATGATTGGATTAAAATATGCTAAAGCAAACAAACAAACAAATAAATAAAATGCCCAGCAGCCTGGAGCACCACAATTCATTCTGCGGGCAACAGAGGCTGAGGCTCCAGGATCAGTCATAATTCACCCCACAGGCAGGTTTAGTAGCCTGTTACTGTATGACCACAAGGAGAAACAGCTCTCCAGGAAAGATTTACACTGAATGGCACTGGAGGCTGAAGGGCTAGGGGCCACGAGGGGAGAGGGATGTGGGAAACTAACGGGTCCTGGGGCCAGCTCCAAACTTACACCAAGAGCAGAGGTCCGCACCTCCTGGCCCTCCACACCTCATCTCAGCTGAGTCACTCTACCTCCTTGGCCACTCACGTGGACTGACAATGCTACTTGCTACAGTGTAGGCTCATTTCTCCCTCTTTGTATCTTATGAGATGTGGCTCTCCCCAGGAAGAAAATTATGAATCTCTCTTCTTTCTATTCCCATGGTTAGACACAAAATTGTGACTCAATAAGCAAACACTGGAAGGCTGAACGCACAAAGTATTTTCTAGCAGAGTTTGTATTCCTCTCTAAGAACCAGTCATCCCTCAGTATCCAGGACCCCAGCAGTTACCAAAATCCAAAGATGCTCAAGTTTCTCATTTAAAATAGAGGAGTATTTGCATATAGATATAGATACATTTAGATGTATATATATCCTTTTGTATACTTTAAATTATCTCTAGATTACTTGTAATGTCTAACACTATATAAATATTACATAAACAATTGTTACATTGTATTGTTTGGGGAATGACAGATTTATTTATTTATTTATTTATTTATTTATTTATTTATTTATATTGTCTTTTTGAGACAGGGTCTTGCTTTGCAGTTCAGGCTGGCCTTGAGCTCATTTTGTAGCTCAGGTTGGTCTTGAACTCACAATGATCTTCCTGCTTCAGCCTCCTGAGTGCTGGGATTACAGGTATGCACCACCATGCCCAGTTCTAGGAATGATAGTTTTTGAAAGGTCTGTACATGTTCAGTACATATTTCATTTTGTAAATATAATATTTTTCATCAGGGCTTGCATGATTTGACAGATGGGGATCCAGAGTATGTGGAAGGACAGGTGTCCCTGCTGTGGCACTTAAAGGAGGAAAGACAGGGTGGAAACAGTTGTCTGAGTACCACTGGGCTATCTCTACCTCTCCAGGCTCCTCATTTTCCCAGAAGATTTCTGTCTGCTCTCCTTGGCCTGCCAATGCAACCCAGTACCTGCCTGGTCCCCTCCTAAAATACCAGCTTTGGACCTACTGCTCTCTCTGGTCCCAACTACCACTACATACTTAACTAATTTGTCAGCTGGAGCTGATGAAAACTTCCTCACTAAAATACTGCTGACTCTATTGACTGATTCCCTTCTTTCTGCTGTAGAAGCTCATAGGACCACACCTTCTGTGCATACTACACATCAGAGTTGTGGCTTGAAGTGATTAATAGATTGAGGTTTGAAGTCCCTATTAGACAGGCAGAACTTTGAGGGTAGAGACTACATATTGTTATTTTTGTTTGTCATTCCCAACACCCAGAACAAATCTGGCTCACAGCAGGTTCTGAGAAAACAGCTGATTATTACCAAAAGAGGACTTCTCCCTAGGGTCTCATCATTTCCTATGAAGCTGGACATCCCTGAAGCCCCCACCCCATCCTCTCCTGTCACTCCAAGACCTGCCATCCGTTGCTCTCTGGTTGCTACAGCAAAAGATCTCCCCAAAGCTATGATGTGGTCCTGTTAGCGGAGCTTCCCACCAGAACCAGCACAGCTGTAAATTGCTGCTATGTTTGAAAGAAGAGAAGAAGGGTGAGGAGATCTACCATCATCATTCATCTCACCCCTTTGGGGAAACTTGTTTTCATGCACACTCAGCAAATGATGCTCTTGTACCAATAACAAATGTCAAATGCTCTGTTTGGGACTTGGGGGAGATAGAACATTAGCAAAGGAGGAGCAATTCAGTGAAAAGGACAGAATTTCTGTTTAAGGACTAGGAAGCCAAGTAACAAATGTCACTAAGAGACTCAAGGGATACAACTTTGCATCAACAACCACTACTACAGAAAAAAATAAATGCATACACAACTACCTGTAATCACGTTGCACTCCCTGGCTACTGGAACCTTCCATGTGGTTTCCCTCTTTTGCTTGGATAGGATCCTCAGCTCATAACACTGTATTATGTATGGGCAACTGTCCTGGCTGGACAGAGTGCTAGGGGAATAGCAGCAGGAGCTGAGAACAGCAGATAAAGCTTTATACTATGACACTTAAACAGTACTACAAATAATGATGCTGTAGGTCCCATTCATGGTGGTTTGGCATCTTGTGAACTTTTTGTTCACTTATTGAACAAATGTAACCCCTAACTCCAGAGTAAATGTGGGACCCTGTGTGGGAACAATTACAAATTGTTGGTAAATGTGGGAACAACTACAAATGTAGTTGTTCATCTTTTCCCATACTAGTTTGTAATTGGGATAACATCTTTCTCCGGTACTGGGAACTGAACTCATGACCTTGCGCTTGCCAGGCAGGTGCTTTGCTGCTGAGCTAAACTCCCAGCCCCAGGATAACATCTTATTCACTGGTTAATTCCTACTGAGTGTAAATGCTTGTGGACTGAGCTGAAATCAGGATGATCTCAGCTTACAAGGGAAGCAGAGGGTAAATGAGTCATTGCAACACAGTTCCTATAAAAGAGCAATACTGAGACGCTGAGGCAGGAGGATCATAAGTTTGAGCCCAGCCTGGGCAACTTAACATTATTCTATCTCAAAATAAAAAATAAAAAGAGCTGGGATGTAGCTCAGTATAGAGGCCTTGGGCTTGATCCTCAGTACCATAAAAATGAGTGAGGGAGGGATAAAAAAGATGCTGTGGGCATAATGGCACTGAGCCCTGAAATCCAGAGATGAGTTCTAGCATGCTTGGTCATGGAAGAAATACAAAGCTGGTCACCAGCTGCCTGTCCGGTGACTCTCTGAGATGTCCCATGCCACAATCCCCTGCTGAGCCCAGGAGATTCAGAATCCTCAGCAGCGGTTATGCTGTTGTCACAGAGCAGGTACTGGTAAGTCCCAGGGAGAGAGTGCAGACAGTCTGAATAACAGAGCAACATGTGAAGAGGCAGGATTGTGGATAAAGGAGTGAAAGAGCTGGTTTTATGTCATTGACTGTCAAGATGCAATACTCACCGGGGAACATTAGGGTGCAGAAGACAAATGGCTATTGTGATTGCTCAGGTCACAGTCTCTTGTTCTCTGGAGCCAGGCACAGAGAAGTCTGCTTGGGGTGCCAGGCTATGTGGGCATATACGATGTCAATACTGTCCTGGGATCTCTACTTACTGGTCTGTCCTCTTAAACCTGTTTAGAATGCAATAGGCCCACTGCACTTGCTCCATTCTCTAAGAAAATATCCAGAGGTCCTGTGCTTAGGGAGCTGATTTGCATTAGACCTATGTTACTTGTGGTAAGAAACTAGAAGTATGTAATCTTCACTTACATTAGATTGGTTTAGAAGACTTGCAAAAAATCCAAAGACTAGAATTTGGAGGGCAGAGTTTCACTTGGAGAAGATTTTACATGTTGAGTTATTTTACACAACCTTTCTCACTAAGGTGAAATCTCTATTTAAGGAACCTAAAAAAAGAAGCAACAGAAAAAAAGTAAAAATTCAAAGAAAGTATGAGGAACATACTTTCATGACCTCCCAGTATTGTCTAAGACCAATTTCTGCTTACCCCACTCCTAAGCATAAAATTTAAAGAATGCTATTTTTCTTAAGCTAAGAGCCTTGGGTGTCGAGGTTGCCTGAGTACCTCTGCCAGTCAGCTTTTGGTTAGAAGATACAGCTTCCTGCAATTCTTCTGTCATTTCTTCTCACGGGCTTTTAGATTGTCCACATTAAGCATTGGTGGGCCACACTGCACCAGCAATTCTGAATTCTCCCTCTTTCTTTTATGGAAACACAGGATGTATGAGGGAAACATTAATGAGATTTTCTATGAAGCAAACCCCTACTATAGGAATGCAAGTCAGCTCTTACGGGTTGTTTCAGAAACTTAGATTTATACTTAGCCAGAGTTTTGTCTG
>NW_004955462.1:11799684-11906153 GCF_000276665.1 Chinchilla lanigera
TGTGTGTGTGTGTGTGTGTGTGTGTGTGTGTGTGTGTGTGTGTGTGTTGGTTCTGGGCTCCAGTAGTAGTAGTGGAAGAACGTTTCCTGATCCAAATGAAAGGGGGCCTTATTTATCGGAGGTGTTCATCTATTCTTGGCTTAAGGTAGGGAAATATTTTAGTGACATTATTATAAACCCAAGGCTACAAAAGACATCTAGAAGGAACACACCCAGACTACTCTGTCTCTTGGAATTAGACTCACTTGGATTTTCAAGCAGAAATAAGATCCAGCTTTTTTTTTTCTAATTTGTAATTTTGTAATCAAAATATAAGAAGAGGAAAAGTGAATGAGAAATGATAGAAGACATATTGACTGAGCAGAGAGGACAGGAATTTCCTCAGCAGTGGGAAGATCTTATTAGCATTCAGGCTAGATAGATTAAAAAAAAGAAAGAGAGAAAAAAGGAAAAGATAATATGACTATAGCAAACAGTTCTTATCAATGGATCTGAGAAAGAGGACAATATTCTAATTGCTGCTAGCTCAGGGATAGTGATGTACATAGTGAAATATATTGGAGGAATAATCTAATAATAAAGATATTGTAGTATTTACTTTATGCCAGATATTGTTTTAAGTGGTTTGCACATATTATCTCATCTAATCCAACAGCCCTATGACATAGCTGCTAATATTAACTCCATTTTATTGATAAGAAAGTAGAACCCGAGAGATTAATCAATTTATTCAAGATGACATAGATTGTAAGTAGTTGTGATAAAATGACAAATAAGTACAGGATGAGTATCCCTCATCTAAAATGCTTGGGACTAGTAGATATGGTATTTCTTGACTGTCAGAATATTTGTATATAAATAATGAGAAACCCTGAGTATGGGATCTAAATATAAACATGGAATTCATCTACATAACATATATATATCTTCTACTCATAGCCTGAAAGTAATGTTACATAATATTTTTACTGCACATGTGTTTTGACTGTGATCCATCACATGAGGTCAGGTGTGGAATTTTCCATTTGTGAAATTATTGGTGCACAAAAGCTTCACATTTTGGATTTCATATTTTTTGGATGAGATATGCTTAAACTGTATTGGTCTTTGACCTTGATTCTTGGTACAGAGCAACTAAATTCTTTGGAATTTCCTGGATAATGAGAATGACAGGACAGTGCTTTGTTCTAATAAGGTAACAGTTGTTAACAGAAGCTAGATAGCTTCAGAATGGGAGCCCATTGCCAGAAAAATCAAGATCTGATTAGAAGCTTAGAGATTTTACCCTGTCCCCTTAACCTTTATGGTGAGGAGCTGGGGTTGAGTTAATCACTAATGGCCAATGATTTAGTCATTCATGCCTAGGTAACAAAACCTCCACAAAATCTCTAAACAACAAAGTCTGGGAAGCTTCTGACTTGGTGAATACATCCACAGGCAGGGAAGCTAGATGCATCTCCACGTGGACCGTCTCTTCTCAGAACTCTCTTGGACCTCCTCTGGGCTTCACCTAGCTATTTTATCCTTCATCACAAGAAAGTAAATACTTGTGAAGTAAATTCTTGAATCTTGTGAGCTTATTAAGCAATAATATGAGAAATTATTGAGCTTAAAGAGGGAATTGTAGCCTCCAGTTTATAGCTGGTGGTCAGACATGTGAGTGGCCTGGTAATTGTGACTGGTACAAGGAGTGAGGGCAATCTTGTGGTATTGAACCAGTCTCAGAATTGAATTGCATTGTGGGACATCTAGTTGGCTTGAAGAGTTGGTGGCTCTCTCTCTCTCTCTCTCTCTCTCTCTCTGTATATATATATATATATATATATATATATATATATATATATATATATATATATATATATATATAATTTGGTGTCAGAAGTGATTTCAAGAGGAAGCTGACAGTAGCAGAGGTGAGATTCAAAATGCTGTGGTCTGACTATTAAAAGCACAAAGAGAAAACTACCTGGATGAAGATTAATAAGAAGGTACCCAGGAAGAACCCACGACAACAAATAGGAAACCAGTGAGAAACACAGGTTAAGATGTCCTTCTGGATGACTCCCAAGCATTTATTGGGTGATAATGTAAAATATGGACACATGGCAGAGAGAAGATCAGAATAAAACATTTGAACGATTGTTAATAAATTCTAATATAGCAGTTACAGTTCATGGTGAAACAGATGTGTCATGCATTCAGAAGGTGTGACCCCACGAAAAGGGGCCCAGAGAGGCTCCCAGAAAGGTCAAAATCCACTGCATGGAGCCTGTTAGGACATCAATGGCTTAGTGTGAGGATGTCAAGTCGTGGAATGACAGGCAACTTCTCTGTAGAATTGTTGCATTCAAAGACTTGAAGCACAGCAAGATTTACCTGAAATAATGGAAGCTTTGGACAGACCTGGAATCCTTGAAAAAATTTTCCAGATAGAAATTAAAATGTACAATAAGATGACAAATGTCTAGGACCACCAGCAAAGAAAGTGGCCTCTCCATGAGAAAAGAAGAGATGTAAAGAGGGATAAGAGAATGCTAAAAGCTTCTTAACTCTGCCCACCCTTATGGTTAGGAAATGTCTTTGAAGGACTCATGTATCAAAGGCATGGTCTCTGAAGAAGCAGTGAGGGCTCTGATGTCATTGATGGATTAATCTGTTGGTGGGTTTATAATTTGGTGGGCTATTGGGAGGTGAGAGAAACTTGGGAGGTGGGACTCAGTAGGAGGGAGTCAGTCCTTGAGGGCATGCCCATAAGGACTGTATTTGGTGCCCTATCCTTCCTGTCTGCTTCTCAGCCACCATCTTTGCTCCACCACAAGCTTCCTGCTGTCATGCTCTGTCTCACGATGCAAAACAATGGAGCCAGCTGACCGTGCACTGAAACTTCTGAAACAGTAAGCCTAAATAAATATCTCTTCCTTCAAATTGATTCTCTCAGGTATTTGTTTCAGTAATACAAAGCTGACTGATGCGCAGCTTTTACTTAAAGAAGTTGGGGAACAGAAAGAGAAATATTAGGGCAAACTTCAAAGAGTTGTCAGAAAGGAAAGTTTTTGCAGACACTGAAGCAGCATCAGTTACTCAAAGCCTAGGCCTCGAAGAACATGGAAAAGTGGGGCTCTGAGGGGAGAGGTGCTAGGGGAAAGAAAGCCAGGATTCTGTAGTGCCACCAACAGCCTGTGCTCAGGAAATGGAGGTTGAACCCAGCTGAGACAAAGGGAAAGCTCTGGGGCCCTCGCAGTCTGGATGTATCCCAGTGAAGGAAGTAACCAAAGTCACAGTGGTGCAGGATAAACATGTCTGAGATCAGGCATGTGGGACATAAAGGAAAATGACAACATATTCATTTTCAACTTGCAAGTTGATACCAAGGGAAAGAGGGAGCCTCAAGGATGCCTACGGATGCCTGTGGATGAGGGAGCCTATTTTACACTTTTAAATTTTTCACAAAGACATGAATACTTCAAAGGTGATTCTCAGAGAAGAGGAGGTAAAATGCATAGATAGGATTGTTTATTTCCCCCAGGATACAGGAAGCAGGGTGCGAAACTAACCTCTTGTGGCTTGTTTTTTCTCAACATGACAATTGAGTCTAATGAACTGGTATTGTAAAGAGTGAAATAAAGATTTTACTTTTACTTTTTCATGTGCTTTCTTTCCAGCTTTCTCATCAAATTACCACATCTCAGCTACAGTCATTCATTAGTGATATTCATGTGGTACTATGATTTTCATCCTGGCAACTTAATTTTGCTGTAGGAAATTCTGTGGGTAGGGCTGATGCTGGGATTTTGTTTAGATGCTTTCTTAGTTGAGGCTCCTAAATTTCAAGGCCACACATTTGTACCTGTCTGTGACCCATTAGGAACTGGGCTGCCCAGCTGGAGGTGAGCAGTGGGCAACCCAAGCTTCATCTGTACTTACAGCCACTCCCCATAGCTTGCATCACTGCCTGAGCTCCACCTCTGATCAGATCAGTGGTGCTAGAGACTGTCATAGAACTGTGAACTCTACTATGAACTCCACATGTGCATGCTCCACATTGTGGGTCTTTATCTTCTCATGAGAATTTATTTCCTGATGATCTGAGCTGGAGTGAGGCAGTGATGGTAGCACTGGGGAATGTGATTATTATGTACCCAAAACATGTACCAATAAGAAAAGTAACTCCACCACCACGATGAAAAAAATTCATCTTCCATGAAATGAGTCCCACCATGAAAAACTTGGGGATTTCTACTCTAAGTGACTTTCTAGAAAAATTGGAATATGAGAAAGATTCAAGCGGGAGGGTTCAGTTGAACTTTGGAGGGCCTACAACAGCTGCCCAATGCAGGGAGACTGCTCCAGATAACTTCTGGGAAAGCAGTGGGAGCATGTTGTCAGAGAAGGAGCATAAGTAGGAAATCAGAGAGGGAAGAGCTGCTGACTGACATTTCTTTGAAATTTAATTTATAAGACAGAGGAGGATTTTATTTTGAATGCTAAGTTCTCTCTGGGTACTTAATAATGGGAGATTCATATTCAAATGTACTATATAGCACTTGGGCCTTTTATGCTATCAAATCCTGCATGTAGATAACTGTTGAGCTACATGAGAAAGAAGAAAGAGTGAATTTTGGCTCAGGGCACAGTGTAAACTAACAGTAATGAATGAACCCTTCTGATCTATCAGAGTATCCATATTGAATTGTTTCCTTCTTGGGTTCCAGGAAGATAAATAAGGACAATGGTTTTTCAAAGCATGAGCCCTTGGTACTGCCACTGCCACAGCACTCTGTCTCCTCTTTCCCTTCCCAGGCTGCTGAGTGTGGCCTTAGATATCTGCCTAAGGATAAGAACCGTAGATTGCATCTTACTGGCCTCTGAGGTCAGTACATCTACTTTTTTATATGTGCAATGAGCTAGATTGTTTGCAAGGAATGAGAGCAAAGTCCCTATAGTGAAGCTTGCTTCTTTGGCCTGGTTGTCAGGTTCAAACAGCCAGCTTAAAACCTGCTCCTTGAGCTCATCCATGAAGTGATTTAATGAAACAGTTCTACGCCACCCTTCACAGAATGGTGTGAACACAGAAGGGAGGCTATATTCTTTATATCAAACTGGCAGGCAATTGATATTTTGCTGCATTTCTGCTTCCAGAGTGGGGAAGTGGCAGGAACCTGTAGCGATAAGCTTGTAGGAATGCATGGGTGAGAGGCAGGGTGCAAGCTTGTCAGATTTTGTGATTTTAATCTGCTACTGTCTAAATGTTAGTGGCACCCTATACCAGTTATAATGTTGAAAGCTAATGCCAGGTAATGGTGTTCAAAGGTAAAACCTTTGAGACATGATTAAGTCATGAGGGTGGAGACCTTAGGGATGAGATTAGTGCCTCTTCAAGAGATCTGATGGAGCCTCCTTTCCACTTTCAGTATATGAGGACATAGAGGTGCTCTCTGAGAAACAGCAGATTCACAAGAGAGTGAATCTGCTACCCTCTTGCTCTCGGACTTTCTGAACAGTGAGCAATATATTCTTTTGTTTATAGATTACATAGTGTAAGGTATTTTATTACAGCACCCCCAAAGACTAAGATATGACCTATGTGGCCTGAGGAAAATATAGTGCTGTATGAATGTTTTAAGTTTTCAAAAAAAGTTATTGCAATAAAAGACACATTGCCATGGATCTGCCTCAAAAATTTCCCCCTATGAACACTTATTCTATTGATGTTGCCACTTTCTGAGGCAGTTTCGGAAGTTCTCTTTCATGACTGTCTTTATGAGATGTGATAAAAAATGCGGTGAATGTTACTGCCAAGGGCCATTCAGGCTTATAAAAACATTACAGTGTGTCCTCCTCTGCCTTATTCACCAGCTCTAGCACGATGTGACCTCTGACTCTGTCCCAAAGTCAGCATGACCCTGGAAGGTGAGTATGTTCCATGTATTCAGGACAATGAGGCAGCCACAACCGCGCAACTGAAGACTTAGGAAAGAGGACTTCCAGAACTGCTTCAGAAAGTGGCAAGAATGATGGGATACATCTGTTTGAAGTAAGGGGGTATATTTTGACGGGAATGAATGATAATGTGTCTTTTACAGTAATACTTTTAAAATATTAAACATTCACTGTATTTTTCATTACATGCCATCGTCTATTCTCTAGGGTGACTGCTGGCCACCAGACTTGCTCCTCTGAGCCAGCTGTGGAAACACAGGGGTGTGACTTGCTGAAGGTGGGAACAAAGCTGTCTGAACATACCACAGCACTCCCCTCCACTGACTACAGGCTTGGTGCTAAGGCCTAATTTTAGAAAAAAAAAAAAAAAGGGAGAATGTTGGAGAAGATGGGTTTATTTTCTTTTTCATTCTCACTTTCCATAGACAATACACGTCTGTTTCCTCTCACTTAAGGGGCAAGGATGGAGTGAATATCTCTGATCCCCATGGTACTCCCTTCTCCATCATTTCTTTGGAAGAGTAAGAAAGCTGTGTCTGGCTCGATGAGTAGAACTGTTTCCACTTGGAGCAAGTCCAGTCAATTAGATAAGTAGGCAAGCTACGCAAAAGTTACTGTTGAGTATTACTGCCAGAAAGTGGTTGCCTAGCCAATGTTTATATTTCCCGGGTCCCCAGTCAAGCCCCTAGCACTTATATTTAGGAAAGAGTGCAAGAGAGGTCTTGGTCACGGTTTTCAAGAGGTGGGTGAGCTTTCTTCAAACTCTCTTCGGCCACCTCAGTGAAGAAGACCACATATTCCTATGTGGATGAGTCATAAAAGGGAAGGCACTGGATTCCAGAATCACTCCATAGGGAAGAGGCACCCTGAACAGGAACATTTGTCTGAGGCTACTATAGGAGTAAAAAATAAACTTGTATGATATTCGAGGCACTGCACATTTAAGTTTAGTACCCAACACTTTAGCTCTACTGTAAGTAATGAACTAGATGGGGAAGACAGGTCCACGATTCTCTGTGCAATTAGACAAGAGGGTAGTTTGAGCTCTCTTCGCATCCATAAATGTGTACCAATATTTAGATTTGGAGACAGCCAAATCATTAGCAAACAGCTTTTTAGTCAAAAGGCCACTGGGCACTTAGTTTGTCCACTAATAAATGACCAGTTGGTCCCCGATTGGCTTTCCACCTCTTCAGTCTAGTTTCTATGGAGCAGAATCATGACGGAGATAAGGATCGAAATGATTAGTAGCTCAGTTTTAAATTTAGAGGGGCTTTTCCTCCTTCTAGAAGAACGAGAAAGCAATGCTCATTTAGAGCAACAGCAATGCTTTTAAAGAAGAACCTGTCAACAGCCAGATAGGAAGTTCCGTGCACGGGAACTTGGTATTGAAGGCTGATGCATAGACTTGGGTGTGGAAGGGGAAACACCAGTCCTGTAACCTCGAAGGTCAGGAGATCAGTGGGAGCACAGACAAACTGTTGGGAGAGATGCTTCTATGGGATGCATAACGGAAAGCGGGTGTACATCAGATCTATTGGAGTGACAGGTAGGAGATTTCTGAGAACATACACATGAGTGTTACTGGTAACCTGGATTCCTTTCCCTAAAACATCTCTTGGGGACCACAGGTTTTCTTATGACCAGATCACTCCAGGCAAAGAAAAGGAAAGAACAACTAGGCAAAGTCAAGAATACTTCGGGCTTGCCATCACAGACACAGAGAAAAGATGATGCTCGACCTTCCTAGAATACAGCTTATGTTTGTCCCTAAGTAACTCCTTCCTTCCTTCATTGGGTAAGAGGTCCATGAGGTCTTTGCCTCACTGTCATGATATGTAGGTCTTAACACTGTTGATTAGGGCAATGGACCACAATCCACACTAACCCAGATCTTTTTGGGGAGAAGGGAAGTTGCCAACATCTAAGAGAAGAAATTTGCACAAAATACAAATGTATATATATTTTTTGCAACAAAAGAAACTATTTATTTGGAATATGCATTACCAGTACAAATTAGGAGACTGTAAAACCTACACCGTGTTAGTATCATTAGAGAACACAAAAGTTCAAGTTGGAATCAAAAGGGACAGAAGCCTGTGCTCTCACAAAAGCAGAAAAGCTTAAACTTTCAAAACCAAAACAGAGCGGAGCTTTGCAGGTTTATACTCTGAATAACAAGAAATGGGGAGGGGGAGAAAGGTGGGAGATAAAACCAACAGCCAAAGGAAAGCACTTCAAAATGAAAACACCAAAGGAAAGAAAAAAAGTAATAAGAGGGAAAGGGGTTGGGGACATTTTCTTTTAACAAAAGAAAAAAAAAATGTTTACAAAATAATAAAAGTTTCCAGAAAGCTTTGAGCTAGGGATTGAAACCATAAAGGTGATGTGAAAAGCTCGTCCTTATTTTGGTTTGAGTTAAAGAGTGTCATGTATTTGCGTGGGAATGCTTCCTAAAGTGTTGCTCCAAAGTTCGCTGTTTTTTTCATGTTTCTTGCTTGAGCAATATCTACAATTTGTTTCTTCCAGATAATATTGCTTTCTTTTTTCCTGTAACTAATAAAAACATTCCAAACCAATCTGGCTTTGTGATTTGCTTTAAGATGATTTCTAGATCAGAGGTTAATAAGACATGTACCATCAGTTACTCATGCTTAACATTTTAGCATTAAAGCTACAGCATGGAGTCTGGTAATATCTCACCACTTTTTCATCCAAAATCAGGACTTAGGATCAGCAGGCAGACAGGCCAAGGGTCTGCTTCCTGGATTTACTCTATTAAGCCCAGGGTGTCTATTGAACCAGTATCTTCTGCAGGTTCTTTTGGAAGAAAAACCCTCTCTAGTTGGAAAAGGTTTCATGGGATGTTGTTATTAATCAAGGAAAAAGAAAGCACTTGATTGTGATATTCCAAATCAACAAAGGCAAAAACTGCTTCCTACAGTATAAAAAGACCCCTTGGATTATTCCTTGAATTTTTAAAGAACCCAAAGGGGAAACAAGTCCCAGTATATTTTTCCCAGGGACTGCAGGAGTGCCACACATCCGGGAAGTGCAGGTCAGTGATGAGA
Organism: Chinchilla lanigera; assembly: GCF_000276665.1. Taxonomy (NCBI): domain Eukaryota; kingdom Metazoa; phylum Chordata; class Mammalia; order Rodentia; family Chinchillidae; genus Chinchilla; species Chinchilla lanigera. The sequence continues at coordinate 11,808,696 of NW_004955462.1, forward strand.
CATCAATATGGTCTTTGTTTCTGTCTTTGACCTCAGCTGAATTCCGAAGCAAAGCAGAACAAGGAAACAGTCTATTCTACCAGTGTCATCTTTTCACATCACCTTGTATACATATTTAATGAACAAAAATAGCAAGATCATAATCCTGACAATTAAAAAAAAGCCCCCCCCATAAACAAACCAAAAAAAGAAAACACAAAACAAAACTTTTTTTGTATTTTTAAGAGCAGGAATAAAGAAAAGAAAAGAATTTATTTCTGGGTCTCAAAGTTAATAAACATAATAATGTGTTAGGTTGTACCTATTATGCTCACTATTCCAACCTTTTTTTTTTTAGTTTACAAAATGAATTACTGTCACTTTTAAACATTGTGAAACAAGAAATGAATGTGCACAACTCGACACTTTTCTAGCATTCTTGAACTAATTCACAAATGCAAGAAAATAAAAGAAAAATGGGGGAAATGATGAATGTAGGTAGTTTGGTGTTAAAAACTAATGCAGGAATGATGCGTATTGTCACAGAAAGAAGGGGGAATCCCCATCTTGTTTTGCGTGCTATGAGGGTCATTTTTAAAATTTTTATTATAAACACTATTAAATTCAGACCGCTTTTTGGTTTTTTTCTTTATCTGAATATACAAGAACATTCATTATCAAATGTTCATCATCAATACTACAAAGAACAAGACACAAGTCGCAAGAAACAATGGAAAATGTTAATAAAGCTGAAAGAATTGTTGAGTATTTTTTTGTTTTTTTTAAGTTTTTTTTAAATTTGAGTTTCTGTAGTTTCATCTTTTTTGGTATCGAAGTCAGGTTTTTCTGGGCAGAAAAATAAAGAGCAGAAGGGAAGTGGGGGACAAGGTGTGAGAAAAGGCAACTAGCAAACAAAGAACCATCACAGAAAAATAAAAAAAATAAATCAAAAGAAGGTGCCACTTGGCCAGAGTACTGCCCAGGAGTCAATTCCCTGCCAGAAGGAGGAGTTAGGAATGGAAAGAAGGATACAATGAAGAATTACAGGTGGGCAAATCCCAGGTCTATTATCATTTCCTGGGGGAAAATTGCTGTCAGTGAAAAGGGTGCACTCCCATCTTCATTAAAAAATGAAGAAATCCCTGGGCACCTATTGGTGTCTTGTGGGATTGACCTACTACCTATTCCCAGGGACTGTGTTTCCAGAGGCATGCTCTTCCCATCCCACCCTTCAACTGCCACTGGGAGCTCCAGGTAATGTGGAGAGGTCTGTGGCTGCCATGTTGGACATGACTGCGGGCTTGAAGGGGAGAAATGTGAGAATGATGTTGGACATAAAGCGGAGCTGGTAAAGTGCTGGGTGGGGAAATACTGTGAGAGGTTACCACCAGTGCAAACTGCTGCTCAGGGTGGGGTAGAGGGTACTGCCTGTGCAAATGTAGCACTGCTCTGATATTTTTCATTAACTTAATGTGACAATCATTCAACCAGTGGGAGTCATTCTTCTTGTTTCCAAGAGAAACTTTCTGTGTTCCTTATATACTTTGCCCTGTCATATGATGTGATCCAACTGTATTCCTGTATACTTCCCATGTGTTCCTGCCCCTAAGACAAACTTCTCCATAGTTATCACTGGAGTTGTTACAAAGATGTGCCTTTTAGGCAACCTATCCATCTAGCCCTGTTATGAATATAGGCTAGGCTAGTAGACATAGTCTTCCTAGTATCCTTGGTCATCTAGGCATAACTGCATTTTGCCTAATATTTACTTTTTTATTTTCTTCAAATACACAAATTATGTTTCTTAGGTAGCATCCCCGTCTTCTCCAAGCACACACAGAGGAGGAGTGTTCATTATTGTAGTAGTACGCAGACTTTTCACAACCTTATTGTCTGGACATCCTTACCCTTGAGGATCTCCTAAACTTCTGTGGAAGCCTCTCAAGCATAGTGGATGTGATAGGGGTCAGCTGCTTGTAAGGCCACCTATTGGATTCAAGTAGAAATAGAACTGGTCCTATTGTTCTAGTTGGGAAGCTTTCTTCAATTCTAAGAAACCAAACAGACCCAAACCAAACCAACCCCCACCTCAAAGCTAAATAAAAAATAAAAAATAAAGAACCTCTTTATCATTATGGCGATGACATCAGGGTCCAGATGTTAACCAGAAGTTAGAACAAGAAAACCACTTATTGTCCTGATAGAGCACAAACCAGTTTATCTTAGGGATGTTACCTCCCCTAACTTCACATTTTCAGATTGGTTATGAATGCATTCAAGTTATTCAGTCTCTCACATGCCCGTTGGTGAGCCACACAGAATAATTCCCACTTTACAGATGAAGACAGTTGGGCACCAGAAGATTTTACCACCTCTTACTTAATAAAGTGATAGAGCTGCCATCCATATTGCTGGCAGAATTGGTGATAAAGAATGTCAGCTCAGGTGACATCGGAGAATACCTTTCTGGCATATGCTATTGTCTCTTCGATATCCCCAGGGAATACAAGTCAGCGTGATGACTTTGATGAAAGCATTATGACCCCTACCCCATGCCTTTCATGTCATCAAATTAAGCTAGCAAAAAGTTCACTTAAACCACATTCTAACACCACTTTTTCCTCCAGAGGAAAAGGTCAGGATCAAGAACTTGATGCAGTAGAATCCTTTGGATAATTAATATAATGTGCCTTATAGTAAACCAAAAATAAAATAAGCGTATTTGTAAGCACTGTGTATGGCTCCCTGAGACCTCCAAAAGTAGTAAGAACGGGAGTAGATGACCCTGGAAACATGACCTTCATCACAAGAAAGTCCTGGGCAATCTACACTGGTAAATGTGTGCTGGTGGGCCTGCTGGTCCTAGACGCTCCAGGCACATATTGCTTCTCTGTGTCAGCGACCTTTACTTGGAGCTGCTAATTGTCCCTCATAAGCGTACCGGAGAGAGTGCTATACTGCTAACGTATGCATTTGCACATGGTGTCTTGGGAAGGTAGTAAAGGTGTGGGAGTGTGCATGTATCCCCATGTGTGTGCACAGGCGTGAAGGGCAGTGGAGGGTTTCGGGGTCAGAACCTTCTACTCCTCACTGATGCCTTCATCACTATGCCTCACTGAGGCCTGGTTGGCAGTCAGATTTGAACACTGCTTCCTAAGTATGCAATGGTCTCCAAAGACCGTGCCTCTCAAACTGGGAGCCGTGGTGAGGAGTGGGAGAAAGTCTGTAGGAATTTTGCCCTTCCTGTTCCTCCTGCCCTCCCCTGCTATCTGACTCCCTGCCTGGGAATCCACCTGGTAGAGCTGAGACTGGAAAGAGGGGTAGCTGGAGAAGCCCACCTATGGCAGTCCCCAGGGAATATCTGGGGCTGGGAAGAAAGAGGCCAGAGTTCCAATCAGGATTGTCCCCAGGGAGGAGGAGCAAGAGGTGACAGGGAGGCCTGGGATGAGGAGGGCAATGTGGCATATTCCTGCTAAGAGGTAGTGAGAATAACAAGAGAAACAGAGAAGGACTGCCTGTTAACATGGGGAGAGAAGGATCCGAGGGAGGCAAATTTGGTTCCTCAAACCACCAGCATGAAAACATACAAACGCTTTTATTATTTTCTTTGTAATTTTTTTTTCCTCTTTAAATTCCTCTAATTGTTGAAAATATCCTTCAGTGATGTGATGGAGGGCAGGGACCCCAGGAGGCTAGAACAGAGGAGAGCAGGCAGGGAAGATGACGGAAACGAGGCTGAGAGCTGGAGGCAGGGGAGGGTGGCTTCTACCCAGAAAAAAAGGGAAGAGAGTATAAAGAAGTGTCCAGATTGGCTGAAATAGCATCCCAAAGAAGAGAAGAGAAGGAGACTCTTATTGTGTTTGCTGATTGCTTCGACCTCCAGTCTGACCGCTTCAGCGTTGGGAGAGAAACCCTCCCTCCTGCCCCTGCCCCAACTGGGGCACAGGGTCAGCCGGGATGCGATTGCTGGGAGATCAGTTGGAGGTATCAGAGTGAACACTGCCAGGGCCTTCTGTAGGGGAGGTCACTGATGAAGGGGTAGTAGCATCCTGCCAACCTCCATTAGCCTAGAAGGGAAAAAGGGAGAGAAGTCAGTTCTCTGATTGGGTGGTTGTTCTGAGCAGACAATGACAATGAGGCAACTTGTGGAAAGGACCTAGCGCAGTGTGTAGCACAGGGGGACACTCATTACTGCTGCTAATAATACTCCCCCCACCCATGGGTGATTCAGGTTCTCCCAGGGAGCCTTTGGGCACAAGGCTAGCCCTCCCATGTGTGTGATGCACCTGAACTTCTCAAAGACCTCTTGATTCAGTCCCAGCCATTGATAGAATGATACTATTCTCAAAGTCAAGAGATCTGAGGGGCGGTTTTGTGGTTTGGTTCCCACCCTGACTCTTGGTAACAAACAGATCTTGACAACAGTGAAGCTCCTTCACCTCTTTGCCCTTGGACTCCTTATTTGAAAAATAAGAAAGGCGGCCCAAAAGCTTTCTGAGGTCCTTTCTACCTCTGTGTATTCTAGGCTTATAGGATTCCAGGTCCCTGTCTATGCGAAGTTCTGTACTAGAAGCTCTTAAGTATATGATGATGAGCGAGCTAAGGTTCACATCCTCAAGGAAGAGGGTCAGACAAGGCCATGAATGAACTATAACTCAAAGCAGAACCTAACAACCAGCAAAGCCCCAGTCTTAGGAAGGTTGCAGTAAAGACTAGTGACACTGTAACTATTGAAGCAGGAACTGCTGGACCTCATGGAGGAGATATTCACTCAAGTAAGCCTTGAGAAACAGAGGGTGGCCCTGGGGAACATGACAGGTAAAATAGGGTGACCAAGGCTGTAGGACTCGTCTCTGTGAATGTGTTGGAAAGGCAGCAAGACTGATCTTCAGAAGTCATTTTTCTAAAGCTCTAGATCTAGAAGCAGCCACAACAATGGAATTGTTCTACAAGGATTCATTTAGTGACCAGTACTTTAAAAGACCATCCCAGAATGAAAATAGTCAAAAAGATTTGCCATAGTGGTTAATTCATGGTGCACAGTTCATAATTGTGCATATGTTTTCAAGGCAATAAGTATAATTGTCCTAAAATGTCTTTTTCCACCAGTCACCCTGTTCTTCAAACTCTGGACATGTTAATGTTGAACAAAGCAAGTCTTACATATTCATGGTAAATATATTTTCTATTGTACTTTCATTTTATTTTTTGAAAAATTTGGAGTGGAAGGGGCAGGAATTACTATTCCCACTTGGGCAGGAGCAACACTTCCACTCTGGTATAATCCATAGCATGCAAGAAACGACCTAGCACCTAGTAGGGGTTAACAAATGTCTGTTCATCTTTCATTCATGGACAAGCAGAGGTGTAGGAGAAAATCAGCCTTCCTGCTCCATGACTGAGACACATCACAGGCCTTCTAACCCCTGGATCTGGCTCTCATTTTTCTCCTTTTTTTTTTTTTACCTATTTGGTTTTCTTTGTCATTGGCTAATGCAAATGATACTTCAATTCCCCAGGAAAGCCAGGTTTTCATTCAGAGTAGCTCTCAACAGTCACTTTAGCAAGAGGGTAGATTTTGTGGTCTTTCCTTATTGAAGGGCAAATATGGGTTCCAACAGGCAAGCATTCATCTTGGGTAATGCCAAGAATGTGTCTCCTACACCATAGGTCCATAAATAACTGCCCTCAAACTCCAGTCTCCCAGCTTCTAATCCCATCAGTTGCTCCTCCGCCCCTACTTGGCCCTGTTGGGAGCCCTTTCCCTGTTGTTTGTGATAAGGATATCCAACAGAAGACAATGAGAGGAAAATGAGAATTCCTTCCTTCATGAGAGAAGGCTTTTTCATCTTCTTGAGGCCAAGACCCTGCAGTATAATTCAAATTGAGAACAGAATGAGTTCAAATTCATAATGCTGGTGTATCATGGAGAGATGATATTTTTGTCTCCCTCCCCAACCACAAATGTATATATTCTGGTGCCATTTCACATTGATTGAGAACAGAGGTTATACTTATTTCTTAACTGTAGAAAAACTTTTAGCACATTATCTTTTTTGTGTAAAGTAAGATATGCTTATCATTAATATTTGGAAAACAGGCATAAAGAAGGACATATTCAACACCCATAATTTTACTACTCAGAGATAATTACTGTTAGCATTTTGATATCTGTCTATCTCAATAATCCTTTTATGTGCTTATGTTTACCAGATAGTTATATGGGTAGATAAATAATAGATGATAGATAGATAGATAGATAAAGAGATAAATGATATGGGTGGGGTGTGTGTGGGGCGTGAATTGTACTGATGTGTGGGCTGACTGAAAAGCATGGAATTTTAAGGAAATTTGATAAAGATTCTTTAAGTACAAGTTCATGAAGCAGGGCTGGGGACATAGCTCAGTGGCACAAGTGCCTGCCTGGCAAGCCCAAGGTCCTGAGTTCAATTTCTGGAATCAATGAAGAAAAACTTCATGAAGCAGTGTAAAATACTACTGAAAGGAAAAGAAAAAGCCAAAGTTGTATATTTTAGGATCAACCTTGCATGAAACAAGTAGCTAAGGAAACCCTATAAAAAATAAGTTGAGCATTCATGTCATGGTATATGTCACAAAGAGGTTTCATTACATTGGTCACAAATCACTACTAGTAACCACTATCTAATTCCACTAAAGTAACAACAATTGGTGCCCTGCAAGGAAGTTATGAGTAAAGAAAATGAACTCTGCAGTGCTTCATCAGGAAGAAGTGGGCCCAGAAGGTTCTGGGAGACTTCTTTCTGAGTTATCTCTGGGCTGAAATAACTCAAAAAGTAGACATTTGAACTGTTCTTAAAAGTTGTACTTTCTTAGGCCAGTGCATAAGATGCCAAGAGGGTACAGAGAACTCACAGACAGCAGAGGCAGGGACTTCAACCAGATATCAGAACTCACATTTGAAGTATGCCTGGTGAAGAAAATATATAGAACACCCTACCAAAATCAAATACATACAATAAACTTCTATAGCTTTTTCCACCCCTCCGCCACCCAGAAAAACAGAGATACAAATGTGAGCATGCATACCCACCTCAAACTGGGCATCACCCCTGTGTGTCCGAGACCCTCCTAGTCAGCCCCCAAGAGTCTTATATTCCTGCTACCTGAGCACAATTGTGGGTCACTCTTTCCCAGGATATCCTAACCATAAAACCCTATTTGTTGCCAAATTTAGGTTACTGAAGTCTACGGGGTCCAAGTACACAAACACAAGTGCTTTGTAGAACCAGCATTTCCAACACTAGGAGACATGGAAGGACTCTTTTCTCTGGAGGTGTTTTATACCATCTACACTGCTGGCTGCCAGTGCTGCTAAAACCAGCAAGAGATCAGACAGTGCAAGCAAATTTAACTTCCTAGTTTCCCGTAAATCACTTTGGCTTCTTCAGCTGGATCATTCCCGCTTTAATGTAAGGCATTCAGAGGCTGCACTGTCTTGGGAAACAGCTGACCTCACTTACTTGCCTAGGTAGCCCTGGGGACCAATTCCTTCCCTCTTCCTCCACTGCGGGTGAATATTAAGTAGGAAGCTCCGCCTTTGTGTGTTTATCTCTGAGCACAGTGAGAGAGTAGAGGATGCTCTCATTAACAACTGTTCAGGGGTGGCGGGAAGCGAGACTCTCATTTTTCTTTTGCAACTGCACTTCCCCCTTCATTCTCTGATGCAAAATACTCTGTGGACTGGATCTAATCTCCAAAACACTAAAGTCAGAAACTATCCTGAGGGGTTCAAGGGCTGGGAGGGAGAATCTGCAAAAGCAAAAGTGTCCTCAGAAATCATTCCTAAGGAGGAGAGGAAGAGAGGCTACCCCTGATTCTACAAGTAATCCTGCGCCCAGGGCAAGCATGGGTCAGCTGACTCCTAATTCTGACAGATGAAGTCTCAAGCAAGTAGAGCAGCTCCACCTGGAGCTCCATGGATGCAGCCACTAAGAGGACAACACACAGCATCTTTCCACAATAAGAAACCTGGGTTTTCAAAGCTCTCATTAAAGATAGTTGGGAATAGGGGCTGGGGACTTAGCTCAGTGGCACAGCACCTGCCTGACAAGCGCAAGGTCATGAGTTCGATTCCCAGTACTGGGAAAAAAAAAAAGATAGTTGGGAATAAAACATTTCAGAACAAAGAGTATTTGTATAGCCTACTCTAATGAATTTGCCACATAATTTGCTATATACCAAATCTTGCAAGAACCCTGTTTAAGGATAAGGCAAAACATGCCTGTCTGAGGAGGAGAGTCTACATGGTTTCCCTGACAAAACAGAAGGTGCAGAATTTAGGAGAAGCTGGGCATAGTGGTGCTCACCTATAGCCCCAAAACTGAGAGGCTGAAGCAGGAGAATCACGAGTTTGAGGCCAGCCTGGGCTATGCAGTGAGTTCAAAGCCAGCCTGAACTTCACAGCAAGATCATGTCTCAAAAATTTGAAAGAATTACAACTGAAACTATGACCTCTATCTTCTCTGCCACCTCTTTCAACCAGAACAGCGCCTCCTGCAGCTGCCCCTCCCTAGCTGTTGTGGACCCAGCAGCGCTTTTAGCCCAGCACTCTGCCTGCTGAGCTGAGAAGTGCCTGTCCCATCTCTTCTTCTTCATGCTCTTCCTCTGTGCTTACCTTAGCAGCACGCTGTTGATGCAGAGAATTCATCACCTGATGTGACAGCCCAAGTGAGCCTGGCACTAAGAAACTCTCATTTGCAACCCAGAAATACGCTGAGATGCCACAAACCAGCTGATGTCAGCACAGAGTTGAGCTGGATCTGCATACGGGCCAGATGCCGTTACCAGAGATGGCTTTGGTGGGGGTGAGATGTACGTGCTCCAGGCCCTCAATCACCAGGTGCTGGTGGGGCTGGCCAGTGGGGAAAACAAAGAGACACAGATCCTCTCTTCCCATCTATGTGCATGCACACACACACACACACACACACACACACACACACACACAAATACACACACGCACACATACTGTATACAACATATCCTGGAGACATCGGCTAACATAGTAGAACCCCACTTTAGGTTCATCACTTTTCTCTCAGCCTAAGAGAACTGTATTTTCCTGGTATACATAACACTCTCCCTAGATCACACAGTGTGCACTTACCAGGAGATGCTTCAGGATCAAGAGATGCTACTGGAAAGGCCTGTAAGGGCTGTTTTCTGATTCATAATTTCTCTGGGAACTTTACACTGGTAAGCAGATCTATAGCCACTCTCACTTTCCTCCAGTCCTATTTGTAGCTGCTACCAGAGGGGGTCTTTCAAAAATGCAGTTGTGATCATGGCACCTCTTTATTTAAATCTTCAATGGCTTCCCAGTGGCTTCAATGAGCGTCAGTGTCCTCATCAAGTCTACAGTGTCCGCATCCTTGATTACACCTACTCCTCAAACAACAGTCTCATTTAATCCTTCACTCATCTCTGCCTGCTCAGGAATTCCTAGAACAGAGCAGGCCTGCTTCTTTCCCTTTGTAAACAGTGCTCTCATTCCTCTAGTTACATCCATGAACTTTGTGTCTGTTTTTCAAGATTGAGTTCAAGTATCCTTGCCACTCTACCTGTCACCTGGCAATGTCTCCTTCTCCCACAGGCTCCCCAAAACAACACCTGAGCTGCCATATTGCATTAGTTATTTCACGTGACTGTCTCACCCACCAGGCTAGAGATCAAGATAATGGAGTTTATCTTTTTTTTTTTTTTTTGGTTTTTGGTTTTTTGCCGGTACCGGGAATCGAACTCACGACCTTGCTCTTGCCAGGCAGGCACTGTGCCGCTGAGCTAAATCTCCAGCCCCAATGGAGTTTATCTTTGATCCAAAGTGCCTATCACAGTGTCTGACACATCTCAGACCTTGATAAATGATACATTTAGTGGCACTATAACATTCATTCTCCACTAAAGAAGGACATATGGTATAAGGTTCAATCTAACTACATGTACGTAGCTGTGGACATCTAGAATATATGCAAAAAGCAAAGCAGAAGCAAGTCCCATTTTCTGGGTAACTTTTGCATTAAGCAAATGGCCATTAGGGAGGTCCAGTACTTCATAGCTTATTCCAAACAAATAGCTATGATTAATATTTATACTGCTCTGTTTTGTTTTCAGGGAAATGGTTGACAAGGACATTGAATCTTGGCTGTTGCAATGCCACAGCCTCACGCACTATCTCAGCAAGAAGCGCTGTCCACAGGACACTGGAGGAAGGACGACATCCCACCCTAAATCAGATCAGCCCTGTGCCACCATCTCAGGCACAACAGGAACTCAAAAAATGTAACGAAAGACCACAGCCCCCAAATGGCCTATCCGGAACTGTCTCACTATCTTTTCTCTTTCCAGGGCTGAGACCCTTCTGTCATGGGATCTGGTAATGAAGATGGCATATAAAATATAAGATACCTCATTAAGTTTGGAGTTTTGATAAACAACAAGTCAGGGTTTTAGCATAAGCGTGCTGCATACAATACTTCCTCTGACTAAATCTGCTGGCTTCATCTGTACCCTCAGAAGAAATCTCCTGGACTGGTTTGGTCCATAGGTAACTCAGAATCACTTTTATTGCTTGTCTCACTTTGACCTTTTATATCAATATCTTCACACAGGAACATGTTATGGCTGTCTCTACCAAACCCATACCTAGCTTCTACTTAATTTCCTGCTATTTATTGCAGTTCCTTTAAGATTAAAACAATGACTTGCTTTTGGAAGTGAATCTTCCTGTAGACCTTCAGCTCATCAACCACTCCCTGCTATCACATTTCCTGTAAGTCAGTCCTCTGCCTAGACCATCTCATCCTGTTGCTGGCTCTTGGATTCCTGTTTCTGTGACCCCTTGACTGCTGGAGGTATCCTCTTTGATTGCCACCTACCGCTAGCTCCGACCCTGGAAGCTGTGCCTCAGTATTACAGTTCACACCTCTGGGTGCTGTGGCTCCCACCACAACTTCTTCAGCCCCATGATGTTGCTGTATGGTCTACAGTGCTCAGAAAGATCAGCAGTGCAATCAGCCATTTCTGGTAGAGAATAGATACCCTTGCTGCAAAGACTTTTGGAGTTTAAACTGCTGCAAAGAAATAATTGATTCCCCATTGCCAAAGTGAGATCCTTTGCTACTCTACAGACATGTTGGGTAAGAGTTTCTTGCCTGGCCATCGCCTCTGGATTCTTGGTGTGAACCCACACTGTCTTTCAAGATTCAGCTTGGGAGTCACTTCCTTTTTGTGGATTTCTTCAAGACTCAGTATCACCTGCTTTTCTAAATTCTACTACAACTGACTTTTTGACCCTTCATCTTGACATTTAATCGCATGCAGCTTCTATTTACCTTTTTAAATCTCCATGTCAGCAGCAGATATTTTTTCTACTGTAATTGTTTCTTTTCTTATCCTGGAAATATATATTCAGTGCATACTTTGTGCTATATACTGGGCAAAGAGTGATAAAACACAGTTTTTAAAAAGTGTAGTTTCTGATCTCAAGGAGTTTATTGCTTAATGGGAAAGAGCCTTCTTTCTTGGTAGATCATCAAAAGAACATATGTAGAGTCTCGATGGTTATAAGTGTCAGGAGAGAATACAAAACAGTGATCTTATTGAGGCTTCTGCACGTCAGCCTGCAGGTGAACAGACATTAGACAAAAAGTGGGTTGAATAGCTCTTGAGGCAGATTAAAAAGAAGCCCGTGCAAAGGCTCTAAAGAAGGCCAGAAATAAAGGAGCACAGCATGGGGGTGAGAAAGACGGCACCAAAGAGTGGTAGGACCCAATCACGCTTGGACTTAAAGGCCATACAGAGGGCTCCCTTGATTATTAACCTCTGTGATACAGTAAATCATACAAGAAGCAATAAGAGAATAAGGAACATGTCTGACACACTAGCTGCTCAACTAAACTCTTCAACTGAATGCATGAAGACATGAAAGCTTTGAAGGCTTCCGTGGGTGTCCTGCAGCCCACAGGGACCCTGGCTACAGCAGCCCATTACAACTGCACAGCTAGGCAGGAAGGACCAAAAACATATAATGGTACATTAACCTAGTGTGAACTCATTCCTGCTTCTCAGGACAGGAAACTAGAACTCAAAAACTAGGACCTACCAAATTTAGTTCCCACTATGTGCCACTGCTTTTCAGTAGCTTCAGTCATCTGAGTGTGTGCTCAACCCATGCAAAGTGGCTGCTGACAACATATGCTTTTTGGTGCTCCAGAGGGGAATCTTTGTGTTGAGCAGTAGATGGTAGAACATATAGATGATAAGACCAGCCTCAGAAAAGTTCAGATGCCAACCCCTGCCACTATCAAGCCACAACCCATCTGTGTGTTTTGGAGCAGACACACTCTACCCTCTAGAAATTGTACTTCTGCAGCGGGATCTACATTAGTGGCGCCACCTTGCCAGTTCAGGTAATATGTTTTCTCTTAATACTCACAATGCAAAGTCCTGGCCTAAGACCTAACTAATAAGATGGTCAATCTGGTCCCCATTTACTTGGTATGAGTGCAGACTCCTGTATTACAAGTCATCACTTCATAGTTCATCTGCCCTGTGAGGGATGCTCAATCAGGTCTACCTGCAGGATTCTCTGCCCCCTAGGACTGCAGGAGTGACTAGAGGTCAACTCCAAGGTCATGATCTGCTTTGGCTCCTACTTTGCTTTATCCTTTTCCAAATTAATCTGGTGCGAAAGCCAAGAATCAATACTGCTACATAAGGCATGTGAGACACTGAGGGCAGTTTTCCTTGTGTGCTCTGTTGCTCATATGCGATAGAAGATAGTGTACATTTTCCTGATTGCTTTCTCATTTCTGCTCAAAGTACAAATAGGAAAGTTACACAAAATGTTTCTGTATCCCATAGATTTATTCGGTCCTTACGCTACATGAACATACAGGAGGTTAAAACTTCAAGTTTGTTTTTACTTAACTTTTCAAAGGTTATCCTGATCTCCTGGCAAAGAAAAATAAGCTCAGCTTGATTCAGCTAAATAGAGATGTCTGAGTGCAGAGAATTCTATTTCTGTCTAAATAAACATCCTCTATCCTCACAACTGCACAAACTAAAACACATACTGTTAAACACATCAACACAATGCTAAAAACATGCACAATTTCCACATACTTCCTTATACTCACATACAGCTAATATATGCTCATAGCATCTATAGAATGTGCACGTGCACACACACACACACATATACACACAACAGCTGCTAATGCTGGAAAAGAGAAGATACACAAGGTGATAGATGATATGTTTGCGTATATAGCTGAATCTAGACAATTCAAGCAAAGGTAGTTTTTAAAACTTTCAGTGTAAATTACCTGACTGGCTGATCCTATACAGAACTGAATTCTTCTTCTTCCGTTTTTCTAACGTTTGATTTTGCTCTGGTTTTGCTGCCAACACTATTATTTACACAGGGCACACACAGAGATTGTGTACGCATTGTAAGACAAGTGGTGGCCACACGTGCAACACACACAGCCCGTCTGTGCACGTGCCCTTGCGGTGTAAAGCCTGAGGCTATTTACCATCACACAGGAAGCTAAATCTCTTACACTTTCCTGACCATCCAAGAGATAGCAATTACCCCAGATTATCAGAGCAACAATGACATGCCGTGTAAAGAGAGACACTGAGCCAACTCCACATCCCCAAGACTGGCATATTCAAGTACACTTAGGACCTTAATAGCAATTTACGTGCCATCACTGAGACAAAGCCACAAAGGCTCCGTTGGCAGCCTCTTATTTTGAAGCCTATTATTTGTGGGAGTTACAGGCTATAATCACAACAGAAACTTTCAAAACCCTTATCTTCCGTGACGCACCAAATCTATTTCAGAGCCATAATTGCTATGTCACTGGAGAGTTTGCTGCTTAATGCACTCAAATGCCATTTAGTGTTTGCAGGGTCATTACAGCCAAAAGAAGGGTGGGGGAGATATGGTGGGAAGCTGGGTGGGAGACGCAGATAGAAGATGTTGAAGGGGATGTGCTAGAACGAGGTGCTAACCTGCATCGTGCCTCATTTGCTTATGGGAGGATATTGCTGTTTGAAAATTCTATCTACCAACAAAAAGAAAGCAAGAGCTTGAAAATACTCTCCACACTCAAAAATGCTGAATTCATTGGCAAGCACCCTAGAGATGTCAGTGGATACTAGGGGGTGTCTTCTTTTACTTTGGGACTCTCGACCAAGCGTACGTATTTGATTTTTAAAATTTTGATGTTTTTCCATTTAAGTAGTGCTAAAAATCCCCGCAGTGGAAATCTTGCAGCTGTATTAAGGGCTGAAAGTCTGACTGAGCTTTTCTATACATGCACTGGTGTAGAATGAGAAAGGACAGGCAGATAATGGGGAGACGTTAGAGCTCAATATCCTAGAAGAATATGCTACTTACACGTGGTAAAAGAAGATTCACATAGAGCCCAAAGTAAGAGAAAACCCAACTATTCACTCCAAGGACTATTTCCTTGACACTAGTTTAGCTAGGATATTAAGGAAGCTTTTAAAGTATGTGTAGATTTTATTTCTTTAATATGGCTATCAATTAGCCAAGGGCATAGCTATTTAGTTTAATACTAGACATAGAGTAAATCTTCAAAGAAATTTTTAACTGACCAACACATTTGGCGGCTCCTAAAGGAGATTATCTAAAGATAATCTTCAGTTTCTTTTTTATAGCTCTTGAATTTTTGTAATAGACCAGAAATAAAGAAAACACCAAGCTAATTCTGATTGCAGGATAATTTTTTTCTTTTCAGAAAATCACTACAAGTATTACGAACAGTCCTGATTTCCCTCTGAAGAACTTTCCAGAGAAATATGATGAGAGGTAGAGTCTTATTCTGAGTCCTCTTTTGAAAACAGACTTCTCATGTACATGTTGGCCAAGTACAGAAGGATTAACACCCTTATTGTGTAAAAGTTCTTAGAAATGAATAAGAAAAAGATGAACATTTCAAGAATACATATAAAAGGCCAATAAACATGAAAAATGTAGAACCTCATTATTAATCAAAGGGATACAAATTAAAATAAAATAATTTACACAGATCCAAAAACTGTGAACATACTGTTATTGAGGATGTGGGGAAATGGAAATGATCATAAACTGCTAGCGGGAACCATAAATTAATAGAACTTTCTAGAAGAGCTTATAATACATCACAAAGACCTTAGACTTGTTCACATTCTTTGATCTAGCAATTGTATTTCTAGGAACTTACCCAAGGAAATAATAAAAATATGCACATCATTTTCTGTGTTATGAAATTTACCAGTGTCATTAATAATAGTAAAAAAAAAAAACTAACAACTATGCCCTTGCCCTCTAACAGTTTCCAATTGCAGTTATTTAAAGTTATGTTTGAGAAGAATGTTTAACAATATGGAAAATATTCATAATGTATTTTTAGCAAAATAAGTAGGTTACAGAATGATATGTAACTTTCCTATACCCACACCAAAAACATGTCCTTACGTACAAAGTGCTCAAAGGCCAGATGCAAAAAAACAAAACAAAAACAAAAACAGTGGTTTTCTTCTGTGTGATTTTCCTAAATTTTCCAAATTTTCTACTGTACATATTTTCTACTGAAGCACAAAGTAAACATAATATTTAAATAAAGCATAGGAGGAAAGTCCACTTCACACTTAGGTTTTGGATCTGTGAGGCAACTCTGGAGCTCACTGGAGAAGGAAAGACGACGTGACTTGTGGCTGAATACAAGAATCAGGTTGAAAGGCTGAGGAAACTAGGGCTTTTTTCTCCAGAGAGAAAGTTAGCAAGTGATTTCAGACAGACTTGGAAATAAAGTAGTTACCTATACAAGCTCTTAGTTGTTTTTCTCTTTTCACAAAAAATAAGGCCAAATGAAATACGCTCAACACAGAAATGAGCTTAGACATGATGGTGAATGGACACAGGTCTCCTCTCTATTTTCTCCGTCTTTATTCCCAGCACAATTACTGGTTAATAACAGATGGTAAGAAAATGCCTCCTGAACAAAGGAGTGAATGAGGGGAGGGATGTGGCATGGATTCAGCTCAAGGCCGCAGAGACAACATCCGCCTCACAGAGAAGTACAGAGAGGGGCTGGGGATTTAGCTCAGCAGCAAAGCACCTGCCTGGCAAGCGCAAGGTCGTGAGTTCGGTTCCTGGTACTGGAGAAAAACCAAAAAAAAACAAGTACGGAGAGAATAAAAGCCACAAACAGGTATCTAGGCTTTGAATAAATACCCATAAGAGAATTCTAGCATGAACTGGTGACAATTACAGTGTACAAAGTTGGAGGTAAAAGATGGGTACCAAGATATGGTAAATAGAAAGAAAAGGACTAAGAACAAAAAAGTTATTCTTTTGGGGGGAGAGATACTCTGCAAAAAACAAAAACGAAAGCAAACAAAAAAATATGCTTGTGGGGCTTATAGGTGAGCAGAAACTCCAACTACAATAGTCTACTTGCTGGTGGGAATCTATTCCTCCAAACCAAAAACAAAAACATGGCCACCACCAACAGTGGTAACGAGTTCAACTAGGTTCACTTCAAAAAGTATTCATTAAATACCTGTTATGTACCAGCCTTGAGTTAAGGGGTGATATACGAAACTGTAATTCCATTTTTCAAAAACTTGTGGTTTAGGTAAATACAGGCAAGTATTTGCAGAAATACAGAAAGGCATTCCCATGCCAAATGCAGAGTAGTATGTAGCACTAGAAGTACTTCCAGATGACAGGCCTGAGCAAGGTCAGATAAGATGAGTAGAATCTCAGGTTTTTCAATTACCATACAAGGCATGATTGAAAACTATGGTGAATGTTTAAATTAAAACAAATTACAGTAAAACATACATTGTCAAGAATGGAAGGAGAAGTGTGTCCAAAGCGAGAAAGAATATTCTGAAGGAAATTAATGGTGATATGTCTTTTACTCCAATACATTTAAAAATTTAAACAGTCACAGTACAACTTGATCACTTCTAGTTGATAAAAGGTTTAAAATGCAATTTCTATCAAATAAAAACATTACAGTGTATCCTCATCCACCTTATTCACTGGATCTGGCACTGTGAGATTTCTGGCTCTTCCCCATAGTCTAAATGATCATGAAACGTAAATGTTTGTAATCAGTTCAGGACACAGGAGCAGCCACAATAGTGCAACTAAAGACATTCATGAAAGAGGGCTTCTAGAACTGCTCAGAAAGGGGCAGGAATGATAGAATAAGAAAGTGTGTTTGAAGGGAGGGGAGGTATCTTGAGGGAGATTAGTGGAAATATATCTTTTACCATAGTATTCTTTTTTAGAATTTAAACATTCACTGAAGTGTTTGAACATACCTTGTAGGTCCTAGGATGTGGATTCTATGGCTGGAGAATTTTCACACCAAATATTGCCAATAGGAAAGGATAATCATAATGGGACAAGAGAGCAAGAGAGTAGACATTTATATCACCAGGTACTTCAGAAACTTAGGGTGTAGAGGAGAGATGAAAAGTAGCAGGTCAAGCACCTGATATTTTTCAAAAGTTAAAATCATTACATGAGAAAAGGAATGAAAATGGACATCTTGCAGGTCCATTTTGTTAACTTTCCAAAAAAAATTATTATGGTATTGTGCTCTGATACCTGGTTCCCCTACCACCTCATCTAATCAAAAAATTTTTTGGCTGATATATTTTTCAAAAGTCCTAATTATTTTAATAAGTTGAATTAAGTAAATGAATGCATATCGAGCACCTAGTACATAAAGTCAATAAGTGTTAAGCGTTAGTACAATTATTAAGTGTCATTTTAGCTTATTAATTTTCTATCCTTATTGTTTTCAAATTGTTCCTTAATTTACTGCTTTATATGACTCCTTTATTTTATTATTACTTGAACTATTTTTTTAATCGTTGTAACTACCTTCTTAGCTGATGGCAGTATTTATTCAAGTGCTCATCCTGGCTTACTTTATGTTTTTATTATTCTATTTAGTACACGTGTACCTTAATTGCTTTCAACCTTCATTTTGTCATTTCACATGCACTTTTATCACTCTGCCAATTTTATTCTTCCATTTGCTCTCTTCACATTTCTACTTTTCTTATTACTTTGCTTCTTTTAATTTTGCAATTCTTGTCATATATGTTTTTTCTATTTAATTTTTCTAACATTTTCCATGCTGCATTCTCTTTGCACTTCAGCACATTTATTCTTCTAAAAATCACAAATGTTGCACATCACAAAGAGCAGAGACAGCCCTGCCGAGTCTGGGCTCAGTAAGCTGGGGTGGCTCCTGTCTGCCCTTCCAGCAGGGTTTGAGGAGACTGCGCCTTCTGCAGGTGTTAGTTCAGTTCAGTTAGCGGGTGTGTTCCAACTTTCTAAAACATGTACCATCTATTAATTTCACAGGCAAAAGTTTTCTCTTTCATTTAAGCATCCCCCAGATGAAGATTAGCTATAGATATAGATATAAAGATACAGATATTTCATACCTAGATTACTGGGTGGTATTGATTTCTTTTATAATGAACCACCAATCTCTCTGAGGCACTGAATCTGAAGTCATCTCTGTTGTCTCTCCCATGTCTCTCTGGGTCCCCAACTAAGCTGTCTAAACAAACATGAGACAATCGATGTGTATCTGGGAAATCCCTATCTTTACAATTTTCCGTATTTAATAAATGAATAGACTTAAACTTTAAGCTTTCAATAAAGCACACACAACAGAATATTCAGAACTGAGTTTTTGTGGTATTTTACCTTTTTTGGGGGGGTACTACTGGGAATCAAACTCAGGACCTTGCGCTTGCCAGGTAGGCGCTTGTGCCACTGAGCTATCTCCCCAGCCCCTCTGTGGTGTTTTAAATATGAAATTTCAAAATATTAATTACTAGGCAACATAACAGATGCTCATGCGGTTCTCACCAACTTCCTTCACTTAATGTTAGACTCAGGCCCCATCTGAATAAAGGGAACCGATAGAGGCACTGGGGTTTGGCTGACCTGTGTCCACACCGTGGCTCTCTCACTTACTGGCTACTCACTTACTGGGTAAACTATTTCACCTTTCTATGACCTGAGCTGCTCATCTATAATACAGGGTTGCTAATGTTTATATAGACTGATGCTAGTAACACTTGGTCAAGGTTAGAAGTTAGTCCTGTTAATATGGATATTTTGGTGGAGACTCAAATTAGCCCTAGAACTTTAATCTTGTAATGAGTGGTGATTTTGATCCCTTAGCTCTTTAGGAAAAGCACCAAGCCCTCAGTACTTGTGTTAGGTCTCTCAGTACCTTAGGCCCTGGTGAGACAAGAACCTGGGGCTTCCTGTATCTGAGCACCCTATGTCTTCTCCTTATAGTGTCCTCCTAGGCTGAGGTTGGCTGGGGATGGGTTTTCACACTCCCAGGACAGGCCCCTTCCCTCAGGAGATGCACGACAGTCTTAGGCAGGTATATGACTTTGAAGAAATAAAAAGTTTGTGTAACTTTAGGAAGGCAACGGAAAATATGTACTGGACTTCAAGCTAAAGGACCCTAGAGAAGAAAGGAGAGGCATGGCCAAAGAAGAAAAGGAGAGATGTAATATTTTACAAAGAAAGGCATTCACTCTGCCATTTAATTTTCAAACGTGGTAAGTTTCTACTTTTACATAGTTCAAAAACTTTTACTAAAACTAGATGCAAGTTCCTTTAAAAGCATGCCAGATCAGAACCCAAAGTAAATGTAAACCATGTTATTCGATATAAAATGGCTTTTAAAGCAGCAATTGGCTTTAAAACAGTATGAAAGGAAAGAAACCCACTAGCCCCCAAGAGGAGGAGGGGAAGCTCAGACAACCTAGAGAAGACCAGACTATTCTGTGGATAACTCTGAGCTTGGTCCTTCTTTTTTGAGGGAGGTAGTTGTTTTTGTAAACTACATTAAAGGGGGAAATACAAGAAGAGAACTTAAACATGAGTAATGCATTTGTTAAAACTCTGAAAATGTATACTTATTTGCACATTGTGCAAAATTTTGATACAAAATTTTTTTTAAAATCCTGTAAATAAATATTAAACACTAGCTGATAATATAGATGTCATTAGTATTAATTAAAGGGAAATGTACTATTGTTTATAATTTACTTTGAAATGTGTGAAAACAAAACGAAGTAAAGCAGGGTGGATTGATAGATAGATGATTGAATGGAAGGGTGCAAATATGTATGTACTAGTTTCTCTAGTTTCTCAATCTTTCTTATATGTTTGGAAAGTTTCAAAATAAAATTTTGGAAAATTTAAAACAGGTCATGCCCTTAATGCACAGAAAACAAAGTTAATTTCTTCTCTTAGGGAAGCCCTAGGCAGAATTTAAAGACTTGATGCACCAGAGAAGAGCTTCTCAAATGTAATGTGCTTAGAAATTACCAGGGGATCTGGTTACATTGCACAATTTGATTTAAGAGGTCTGGGTGGGTCCTGAGACGGAGAATCACAAGACTGTAGGTGATGCTGTGGGTGTACAGGCCACACTGTGAGTGGACTAGCGGGTTTGGGAGGACCAACAGCAAAGCGAAGGCTGCTAGTAAAGGACTATGTCTTCCAGGAGACCTAAAATTGAGGCTGGACCTCACCTAGGACCCACAGTGGGCTCAGAAGTCTGTCTGCTGAGGCTCGAACAATTACAACTAGGTGAATCAGGGGCTGAAATAGTTGAAAATGACTGCAATACGAGCCATAGTAAAGCAGAGGATTCTATATTTATACTTTAAATCTTCCACCATATTATTTCATTGCTTAAAGCATATTACGCTAATCTGAGCTAACTTCTTAAACATGGTTAGTTTTTAATGAAGAGTTCTACTTATTTTAAGAAGGATTTATTTAAGCGGAAACATGCTTTCCTGCGTTTTGTGTTAGGGCACCATTTTTCATAGCATGCCATACTTCTACCACAAGCATGCCACTTCTGGTGGCTACCAAATGACTCGTAGAACAGCTGAAACTGCGCTGTCTAGTGTGGCAGCCACTAGCCACATGTAACTAAATTTAAATTAATTACATAATGATCACAATCCTCAAGGGGAGTTGGTACTTTTACAAAACATGTACTGTGAACGTATACTAAAAAAAATAAAGATCGAAAAAAATTAAATTAATTGCAGTTAGACAAAATTAAAAATCCATTTTCATAGTTTCATTAGTCACATTTCAAGTCCTCATGAGCCATGTGTTGTTAATCATTAATTTATGGGACAGGGCTACAATGGACCATTCTTACCAGTATAAAAACAGTTAAATAGCATGGTTCTAGAAAGACAAACTTCTGCTATTGTCGCTTGCAAAATTTATAACAATGCCAGTCATGTGGATAAGCAGGTAATACTTTAGTTGATAGAAATATATTTATATGTGTATATATACCATATATATGTAAATGCCTCTTATAATGGCCATTTCCAAAACTGTTTAAAAATAGTATATTGTATGGATTATGCTTGGTGATGTAGTTCTCTATCAGAAAACAAGTTCACTGAGCCACATAACTTCCAGCCCTTTTAGTTTTCCGTGACTTTAGGAAGTGCAGAATCATGTCCTATTAATGTCTGAATTCCTAGTGTGGACTACTAGAAGATTCTCAACCAACATTTGTTGAATAAAACATTCATTCATATATTTACTCACTCTGTCAAACTGGAACATATTTAGATATTTAGAAATCTAAATATTTAATATTTAGAAATGCAGAAAAGAATTTCCCTAAACTCTACAAGAGCCAGAGATGAATATAGATTTTTAAACAGTTCCCACTTTTACAAAAACAGTGGGGATTTCCTAAGAAAAAAGTCTAACATTCTACCTAAAAACTAGTTTGTCTCAGAAAGTGGATTACCTTTCTAGAATGTAAGGAGGAGCAAGAAGACCACTTTCAGAATTCCACGCTAATGTTTCTCAAAATTAAATTCTGCTTATTTAAGTTTCTTCATATTTACTGAAATATAGAGATGTCCTGCCACTTTCAGAGGCAACAATAGAAACAACACCCCCTTTTGAGGTTGTGATTTTTCTTTGTGGAGCAGATGGCCAGACCAACCTGCATGTGGAACAACTACCCAGGTCCTAGCCAAAGGATGGCAGGTCTATGGGCCAAAGGTGGACCCAGCTGGGCAGAACACCACAAGACACCACCTCCAAGGAAAGCAGCATGGGGCACACTGTCATCTCACAGGCAGGAATCTTCCCAACAGCACAACTTTCTCTTCTGTTTATGGCTTGGACATATTTTTCTTCCTCTTGAATTTTCTTAGGAATGGAAAAATAATCATTGCTTAACCTTTGTTATGGTTTGGATCAAAAATGTTCCCCCAAAGCCTCATGCGTTCAGAAGCGAGGCTTCTGGAAGGTGACTGGATCATGAGGGTGTAATTCACTGAAGATTTCATAGCTGAATGGGGAGCATGAAAGATGAGTGAGATGAGATGAGATGAGATGAGATGAGATGAGATGAGATGAGGAGAAAGCAGAAGCTCTTCCCCTCTTTCTCTGCTTCCTGGCTTCATGAAATGAGCTGCCTTTCTCCGCCACACCTCTGTACTGTGACTTTTCTGCCTCATCAAAGGCCAAAATTCAACAGCACCAGCTTAACTATGGCTCCTAAAACCAGGAGCCACCTTTCCTCCTTAAACTGTTATTCTCAGCTATTTTGTCACAGTGATGCCAAGCTAGTGCCACTTCAGAACAGGCTTTCCACAATACCAGCTCAACTGAGTCCTTTTGAGGGACACTGCCTTACCCATAGTCACATAGTAGAAGTAGAAGGTACACACATGCACGTATACATGTGTACACACAGAGGAAGTGATTACATCACTAAGTTTGAGACAAAGTCCATTGTAATTCTATGCAGAGATAAGAAGCCTTCAGAAAAGGATGCATATTACTGCAGAACTTGAGTCCATGGTATGTCTCTTTGTTGGGGGTGGTACCTACCGTACTCAAACCATTGCTAATGATTCTGAATTCCTCTTTTGCTATGTAGTTTAACTTCAAATTCCCTCCTAGACTACAGAGTTGGTTGGCTCGTTTGTCATAATCTTCCAAGAATAAGAAGTCTAATCTGAGACAAGGCATTAAATGAATCTAAAAGGGAAAATATATCTGACTGGATCAAGGTTTTATATTAAAGCAGGTATAGGATTTCTGTGCCTTGACATGGATATAACATGATATAGCCTCATTCCCCAAAATCAAAATTGTTCAGTTTATTGCATGACTCCACGAATGATTGAATAGGTGAATGAATGAATGAGCCATTGACTAATTTAACCTCACTTTTTTTCCTTTAAGACCTTTTACTTGGTATCTAGGGAAAAACAAAGAATTTCATGCGAAATTACAATAGTGCGAAGTTTTTGTTTCTTCAACTGCTATAGGCTAAAAAATGCTTTTCTGGCCTGAGATACAGGAGTTGATATGGTGTTAAGTTTTAAAGATCTTCTGGTGTAAGAAGCAAAGAGTTCTGTCCTGGAAGAAAGCCAGGCTGTGAGGTATCTTGCATTTCCCTGATGTCTTTGAACCTTTAGGTGTCTGGTCTGTGGCTCAGTGCCCTCCATTCATCTCAGTGCCTTCACTCTTCCAGCCTGGGGTTTTTCTCTAGTCCCTGGTCAGAGCACCAGAAGGTATGCAAAGGCAACCAACCAGAAAGCACATCTGGTACAGTGTAATCTCTTCAACATTCAGATTCAGTTTCTTAAAGGAGAAGAATTAAAACTTAGAATAATTCAAATGAGTTTTTAAAGATTTGCATATGAATTTTAATTATTACCCTCACTTCCCAGTCCTACAATTTCACATGTGGCAACATCTTAATACATACTTTAAGTGGAAGGAGGGCTCTCAGAGGTAGTTAAGAAAGAATCACCATCATGGCATGTGGCCAAGTGTTTCTAAGTAACCCCTGTGATATTCAAATGCCTGAAATGCCTTCACTTAAATTGGTGGACTTTTTTGGTCCTGATTTCTATTCTATTTACTTCCTTAGTAAATATTCTTTTTTCCTCCCTTTCTAGGAGGAAAAAAGAAAACAAAACAAAAATGCCCTTATTATGGTTTACAAAGATAAAGCTTTATTTCTATTTCCACTATTATTATTAGAACAAAGCAAAATTAATGAATTTTTTTCTCTGTCATAAATGGATGTGAATGGCATGTTGCCTTTATAAAGATAACAGGAACATTTTACTTCCATTTTCACCAAAATTTTTGAAAAATGTATGTTCAAGACTGCCTAAAGCACATTCACTCCCTTAATTCACATTTTAAAACAATTAACAAAAAATTGCCTCACCCTGCAGGGTAAGCTTTCTGCTATTACAAATTAGAGGATTTCAAAGAAAAAGTTCATGGAGCAAGGGCCTCTCCTTCTTCTTCACTTAGGTTTTTAAGGTACAATTTAAGGGTGGGCTGGCAAGGTAGTGCGCATACAATTCTACCACTGACAAAGACTCCCGAGTGTATGCAGCTAGTAAATTTTATACTGAAGCAACCACACAGAGAGGTAAAATGAAAACTTCTGAATTTCAAGTAGTCCCCACGTTCCACCAGGCTGTCCTTGGGCAGTCCAGTCCCACGGGTAAGAGGAGAGGAGGGCAATGACAACCCTGCTAGCTACAGCGACCACTCCCCGCACAGGCATTTTTTGTAGATTCTTCTAGGATAGGAGGATGGGGACCCTTCTAGGACAGAAGGAGCTAGTGGAATCAATGAGATGAGTCTCTCAATTAAAATCATCACTACATAACTTCATATATTTAATGCTGAGTTGAATTTCATTGTCTGAGAAAACGCAATGGTGCACAAGTTTATGGAGCATTTTCTACAAAGGAAGATTTAAGAACATTTCTGGATTTAAAAGACAGCATATGTATAGGAAGGGAAGCCTTTTAAATAACAGCTATTACTAGAAATCTTACAGCTGATACACAAGATATGTGTAGTGGTCATTAAATTATATTTTTAATTTAGTAGAATCTTTCTGGTACCCATTTGCTCTATTTATCAAGCAAACATATTGTAAGAAACAAATATATACATTTTTGTACCAAACACATTTGCAGGAGTGAGACACAAAGATAAGTGAGTATGTTCTGTGCACTTATGTATAATACAGGTGTGTGTGTGTGTGTGTGTGTGAGAGAGAGAGAGAGAGAGAGAGAGAGAGAAAGAGGGGAATGGCAGAGAATAGCAAAGGGCTAAGAAGAAGAAAGATGCCACGGAGGAGCTCAGGACAGTAAGTGTGATTCTGATGGTGGAAGTGGGTGGAGAAGGTGGTGAGGGAATTAAAGGACATTTATGAGGGTGCCCCGTGTAAGTAAACATTGAGGCAAAACTTAAGTGTGTAATCAGGTAAAGATGAAAAGCATCCAGAGTATATTTTGACGAAAAGGTGAAGGAAACGTAGGTAGGCTAGGGCCACACTATGGGAGATTCTGAATGCTGGACTGAGGGATTGAGTTTGCTTAGGCATATGGTAAGGACCACAGATGATTTCTGAGCAAGGACTGACAAAATTCAGGAGGGCATGAGCAGGAGAGAGGAGAAACTAAAGACAGCAACAGTGATTAGGAAGTAATTGCAGAAGTCTAGTTAATGAACTATTTCTAGAACTAGATTCATGGCAGGGGGAGTGGAAAGAAAGACAGGGATAGCTGAGCGACCTTTAAGTATGTCTGACTGACAGAGAAGGGAACACTCCCTGCATTACTTAGAGCCACTCTAAACCCGTTAAGTGTTGCCTGTTGTCATAAGGGAACTCTGAGTACTAAAGGAGGTGTAATTTAACACTCATGGTGGCTAGGGAAGGGGGTCTTTAGGCTTTGCAGAACTCTGTATCCATCTCAAAAGCATGCCTTTCCATCAGAAGAGAAAAAAAAGTGACAACTGTGTCCTACCCCATCCTCACTGGGAACTACCTACTGTGAAAACTGCTTACACAAGAGGAGAAAAAAGGTCAAATTAGAAAGTTATCACTTATAACATTTCATACTGCATTCATGTGGAACAATTTATGCTTTGCCAAGCCCTTTTCTACTTATTTTCTCATTTTCCCTAAAGCAGCCCTTGAGGTATTCAGGATGAGAACGACTGGCCCGATTTTTTTAGAGGAGGAATTTGACACTTGCACCTGGGGTCCCAGGGCCGGTATTTCCCAACTCACCTGATGAGATTCTTAGCACACACCTTGCAATCCTCTTGCTGTTGTGCTCGGTTACAGGCAAGTGCTCTGCACTTTATAGGGCTTAAAACAGACACTAGTTGGATAAGATATGGGTGCTGTGGAAAATCAGCCAGGGAGTGGATAAAGGCTGCCCAGAAAATGTCCTCCACCAAATGAAACAATATCCAGAGCCCAGCTGGGAATTCCACTGCTGCTTTGGGTTTGGGGACTGTTTATTTTTATTTCTTGGCTCAAACCTTTCATTCCTGTCCTTGTCTCTTCTTTCTTCTCTCTCTCTCTCTCTCTCCCGCTCGATCTCCTTGCAGCCACAGCCCTGTTCTGTACATACACACGACCCAGCATTTCACACCACAATCTAAAAATATCCCTCGGTAGAAGCTTACTCTCTTGCAGGTGGCATAATGTAAAATTGATACCAAAGGTACATATAATATCCTGACCAGTCTTTGATTCATTTGGCCTGTAAGTTAAAGACCCAGAAAGAAAATAACCACAATTCACAGGGAAAAAAACCCTAATGCAAAGCGAGAGACTCTTTCAAGTGGCATTTTCAAGCCGTTTTTGTGGTGGGCTTATGTGATCAGACATAATTGTCTGCACATGTTTGGTTACACTGTTTCAGAAATGACTTCCAGCCCACCCGAAGACGTCAGAAGGGTCAATGTTGAGCCTCCAGAGTCTGAGTGCGGCTCTTTTCTGTGAGGCTCAGTTAGGAAAGAAAGATGCCAAAGAGCAGAAGTGTCAGACCCATTTCCTTCTGGACTTTCTTCAGTAATTTTTCACTATGCGTGTATTCTAGTCCTCACATGCTTGTGTTTTCCTTATGTTGCTCTCTCCCACGTATGCACACAACAAAGCTTTGTCTGGAAAATCTGTCTTATATCCCACACAAAGTCTTAGGAAATACATAAATGCACATGTGCTTAATGCCACACCCCAGAACTACTTCATTCCTTTGGAATCCAGTTTGGAGAATATACTTCTGCACCAAGATATCTTATGTTCTTCTAAGCAGGCATCCCAGCCAGCCAGCCATTGACATGGCAATAATAAACATCGTTAGCATAAGCACAAGATGAGAAGAATCCCCTTACTCTGGAAATCCTTTCTAGAAGGTTACATGATTTGCCAAAGTATGTTTAATAGGGTTGACTCTATGATGTGTCCTTCATCCCAAAGAAGGGCTTGCCAAATACTATGGAAACTTAGAAGCAATTCTGCCTGAAGAAGGTAGGACATAAAGAATTAATTATAAATGGTCTCAAGAGTCACCAAGACAACTGCTGGTGATTACCCAGCAATCTTCTCAATATCCTCATCAAATCATTAGCTTAACCATGTTGAATTGTCTAAGGATGGGGAGTTCTTGACTTATAAAGGCAGCCAATTCCATTTTCGGAGAGAACTCTGCCACACTCATCCATCAGAAGTTCAAGTGAAGTCCTTTCTACTCTGTGCTCTGATCCTACCCCCTTTAGATCACTGCTGATGAATCTATTCCCTCTATAAGATGGCAGCTGGTCTAAAGCCATTATGTACCACCTATATCTTCTCATTTAAGGAGTAGTAGTTCTAAATTTTTTCAACCAACCTTTCCTCATAGGATGAAATAGTTGGAATTGCCTTGACTCCTTCCAGACTAGCCATGATCAGGTATGATTTGACTAATGCAGAGTTCAAAGAGCCATCCCCTCCTTCACTGTGGACATCATACCTCAATTAAAGGTCATGGGTACTCTAATGAATCATGCCTATCTTGCCTTCTTTCCATCCCTAATTTACTTTAGTGCTAATATAAAAATAACAATAAAAATGATCCTTATCTACCAACCACATCTTTCTTCATTAGTCTTGAGCCAACAGCTCTCCTGGGGCCTCTCGTGACCTCTAAATGCTCAGAAAATCAAACCCGTTCTAAAGAACAGCCTCCTTTTCCAGGCTGTCCTCTTGTCCCAGCTTGCTGTCACCGCTGCTGAGAGAGCAGACGATTGATCTGAGAAATCAAGTTGGATTGCTGTCCCAAATCTACACCCGGGTCTCCTTGTGTCTGTCTGATCGATTTCACTCTGTGCGACATAGCTTGTCGCTACGAATTTTCATGCTAGTCAGGAGCCGCCAGTGCACCCAAGAACAAGTGGAAGATGGCCTGCACCCCTCCCCATCCCTCCGATACACCCAGCTTCTGTGTCAGAAATTTGTTTTCAAATCATCTATTGCCAGATTGGAAAAAGGTCTGTTTCTTTCTTTTTTTTTTTTAAGGCCACAAACCTGGGTGTGATGGATTTGGCCACTGGGTTTCCTCCCCAGGTTTCCCAGCCCCAGCTTGTGGTGACATTTCCTACCACTGTTGTACTAGGTGTCACCTGTTTAGCAGCTCCTCTCAGCTGAGTGTATGTGGCCGCAGGTGCCATGCAAACACTGATGGGGCCTGACAGCCCTAGACGCCAGCTGCCTGCACGAAGCCTGCCCAGTCGCCACTTTTTCTGTGGGCAGGATGCTGCCCGTGGCATGACCGATACAGAAACAAGAAACTAGGTGACCGGAAAGCTAAGACAAGTCCTACTAAGTGGCATTCTGGGCCCTATGGCTTTGAAATAATTGGGAGTGATAGAATAAAAACAAAGGGTCGGGGGAGTCTTGTTTTCTTACACTGATGCCCTGCGGACTGTACATCTGACTGGCTGCGAGTCCGTCACTGTATCCTCCTGTCTGGCTGATAACATGGCGAAGGGTATCCACCTAAACAGAGAACAACAACAGAGAAGAAATTAGTTCGGGAGATGTCAGGGAAGGGAGGCACATCACTGTCTTACAGGCTACCATTTGGGCAGGCCAGATTTATGCAATCATTCGCAGACATTCTTCTTGAGGAAGAAGTGTCCATTAGGAGGAGGTGGGGACTCTTGTTAATGCCAATTCCATCATCAGCTCGGAGTTCAGCAAGAAGTAAATGATGAAGGCAAACTGGGTTTCCAGCCTTGAAACTAATTCCACAGTGCTGCATGACACAGGGGCAGGAAAGGGCGCACAGGGGAAAGAGAATAAAGACATTTCTCTTTCTGTTTTTCTTCCCTGTAGATCATCCTATACAGCTTCTCCTTTGTTGAGTATCCTATAGCAATTAATTTTCTATAATTTAAAGGAGGCTTGGGCAGCCACCTCACAGAGAACAAGAATGTGACTAAGACCACAAGGCTTTGCGGGCTTTAAAGATGGCCAGTTGTTTGGTCCCTTGACCAGTGTTTGATTGGATCACTTCGAACCTGTCTCCAGGTGGTGTTTTCTGAGTAAGGGGCTGAAGCCCTGGCCTGCTGGTCTACCCCAAGTACATAGTGTTTCTTATTTCCCAGGCAGGGTGGGAAATTGGATCGACATGGTTCGGAACTTCCCTGTAACTCTGATCCAGAGCAAATAGCTTTATACTCTCGCATCATACTTCACCTCGG
The DNA here is from genome assembly GCF_000276665.1 of Chinchilla lanigera. Classification (NCBI taxonomy): domain Eukaryota; kingdom Metazoa; phylum Chordata; class Mammalia; order Rodentia; family Chinchillidae; genus Chinchilla; species Chinchilla lanigera. Next base: position 11,838,379 of record NW_004955462.1, read on the forward strand.
GACGCCTTCCTGAGGTGTCACAGAGGCAGCCAGATTACAAAGGAGCGCTGAGGTTTTATACCTGACTCGATTTTTACTCTCCAACATGGACTCATGACCAGAAACTCAAGCCCACTGACCTCAAGGATAACTTGGTTTTAAAGCTTACAATGAAAACATGGGCTGGTGACATATTTGCCTATTCATTTTTTCCTTACTTTGGCAAATATTGAATATGGAAAAATCAACCAGTGAGAAGGAGACCTAAAAATGGAGACAGTGGACTGAACTCCTCTTCCCTTTCCTTTTAGTCAATAAAGAATAGGCTGGTCCACTTGCCTAATATGTCTTGGTCACTTCACACTGTACTTGCTGTCCCCTCTCTCAGCTTCCTAGTGTGAGTGACAAGCCAGAGCCAAACACATTCACAAAGTGTGGACAAGATTCCCTAAAACAATGGTTGTCTTCGTTTTAGTTTGGTTGAGTTTGGTTTCCCCCTTTCTTTTTCTTTCCCTCTCTCTGGATAGAAGCAGGAAGCCAATATGACTGAGGGCGCTTGGACTCTAGTGCATCCGCTTGGCAGCATATTGGCTGGGTCCCTACCTGTGATTGCACGTTCGCTCCAACCTGGGCCCCTTGGTAAGAATCCCCATTGAGTGACTGCACGCTCATGAACAAATCTCCAGAGTTTGACATGTTAAAAGAACTGGAAGAACCTGGAAAGGAAAGAGTGAGGCACCTGAATCACAGAAAGGAAAAGGCTCAACCCCCGCAACTAACAGCCAAGAGGAAGAATGACATGCAAAGCAACCCCCAAATAAAAACTAAAATAACAATAACATCAACAGAGTCTGGTTAGTAGCATGAAGAACAGAGCAAGCAATAAAGGGTGCATGTTGTTGGTGTTATATGAAGCCACACCTTACTCTATGCTGTCGATGGGGACTGCCTCTGCTTAGCAAGTTCAAGTTGAGAAAGGGAACATTTATTCTTCTCAACTTACTCTATTGCAGATCTCTCTTTCATGCCTCTGAAATACTAGGGTTATCCAGGGGGCCATAAGATGGAGTACATGGGCTTATCAGTGGTTCTTCTGCTACCAGTGGAGCACATTAGCTATTCAACTGAATTCTAAATATGCTATTGTGAAACCCATCTATTCACATGGGGAATAGCACTAGGGAAGAGAGGACACAGAAGAATGTCATACATTAGGGCTGGCCCTGGAGTATCATGACATTCCTGATTTCTGCAAAGAAGGTCAAGTTCCTTGCAAGAGCCCAGGGAGCCATGAGAATTGCAAGAATACATGAGAATGATCTACTCTTCCCTGCTCTCTGTCAGGATGGAGAAGGACAAGACTGAAAAATGGGACAGGAGTTCTCAAGCATGCATGAAATATGAGATGATTATAATAATGATAATAATTTCTAAAGTGGGCCTCCAGAAGGGCAGCTAGCCATGGTTTTCACATCCCAGGGATGGAGGCTTTGTCCAGAGTCAGCCCTTTGGATCCACCCTAGTACTACCCAGGATCCACTGGCTCCATTGTGGTAAACCTTCCCCCTATCTCAACCTAAGCCCAAGGGCCAGCAAAAGCATCGTGCAGCTCAGTGCATTAGGAAAGAAAGCTCAACGTGCAAGGTTTGGTTAAAACACGACGTTAGCCTGGAAAAGAAGAGACCTCAGGGACCCAGGTCAGTTGCATTCTTTATTTCAAACCCTACACTGCTTAAATGGTGCTCTTGCCCCAGTATTCTGAGACAGCCATCATCAGTGTGGAATCGCCCAACCATGAGTCATGCCTCAGCTCTGACACTCGCTTTGTTTGCCCCAAGATAAGGATCTGTGTTCTCTTAGAGAACTGCCCTGCTTCCCATGGAGAGCAGCAGCTAAACGGGAGAAGCCTGCTGTGTAAAGGACTACTTAACAAGTGATATGTTCAAAACTCTGCTCCTGCGCTCTGTGCTTATCATCAAGCTTCAAAGGCAAGAGCTAAACAGGGGAACAGGATGATTTACAAATAGTGGGACAACCACAAGTGAAAAATATCTCCAACTTTCTTTTTTTCTGTGGGATTTTCAACTACATGCAAGGCACTATAAAACTGATCCTTCATCTAGCTTGCACCCCATTTCTACTTTCTCAGAGAAAAGGCAGTGAGGCAGTGCTTTCTTCAGGGGGACTCGGGGAAAGCTCCAGCATCAATCAAAGGACTGCGACATTTTCACAGATCCTGCCTCATTTGGTATACATTTTTTCCTCTTTAGTTTATCTAAGAGGAAGTAGAAGAGTTGAATCTTAGCAAAGTAGGCATAAGAGTTGACTAGGCGTGGCTTACACCCAGTAAGTAGGATGAAGGCTTTGACCTGGAACTTCCTTTCATTAATATGGTACATACATTTGAAGGTATCCCCCCAACCTATGGATGAGGCAAGGGTTAGCACAAGTCCCATTCTCATGTTAATATAATAGCCAGGGCTCTATATACTGGTTATAGCTCCTTCAAATCTGTTTTGTAATCACAGAGATAAAGCTTAAATAATAGCCATTGCAGTAAATGTCACAATACATGCTTGACCTAGATGTCACCAGAAACAAGATCCCAAATTATAATGGTTTTTATGTCGTCAGACTTCTCCTTCCACATCCCTGTGGAAGGAGTGCTGAGTTCGAAGCCCAGGTTTCTTATTTCTTTACCCCCACAAATACCATGTATGGTTTGCTGGTGGTTTACTGGAAATCAACACACAAGCTGAGAGATGGGAGAAACCCTCAAAGGGCTACACAATGCCAAGTAACATGGCATCCATGGAACCATGAAGGCATGGAATGTTCCATTTACAAGATGTACACTGCAATTGACACAGATGATTTAAAAATATATGTGCATAGATAAATTGTAAATATGTCTGGCTGCCTAATGTACACAGAGATAAATATGCGCATATAAATGTACTTCATGTACAAATGCATTTGTATCAGAGGAGTAATTGCCAAAATAGTCCCTTGTGCTCTTGGCTGTGCTGTTTCAGCATTTTACAGTCTCTGTACACCCAGGTAAAAACACTACCATGGTTTCTGACTCTCTGATAAGTAACTAGAGGCAGTGATTTAACTGGAGGAAAAGAGCAGGTGCCACTGGATGACAATAAAGCAGGGAGAAGACCACACAACAATCTGAACAAGGAGGGGCAGCCAAATTCTCCATCCAGCACTGGAAGTTGGAAAGAACTTGTCACGGAGCAGACAGATCCCTGAGAGCACAACTTTTAGCCAAAAATGAATGGGCTTTCTTGGAGATGCTGTGAATTCTCTAACAGCTGATATGGTTATCTAGCTGCTGCCTGGGAACCTCATCTGCAGATTGCTGAGGAGTAATCAGCAATCACTAGAATTACGGTTTAAGATGTGGCTCAAAGTTTAAAAGATCTGAATTTGGTTTAAGAATGGAGGCAAGTTTCTAGTTTAAACTGCTGCAGAGAGATCCAGGACACGCACAGAGACACATCTACAGTCAACTAGATAGAGAAGAAAAGGATTACCCAGGATTCTAGTACATTTGCTTGGGCAACATCATGACATAGAAATGTGCTAACACTGATTTTCATTAAGCCAATTTCCCAAAGATTGCATGCCTACTTTAAAGAAGCTTTAGAAAATTCATGTTTTTCAGAAAAAAATGAACAAAACAAACCAAAAAACCCCCACCAAAAACCAAATTAATGTCACAACCTTCTATCCAAAGTAGAATAATAATACATAAACCTAGAACAATATAACAGTAAAGCCCATAGCAAGATTTCTCAACCTTGGTACTACTAACATTTATATCAAGGAATTATTTGGTGTGGAGAACATCTTATCTTACAGATTGTAGAATGGTTAGTGATGTACTCTGTCTCTATCCACTAACACCCTCCATCCAAAATTGTGACAGCTAAAAATGTCTTCAGATATTACTCAATGTCTCTGGGGTTCAAATTTACCCCCAGATGGGAATCAAAGACCTAGAACAAGAATGAATTTACTTGTTCCTCCTAAGAATCTCAAAGAATTTTCAAGTATTGGTTCATTATTTTTCTCTGAGTGCACAATTTTTATAAAGTAGCAGTATAGCAAATAATTGCCTTAAATTCTCAAGATAGATGATGTTACCAGCGTGATGAGAATGAGTTCCCACACCAGTTGGAGGCACAAAATATAGATCCTCTTTACCAGATGCAAACTGTGTTCTGTCTCATGCTTTCTTTCAAGAAAAGGCCCTCATTTTCCTAAGGGCTCTATTCATGTTTTCATAGCTCAAAAAAATAAGAGATTGAAGATGTATCACTCCAGGTCTCCATCACTCCATCACCAGGTCTCTTCTGAGGACATATGAACTTAGATTTTTATGATTGCTTCAACTGCTCTCCATTTTTGCCTTCTTCATTCCAACTTCCCTTCCTGTGATTCATCCTTTCCCTGCAACTGTCTTGCTCACCTCTGCTGTGAAGCAGCCTAAATGCTTCTAAATGCTTGTCAATTCCCCAGAGGTCCCAGTCCTACATAATGTTTATGAAGAATGCTTAGAGAAAAGGAGACAAGGTAAATTTCAACAAATGGGAAAAGATAGAAGTGGCCTAACTAAATGTTCTGCTGACTCCCACAAAGAAACCTCTAGAGGGAACATTTCCTTGCAGTAAAAATGAGTATTTACACTGAATAAAATTTCTGGGAAAAAAAAAAAAAAAAACTCCTGCTTCACTGTTGAGGATCTAGAAAGTTTCTTGGAACTGGGAGAGGTGTGCACACGTGTAATCTCAGTACTCTGGGAGGCTGAGGTAGCAGGACCTCAAGTTCGACCCCAGCCTGGAAATTGAGTGACTTAGCGAGAGACCCTGTCTTGTAATAAAATTTAAAAAGGGCTGAAGATGAAGCTCAGTTGTCCTGAGTTCAATGCCAAGTATTGCAAAAATAAAATAAAATAAAATGAAATGGAATAAAATATTTCCTGTTTACAGAACTCTAAACTTCAAATTCTACCAAAATATATTGTCACATATTAACCTCTTAATTAAAATTTGTGGCAGGCACCGTGGCACACGTCTGCAATCCCAGCCCTTGAAAAGTTGAGGCAGGAGGATCTCTTGTGAGTTTGAAACCAGCCTGGTCTACATAGTAAGTTCAAGGCCACTCTGAAGTATATAGCAAGACCCTGCTTCCAAAACAAGAACAAAATGAAAATGAAAACAACTAAATACATGTATGTTAATTTTAATTATAATTTCTATTTTCAAAGTATTAAAAGCCAATAGAGCATAATATACACCCTATATAGCAATTGGAACATTTATCACTTTATCTGTGTTGGGTGAAGCGTAGAATAAAATACAGGAAAGCCCATTTCTAACTTTTCCTGGTAGGATATTTCTTTTAGGCATTGTCTTCCCAATGTGTCAGACATTGTCTTCCCATGGTCACGTTTACAAAACCCAGTCCACTTTTCACACGATTGCACATGTACAGTGGTGTGTTCTTTGGTCTCTGATTTAGAATAAACACTACAAAGGGTTCTTCTGAAGGCTATTTCTAACAACATAAGCACAAATGGAAGGTTTAGCTCAAATTTTCTCTAATAACTTATTTTGTGCTCAGACTAGTCACATGAAGTTTAAGGTACCAGAAAAATCCCTTAGAAAACTAGTCACAGACTGGCATCCTTTAAGAGCCCACATATTTTTTAAACAGGGGTTTAAATGCTTACTTTTCTCTTTGTAAGGGCTTTAGGAAAGAATAAATAGTTACGGATTTAGTAATGAAGGGAGTCCACAGGGCCCTTCTAAGGACTAGCCATAAATCATGCTAAGCCATCTGCGATGCAGATATATCAGGGACAGGGAAAAAGTCATTTTGATATCTGTTTTGCATTATGATAACCTTTGCAGGAGTGTTGAGTGCATTTTTTGCTAATGTTGACAGAATTGTACTTCTTCCAAAGAGACAAGTGAAAATGTCTGCCTAGCAGTGCAGCGCTGCTCAGTCTGAGATGCTTAATAATTGACCAGATGGGGAAGAAGGAAACTCCCTGGTTATTGAACCAGTTAGCCTTGATCCTTTGTCAATCACGCCAGGATGGGGAAAGAAGAGAACAAAACGAAAGCTTCAAAAAGCAAATATGCGTCTCATGGCAACTCAAGCTGCCGAGCTGGGAAAAGGAAAATTGCACTAAAGTCTACATTGTCTTATCATGGCCATGTTTACAAAGCCCAGTCCACTGTTCATGCCTGATTCCATTTAAACAAAAGGAGGTGAGGACTGTATGGCCTAGTGATGTGGAGAAAGTTATGATAACAAATCAGTGCATCTAAATGCTCACAGAAGATATTACTGTGTGGAGTCCTCCACGTTTCGAATAACAAGCCACCTTATGGTAGAAAGAGGACATTTTCTTAGTGGACAAACAGGCTTTGGGTCAAAGATACCAGGTACTCTAAGAAATGCTAGAAATTACATTTGCAATCTTATTATAATTAAATATATTTAAATTTGTTATTATTTCGTTGGTGCTATTAATGTTCTCAGATGCACACTCCCCAGTCAAAATCAGCACAACTTGTTTAGTGTGGATAATACCATAATCTGATACTAAAATTTATTTCATAAGAAAGTATTTGTTCTTCCCTTAACAAAAATAAAAGTGAACCATTTCTTCCATAGCATACAAATACTGAAGTTATATTTTACGCATAAGTGAAGTTTTTTCACTGTGGAAATTCAGAACTGATGGCCCAATGCATACCCAAAAATATATTATGTCCCAACTAACCTCTAGAATTAGTGATACAATGTGTATTCACTAAAATAAAATTAAATCCTACAGTGCAGCACCCAACTGATACTATGACATGAAAATTAGAACCTGAATAATTTGAATCAATGACTGGCAATTTTCTATGCAGTTTACACTAGGAAAACCAATGAAATAAAAATAAAGAATAGCCACTGTAAATAATGTATAGAAATAATTGTAGCCTGGCTTAGCAGACCAGAATTTTTGCTAATGATATTGCTAGAATGACTATTCCTGCATTGAATGCATGCTGACAGGTGACTCAAACTTTACATAGTGAGAACAGCAAAACACACAAGGATAAAAACTTTATGAAAAAGACCAAATAGATGAGCTCCAAGGAACTATCTCAATCTTAAATTTCATGTGTTTATTGGAGTCTCTGCATTTAGAGGTGTCATCAAAATCAAGCACTATACCTCTGCCTCAACATAAGCAGATACATCAATGCAAACAAATTCCTAGACAACACCATCCTGTAAACAGCATAACACATTGTTTTTGGATATGAAAGGAGGAACCCAAAGTGGTATCAACAACACAAAGGATAATTAGGTGCATACATCAACCAATCAAAAATTTGCAAAATTAAAATAAAACCCAAACCCAGTACAAGAAATGCAAGTACAAAAATGGAGAACAATCCCCCAAAATCAAAGAAAAAACTAACCAGCTGAGTTGGGAGTGGAGGGTGAGTTAGCTTGGCTTCCATGGGCTGACACATTGGTAGCAGTGACAGCCGTTTTGGCAGCATAAATATTGGCTTCCTCTTGAAATTTACCTATGTTCTTCTTGTACCGGATTCGCTTATTTCCAAACCAGTTTGATACCTACAGCAATTTAAAAGAAAATAAGAGACTGAACATTTCATTCTTTACAAACATTGCAGAAAGAAAAGAAGGGCTTACAATAGGGATGAAGAGGTAGGCGAACTGTTCTTATCCTATTGATGATTTTGCAACGTCAATTAAGAGAACTGAAGTAAGAGCTCTGAACAGAAAAACATAAACTGAGATTCCCTTGTTTAATAAAACTAAAATCTAGCAAAACCACTGTGATTAAAAAAAAAAAACAACTTCCTATAGGAGATCTGCTCATTTAAGCCAGGACTCTTTTAATTTAGAGCAAGCATTTTAAATTTGCTTACCACTTAATTTATGACACTAAAATAAACACACCAAGAGAAATGCCTGTTTCTTATCAATGCTAAAGCTGACTTAGCACAATTAAAATACACAGACCTTTAAATATCCATATAAATCTATATTAACATATGGATGCTTTCATGCATAAATTAATTTCAATTTTTAGAAGTTTAAATAACTTTAATATGGACTCAGATTCTTTGCTGCAGACTTTATAGACTTCAGGATCAATATAACTCCATCCAATACGTTTCATCCAGTATTTAATGCAAAACTCAGTGTTATCAACAGAAGGAGAAGCGGAAACACACACTGATTATTCCTTTGGAGTCCAGGCTTTAAATGTTAAAGCCAATATACACAATAAGCCTAATTTACTTTCATTTGTTAATTTATTTCCTTCATGTGGCTCACAGCAGCTGTCCTAGTTTGATTTGGGACCTCTCGCCTTTTATATAAAGACCACTGCCAGAAACAAGAGGAGACACAGTCAAATTCAAGTTGAGCCTCATAATTCCTGCCTTGGGGAGGAAAGTTTCATACCCCATATTCCAGATGTGATTTTTGAACTAAAATGTTGTATTTTGTATGTAATTACAAAACAAACTATGAATTTGGTAAGGGAAAAGTGAATTGAATACATATGTACCATGGCATGTAGACAATTTATATTCACCCTTGCTCCATCAAATGGCAGATGAAGAAAACTCTTGCAAAACCACTTTTTAAAAAAAATTCATCAAAAAGTTAAAACACCTTATAAAGTCAGCCCTCAATGTCTGTACAATTTAGGCAATAGCAAAAATGCTAAGCCTTTGTTATAAAAATCAAACTTGATCATGGCAATATTTCCACACAAGAGAGAAAAAAATTCAGTAACAAAATGCTTTAGTGTAGATCTAGAAAAAAGTTAAACTGAAAGAGTTTATTTCATTAAATATCTAATTTCACTTTGAAATTCATGCTTTTCTTGATACTACCTTCACTATTCATATCAATCAGTCCTGGTTATCATGGCATTTTTATTTATATGTGGAATAGGATGAGAAGAAAACAAGAAGGAAATTTTTCAGAGTTAACTGGAAGAAAAGATGTGGGTAGTTTACAAGGACTTTTAAAGGAGACAATAAATGCTTAAAATTCAACAATATCACATATGTGAAAAGAGATCAAAGGCAGTGGGGTGTAGGGGGGACCTGTTTGTAGGTCACATGTGAGAACAAGTCCCTTTTAGATAAGAACAGAAGTGGTTAGGAAGATGCTATGTCTGTTCAGGCATTTCTTATACTGTCTACTATACAATGGATGCACAGACAGCATTCTCATTAATTGGCTAATTGTTCAATAGTCACATACTAAGAGCCTAATATGTGTTGGGCACTAGGGATGTACACAAGACACAATACGAGCCAGAAAGATTTTATGGGGAGAGTTTAATTCCCATCATGAACTTGATAAATTACATGAGTCTATAGTAGAGCCACTGTGAAGTCTAGTAGGAGACAGAATATGAGTTTGGTGTTCTACAAGAAAAGTCCCATGTAGATAATCAAGTGGAGGGATGGACATTTGTAGCTATGTGTGAGTAGACCAGTGTGTTTGAGAGTCAAGTGCTCATGGACAGCTTGTGAAAAATGTTTCTGGTCCCACTATTGGAGATTCTGACCCAGGATTCTACAGCAAGTTCACAGAGCTTACATTTATTTCTCACATACTCCTAGGCATAGCTGATGGACCATACTTTGAGGAGCACTAGTATGGAAGGAGCAATCTTTACAAGTCTAGGGTGAATTCATTTCACATGGACTTGGGTGTATGAGCATATTTTTGTTAGGGGTCAGGAAGAAATCAATAGCTTTCAGTGGATTACAAAAGAATGTATGACCACCAACTCATGTCAAAGAACCCTTGGCTGGGTTATGTAGAATATGAGAGCTAAAGAAAGAACAAACATAGTTGGAGGCTAGGTAAGAGAGTAGACCCTCTAAGAAGACAGGGCAAGAATTGCCTAGAGAACAGCAGGGAGCTTAGAGAAAACTGTATCTAGGAGATCAAGGTAGGAAAACTTCAAGGAGAGTAGTTATTAAAAAAAGACAAAGATAGTAAGTAATACCCTGCTTAGATATGGAAACTTGGGAGCATATTTAATATATGACACAACCAAGTATAATTTGTAGATGGGATAATGAAAATTCCCCAAATTAACAAAATATGCTCATACAACTAAGTCCATGTGAAATGCATCTAATAACTATATTTTCCCTAGAATTATATAGTTGACTCTTCTCAAAAATGTGTCCCCAACAATGTTGGTTCTATGAACCATACTGTATTGTGTCCCTTGAGGAATCATTCAGCAATGGTGTAGCAAACTGTTGCTCTTGGGAGGCGGGGATGAGCTGAGGGGGAAGGAAGAATGCAGGCTTTAGGGAGGGTTGGGAAAAAGAAAGTGATAGGGTATGTAAATAATGACTGTACCAATAAAATATGTGCACTTGAGTTTCTGTAATAAAAAAGTGAAAGGCTGTTGGAATAGAACAGAGTTCTACCTTTTTTTTGTACTGGGGATTGAACATAGGACCTTCTTACTAAGCTACATTTCCAGCCTTTTAAATTTTTTTTTTTTTTTAGTCAGGGCTCTACAAAAGTTTTTATTTAGCTGTGAATAGGTTAGCTCCAGAAGGGTTCATTTTTATTTCTAGAGGGATTTGAAATTCTGAACCCCAGACTTGGCATTCTGACAGTAGAGTGATTTAATTCTACTTTAGAAGCAGAAGATTCCAGGGTCTTAGGAGTACATCTCAGTTTTACATCATTTGCCTAGTGTGGGCAGTGTCTGGGGTTCAATCTTTAGCACCAGAGAAGGAAAAAAAATGAAGATTACATAACTGGACTGCACTAATTTGTAAGTTAATGTTGTGATCCACACCTTGAGCTATTCTTCAAACATGCAGACAATCATGAAAGAGCATTATTACTTTTTTTTTTTCTGTAAACATGGGGTCTACATTCAGACAAGAATGGTCACTGCCCCAGGGAGAAAAAAAAAAAATTGGCTACTTGATTTTTTTTTTTTTTTTTTTTGGTTTTTCTCCGGTACGGGGAACCGAACTCACGACCTTGAGCTTGCCAGGCAGGCGCTTTGCTGCTGAGCTAAATCCCCAGCCCTTAGGCTACTTGAGTTTGAGTACTGATTTCTGTTTTCCCAGAACTGTCAAGTTTGGAAATGACCTTCAGTGAGATCAAAATGCCTGAAGAGGAGGGCCTCCATTAAAAAGGAGTCTATTCATTCTGCCTTATCCAGAGGAATTTTTCCAAGGACATTTGCTGCTGATAACTTATCCACAGATTTTTGGTGAAGTTTAAGTGATCCTTTCCTTATAAATACCTTTGGTGGTGCTCTCCTCTATTTTGACTGGATCTAATTTTGCTTCACTAAGCACAGCTTGATAGATCTCCCTACTGGGAGAAACAGAGCCAGGATTGAATTTAAGGATGTACAGATGCTTGATTTATATAGAACAGCATCTACTTGGTTTGAAAAATATTTAGTGAAGTTTCTCCTCAGAATAGACTTCTTGTCCACTGCTCCTTGTCATCCCTTAATGGAAACACCAGCACACTTAGTTCTCTTGTAAGTAATGTAATTCTGAGAAAAACTCTCTGACAGATTTCAGGATTCTCACTAAAGGTCTCAATGAGAGACTCAGATTCATACTTGAAAGTCAGACTGAATAAGAAGTTTGAATGGACTCTTGGAGCAGAAAAACATAGATGTATATAACTATTGCCTACTTATCTACTTCATATTAATGTTGAAGACTCCAAGTGTATAAAATTTTATATCATGTACATTTCCAACTCAGCAGGTACTGGCTACAGTTAACGCATTTGGGGAAAGGAGGCCCTCAGTGACATTTTGTGCAACTATTCCAAAGCAGTAATGAGACATGTTAAAATTCCTTCATTCTGCCAGTTAGGGACTGAACACATAAAGAGAAGACATTTAATTCCCTTTCCTTTAAGGCCACAGAATGACTAGTTTCATTCACTGACTCTTAAAGTCAGTGAGTAAAAAGTGGACTAAGTAAGGAATTGACTAAGTTTCAGAAAATACTATGAGAAATATAGGTGGCTTTCTAAGTACATGAAGAAACTCCATCCATTCAAAGTAAGGAAGTGCTCAGTGGGAAGAACTTTATTCTTGCTTTTGCACTGGCTTCTTCCTGTTATTCTCTCCCTTCTGATAGGTCCTTTCACATTTTTCAGGAACTTACCTTGAAGCTCTCTTGCACATATCAAGTGCTTCCTTTACTATCTTGCAGCTTTAGCTAACGGAATTTACAAGGCATGGGTGTTCAGGAAAGCAAGATCACCAAGAAGACCTACTATGGCCAGACTGCAGGCTGGGCCTTCTGAGGGGCTCCTTACCTGGGAGACCGTGATGCCACACTTCTTGGCTAGCTCCTCTTTGGCTTCCTCACTGGGGTAAGGGTTGCTGAGATGGGAATAAAAATACTCATTCAGGATCTCCGTTGCTTGCTTGTTGAAATTCCGTCTCTTCCGCCTCCATAAAGAGAAAGGAAAGGAAACAGCAAAAAAGTTTACACCAAACAAATATAAGGGACAGAACAGGATCGATTTCTGAGAGATGATACATTTTTGAGCAAAAGATGAATTAGATATTTGCCAAAAGGGTCTGGATACTGAAATAATGAAAGACATTTGGTCAGTATGGTGCTGTGCACCAGTGAGAAGAATGGTGGTACATAAGATGCAGGCCACCTTGGTTTTGAATCATTGGTCAACTGGATATCAGCAGGGTTATTTGGGTTGCCTCTTTAAGTCTCAGTTTATTCAACTAAAAATGAGGAGTCATACTGTACTCACAGGGTAAAAGAAGGGAGAAAGAAAGAAAGCCACACACAGACATCACTCAGCACAGTGCCTGATACATGTCAACAGCTAGAACATAGTGGTGACAATTTAAACTTTAGATATACAATGACCCCCCCAAATTCTCAAGCATGTGGAAGATGACTGGGTGAGGTGGTACTAGATCATCAGTGTATCCATTGATAGCTCAGTATCTGAAAGTGTTACTGGGAGGTAGGGCTTGGTTGGAAGTGGGTCATTGGAGGACTGACCTAGAAGGGTGTATTCTTATCCCTGGTTCCTCTTTTTTCTCTCTACTTCCTGGTTGCCGTGCCCTTGTGTCTTATTCCTGCTTTGGGTTACACTGACCATGGACTGAAACCCTGAGCCTAAATAGACCTTTCCTTCTTTAAGTTTTAGGTGTCAGGTATTTTGTTGCAGTGATGGGAAAGTGAGTATAACACAATTCTTCCTACGATGTCATAGCAATCAATTCAAGTGATTCACTTCCAGGACTAGTAAGGCAGACATGCTTATTCCTATTTACAGCTGAGAAACCCCATTCAAAGGTCACTTAGCTGGTATGCTGTTGGAGAGCCAAAATGTTAATTCAGGTCTGCCTGACTATGAAACCCAATCTCTTCCTTCTACATGAATTGGCTGCTGGCACAGAGATTCTGCAGCCGCAAGTTAAAAATAAGTTATCATTTTCTCTCCATTCTATCCTCATATAAATGGATGCAATGTTTTAAAAAGGCATCTGGGAAGAGGGCAATGAACTGACTGAAATTAACCCCATGACTGCCTGACCTCCTTCAAAAGGAGAAAAGAAGTATTGCTTATGCAGGAACAGCTGCTAAATGGTCAAACAAAAGCCCAAAGAAATCATTTTCAAATACAGGTTGCCAAAAGAAGACTACTTTTCAAATAAAAGCTTGCTCTGCCTTATAAAAAAAAAGTGTTAACTGAAGTAATTTCAAGTGAGAATCACTTTATTGCTTCCTTCCAGCTCAGGCCTATAGATAGCCAGCGCAGCTGCTGGGGGACTCCAGGTTCATGGCAGATCCGGTTGGCTTTCCTTGAAGTTGTGGGGCCTTCATCTTCAAATTATCTCTATTAGCACTTTTGTCAAATGCTTTTTCTTATAGAAAAAGATTTCCAGAACATCTCTGGCTATGCCAGAATATAGACTTTCCCAATTTACCCAACAGAAAGCATGGATGGCCTTGCTAGGCAGGAAATTCAGCTAATATTGTATTTTCAGGGTCCCACTTGGATTAATTAACACAATAAAGTACCTGATTTTACCGGATGAACACCATCTGTCCACAGGTATTAACCACATCTGTCCAGATTATGCCAAGCCCAAGTCACTCTCCCATATCATGCTGAGTTTCTGGGTCACCCAGCATCAGAAATTGGACAGATTGGATTAAAAGGCCCAAGTAAAAGGTAGGCATGTATTAAAAGCTCTTGCATGATGGGAATTTGAGGAAGATAGCCAAGTGGCTGATGCTGGTCTGTACATAACCTTTGGTGGTTGCTTCTTTGCCTGAGGAAGGCAGTTGTTTTAGGCCTGGAGAACTAGACCCCAAAGACTCCCCTAATTGTGAGAGTCTCCGTTCATTCATACGGTTGTTTGCATTAGCATTACAGTGTATTTTTTGGGACTCTTCCAATTGAGCTCAAAGGAAACCTCCCCGGAATGAGCTGGTGGTGTGGGGATGGTGCAGACAGCTGTTCCTGGCTCTTTCTGTGTTGTGATGCTCACTCTTCCCTGGGTGGTCTCGTCCATTCTGATGGATACACTCATCACCTCTTTCAGTAGTCCTCTCAACCTATGGCCTCTGACACTGTAGGATCAGGATATTTTTAGAGTTTCAGAAAATATAGGCCATTTATGTCCAAGCTAACTGAGACACCTGATTTCTTGGCCTAACCTGGAGTGAGTTAACATATCTATTTTCAAGCCAATCAGACACTTGGGTAGTTGAGTGTCTCAGTTTTTAATGTAAGAAAAGTAGATGCTGATTAAATATTACTAAATAAATAGAATACTTTAGGGATAGAAATCTTCTGGATCACAAGGTCACAGGACACATTTATCATAAAAGACTTGTAATAGCAAGAGTCATAGGCATCACAGATTTATACTGGTAACTACAAACTGTGCCACCTCCTGCACTAATCCCTTTCCTAAGAGCCACAGCCCTATTTAACCACTGCTGACTCCAGGCAGCTGTGTGCAAATGTTTCCAAGACTAACATCGCCTTTCACCCAAATCAGTCACATCTCCTTTCTTACCCATACAGTTGCATGACACCAGCACATATACAATTTGTTGTGGTTGCCAATTTGTTCATTCATTCAGTGATTCCCTCAAATATTTGAGTGCCTGGTTTGTGCCACCAAAGAGGGCTGATTTTCAGGACCTCTTGTATTATCCTCATCAGATAACTGACCCCAGAGAAAGCTGTGCCAGTCCTGCCCTTTCCCATCTCTCTTTTGTCTCCTCCTACTCTTGTCACCACTAGTTTTGAAACGGGTTTGGATGAGGCAACTGCTGTCCCATGAACCAGTGTGATCCAGGAGCACCTTTTGTGACAAGGGAAGGTGTGTTGTACTTTGAGCCACACATACAGTAGCCATTAACACATGTGCTTTGTGCATTTGAAATGTGGCTAGTGTAGCTGCAGAACAAAGTTCCAAAGTATCATGTATTATAATTTGGTATTTTAATTAATTTAAATATAAAAACAAATAGCTCTATACAAAGCAGTATAAATCTAGACTGATACTTTCCAGGGATAGTGCCCAAGCAGCCCAGCTATGGCACACCTCAGAAAACACAAAATGCTACAATGACCTCCTAGTTTTCTCTGCTTCATGGTACACAAATGTTCACCTTCAAACGAGAAGTTTCTTTTGAATATTTGCATAACACACAAAAGGTATTCCATACTTAGACTCTCCTGCTCCACTCTCGGGATTAAAGGCTAAAGTTACAGTTTGTTATAGTTTTTCGCTGATTCAGTTCATGTTCTAAGGAATCACTAGAGCCATCTTCTTAAACCATGAATCCACTCATGGGATGACACTGTGCAGAATATATAGATAATATGGTCATCACTATTATTACAGCTGAATCACACACAGCAAGAATTCTGTGTGCCAAACATTATGCCAAGTTTGTTTTTCATACAGTGCTATCTATTTCTGTTTACAGGATTATCCCTATTTTACAGGTATAAAAACTGAGTGTTCAGGAGAATGAGCCTCTTATCATCAAGACTGCGGAAAGAATCTGAATCCAGTGATAGAGCTTATCTAGTATTTTCCTATATTCTTTCCCAAAACAGCTCTGAGAGTTTCTTCAGTTTAACTGGGCAGACACCAAATCTTCACTGGTAAAGCTAAGGCTTTTTGGCAATCCATTTTATTTCCTAGATCTACGCACTGAACAATTTTTTCTATCCATGTCATTTAGCTATGCACTAGCCAAAGACCCTGGTGGGTGTCATGCTCCCCTAGATCTTCACATCTCTTTCCCCTAGCACTTCCCAAACTTTACATATGGTGCCCAACTAAATAGTAAATTCCACAAGGGTATAAGGCATGCCTCAGTCATATTTGAAATCTTTGTATCCAATTGATAGTAAGCACTTAAATAAGTAGCGTTTATCAAATTTGAGTTAAGTTGTTCTGCTTTGCTTATTACCCCTTCTATTTGGCAAATGTCCTGCTCTTCTGGAATTCAGTATGGTCTGTCCTCTCCTTGGATCTGCTTTGCTTCAGGTGAGGTTGATTGATGGGCATACTTAGAGTGTAGCAGACACTTTTCTGTTTATTTTTAAGATTGTGCGTCCCATGAAATGATGAACTCTGTGAAAGTTGGACCCATATTTATATGTATTTTTGTCATCTCTGTCATTTCTACTGGTTAAAGAGTATCTGGCCAATACTACAGACTCAGTTTGATATATAAATAGGTATAGATTCAGTGTCATTTGATTAGAGCTTACTGGATTTCTTTTTTTTTTCCTTGCCATTTTCTCTTTGGTAATTCACTTCGTCTAATCTCCTCTATCTGTATAAAGTGCATAAGCATATCTCTAATCATCTGCTTATGTTATTATTGCTGTTCTGAACAAAACACTACAGAAAAATTCATTAAAGTTTTGTTTGAAAATCATTTAGAGGGTTTATAAGTACCCGCACACACCCTTTAAGAAAAACTTTATAGTTCTGAAAAAACGTACCAAGCAGATAGCACCATACTTTATGCACAGCAGTAAGATAACAGATATTGAATGAATGAGGGAAAGAATGAGTGGAATTTTTAAGGTGCACTTTCTGGCACGGTTAATATAAGGTAGGGAAAGGACATGACCTGAGTAAGACACACCTCAGCCAAGTGCTTGGCCAGAAACTGTGCTGGGCGGAATGCTAATGTCCCTGACCCTGGTATGCGTATCTTCCTGTGCCAGTGTCTAGAGCAGCAAATACAGTGGCCTGTCGCTCCTACAATTACATTACTATTCAGTTCACTTTGAGTAAATAAAAAGGGAGACTTGGTTAAAGCTAAAATTAGAGTCTGCCATGTTCAGGAAGAGAGGAAGTAGTGTGGTTGTGTGGTGCCACAGAGAAGGGTAGGCTCCAGGAATGGCGGCTCTCAGGCTGGGAGACCTCAGAAACCACCTTCGTCAAGCAGGCAGGAGCTTGGAAGAGGACCCTGAGCTTCGATGCCATCCTGACCTCAGCAGACACCTTGATCATAGTTGTGAGGATACTAAAGCAGAAGACCTGGCAGAGCTAGACCCAAACCCCTGAGCGACAGAAACTGGGAAACAATAAACCTGCGAGGTAATCTGCTCCGTAGCAATGGATAGCTAAGAGAAGGCGTGTCACACAGCAAAGTAATAACAAGCAATGCTACAAACGTATTAGATTTCAAAGACTAATCCTTTTACTAAATCAAGTCCTCTTTGTATTTTATTTGCTTTCTATGAAGTTCTGTTTTTCTTTTTTTTTGGATGAGGCCCTGCCTGTCAGACCCATGCTGTAGCACAGCATGTGAGTATCGACAGTGAGTACTGTATGTCTTTCTTACTACATTTTGCTTGGCTCTCTCTCCCAATTATAGCTAGAGACATGAAAGAAATGATGTGAATTTTCCAATCAGGAAGTCTGGGCAAACATTTGTTTGTGAGCTGGGAAAGCCATTTGCTCAGCCTTGGGCTGGCATTTGGGGTGATGTTGTTTTGTGGATAATAAATATAGCCACAAAATAAAATGATAATAACAATGACAGCAGGTCAATTGTTTCAGTTTTGGATCTTGGCTCGGGCACAATGATTTAAAGGTTGCAAGCAAAGCAAGAAAGAGACCCTGTCTTACAGAGATCGTCCCTCTGGTGCCAGCTGGAACAATCCAAGTTGAGGCCAGTGGAAATGAAGGGAACGGTGTACAAAGCCCGTCTCTTCTGATGTCTTTTAGAATCTGACCTTCAGATGGCCACAGTAGAATTACTGCATGAAGAAATCCAAGGAGACAATGATTCTGCTCCATGTTTTTTACTGATTTCATTCTTGAAAAGAACTCAGTCTGGACCCCAATTTTTCTTTTCTTTTTTTTTTTTTCTTTTTCAACTATCTGCCAACATAAATACCAACTCCAGCATTTTAACTAAGGGAGTTTCCATGGGGATGTGAGCGACACATACACTGTGCTGGTTGTGGGAGCAGCACAAACAAGGACCCACAGTGAGGACCTGCCCTTGGCACCGTATGGAGCGGTACGCATTAAAGAAGCCAGGCTCGTAGCAGCTCACGAGATGAGGAGGATGTACTGAGGGTCCTGCTGCGGGGGGATCTCGCCCACTCCCTCTCCATCACTAAACCCAGCTGACAGAAACTGTCTTTGTGTTAACTTCTTTTGACTTTATGAAATTCCATTGGCCCAGAGATACATTTTGCTCACTGGCAAGCTCATTTTGTATTCCACACAACCCAGAATACTTCAGATAAAGGAGGAGGTTAGAAGAATGCCAGGAGCTTTGAAGAGGTCTCTGAACTATAAGGGCTACAATGGTGAAGGGAGAGAAATAAAACACAGGGAAGAAAACTGAATAACATATGATTCAAGGAGGAGAAAATCCAAGAGAAACAGGGACTCTTTCTGTCTGACTGAAAAAAGACAAAACTACAGATCATAAATGGTCTGATCTTGACAGCAAATATCCTGTGTAAAAGTCATAGATTGAGATGACTTTCAGCAACTGAAATAATTTGGGATGAGCAGGAGATCCCAATGCATATCCACACTCTGAGAGATGTGTTTGCTGGACATGTTATCAAAATATTCTTCTAGAAGAGAGAGAAGATACGATTATCACCTTTCAGGCTTGATAACAGAAGTGAAAAGAATCTCACGGATTGACATATACCCATTGGTCTACAGAGTAAACGAAATAGGAACTGATGACTTGTTCTTTGTTCTCAGTGCTCTCGTTTTTTAAAAGGACCTTTGTATCCACGTTTCCTTCAACCAAATGCTTTGAACTCTTAAGTAAGGTCATGAGCTGCAATGCTAGACAGAAAACACCTGACTAACGGAACCCATGCTAGATCACCTCCTTTCTCCTCTATGCCCAGGAGACTCTGCCTTACTCCTCTGTGTGCTGCCAATCTAGTAGCAAGTCCTTTTTTTTTTTTTTTTCCTTTGGTACTGGGCATTGAACTCAAGATATCCGCCTTGCCAGGCAGGTGTTGTGCTGCTGAGCTATATCCTCAGCTCTAACAAGTCCTTCTTGAACTGAACCGCATATGTGCCCTGCCTTTATATCCTGTGGAAAGAATCTTCGCTTTCAAACAAACAGAATCGACCCACTTGGAGAAAGTGTGCCACTATCGCCTGTGAGGACAAAGATAGTGGGCTAACCCATAGTTCAAAATGCACTTCTAAGAGAAGTACTTGGGGCTCCAAGAACAAGGATCCCGCTCCCTCTGTCACTGTAGCTGTCATCCTTGCTGCTTGCCCAGCTGGTAGCAATGGGGGTAAAATCATCCCCTCCAATCATGTACCTTCCTGGCAGCATTCTGTCTCAGAACTTGCCTTTTCCAGACCCAGAACCATGCTCTGGTCGCTGTTTGGCTCAGCAGCCAACATGACAAACTGGAACTTTTAGAGAGAGCCAGCCCATGGCCTCCAACCCCGGACAGGTCAGGGATTCTATGGGAGACAGGGCAGCCTTGCCAAGGACTCACCGCGCATCCAGAAACCGGGAGCGCAGGATCATGACGGCCTCGCACGTGCTCTGCTTGAGCTGCATCTGGATGGAGCTGAACTTGCGGTGGATGATGCTGACCATCCGCTCAATCTCCTTTGGGGAGATGGGCCTGGTCCGGCTTTGTTCTCGCAGGAGATTCATCACGTGGGTGGTGAACTCGTTGCATGCCTGCAGGGATAGGACCATAAACATGGGGCTGACTGAGGACCCAGGGCTTAGCAGGCATCAGGCCCATGGTGTGAGGCTGGAGGGGCTTTTCTAGAAACTTGTACAAATAAAGAAAACTAGAAGAGTTCATCGTATTTTGTCAACTTACATAGACAGAATAAACAGCTGCCTGAAATTTCGTGTTATCCAAGTTTTGGTCATGATTTCATTTTTTTTCCAGGGAAGATAGTTGTAATTTTTTTTCTAATCTTCCCTCCTCCCATGATTTTACTACAGTGCACAGTAAGAACGAAAAATCCTAGTATAAAACACACTTCCCCACCGTTTGCCCCAAGGTTAACAGCAAACAGAGTTGGGGTCAGATAAATCATGAGCTTTCTGCCTTACTTATTACCTGTGCTATGGTTGAGGTTCTAAATATTCAATTTGGGGAAGCATAAATGGCCAAAAGAGTTTAAGGAGAATCATGGAATTAAAAGCTTTGATGATTCCTCTACGAGATTTCTCATCGATGTATTTCTAGTTTTATTTAGTTTTCTAGATTTACTTAAAGAACCCTTCCTTCTGTAGATCTGGTATGTCTATAACACAAAGGGAATCTGTCTCCAGAGACATCATAAAACAGCATCAAAACATCATTTAGAAGATCCACAAACTATTTTTGCAGGAATGAAAATTTTTGGGCTGTACACCAACATACTACGGTACTAGCTCTGGAAGTAAAGTTGGAAATCAGATTTCTCTACCTCCTTATTTTACAGTTGTGAAAAGTGTAGCCCAGGAAGATGAAAGGACTTTTCCTCTGGCACAGCATATGCAAGAAAAACAGAAGCAGGGCATCAGTGCTTCATGTGATAGGCCGGGGACATTGGAGCCTCTGTACCTGCTCCTCTGAAAATCACTGCCCTTAACTATTATTACTTAGCATTCGTAGTCTGGATTCTTTCTCCAAACATTCAATAAAATATCTACTCACAGATTAACTCGCAGCAATGCTGTAAAGCTGTATTAGATTTGTAATGAAAAAGGCAAGATGATGCTTCGAGAACTGAAGAGCTAAGGGCTCAAAGGGCTCCAACTTAATATTAGCAGAAACATGCTCATTATTGACAATATTGCATTGTGGTTGTTTTTATAGCACGAAGTCCCTTCATATGTCAATAATGCAGTAACAATAATAGCCGTGCACATTCACTGATTATTTATCTAAGAAATTCTTTGGGGTCGGCTGGTCAAAGGATGGCAGGCAGATGCATGCACTGGGCAGTGTCTGAACTGGAGACAGGGAGGCCTGCCTGGGAGCTGGCTCCATGGACACTGGGCAAATCCTTTCATTATCCCATGCCTCCTTTCACTCATCTGAGAGGACACAGTCAGTTCTAACCCTTTAGCACATCTAATGGTGCCCATGTTCTCGTGCATAATGACCTGTAGATAGAGTAAGTCACTCACACAGACAGCGCAGGGACTGAGTAAGAGCACGGATGCCTTGGTCCCTGCCTCTGGCACGCATGTAGCAGTGGGATCTCCAAAGTTCCTTAACATCTCTGTGTCTGTTTTTCCTTATTTGTGGGACAGGGAAGAAAATTCCCACCTCGTAGGATGCAGTAGAGGTTAAATGAGTTACTATATGTGTGCCTGGCCCTACAAATTCATGTCATAATTACAGCTTCACAGTATAGAGAACTTAGGTGGGCTGTGGAAGAAGCTTAGAAGTAAAGCGCTTGGCTGGCATACAAGAGGCCCTTGGTTCAATCTCAGCACTATTTAAAAAAAAAAAAAAAGAATATAGATAAAGATGGTTATGTACTGTTTTGTTGTTCACTCAGAAAAGTAGTACCAAAACACAAGGCCTGTACTGGCCCAGAAGTGCACAGCAAAGAGGGGGAGACAAAACCTGGCAGCAAGTCAGCTGAAAGCCTGAGGCCACAGGACGGAGAGTGAGGCCACAGCACAGAGCAAGCATCCCCGCCACTCTTCTAGTGAAAGGCGACATCCTGCTGGGCTGAAGCCTCCCTACCTCCATGGGGTTCCAAGAAGGAGAGGCTGCATGCCAGGAGTTGTTGTCAAGAGCGCCAGCTTTCAGCTGGGAAGCCACAGTGCTCGGCTAATAATAATGTGCTTCATTACGGTGAATAAAAATACTCACAATATCTGATGTTTAGTCAGGGCATTTTGTCCCGGGGCCCTTTCTGCTTTGCAATAAACAGACAGCAGAGTCCTCTCACCCACTGCTGAGCTGGAGCAAAGCAGCTGCGGAACAGCTGCTCAGGAACACACCACAGACAGCAAAGAGTTCCAAGTCCAGTTTAGATGGATAGAACGTAATGATCCAGATTTCCCAGAACCTGGCGCTCCCGCAGCTCTTCTCTGTTCCCCCACGCTGGGCACTGTCAGGAACTCGGCTACTCCCCTCCACCAGGCATGCACGCTGGGACAGGAAGGGGAGTATTCGGGGCTGCAACCGTCAAATAAACAGAATTCTTCCAGGTGCAGATCTGTGCTGTAGACCTTCAGAGGCAGGTAGTTTTAAAGCTCAAGCTGACCCCATAGAGCAGAGTGATACCTAAAAAGGAGGCATCCCAGGTTCTAGCACAAGGGTGTTCTGGGGAACAGCAGACTAAAGGGACACCCTTGCGGAGAGCCTCATGAGGCCCCAGATGTCAAGCTTATGTCCTGCACTCTCCATCAGTCATTTTCCTGTAGGCTTCAAGTCGGATTTGGCTGCCAATCTCATCAACGAAAAGAGGGAGCTTAGAGCTCTCTTCATTGTGCACTAAATAAACCCAGCTCGGTTCCACATTAGATATTTAGCCCTTCATGGCATTATGTTTAAAGGCTGAAGATCCTTGCAAAGCTGGGAGAAGTTCATTTTTATAAATACCCCATGGAATACAATTCTGGTTCCTGACAATGTGGTTCTATCTATTAGAATACGCTGGCCCTTAACCACCTTGGCTACCACTATGACTTGCTGCAAAGGTACTGTACCAATCTCATTTAATGGAGAAAACAATTTCCTTCTTTTCTTTTTAATGAAAGTCTCTGGAAGCTTATGTATTTATTTATTTATTTATTTATTTTTGTCTTTTGTTCCGGTACCAGGAAGAAAAGAACTCACGACCTTGTGCTTGCCAGGCAGGCGCTTTGCCGCTGAGCTAAATCCCCAGCCCTGGAAGCTATTTATTTAATAACCACACGATGAAACAGCAAGGGAGTCAGGCAGGTTGTTCTAGAGTACAGGCGGGTGAGGAAGCTATGATAGCTAAGTGTGTGGTTAGCTGCCACTTCCACAGCAAAAAGAAAATAAAACAGAAAAAACAGCAGATTTGACTGGTAAACACTCAATTTGATAATTTCATATAGCTACTCCAAAAATAAGAGTGGCATTTCATTTGATCTAGGTTTTTTTACTTTTAAAAATGCCCCCACAAGGAATTGCTAAAGAAAAGTGGATATATGTCTCAGACAGACTAGCTAAAAGGTTAATAGTTACCATCTCCCTATGATCTGCCATTTATTATAATTAATGACATAACCTGCTTTAATAAATTTTAAGCAGCCAGAATGTGCTAAACAGAATTTATTCCATCACCAGAAAATGCCCATACAAATAAGGAAATTGTGCTTTAGCATAGTCTAAAAGTAATAAATACAGATAACTACTGCTATTACACTTCTATAACTTCCTCTGCACTGACAAAAGTTTTCTGTAAGTTCCCAATTTCTAACATGCTTATTATTTAGAACAAGTAGGTAGTCATGAGAAGTTTCTGAACAGAACATTTCTATCACTAACCTATCTTAGGTGGCAGCACACTAGGGCAGACAGGAGACAGGACAAACTGGGTCCTTCCGTGTCTACACATTTCCACATTCTTGTCTTCTTAAAAGAAATCAAGTGTTAAGTTCCAAAATGAGTCCTTGGGCTACAGCTCAAAAACTCTATTTTATGGCAAACTCTGTCCCTCATTAGATGCATAGTCTTGATCTTCATGTTATCACCTGGATCAAAACGGAGACGATGACAGTACCTGCCCTGGGTTCTGAGCTACAAAATCGCCTTGAGAAGCAATTGCAATTATATTGGCCAAGGTGTTTTGTAATTGGGAATATGCTACTCAAGTGTATTGCTGCTATCAGAGTTTTCACTCATTTTGGATGAGGATCAAGGAGTGATGGAGTAATCTCAGTCAAGAAAACAGTCAGTTCTTGGGGGTTGCTGGCATCCTGAGGTTAGAATAAAGCCAGTTTTTAATCCCTATCTAACATGCATTCTAGTTTCGTGAGTGGGAAAATTCACAGCCTGGGCTCCTCCTTAGCTATTCCTTTTAGCCATGAGTTAACATGGGTAATGCATTTAGATGGATTGTCCCACCAGAGCCCAGGCTTCCTGGGGGAAGCAGGAAGAAACCAATAGGTCAGAAAAGGAAATACTCCTATATCCCTTCCTAGGAAATGTTCCTGTACATCTTCTGAAGCTCTTAAATTAGGGCAGACTGCAAATTCTAACCTGACTGTGCTAGTGGAAGAAATTATAATGGTTCAGTAAACTAAGCACAGACTCTCCCACGATCATGGAACTAGCTATGTGGGCCAACACCAAATCAGAAACATTCCTTCCTCCCCAAGGAGGCAAAGGATGGTGAGTCCTGGGTTCTGACCACAGCTTGCTTTTGTTTCCTCTGCTTCCACCCTCCCTGCATTTGTCTGATGCTTGAACTCCACTGTGGTTGGCTTTACACTTCCCTCACCTACAAGAGGGGACTTGGTGGAACACTATTTCAAAACCAGAAAGGAGGCTAATAATGAAATAACCTTCACTTTAAATTTTAAGATGCCTATTTCTATTTTAAAATTTAAATTTGCTTTTAAGTTTGCACTTGCCTTCTACCTGCATAGTCAGAAATGGACTGTCGAGGAGGGTTTCTACATTTTGCTTTTTCTTTTTTTGCTTTTTTGAGGTATAAAAAGTAAGGAAAAGAAAAACTAAGAATTTGATGAAAGGAAGTTTATGTAGAACTGCAGGACTCTGGTGGACCCAAAGAGATGACAACAATGTATTTGTTAAATAGCGATAGGAAACACTAATGTTAAGGGGATCCTAATACAGTGGTACTGCTCATAGTAACCAGAGAAGAATGTCGATGTATAGATTTGTACATGTGTGGGAACAGGTGAGGGACCCCACACATGTACAGAGGAGCTCTGCTATATTATGGGATTTATACACTGCTGTGTAATTTATAGCTTTGCTTAAATTTTCCTTTGTTTGATCTTTATGGCCTTGACTGCAAATTCACAGTTCTTTGCCATACACCCTCAGGGTTTGGATAGAGTATGCAGAACTTGTGGGTTCCCTGAAATGTCAGTGGCGCGGCAGAATTGGAGTTCAAATTTGTATAGCTTCAGAGATGTTCTGAGATGCTCTACTTTTCTGATGGAAGAAAGTAGGTATCATATTTCTCGTCATGTATTATATAGAAAGGAGAACATGTTTGACTCTCAACTGAACTGAGCTTGGGTAGAGAGAGAGGTACTTTCAGGCCAAGTTCTAATGTCCTCTTCTATAAGATTCTATGGGTATCCAGAAGAAAAACCTTCCCAAATAAGGAACAAACAAGGGCATCAAACCTCCCATAGATCGAGTGGTGACCCTACTAATGACCTACAGGGGATAAATAAAATATACTATTTTTAAAAATTTACTATAGCCAGGCTTGATGGCGCATGACTGTAATCCCAGCACTCAGGAGGCTGAGGCAGGAGGATCACCCTGAGTTTAAAGCTTGCCAGGGTTACATAGTAAGTTCAAGGCCAACCTGATCTATGTAGTGAGACCCTGTCTCAAAAAAACAAAAAAATTTATAGTAAAATACACATTGCCCTTCATTTCCCTCAAAATACTCTCCCTTGTTTATAACACACTTATCCCATCCTTCTTGCCACTTTCTGAAGCAGTTCTGGAAGTCCTGTTCGGTAAATGTCTTCATGAGGTGTGATCAAAAATACAGTGAATGCTACTGCCAAGTGCCATCCAAGGGAAAGGCAGGCTCATAAAAACATCCTGGCGCGTCCTCAGCTGCCTTGCTCACGGGATTGAGCATCATGGGACTTCTGGCTCCTCAGCAAAGACAAAAAGACAGTGAGAGGTAAATGTTTTGAATCAATTTGGGACATCAAGGCAGCTGCAACAGCGCAACTAAAGACACCCAGAAGAGGACTTCTGCAAGTGCTTCGGCAAGTGGCCAGAGCCACGGGGTAAGGGCGTTCAGAGTGAGCAGGTGTTTTGAGAGGGATTAATGACAATATGTATTTTACTGCAATATATTTTTTTGTAAAATTTAAACATTCACCGTATGGGTTTGATCACACTTCGCACACCCTGGAAAGACTCCATGTACCGTGTATAAAGGGCACATGTTCCAGAGTTCCAGGCAACGGGTGTTCCTTACATTGCCTACGTTCCTCAAAGCCATCACTCCCACCTTCACACGCATCTCTCACCACGGACTGCGTGGGGTTTGAACAGCTGACACGGAGCCTGGCCGACCCGAGCTCGGCCAAGCCAGGAGCAGGCGTTTGCCAGGCTCCAGTGCGGTGTCTCCCGCAGCCCTTCCTAAAGCGCCCCATGAGGGCTGCGGTTACCTGCTCGTACTTCTCCAGCTCCGTGTGGTAGATTTGTCTGATCTGGGAGAGTTTGGCTCGGTAATCGGAATGCTCCACTGAGTTGTCGGACCCGGCTCCTCCGGAGGCTGCGGCTGCTGCGGCGGCTGCCGCCGATCCCCCGCCCTTCTCCGGCCCGGCCACACCCTCCGCCAGCAGCATGTTGTCCAAGCGCATTAGCTGAGGGTCTGTGGGCTCCTCCTCCTGGGCTCCCCGGATACTCAACACTGTAGGAAACGGCAAAGACAGAGGAAAGTCAGGACGGCAACCCAAGAGAAAAAAGTTAAAAAAAACAAAACAAAACAAAAACCCAATTGTGCCACATGGCTAAACACATCTCCAAATTAATTGCAATATGGCGTTTGAGGCACCAAGGAAGGATGGGAAAGAGGAAACGAGAAGGTGAGAAAATGGCAGGAGAGAGTTTTTGTTTTGAAAATTACCAGTACTCCACATACAGGAAGCGCCAAAGTAGCCAAACCTACCCAGACAGGAAGTGACGTCCCCCACAACAAGAGCTGCCGGGAGGGAGCGCAAGGAGTTAAAGTTTAGTGGATACAGTTTCATTTTGGGAAGATGAAAGGGTTCTTGAGATGAAGGGGGTGATGGTTACACAATAATGTGAATGTACGTATGCCGCCGTACACTTAAAAGCAGTCAAAATGAAGCTGGAGACGTTGGCACTGCCTGTAATGCTAGCACCGTGGGAGGATGTGGCAGATTGCAAGTTCGGGTCCGACCTGGGCCCTAACAACTTGGTGAGACTCTATCTCGAAATAAAAAGCACTGGGGATGTAGCTCCCTGTGGCCCTGGATGCAACCCTGGGTACTGCCAAAAAAAAAAAAAAAAAAAAAAGTCAAAATGATGCATTTTATAATTATGTATATCTTACTACCATAAAAATTTAAGGTACAATGGAGTATTTTTTGCTTTGATCCTCAACCTGCAAATTTCAAGTCAACAAAAGTATTTATTTTTCATGTCTAAATTTAGGTTTCTGTTGAGTTTGCCTTGTTACACTCACTTTTTTGGTAATATTTGACGAATCTATATTTTCATTTCCAAAATCACTGAAGCTAGGTAAATCCAAGTAGTGGAGTGAAATCTTAAGACATTTCTCCAGGAGTAAGTGACGTGTAGCGAAATCTAGTACGGAAGGAAACTGGTCCAAGGACTGCATCAGTCCCTCCACGTGAGGGGGGTCTCTCTGTCTTGTGGGAAGCAAGGGTGCTTCCAGGGATCAGGCGAAGCTAGGGGTCTGGTAGCTGGACCAGTGTGCTCTTGATCAGGATTCTCTGGCTAAGAGACAGCCACTATTTATTAAAACGCCGCAACCTTGAGGGGTGGAGTTGGGCGTGACTTGGGCCGGAGATCAAGTAATTTAGTAAAGAAGCAGAAAAGCTACATAGTCATTTTTTGCTACCTGCATACCACCTGCCATAAAATAAATCACTCATCCAAATCCAGTTTCGTTGTCAGCAGCTAAGTCATTGTTGAAAGGGAAAAGGAGAGGATTCTTTAATTTAAGAAAAAGTGAAGAGCAGTATGGGTAAAGTAGGAAAAGAGGGAAGGGAGTAAAGGCAGAGGAGGCAGAGTGCCAGCCCCAGTGAAGATGCAGGCGCCAGCAGGAGGGAGCTAGAGCTCTCCCGGGTGGTGCACCTGGAGAACTCCCAGGGGAAGGGACCACCACCCGCTGTGTCCTAGGCTGAGCTGGGCAGCCCTGGTGCCAGGCTGTGACAGGGAAGGTGGACATGAGCTTAGGAGGAAGAGCAATCTAGGTGCTCAGGGCCTTCTGAGAGGCAATACCAGCATCAGTGCTGGCTGCACCCACTTGTACCTGCCTCCCAACAGGCAGGAGGGGCAGCGACCTTGGAAGTTGTTCTAAGGAAATCCCGAGCCCTGCTCCAGAAAACACTTCAGCGTGGCTGTCAGGAAACACAGCACTCAGGAAACAGTGCAGTGTCCCACCTCAGGGCTAGCAGCTATGAGCAAAAAGGAGGGAAGGCACAGGGAGACCTACGCTCTTCAGAGAAGTGAAAAAAGATGGGAGGAGGGAACTGAGAGAGAAAATAAGCAAGAAAAATCTACCTCTGAACACAGACCACAAACACTTCACTTTCCAGTTGTCACCTCCTTCATTTACAACCTCAGTTTTTTAAATATTCTGCCTCATGCAAATACAACTGCTATTGTGGTGATAGCAAAAAGTTAAAAGATCGCAGAGATTTAGTTTGTGGACACCCCCCCCCCAGGGAAATTTTCTTTAGGATGCTTGGAGACTGACTGGGCAATAGCCCCTGTGATCCTTGAATAATAAAGATTGAGCCCTGTTCTTGTTTCTTGAGTTTATTTATTCAAATCTGCAGAGTCCTCTAAAGAACACACCACCACTGACAAAGATTTCCCTGAGAAGATTCTGAACACTGAGAGCATTCCATCATCGCAGGGGACTCTCCAAGGGCAAGTGTTCGCCTGGGAGGGGCAGGGGTTGTGTATGGGTAGTTTCCTTTCCTTTTTCTTTAAATGCTTTGCCAACAAAACTATCTAGGAGTCATTCAGAAACTTTAAAAAAGAATTGCCTCTGAGCCATTAATGACCAATATAGTCGTTTCACTCTGACCTGACCATTCAAAAATGTATATGCTAGGGCAGCTTCTACTCTCTCATCAGTCCTTTAGATTCTGTGCCCCATAAAAGAGCCCGCCAGCTCCCACAGTTGGTGGGAAAATTCCCTGCCATGCTAAGGCTGTCAGGTTTCAGCCTGAAGGTAATGACTCCCCCTTGTGCGTCCTCCTGGTTGAGCCACAGCAGCCCCTCTTGCATGAGGCCCAACACTATAAAACTGTGCAACACTGTCTGGTCTGAAGGATCCTGTCATTGCAATGGTCAGGCCACGTCCTCCCAGGGCTGCCTTGCACTGCCTGACGAAGGTCATGATACAAGAATCTCCCTCCTCCAAGAACACGTGCACCAAAGACTGTCTCCTGCCCTCTGCCCTCTGTCCTCTGTCCTCTAGCAAAACGCAGCTATGGGAGAAGGAAGCAAGGCTGAGAGATGGGCAACCCCCAGCTACAGTTCTAATCCTGGTTTCCTCACGTCCTAGGTGGGCGACCACGAGTCTGTCGCTGCTTCCATTTCCCATATGCCTGACAGTCATCCTGGAGTGCTAGCTCTTCCCAGCTCTTCTCAGTTTCACCCAAGCCCAGGGTTCACTGCTTTCTAAACAATTATCCGGAAGAACGAACTATTTCAGATAATCTCTCCACATCCACCTCATTAATACCTTGCTGGGCCTTGAAACCTAACTCATTTAAAATAAAATAAGAGAGACTTGCTAAAGCTGGCATGCGACACTGAGAGGACAGGAAGTAAGTGCCGAGCCTCTGTGAGAGTTCCAGAGGGTCACGGAGCCCGGACTCCTTTTTTCCAGGTATGAAGGATACAGTGTGTTGGGATTTTTATGGGGGGAGGAATAAAAGTGTTAACATTTTACTTAGCTTTTCCATCATTTTTATAAACCCTTTAAGTAAATATGCCTTTAAAAAGTTTGGATTTACTATGATTTCATAGAATTGGTTGCTAAATATAGAAATTAAGAATTTGATTGATAGGAATACATAACTAGGGTCCCATATTAGAGATATCAAGAAAATAAAAAAGAATGGAGATGCAGAAAAACAAACAAAAATAGCTCAGATGCCCCCCACGTGCACTGTTTAAATTGTGTAAGTCATACTCAAATCGATCAGAAAGATGCCAGAATATGACCAAGAATAACTATTAACAGGAAAAAAATCATGGAAGAAGACCTTCACCTTCCACTGACACAGAAGACTCAGGTTCCAGGGGACTTGGACAGTGTGTGTTTGGAGCGGGTAGAGGCAGCCCAAGAAAGAATCCTGCTCATATTTCAATCCAGAACAAGGGGAATGTGAATATGCCACTATAAACATGGGTGTTCTGATCCATGGGTAGGAAAACTGCTCAGCTAGTCAGTTAAAAAAAAAAAAAAAAAACTCCCACAACATTAAATAAATAAATGAAAAGGGTGATATGTCTAAGCAGAACTGATGCTACCTATTTATTGCTTGAAGCCAGCACTCTGGCGAGTAGGAGACAAAATGATTATTTAAAAGCTCCTTTTTATCTCTGCGGCACCATGCAAGACTCAAATGAACCTTTCGCCAGGACACCAGAGATGTTAACACTCATCCTCCAAGATCCAATTTCAACCAGCGAGCTGTTACCTAATCCAGCAACCATCACAAATGATCAGGTTCCTGCCTCCCTGATGGGCGCCCTGCCCCCCTCCCTCCTTGGACCAACATTTTTTTCTGAAACAGGTTTTAAAGGGCCCAATGCCTTGTTTATGCCAGGGCCTGTAGGATTTTAATGGCCCAGCAGGCCTGCACACTTCCACGACCAAAAACTGTCAAGAACTCCAGGGGACTCAAAATCAGCGGAGGAGGTGCCCATCAAGACATCGAACCCATTTGGTAATTCTTAAGGCAATTCCTTCCCACAGACCAACCCCTCCTGTAAAGGACCAGTCAAGACAGGCAAGTGATTTATATAGAAATTGTCACAAGCCCTTTAAAAGCTTCTGATGTCACATCCACCTTGCTGTGATTGCTTGCCCCGGGGGTTAATTCTTTGGAAAAACTCCCAAGATAACGGGACTGTCACAGCACTGTTGGGGCTGCTCTAACTACTGGTCTCCTGCTGTTCTTCTTTCTTTCTTTTACTTCACACAAGGAAAAAAAATAAACCAAACCCAAAGGCACATTCAAAAGCCCAAGAGCATTGGCAGGAGGGTTGTGAGAAGGGTTGTTTTGTCCTTGGCAGAATGACATGGATCCAGAGCAGCTCCTCCCAGTACCCACTAGAGGGCACTCGTTCATTACTAAGGATTGCTTCAGTCGGAGGGTCCTATAGTCTCTGGTGTCCTGTGCTGGGGAAATGCCCCTGCTCACTTCCGAACTTCCATAGGTTTGCAGAGGGGATTGTTCTTGGATTTGGACAGTGGTCCAGGGATCCACATAGGCTTGATATAGACAAAGAGAGACAATGGAAGAGACGGACATACTGACAGCACGCAGGTGGCTTGGGAAGAGCATGAGGCAGCCTCCCCAGCTTATGCGCCGGAAGGCGGCTTTTACCAGTATAAATAGTGCCTCTGTCTGATCCCAAGGCACGAACCTCAGGCAAGGTGCTTGACTATCTACAAGCTAAGTCTTTACTCCACTCTACCAGAAGGCCAGCGAGGAGCAGGAGCTCTTCAGCCCCATTCCCAGGGCGCGCTGCCCTCTCCACAGGGCACAACCTTGAACCCAGGTATGCAGCAGACAGAGGCTGCCTCTGCAGTTTTAGAAACAGGGCAAAGTGCTTGTCTTGAGAGCCTTGGAGTTACACCTCGTATTTGCTCACAAAGTATTTGCACACACTGAACTTCACCTTACAAAACATGGAGCAATGTTCTACATTTACAGAGCAGAGAACTGAAAATTAGAAAGGCAGAGAAACGCCTCCCAAAGTCAAAACAAATGAGGTAGAGCTGAGGCTCATGTGTACACACAGGTAACACAGCTTTTGATACCCAATTCACAACTGATATTTTAGGCAAGAAGGGAACAAACAGAGGTGAGGCAGGGAAGGAAGGAAGTTTTTTTTGATGACTTCTTCATTTAATTCCTCTAAATCTGGCCCTCTTCTATGTTCTCCACCCACGTCACGATGATGGGTGGGGGCACTGTGCTGTGGGGTGGGAGGCCCTCTTCCCTGGCACTGCACAAATCCACTTATGATGGTCTTGTCCTATATAAAATCTCAGCTCTACATCCTTCTTCATGAAGCTTGTCCCAGTGCAAGGCTCTAAAAATGCTGCCTCCAGCTTCTGAGCCACCAGAGCGTGAACTGTCTGCAGCATGGCCTCAGGCCACCTCAGGCCACCCCAGGTCACCCCTGCCATCCTGCCAGCAAGACTGTGAGCTCTTGAAAGGCAGAGCTGACCTGTCCTGTGTCTGTCCACCTCCCACATGATCTTACAGAGTCTCTGCCAGCAGGCATCTGTGCCAGTATTTCTCAAGAGCAATATTATGAAGAATAAAGTAAGGAAGGAGGATGCAGACAGGGACATCCAAGTGTCTCTGCTTCAGCCCCCAGTTCCCAGCCAGGTAGTCATCTCCCACCATGAGCCACCCCGATTCTGGTTCCAAGGTGTACTGGAGCCAGCCTGCTTTCTCTCAGCCTTCTCTCTGTCGTGCCTCCGGTACGCACTTCAAAAAACTGTCAGGTATGGCTTTCAAATCTGAAAACGCTAAACAAGCAAATGATGCTGGAACCATGCCAGAGCCTCAAGGTCCAAACCTGGGATGTCCTCAATAAGCTCACATTCCCTGTGGCATGGGCTTTGGGTGCTGGGATAGCGTGGTATGTGACGGCGAAGCGGGTCTGACAGGGAACAGGCCATACATATGATGTTGCCACAAACAGACTCTCTGAAGAATGCTCAGGTCAACGGAACAGATTACTGACAGAGCACCTATAAGGAGCCTGCAAGGAGCTGGGCACCAGGACTTCCAAGGTGAAGCAGGCATGGACTCTGACTTCATTACACTGCGGTCTCTGGGTTTCTAGTCGCATGTCACCCTACACTAATGCAGATGAGGGCTGTGGACTCATAAAGTTGCTGACCACCAAATCCCCATGGATGCACACGCACTCCTTCTCCTTCCTTCCTTTTCTCACAAGCACAATGAAAACTGGAGACTTCTCCACTTGAAAATTACTGTAAGTTGATTGGTCAAAAACTACAGTGGGACAAACACCTTCCTTCAGTGAGTTCCTTGAAGCTCAGAGCAGGGTGTATGGATGTTCTTCACTCCTCTTTCTCAGCCCCCACTCTTGCTTGATGGAGAATTTCTTTTTTGGTGATTTTTAGAGTTGTCTGTCAAATGAATGAAAATGCTTGACCATAAGATTTCCTGAGTTTTTCAGGTGAGCATTACAAAAGGAGTGATCAAAATATATGATGACTATTTAGATTAAAAACTATTACAGTAAAAGACACATTGCCATTAATCCCCCTCACCACATTTCGAGCACATCTCATCATTCTTGCAGCTTCCTGAAGCAGTTCTGGGAAGACCTTTCTCATAAGCATCTTTATGAGGTGTGATAAAAACATGGTGAAGGAATGTCATCGCCAATTGCAATCCCAAGGAAAGGCAGGCTGGTAAAAGCATGATAGTGGGTCCTCGTCCTCCTTATTCACTGGATCTGGCATTGTACAGCTGCTAAGTCTTCCCCAAAGCAAAAATGACTATGAGAGGTAAACATTTTGCATGGATTCAGGATACCGAGGCAGCCACGATAGTACAACTAAAGACATTCACGAAAGAGGATTTCCAGAACTGCTCCAGAAAAATGCAAAGAATGGTGGGATGTGTGTGTTGAAAGCAAGAGTGTGTATTTTGGGGGCATTAATGTGAGTAATGCATCTTTTACTGTAATAAATTTTGTTTTGTTTTGTTTTTGTGCTGGGAATCGAACTCAGCAACTTGTGCTTGCCAGGCAGGCTGTGATGCTGAGCTATATCCCTGGCCTTACTGTAATAAATTTTAATGTAAGCATTCATCATATTTTTCAATCATAGCACATAAACAGCTGCCAGTCCAAGCTTCTGGATGGCTCAGGAGAGCCAGTGATGGCCTGAGTCCAGACCCTCCAGCCCCACAGGGAGATCTTTCTTGCTATAGTTGGCCTGCAACACACTCTTCAGATGAGAAACCTCAGTTCATATGATCTTTCCACGGTAATCTTCCCGTGGTAATAACCTCCTCTGGGTGCCTAGCATCTCTTAGCCCTCTAGAATCTCAGAGACGCCAAGATGAAACTTTGCCTAGCTCAAAGGTCTCTAAGAGTGTCACTGCCCCTGGTGCATTTGATCTAAAGGTTAAATGTCTTTTTGACCTCTCATCTCTTTTCCTTGGTTTGTTAAGCAGGTATACAAAGAAGATACAACCAATAGCAGGGGACTTGAGTGCTTTAGTCAAACCTCTGCAAGATCCTAAGGTCCTCAAGAGTTTAAGCCCATACATATTTATTGAGCATTTCCTATGGGGCCATCACTGTGCTGACTTTTAAAATAAAAGTGGCCTTGTAAGTTGTGAGAAGAGTCACTCATTTCTTCCCATTTAGCCAACAGCCACTTCACAGAGAGATCTGTGTGAAGGTTTAAGGCAGGGGATGAAAAAAAACCACGAGACACTCTTGAGATGGGTTTCCGTTTTTTGTTTGTTTGTTTATGTTCTGGGGTTTTCTGCAGAGAAACATACCAAGTTTTTCCTGTCATCCCTTTTTCTGGGCTGGGTTTTGGCGGTTCTGGTCACATGTATTTTCTACTTCTCAGGGGCTGCACGGGCAGGGATCCCATTCACACGTTCCCCACTTGGCACGCTGAGCCTCCCCGGGCCAGCTGGCAGAGAGAAAGCTAATGCACTGGGCAACAGGCCCCTGCGTTTCTGGATGGGTGCCGGCTGCCTGGGCTAGGGGCTTTGGTCCTTAATAACTAAAGCTTGTACTGCTGCTGGGGAAACCCCTTTGCCTCCAGAGAATCTGCAGAGGTTGGAGGAGGGGTGACTTCCTGCGGCTGTGCCTTTGAACTGACATACTCATAGGTAAGAGGAAAGCAAACCATCGAGCCAGCACCAGCACAGGGTACATGAGGCCTGGATTGAACATGGCAACCTGGATGCAAGGAATGGTTTCCTGCTCTGTTACATGTACAAAGCATGGGTAACATGGAAGCGCTGGTTGGTGGTTTGTTATGCTTTCCCTGGAGATGAAAGTGTTCCTCTAACACACTACTTCCTAAACGAAGTAACTACAGAAAACAGGTGAGATTTTGCAATGCTCATTTGCCCAGTCTCAAGAAGGCACCTCACACATTGCCTGGCTCTTTGCAAGAGATGAGTGATCCCCTCCCCTCTTGGATTTTAATGCCCAGAAAAGTGGGAGTACGTTTACCCTTACCCCACAATGTGGCCTTGGTGAGGGACCTGAATCACACTCAGTGTTCTCGGTACAAAGGCAGGTCCAAGACTGTGGAGCTCCGTCTCCTGTAACCTCAGTTTCCCCATTAACAAACACTGGATAACAACACCAACTGAACCATAATTCTTATTAAGGATTAAATAAGATTATTCTTACAAAAGCATGTGTCAGTGCTTGGTAACTGCTAGATTTTCCATTGTTGGTTAAATCTGAATCAATCCTATTGATAAAAGTCCCTTTGGAGACAATCAAACAAACAAGATAGATTTACAGTTAACGGGTTGGTTTCTGTAAGTTAGGAATCAGCAACTAAGAAAAAACCAGGAGAAGCCAGTGAAGATACACACACATTTGTGAACTCATACTCACACACCCACATAGGTACATACTCTCTACC
Organism: Chinchilla lanigera; assembly: GCF_000276665.1. Classification (NCBI taxonomy): domain Eukaryota; kingdom Metazoa; phylum Chordata; class Mammalia; order Rodentia; family Chinchillidae; genus Chinchilla; species Chinchilla lanigera. The sequence goes on from NW_004955462.1 coordinate 11,874,785, forward strand.
TGCGCTTTCAGACAAGCTCAGACCGATACTGTCACTGGCAAGAGACCAATAGGTCCTCTGCCTGTAGCATACATTTTCAACACATCTTCGTTTTCTTCTCTCTGCCTTCCCACCTCCTACTCTCTATGCCCTTTTCCTGTTATTCTTCTCCCAATCGTATGAAGGATCCCACTGCTTCTGAAGTTGGAGGTGTTGCCCCTTTACATAAAGCCTTTTGACCCTAGTTTCCCTGAAGCAGAAATCATCAAGGTCCTCCCACAGGGCAGTATGATCACTTGAAGTATCCTCCTGGAAGACTGGAATCCCTTCAGGGATCTGCTCAGCTCTGAATCATCTCACCTTATGTCAAACAAGGTAACCTAGAGGTTACCTCCACTGGCTGCTGTCAATGTTCCGTTAAAAGATAAATAAATTATAATCAGAAAAGGGTAAAAACTGGATTTCTATCTGAAGGCTTTCATATTTCTATATGAGAAGCTTTCTTATATTTTAACTTGGAGAAGGAATCAAGTAATCACAATCACACTTCCATCCCTGATGAGACAGAAATGCCACATTCAAAATACCAAGATAATTTGTTGCTGCAGTGATTTTATGACATATGGTCTTACCTTGTTGACATCACTGCCAGCCGTCAGTTGGCCCATCACTGTTGGGTCAAAAAATCTTTTCCTTCTCCTAGCCACAAATGAAGAAATGAAAAGAATGCCTGTAGAGGAACTTTTTCTGTTGTTGCTTATTTTCTAAAGAATTTTATAGGAACTAAGTTTGAAATAAAGATCATTTCATCCAGGTGTGGGGGGGAACTCCTATAACCTAAGTATAGGTTTGGGAGGCTGACACAAATTCAAGGTCAACTTAGGCAATTTAGTAAGATCCTGTTTCCAAATTGAAAAAAAGAAGTATTTTCTTCTCACAGGACTTTCTTCTAATTTTTGAAAGTTGATGAATTATTCATAGACAAGCTTCCTTACACAAGCTATTGACCTTGAGATGTCCCTATGGAGTTCACTAATAGTTTAGTCTTAACTCAATCCATGATTACTTTCCACCCAACACATCACGGAAGACTAACACTTCTGGTGGTGGTCCATCTTCACTCCACTGGAGTGGATGGACTTTCCAATAAAATGGAAGTGTAGACCTCAGCCAGGTGATTGTCATGACAGACACGGGCCAGACAGAGGTGTCAGGGTCAGGGAACAGGAGGCAATGCTTTATCTCACTGAAATGCTTCTGCTTCTTTACCTGGGTCCTTCTATTCCTCTGTCCACTAGAACCATGACTCCTTTGAATAAGAAGATAAAAAGTTGAAGTATGGGAGATAAAAAAATAGTGTGTTTTGCTACAAAAAGGCAGGAAGACAGGATTTACTGAGTCCCACAACTACCATCAGTACTGATGCTAAAATCATCTCATGTGACTGTGCATGTTAGTTATACTAATGTTTATGTGGAGATGCAGGATATGATGGACTACTTTGGGAAGGATCTGGCAGCATGTTGGTGCAAAGATGAAGGAAAAAGTTGATCTGCTAATTTCTTTTCAACTTATTTATCTACATGGAAACAGAATCTTAATTTTTAGCTGAATCCATGACCATAGGGCAGCTTCCCTTGCAGCTAGATGCAGTCATGCTCATGTGCCATGTGACAAAATTCCAGACAATGATAGATAAATAGAAGTGAGGCATAAAATTTTCAAGGAAGTCTTTAAAAGAGAGAACATCCTTTTATTGCTACTCTAATTTCTTTCTGATGATTGAAATAGGAAAGAAGGACTGATACTCTATCAGCCTCCTGAGTTTGAGATGGTCCAGACACTGGAAGACATCATAAGGAGAAAAAAAAGGATAGAAATCCCCATTTTTGGAGTGCTCATTTTTGGATTAAAGGAGAATAAGAAAAATAAACTTGCATTTTGTTTAAGCCATGTTATTTTGGAATTTTTAGAAGTGCTTTTGTGTGTTTTATTTGCTTGTTGCAGCTTAACCATCCAAGCTAATTCATATCCAAATATATATATATCTGGAAGGTTAGACAGTGACAAAAGAAGTTAGAAAGAGACAGACTTAACAACTAGGTGCAAGTCACAGAAAAGCTTGAATAGCAATAAGAGAGAACCTCTTTTAGCAAAGAGAGAAGTTTAGGACAGACAGAAAGAGGCTTGGTCATCAGGGCAGCCTCTTTGGGTACTATCAGGGCTATGATCAGAGATGGGGGACACTCCAAGAACTCTGGGCTGGGGGACAATGCAAGAAGATGCCACATGGTGAGGGTATTGAATAACCTCAAGGAGTTTAGCCTGGATCAGGAATACAAGGTGCGGTGGTGAGGGTGGTTATGCGTGCAAAGAGCCCAGCATACTCTGCTGCCTTTGTGATGGAAGTAGTGAAGCGAAGAGGCTATCCTCACTAGAGGAAAGCTATGATCAACAGAAATGTAGACCTACAGGCAAATGTAAGAAGTACAGCAATGTGAGATCAAATTACTTTAGGGTGAGTGCTTGTAATTTGCAGACCTATATACAGATAGCTGATTTAGGCTGTTTTCTCAGACTACAGTAAACCAGAGCATGTAACCTACCCAGCCTGTTGAACTAGTGAGGGGCAGAGAACTGGGAGAGAGATCAAAATTCACTTTATTTGGAGAAGAAATCATAGCCACTCACTGTGGTGGAAGCAGAATTCCCCAGCTGAAGGATGCTGAGTCTATTTATGGTCATCTGGGTCCATTTCAAAGCACATCCCAATTAGCCTTCCCTTTTCTATGACCATGAGCAACACCTGTGACCCCAGACAGTCATGTTGCAAATGCACACAAGGTCAGTAGGAAGAGATTGGAGAGATTGTGCAGATGATCCATCACTAGTCATTACCAAAACTAACCCAAGCACATGCCCAGCTGCTAATGAGTCACTCGTGCCATCCTCAGACCCGGGAACCATGGGGTGTGCAGGCCAACAGTCTGCATGCAGAGCAGGAGGTGTTTCCTGCTTCTTAAAACTTTCCAAGCAGCCCCAAGCTGTTGACTGACAGGGAAGATGAGATGGCAGAATCAAATGCTAATGGTATCCAGATATACATCCTGGACCAGAGGGACTAAATCAGAAATCATGACTGAGATGGTGGGGTGGAGACAGGATGACTGAGATCATGAGCTCCAGAATGCAAAAACACACTTTTATCCTCAGTAGCCTAGTCCCTGCATACGAGAGAAAAATACCTCATGGGGACCAATAAAGATGTTCACTTGACATCTTAATGGACGTGTGATGGTTCTGCTCCGAGGGCAAGTCCACAGAACCATCATTTCCTGCCTCCCCCATCTCAGTGCTGTCCCGTTTTCTGGGGACAGAGACCTAATGAGTGGCTTTGTGCCTCCAGACTGTTTTCCAGGTGCTCTTTCCTCCCCTCCCGGCAGAGTCAAGTGGCTGAAATCCTGAACAGCATAAGCGCCTGTTGGCCAAATGAGTTTAACTTTCCTTTAACTTGAATGGGAGCATTCACATTCTATCCTGAGCAGGCCTTCTCAAACGCCGATTCCAGTTTCCAGGGGGACATTTTAAAGGAGAAGTACATTTCAAGTAAATGACTGCAACTTATCGAAAATAATGTGCTACTTAGCGTCTGCAGCAAGCATCCTGGCAGGCAGCGAGGGGAAGCAGCGCCGGAGCAGATGGGAGCGATTAGGCTCTGATTTTCAGATGGGCTTTTTTCGTTGTTGTTGCCTCCACTTGCTTTCACACACTGGTAAAATCGGGAACTTGGGGAGAGAAAAGATCTCTGGCCCATTCCTTCTTTTCCTGCAGAGGAGATGGAGACCCCCCGCCAAGAATTCTCAGGCTGGAGGCACCCACCCCTGTGGGGAGATACAGCGGTCATCAAGACCATCATCATCAAAAAGCAGTTAGCACCACAAGGCACTGGCTAAATACATCAATGGTTGACAGAGAGACAGATGAGGAGCTATCTTAATTTTTCTTTAAAGATTTGCCTCCCTGAGGCTGGGCCTTATTTACTGTAGTTCCTACCGTATTTCCCCAAAGAAGCGTCCGGTTTTCTCATTCATTGAGTGGGTCAACATTTCTTTAGCCCACATTGTATCTGCTCTGAAAGTTCCATACTGTCCCATCAGCCAGACATGAGCCTGGCCCAACTTCTCAGGCACCCCTGGATGCTGTTTCACTGAGCCACGTTCTACACTCATGGGACAACCCCAGCAAACTGTCCTGAGCTCAATAGGGCACCAAGGCACAGTGCCCTCAGCACCCAGCAAGTCCTTGGCAGAATGGAGAATAGAGAATAGAGTCCACAGAACCACTTCCACAGACGCCTTTGCAGGGCTTTCTGTGTGCTGCCTGGACTCAGTTGCATGCTGTCATGCTAGACACCAAAGCTGCTTTCTTTTACAGCACCTCTTCAACTCCGCAGACTGGTCATGTCCACTTATGACTAGTGACAACAGTCCTACAGGTAGGTTAAAATAAAATTTTCCCAATCAGCCCAAAATATAACTGGCTTGGACCAGCAGCACTACACCTTCAAGGACCCAGGTTGGTGTCTTGGTGTCTGTTCAGGCATCAAACATACTGAAATCTACTCTCTGTTTGAGCCCGAGGTCATGTAAGTGGCTCTGCAGCTCACCCAGGATGGGGCTCTCCTCCGCTTCGTGACTGCCTCCAGTCCTGGTGAGGTGGCAGCAAACACAGACCAGTGGGCAGGGCCTCAGGTGGGAGGTGGCAGTTTTGCCAGGAAAGAGGCCCATGGACACTTCCATGTGGCCTTTTGCAGAATTTCATGTCTCTGCTTTCCCCAGCAACCTAAGTCAGTAGAAACTACTAATAGCACGTGTGGCTTTCCCTAACTTCAATGCCTTCTAAACTCTTTTGTCCCCAGGTAAACCAAAAGTTACAGAATTGTTTGCACACCACGCCATCAAACATCTCATTTGGGAGATGGGACTGAGGGCATGTGCCTACTGTCTCAGCACAAGGGAAGCTGAGGCAGGAGGATAGCAAGTTTGAGGCCAGCCTGGACAACATAGTAAGACTTTGTCTAAAAAACAAATAGGAAAGGAAGAAAAAAAATTACTCTGGAGTTGGTAGCTGAGAGGAGACATCATTCTTAAGGTTCAACAACACCCAGGAGGATAAATGATCCTCTTGCTCCTCTCTTGCTTTCCAATTTGCAAATGAAAACTATAGCCCAACTCCCTACTTTCATAAGCCACCTAGATGACACATGGGTTCCCTGAAAGAATAAGCAAAAAGGCAGAAATAAGCATCCAGTTCTTGGGGCAGGATGGTTTAATGAATAGATCCCATCTATTTTTTCATCAAATAAAAAGTGAAAGGCTATAGCATCATCTCAGCCTAATCTCTTCATCTTGAAAACTGAGCTCGGAATGGGCAATGGACTCATGACCACAGTAGAAGACAATCTAGCTAAATCTTAAGATTCTGGAAAGCAACATGAAAGACATTGTCAACATTATTTTCTTGTTGCTGAGACAATACCCAACCTCCAGTACTTCAAGGACAGGTTTATTTTGGTTCATGCTCCAATTCATGGTCAATCAGCTCCAGAAGGAAGTCACCTGCACTCAGCTGGGAAAAATAGGTGCCTTCTTTCTTGGGTAGGCCATTTCTTTCCTGAAATCGCTTTAGTTAATTTATCTATTCAGTCAGCCAATCAAAAAAGAATCATTCCTTGAGTGCTTACTATGTGCCAGATACTGAAGATGCAGAAATAAAATCCAAAATGCCTGTGCTGAAGGAGCTGGAGTGAAGCCAGCAAGCACCTGGGTGACTGGAGAACAGAGGTGTGGGAGAAGTGTGGGCATCAGAGGACCTTGGACTGTGACAGCCCCACAGCAGCGCAGGAGGACCATCATCCTCGTCTCTCCACTCCTGTGTGAGCCGCTACGTACTCGTCACATATAACACAGACTCCAGACTCAGCTGGTACAGGGGTGACAAAGGCAAGGAGCTGGCATCTACCTGCAATCGCCCACCCCATCCTCCCAACGCTGTTAAACCTGCAGTCACCTGTATGACTTGGACATTCACAAGCATTGTTGAGCAGAACCTTAGCTCTACATCTGGGGATAAACACGGCACATGACGGTAGGAAATCCCCAGAGTACTGCCAGTGTCAATCACACCAACCTCGAGTCACTGACAGTTGCAATGAATGAACTTCTTTCTCCTCCTCTAAGAGCCTGGGTTGTGTAGACTGCATCCCAGCCACAGGCTGCACACCACACCAGTGCCGGCCACTAGGGAGAGGTGGAGGCGGTTTGGAGGCATCTGTGGCTTTGAGGTGAACATCTGTGTGTGTGAGAAGCACTCACTCAGCACTGTGGGCATCCTTTCCCTGTGGTTGGGCACTCTAGGGTCTGTGGCCACTGAATCTACCACACACTCAGTTTAATCCAACATTTCTCCTCTCTGCTTCAGCCTCAAGATAACAGAAGATTAAACCGTCCTGTAAACCTCCACAGTTCATGCCTGCAATCCCAGCATGCTGAGACGCTGAGGCAGGAGTCACAAGTTCGAGCCCAACTTGGGAAGCCTAGCAACTTAGTGAGATGCTGTCACAAAATAAAACATAAACAATACTAGAGATGTAGCTCAGTGCAAGGGGCCTGGGTTTGATGCCAGTACCATCAACACAACAAAAGTGGCAATGCTGGGGCAGTGGTTTTGATGGTGGGGGTGTGAGGGCAAAAAGTCTCAGGCTCTGAATATCTTATCTGGCTCCTTCAATTAAATGAGAAGGAAAGTAAATATTTAGCCCCAGCACTGAGAGGGGGAGAGAAGCAGCTATAATCAACCTCTACTTCTCACCCTTTCCGGTACAAGGTGAAGCTTGACGTCCCGACCCCCAAGCAGGCATCCTTAGTGTCATGAAGCAGACCCCAACGAGCAGTAATTCCCCATATAAACAACTCTTGCTAGGCATGAAGCACACTCCAGACAGTAATCAGCTTATCTAATAGAACAGGCCTCTTTTCCTACCGCAGAGGAGGATTAGCAGGCTTGAATTACAGCCGTGAAGTGTAATCAAGCCCTGATCGACACTGGCAAAGGATACTGTATATTCCTGCTGGGCCTTGGGTTGTTGGCACGATGTGGTGTACCTACAGGGGATGAACAGGAAGTGCTTGCCATGGTAATTATACTAGGAGGGAGCAACTGAAAATGGGGAAAAGCAAATATTACAGAAGAAAATTAGATTACAGTGGATGCCCACGTCCTCACTCTCTGCAAAGTCTTGAAGTCATTGCATTTGAGCAGATTTTTCTGGCCCCATTAAAATAGCCCAGGGTGAAGTCCACCCTGGTGTGACTGTGAAAAAATCCACAGCAGTGTGTGCAGGGCAGAGCTCAGGCCTTTGGCCCAGTGATCCCCAGCTTGGAGGCCCAGTGGACACAGAAAACACAAGGGATGATCAGGACTCAGAGGAAGGCAACTTATTTTAAGAAATCCATTGTTACCTCAAAGAGGCCAGGACCAACCAAAAAATAGGTGATTGCTTTTCTTTTAATCTCCCAGATGGACATGTCCCATCTTCCTGGGGATTTAATGACATTCTTGCCATAAGCTCTCTTTCCTTAGTAAAGTCCATATCAGGAGGTACCACGACTTCTGAAATTTTTGAAGCTTTCTAAAGGACCATGTATCATGCTTAAAAATGGAAACATTGTAAGTTTATTTTCTCAGTCATTTATTTGTGAAGAGCTGAGGATTTGTTTGTTTGTCTAAAGATGGGGGTTTCCCTTAGTAGCCCAGGCTGGCCTTGAACTTATGATCCACCTCAGTATCCCCAGTAGCTATGGTTACAGTCACACAGCACAATGGCTAGCTCGTGTGGGAGTTTCCTTAATAACCCCTTCATAGCACTCCTCCACATAAAACCAACAACCCATCAGCCTTCTCTTTAAAGAAATCACCGTGGCCCACTCTGAGATCTATCTTGCCATCTATCATTTTTCCCCTATTCATTTTTTTAAAGATCAAAGAATCCAAAGTGGACATAGCATGTTAGGAAATTGCCTCCACTAACATTGGAGGCTGACTTTGCCTGAACTCTGGACTCTGTGACAGGCCCACAGCGTCACCAGTGCTCTCTGCTGCTCACCTGCCCATTGCTCCTGGGCAGCCTACAGTGCTATAGCTCTTCAGTCAAGTCGCCTCCACTAGTTCTGTCCAATACCTGCTTTGCAATTCCTTTCCAACACTTGGTTCTTTCCAGTACAAGGTGATTGCTGAGTGCCCTCTAGAGATAATCAACCCACGGGTGAGGAAGCAGCCAGGGCCAGCAGCATGTGGGCATGTAAACCCTAGCAGAGATTTTTAGGGGGCTGGTACTGCAGATTAAATTCAAGCCTTTGCATTCAGTTACCTCCCAGCCCTTTTTATTTTGTATTATATTATATTATAAGACAGGGTCTCACTAAGTCACTAAATTGCCCAGGCAGGGCTCAAAACTTTGTTCCTCCTGCCTCAGCTTCTCCGACTGCTGGGATTACAGGCCTGCACCACTAAACCCGAAACCTAGTAGTGATCTTTCAACCCCTAGTCTTTCACAGGAGATTGTGAGGTTCAAACTGTCAGATGCTTAAACAATGACTAAGCACCTGAAACTATTTTTTTACAACAACCGAACGGACCAATCTGATTGTTGGCCCATATGAAGCTGTACCATAAACAGGCAGTCTCTGTAAGTGAGAAAGTGAACCCAGGAGGTCACCCAGTTCCACCTCTCAGGGTAGAAGAAGAAAAAAAGGGGGAGCATGATATCAAAGACCATGTGTATGTTGACTAGCTGCAAGAGCTGAACTAAGGAAAAAGGGTTTTATTCAGTGAGGGGGATGGTGCTGAAGATCCTTCCAGAGAATTATAAATTCATTCCAGGATGCAACCAAACTAATTCTAGTATTCAAAGTGGTGTCACCAACACAGTTGGGCTGAGGTCAAAGGCTCTGAATAGGACCAACCCACAAAATGCAAGAAGTCAAGACCAATGAAGAATTGCCCTAGTGATGAGTTAAGCTGATCTGACCTTACTATTATTTTGATAGCCCAGGAACAGGCTACGGCTGGTGCCTAGAACTAGACGTGGTCATATCTGAGAAATCAGATACTCTGAGTAAGAGACACCTCTGAGGGTCTGAGTCAACGGGGACCCCTGCCTTCTGACAGCCTACTTATGAGCCAAGTGTGCATTGGAGCAGTGTGTGCATGCATGCGTGCATGTGTTTGTATGTGTGTTTGTATGTGTGTGTGTGTGTGTGTGTGTGTGTGTATGTGTGTGTGTGCTATGTAAGGCCACCTCTGCTTGTATTCCCAGCCAGCTCCGAGTTCATCCAAGGAGGCTTTCAAACCCCATTTTGGTATCTCTACCCCCCAAAATCTCAGCTCCACAATATTCCTGCCATGCTGGAATATTCCTGCCACCCCTTTGGAGGTGTCAGGCAGAGGGCCAGGTAGTGGCAAATACTGTGTAGGAGCTGTCTTCCAAGCCCTGAATCCACTGACTAGCCCAATTTTCAAAAATGTTATGTGACCCTCCTAACAGCAGTCTTTCTCTGCAGAGGAATAAGTTAACACTATCCGTGTAATGGGCCACTGCCTTTTGACTTCTAGACCTGGTATGAGTTTTATAAATATGCCCTCTGCAAAGTCCACTCAAATTTATTTTCTTAGCTGACTACTTATATTGCCCTATCAAGCAAGCAAACTTAGGGAGGCCTGTCAGAGCTGGTGACTGGTGTTGCATCTTGGCTAGGATTTAAAATGTCTGAAAGGGTTTTAAAACACATGTTCTTTTAAATGTAGACTCAAAAATATGTATTGCTGAACCCCAAGATCTCTTGGCAAGGAATTTTGGTACAGTAAAGCTGTTACAAGCTATAGGCGGTATATATACAATCTAAAGGCGTTAATGCTACACAAATATTACTTTTGAGTTCCCTCTGTGCAGCTAAAGTGGATTTTGCAGGAGATCTCTGGATAAGAACTATCAGGTGATTTCCTGAGAAAGGGTGATCAGACAAAAGAGCTGCTTGAATTCTTGGGAGGCTTTTTTTTTTTTTTGGGTGTATGTTGGGGGTCAGGCCCAAGCTAGAATTCAGTCCTATCTTCACTTACCAAGGTCTCAGGTTTCTACATTCCCTTCTCCCTCCCTCATGCCTGCCCAGCCCCCCTTCCGGCCTGGAGGCCCAATGTGGGTCTCCCCAGACAGGTCTGGCGGGGGCAGATGGGTAATTTTTCCTTTCAGCTTTAATGGCTGCTATTAACAATAAGTTGCCCTGCCCTACTAATGGCTCAACTTTCAGCTTTTCCTCTGATTGCCTATGAGTAACACTATGTCACATGAGCTCTGTTTAACAGAGGTGTAATAAATGCCAAAGAAGAAATATTACCCAAAATAAAAAATAGTTTGTCCCAGTGTGGCCAGGATCTCATGACTTGAAACAATGTTCATTTCAGCTTCCAGCGCAATTTCCATTTGCATTCTTTTTTTTTTTTTAAGGGTCTCTGGGGGCTTTAAAAAAGCTGTTTAAGAGAAAAGGCAGAAAGACTGTAGTGATTGTCAAGTGCAGGAGTTTTGGTGCTCCAGACAAACCCATGCAGCACATAGACAACAGAACGGCTGGCAGCAAGGGGACATTCTGGGCAGAGGGGACAGAGGAACGTAGGGACAAAGCTAAGGAACAGGCTGCCAGCCCCTCGTCGGTGTGCTTCAGAACATCAGCTTTGCTCCCAGCAGACATGGAGGACTAGGAGGCTGAACAATCCCCCAAAGCACACACATACACACATACACATACACACACCCTCAGGGCAAGAAAGATATCAAGTTTTCATTTAGTTGCAAGAAAACTCTACTCTCCTTTTCATAATAAGCAAAAAAATACTTTGGTGTTTTTCAAATAGTAGCTGGTCGGAGCTATTCCAATCCCAGAGAAAAAAAGCAATAAACAGTAAAATCCCTCGGCGGTCCCTTGGTTGAAGATGTGGGCAGGAAGTATTCCAAATCCTCAAGGTTTTCAGGCAGAAGGACAAAAAAGGCACAGGGAGGCGGAGGAGACTCTCAGGAGGCCCAGGAGGGAAATGCGCTCCTCCGAGGAGAGCTGGGATCGGAAGGCAACGCAAGCAGGCGGTGCCTAGTTTTTTCTCCACCTTGCTGACCTGGACTGGCCACACTCAGTAGAAGCAGCAGTCTCCTGAGTGATGGGGGAAGGGAGGCTACTTATACTGGCTTGTGATTCTCCTTCAGAGCTGACTGTCCTCCTCTTCCCTTTTTCTGAACATCTCTCAAGCTGATGTCAAAAACACCACAAACTTTTACTGCACCTCTGAGGAGACCCAGGGCATCCAATGACACTGGGACTTGGCCATGGAGATGCACTTTGTTCAAGGAAACCCTTGGAGCTGCCAATGTAAACTCTTAGAGATCGCGGCACGCTCCAAAATTTACAGCAGATAGCAACTAGATCCTTGAAAACGTGGCATGGTGCATGAAAATACACAACTGTATCTGTCAATTTAAAGAGAAAGATAAAGTAGAAATGAGCAAGTGCTATAATTATGCACTCACACCCTGTGGGAGAAGTTCCTTAAGGGAACCTAGTGGCCCACAGAGACACAGCGCAGAGCCTGGGGACATTTTCCCCTTGGGAAAGGAGAGTTCACAACTGGGAGGCTGAGGCAGTAGGGGCTCAAGTGATGACTGGGTACTGGTGTGGGACACCATACAGGTGGCCACAGTGGAAACAGCACTGGGTTTCACTTGAGGCCATGCCTTTGCTCTGTTCCTCTTGATCTCTCTGATCTCAGGCAAGTCACTGCTTATGCATGAAAAGCAAAGATGGGACTCAGCGGGCTCCTTGTTCGGCTTCAGGGGCTCACTTAGGAGACATTATCTGCAAACACAGTGACCTCTAAGAAGGCAGGGCCAGTCAGATGGCTTTGTAACAGCACTTTGGATGCCCTCTCTTCTCTGCTGCTTCACCCTCTCCTGAGCAGCCTCATGTGATCCACCTGTACTGGCTAATTTGATCCACACACCAAGCTTCAGAAGCAGACCTTGGATAGCAATTTTTTAAGAAACTGACTCAGAGAGGTTGAAATGAATCCAAAGTTACACAGATCACTCAGATCTAGTTCTTCACAGCCCGTGCTTTCTGCTTTCCTTCTTTTGGTTCTGGAGATTGAATCCAAGGCCTTTGCACCGAGCCCTGTCACAGCCCTCTTTCCTTTCAGTCTCACGGTCTCACTGAACTTCCCAAGTGGGACTCGAATTGCGGTTCACCTGCCTCAGCTTCCCAAGGGCTGGGATTACAGGCATGCGCCACCATACCCGGCACAGTCCATGCTATTCACACTACTGGGGCTTACACCCTACAATGCAGAGGCGCTTGGGCCGTGCGGATGTGTGCAAGTATAGACTGGCCTCAAGCCAGTTACCATTTGGAAAAGGAAAGTCCAAAATTGAGGGAGTGGATAGGTGCAGGCAAGCAGAGAGACAGCGCAGGGACATGAATGGGCATGGACCATTTTATAGAGCAAAGGGGGTGAGGCTTGATGGAAGCCACTGGACCTGAGACCTGGTTAGTAAACGTATTGCATCACTCATGTTCCAGCTACTCATAAACTAGCTCATTTCATGCTGCAGCAATAAAAATTGGCTCAAGGCCCACCTTTGGTTCATGTTTCCTCATTTCCCAAAGTCAAGCTTTCTGGCTAGGATGATGGTATTTACATTTGTACGACAAATACAACACCTCATCTGATCCTGTGACAGCCTTGTAGTGGAGGACTGTCTCTATGGGACTGTCTGTATGGGCCCATTAAACAAATGACAGAGAAGGACAGAAAAGAGGTGACCCAGGTTCCTCTATTAGGGGCAAAATGCCTTCCCCACTTTACCTCTAATATCTTCGAGGCCTGATTCCTTTCTTTCCTCACACATTCTGTCTCAGGATCAGAGTCAAAGACAGAGCTGTCTCTGACATCAAAGGGGATGCTGAGCTTTATACACAACAGGAAATGAAATGAAATCCCAGTGCAGGCCCATAATTTGGGTGTAGTGTCTCATTCAACTTCCGTGAGATTCTTCATGAGTCCTGTCAAAACCTTAAGCCAGCACATTCCATGTATTTGTAAGGGAGTCAAACCACTCGGGCAAGTTTGGGCAAACAGTCTGATGCCTAGATCAATTTAAATGGATTTCTTAGTGAAAGGATTCTTATTTCACATGAACATACTGAGGATGCTCAGGGTCCCAGGTGGATGTTAGAGGTACACTGGAGTGGGCAGAGGATGGCAGGAAGTTTTCTTTTGTGAAAGAAGTTTTATTCCCCACTACACTCAGCACTAGGTAGCTGTTCTTGCTGTCTGAGAACATGCCACTGGGAATCACCAGGTTCCACACTATGGGAAGACGATGGAAGCTGTAAATCCAAGCCACATTTCACAAACTCCTAAGGGAGCAAAAACTAAGTTACTAAGCTAAATTACTAAGTTCCTGGCCTCCACAAAGATGCAGGGAATGTTCACAGCAGGGACCCCTCTTGATGACAGGCTCCTACCAGGTAGAAGTGGACTACAATGAAGGCACTGTGCTTTTCTCCCTGTCCTTGGTTTCCCATGCTAAATTTCAGAAAGGATGAGCAGTCTGATTAGAATTCAAGTCCATTCTTCCAGCAATTGGCTGGGAGGCCCTTGAGGACATCTTGGGGTTTGTTCCCTGCACTGTAAAATAAAGTCTGTAATGTCTGCTCTCTATAGCTTTGCTGGATACTTAGGAAGTGGCTGGTGTGAAATACATGTTAGGTGTTTCCCTCTCTTTTTCTCTCCCTTTTGATAGTATGATTCAAAAGAGTACTATATTTTGGCTTAGGCTCCTCTTGAATGAGAAAAGTTCTTTTTGTTAAGTAGGGTTTTATTGATGAGAGTGAGGGAGACTATATCTATGGAAAAACAAACAAACAAAAAAACAAACAAAAAACCCAGCCCCTTCAGAAGATGTAGAGTTAAGCCACATTCTGGTTGAACAACATGAGTCCTTCGTTTGAAATCTTGTTCTATTTAAATACACCATGGTTTTTAGCTGCAATTTCATGTTTTGCTTAATTGTCCAGAGTGACAGATGTGATTTTTGTGTAAGTTTCTATCCCATCTGTTTTTCTGTACCAGAAATATATGCGGAAGATGCCGGAATTTCTACATAAGGATGGGTTTTATCTACACTTACGACAATAAACTTCAAAACTTGAAAATGGACCAAAGCCAAGTTGGCAGTGAGTCCAGAAGGCCCAGTTTTGATGTTTGTTCTGCCTCCCACTTCTCCATGCTCTCCTTTGCTCCAAATCAGAATTCTTTGGCAATGACTAATGAAAAGATATCTTTCCTTATGCAATCAAGAGTTAACGTGTTCCTAGTACTCAGGAGCATCTAAAAGACAGACAGACAGACAGGCCAAAAAAAACTACACTGGACTCACACACAGCTTTTTTCCAGCCTCACACATGCAGATGCCTATCCCCCAGTCCCTGAGTAGGGAGGCGTGGATAACACTGCAGGCAGAAAACGTATTTTTGGCATTCTGCACCAAACCTCCAGCCAGACCTGGCTTTGTGGACCTGAGACACACTCAGAAGGATCCTGAAGTTGGGGTCCCCAACCCCCAGGCTACAAACAGGAGCTGGTCTATAGCCTGTTAGGAAATGGGCCATGCTGCAGGAGGTGAGCAGGGGGCAAGCCAGTGAAGCTTCCTCTGTTTAAGGCTGCTCCACATTGCTCAGGATTGCTTGAGCTCAGTTTCCTGTCAGATCAGCATGGGCATTAGATTCTCACAGGAGCACAAACTGTACTGTGAACTGCACATGTGAGGTATCTAAGTTATATGCTCCCTATGAGAATCTAATGCCTGATGATCTGAGGGCTGGGGAATGTAATTATTATATATAGCAAGCAGATACTAATAAAAAAGAAACAAAAAAATAAAATGGACCTCTTCCCATCCTTGGAAGAACTGTCCTACATGAAACAGGTCCCTCATGCCAAAAGGTTGGAGACCACTGGTTTAGTGGATGGATGTCACCATTGTGAAGTAGTCAATATTTTTTTGAACAGAGAGGTCCGCAGTTGCACTTTGTGCTGGGACCCATGAATCTTGCCTTAGAATGCATTGTCTTTATTAAGAACTATCCTGGAACTAGTTAGCATCACACTTAATGCATTATCTTTTTTATAGTAGGCATCTATATTTGGGGCCAGAATGGAGCTTTATAACACTTTCAGAAAATGTTTACAGGTTGCCAAAAAAAAAAAAAAAAAGGCAAAAGGGAAAAAGAAAATTTCTGGGGAATACAACCCATTATAAACATTCCATCAATGGGAGCAAATATTCTATTGATAGGGCTTACTAAAATCTAGAAAAAAAAATTCTTCCTTGTTACACAAACATGCAATCAGAAGAAGTAGAATAAGGCCGCATCCCTGCTTCTCTCAGGCTGTGTGACTCCCAGTAGTGTCCTGTTTCTTCTTTCCCATCAGCCCTGTCATCCACCTCCTCAAGATCCCTTCATGGTGTAGTATGGGCAGGAAACAGTGCTTGGTGGTGCTCCACGTTTGTAAAACATAAGGGGTGGGGGTGAGAATAATAACAGTTGCACCTTAATGAATGGAAGTGAGAAAAATTTATGATAAGGAAATGGAGGAGCTATGACAAAGCATCCTGCCTGAATCTGCAGGTGAAGTGACTCCATTTTCCCACAGCCAGTGTTCAGTCCAGCTGTCTCTCTGAGGTCCTCTGTCAGCCATATTGTTACTGTCATGGACGTTGCTAATCTCCCCCATCTCTGCTTCTGGAGAGCCTGTATGAATGATGTCATAGAGTTCCTTAGTTTCTGTTGACAAGTGACAAGCTAATTAAACTTGTCATGGCCATCAGTTGTTCCATGTACTACTTTTTCACAGTCACCCCAGTGTTACCCATCCAAAGGTGGGGACCATTTTTGATCCTCTCACCTCACACAGCATCTAGAGTTTTGCAGAGCGAAGAATGTGTTGTGTTGGATGAATCAGTGAGGACAGTGCATGAAGCCACCAGCTCTAATTTCACACAATGGCACTTCCAGGGACATTTCCCACCGTGATGGAGGAAGCGTGTCTGATTCACAGGAGCAGGAGTTTCCACAGTATCCTGGAAAGTGAATAGTTTTTAATCACACAGACACGACTTGTATTCTGAATTCTCTGCCACTGATACCTCTGACCCTAGGTGAATCAGTTCACTTCTCAAAGGCCCGTCTATGAACTGAAGAACATCCCATTCTCTCACAGGATTGCTTTCAGGCTTAAAGGACTTAACCTATAAAGTCATCTGAAGAGAGCTGGACATACAAGAGGCATCCAATAAGTGTCTTGTGTCTTCTTTACTGCTTCACTCTGTGAAATTTGCTTTGAACAGCTGTTTGCTTCCCCTCTGCTCAGGCTGGCTTCAGGAGAGTGCCATTGGGAACAGCCAGTCAATTTCACTGATGAACCTCAGTTTCCCCTTCTTTAGCCAAGTTTCCAAAACAAATAGGAACAAAATTTACCCATTTTCTTCAATTAAAAAGGGACAGCAGATGTCCACTCCACTGCACAAATACATGTGCACAATCACATACCAGTCACATATATGTGTGTGTGTGTGTGTGTATATATATACACACATGTATATATATGTATATATATATATTCTTATACAAAAAATACTCAGCAAATTGTTTAAGGATAATATTTAATCTTGCTGGACAGGAACACAATCATGGAAGATTAGTAAGACTATATCTATGTCTTTATACTGTTTACCACTTCTTGTTGAGAAATCTCCTCTGTACGCTCGTGACTGAGGGTCAAGTCAATGTCTGCATGGAGCTGACAGTCATTTATGCTGGTAGAAGTGTCTAACTGGAAAACCTTGGGTGGAGTAGTATTTTAATCTGTGACTCTATGGAAATCTGTGGTCCTCAACTGAAAACTTCTTTACCAAAGGAAAAAGACTACTTCAGCAGAGAATTAAACTGACAATTTGACTTTTTAAAATGAAGCAAAAGCCTTAAATGAGAAGAGTATTGTCTTTAAAACTGGTTACAAATATTGCTACAGTAAATATGGATAGTTGTTTCAATAATGGCAAAGAGATATACTGACCTAAGTATTTCATACAAGATTTTGAAAATGTTTTCCTATCTAATGCATTTTACTATGCATTTCAAAGCATATTATATATAGATTTGTGGACAGAAGTTAAAACAAATAATAGGGTTTTTTTTCCAATTTAAACAAATTGAGATAATATTATAAAGGCAAGATAGGCAAATGAAAAAAAACTTTGCAACTGAAAATGTAGTAAAATGAGAACAAAAAGAAGACATCTGTAGTTCTAAACAAAATATGTGGCAGTATAAGCAACACTATAAAGTTCCTCCTGACATTTTGGAGAGACCAGCAAAGCTTACTTGCAAGTAATATGGTCACTCCCACATCACTGCAGCAAAAATATTAGAGCAGACTACACTGTCAAAGATTCTGTATGGATCTGTGACCTAATAAAATTATATTACGAAGCTAAAGTAATATAGAATGTGAAAGCTGATACATAAATACGCAAACACAAAATGCCTCTTGTCATGTGCAGACAACTACTCTATTTTCATCTTATTCTTTAAAAAAAATGAACAAATAAAAGATAACTACCAGCTATCAGTGTGTGCATGCCAAGTGTGACTCTCAAAGCCATTAGGACAGGTGACAGAGACAACGGAGCGCTAAGGAAGACACCCTACTTGCTTAGCAAACTGATAAGGACTTATGGGATATCTAGGCTACAAAACATAAGAACAGCCCTAAATACTTAGAAACTTGGATATGATTTTCTTCCCCAAATAAAGATGCTAATAAGAAGTCCTCTCTCACAAAACTATGTGAGGCATTAGGGTCCATGGCCACAGACAATAGAATAACCAAGAATACGATATGCAAATTTTGATAATCCTATAAACTATTGCTATGATTTAAGTGGGAAGTAACACCAAACTGGTATTTGAATTTAGCAGCCACATACTGCTGGGACACGCAAATTAATCTTCAAGAATTTACTCTAGAGCTTGAAGGTCACTTCTGTCTCCATGGACGCACTGTAGCCTGATGAAATCCAGACCCTCATCAGTGATGCCGTTGCTTTGGAAGCACACTACCACCTTTTTCTCTGATGTGCACCCCACAGATACATCCAAGTACACCCAACTCAGCACACATTTATTAAAACAATCAATATTTGTCTTGGCCATTAGCAGTGTTCTTGATGTAACATATCTCTGCTTCAAAATCAAATCTAGACAATAAAGGTGACTACTCAGTCCATCTAACCTGCTCAGAGATAATTTCAGGGCAAGGGCCAAATGCAGCGCAAAGTCATTTCATGAAGTTGACCCCTTCCTAAGAGATGGCTGAAACATTTCTTCCCAGCTACGGTTCCATGACTCCATTGTAAGTACGTGTGATGGTATCAGTGTGGTCATGAGATGTAAGTGGAAGTAGGAATGTTATATTAGGAAGTCTTCTCAGAAGGGAGGAAGTCCTCCCCTTCTCTGCCCCCTTCCTCTGCTGTGAGGACTGGATTGCAGATGGGCTGTCTGGAGCTCTAGGAGCCTCCTTGGATCACGAGGACGACACTTCATGGAAGATAGGGTAAGGGAGGAGTCTAAGATTGTGTCAGCTGTGGGGCCACTTCTCCACTTCTCACCTGCCTGCCTCTTGCCTTCTATTCACTGAAAAGGAGGTGTGCGTAGTGCCTGTCAGTCATCCTTTAGCCTAGTCCTAACACATTCACACTGGATTTGAACTGTGATTTTGGTTACACGGTTTGTCTTTCAAGTTTGTGCTCTAACTTATAAACCAAGAAAAAGAAAACTCCTAGCCCTTCAGATTACTGCGAATGCCAAAACAGATAATTACTTGAAAAATACTCTGTACATTTAGAATTATGATACCAATATTTATATTGCTGCTATTGTTTTTTCAGTTTATTCCAAATTCTCAGAAAAAAGCAGGTCAATGATTGACAAATTAAAACTAGTTGGAAATAGAATCTCCAATTTCATTATTCAGGCAAGATTTTATCTTAGCAGAAAATGAGTCCAAAATAATTAGTCGCAAGAAAGTGACCATAGGGTATTAAACATTCCTAGTTGTGCTCCTAGAATATTTGCTACAAAAGCATTATTTTAGCTGGCTGGAAAAACAATTCTAATTTCATTTAGGTTCCAAATTTTTACCCCTTACTTACTCCCCTAATATCTCTTAGATAACAAAAACAGATTCAAGAATCAAGGTGGACTTAGTGTGATCTACCTATAACACGTTACAGGACCAAACCGGTAACAACAGGATTACCTACAAAAGCCAGTTGCCATAAACTAATGTGAAAACGAAGCACACTATTTTTTGAAGTATGTCGTCTTCCTGAAAAACTGGGCTTTCGGTACTGGGTTAATTGTCACTGTCTCTTTTGTTGTGAAGCTGAATCCTATTTAACGGACCAGGGGGAAAAGAAGGCAGATGCTGAGATGAGATCTGGGGTACCTTAAGTCCTGTTGCTTCTGCTAACCCTTGGGGTACCTATCCATGGATACTGCAGCTTTTACCCTCACATTCCAGCACTTTCTCTGTAAGTTGGCAATTTCTCTGTAGACTACTTTATCTTAGTAACTAAAACTTAACGGAATGTAGCATCATTTCCCCCAATAGATAGCCTGAGGTAAACAGCATGCTTTACTATTTGCCAAAATGTTCATAAAATGCCTGAACAAAATAATATATTTGGTTTATTTTTCAGCACATCTAAAAACACACCAAAACTCAAACTTTTTGGTATGCATGCACATACCCTCCACACACACATACACACACACTTAAAATACTACTAGGGTCTAATAAATATGTGCATACAAGATGAAATTCATAAGTTTGCATAATTTACTATACACGTGTGTTCTATTTTTATATATTGATTTAGCAAGCTGGGTACACATGTTTCACTGTTAGGGAAAAAAATCCTTTTCTCTGACCACCAAGGTGTCTCTGAGCAGTGCACAGCTAGGGGACAGGACCTGTAAGGGCGCAGCAGAGGGAAAGAGGTTTTTCTCCAGATTCTTGAATAAATCATGCAGTCAGTCGTTAAGGAATTAATTGATGAGAAATAGAAACAAAAAGAAAGAGGCTGGTGTGGTGGAGGGGCAGAGGTTGCTCACTCTTCTACAATATCGCCTGGGTCAAGGTGGGAGCAAAAAAAAATCTCCAAATAATTACGTTTGACTTCAGTGTACCCCCAAGTTCTCTGAGGAGGGAAATGTCTGAGGTGAAAGAGAGGCAGTTTGAGAAATTCCTACCCATCAAGCTTTATTGTGTTATTCCAACTAAGCAGAGACAAAAAGACAAATCTCAGCTCCCTACTTTCATTTATAATTGAACCAGGTCCAGAAGGATGAAGGAAGAGCCATCTGTAAGGCATGCTGCATTAGCAGCCGGGGGAATGAAATATTCAAATTACTCTAGGCTACCTCACATAATGACAGGGCTACAAAAACTGACTTGAACCAGGCAGGGGAGTGGGACCAAAGAAAGTTT
Organism: Chinchilla lanigera; assembly: GCF_000276665.1. Lineage (NCBI taxonomy): Eukaryota > Metazoa > Chordata > Mammalia > Rodentia > Chinchillidae > Chinchilla > Chinchilla lanigera. The sequence continues at coordinate 11,895,476 of NW_004955462.1, forward strand.
TTGTTTTGTTTTATTGTTGTTGGGAGGCCATGCTTTAATGTACAAAATGTTATTCCTGAAGAGAGAGAACACATAACAAAACATGTGAAAGGAAAAAAAAAAGTTCCAATTTATTTACCCTCTTCAGAAAAGCAGAGTAAGGAAAGAAAGGAGGAAGAAAGGAAAGGGAGCAAAATGCTACCCGAACCCCACCCGTTTGGAAGCCCTCCCCCTTGAGAGGCAGGATGCTGCTGTTCTAGTGTTTTGCCTCATGTAAATGAGGGGTGCTCTTTTGGGGGGAGGGTGGAGTTGGAGCTGCTCGTTCTGATACCGTTAATCAGGGCTGCTGAAATGGGTGACATGGTAAGTGGCTCTAGCCCCTAGCAGCAGTCAAGATGGAGTGACAGCCTCCATTTAAGATGTCACTGCACATAATAAAGTGTAAAACTATACTTAAAATAAACGAGAGAGAAACAATAAACTTGACTCAGTATTTGAACTTTCGCAGGCACGTGGAGACTGGAGGAGAAGCAGCATGTGTGGCTGTGTACTTTGGGACTTTACGAGGTCCCTGTTTCTGCAGTGTTTTCCCAGTTGTCTTTTTCAGGGAGAATCTAGTCTGGTCCAAGAGAAGGTCAAGTGGTCTAGCTGTGCACTGGGCACCTGGCTAGCTCACGGCCAAAGTCTCCCAAGATCTCAGGTGCACAGCCAGCCCTGCCGTACTGTCTCCCTGAGAGTCCTCCACACCTCCTGACTCCAGAAATCCCTGGTGGTGCCTCTGGCTCTCTGTGCCCTTTGACTGTGCACCCGTGCCAAGGTGGCCTTGCTGTGACTTGGCTTTATCTCTTCCAAAGATTTAACACAGTGTTGTCAAGGCGTGTTGGCCCAGAATTGGAATGATACTTTTTTTTCCCCTCCCGGCCCTGCAATTACTGTTACATGTGGGGGTGGATTCAATGTCAAAGCAAATTTTTTCCTTATGTTTCTTTCTTTAAAAAAAAAAGGAAAAAAATCATAAATGGGAGCCAGCAGACAAAGTTCCTGAGCCAGCCACCCAGAATCCCGCATTACCTAATATGCACTCCTCTGGACCTTGTGTGTTAGACTTGGGGACATCAGTTCTGAAGGTGATCCACCTTACCCTCTGCCCCAGAAATGTATGTTAATGCCACATATAAAGACAGAACTTGGAATGGATCATTCCCCTCCAATACACACTCAGCACATTTCTAGAAGTTCAGGCAAATCTTATAATTTGTTGCCTATCTATTGGTTTGCACATATAGCTTCTATGCTCACATTAGACTGTAAGGTACACACTTAAGACCAGGCATTAAAAAAAAAAAAAAGACCAGGCATTATTAAATGTTTTTTACTGTGGTAGAAAATATATTAAATAAAACCACACAGATCATAGCAGTACAGTTTGATAAGGTTTCTTAAGGTACTCACATCTTCATATCCAGAATGGGATTCCGGGTACCCAGCAGTAGTACCTGGAATTCCCAGCCCTTTTTTGGCCTCTAGCTCAACAGGTAATTTTGGAACTGAATTTCCCCTTACATTTCCTCATCACTCCCATCGGGGCCTGGCATCCTCGCTCATGTAGGAATTTACCAACTATTCATGGTGCCTACTCTGCTGGGCACCATGCTAATGAGCGTAGTAGGTACTCAAGACATGTTGATGGAATCAGACAACTGGAAAGAGAAAGAAACAGATTTTCCTTGCAAGCTTCTTGGCTGTGGATATTAAAAGAGTAAGAAAAGAAAGATCACAGACCAGCATGCTTTGAGGAGGCTAAATAGAATTTTATATTGTGTTTTCACTCTTGTCTTGCTCTTGGCTGCTTGTTGGAAGGCTCTAAAAGGGACTGTGATGGTGACAGAGAGAGACAGCAGTGAAGGCAAGAAGGCTTCCACCTGACCACGGGCACCGGAAGTCATCTTCCTCTCTTGACAGGGACCATTAAGCAGGGACCCTTGCATCATCTCCCTGAAGTCTCCCACACAGCAGAGCCGGGACCAATGTCTGGCATCAGGGCAGAGCTCAGATCTGCCTCTTTAGAGTCTGCCTACAGCCACAGTGTCACTTCTCACCAAGCCAGGCTGCGGTCACTCATCACAGGAGTTTTAGTAGCCATAAGCCATGACACCATGCATTGATATATTTAAGTAATAATGAACAAGAAAACGGCGGTTGTCTGGAGCAACCATTAAAGTGGTAAAAATAACCAACAGTGTTTTGCTCACACAAGGCACCACTCACAGATCTGTGATTCTGCAAGGGATAAAAATGACACTGATTTGGGGGGAGAGAAGTTATAGGATCCCAGAAGAAAAATTGCTGGTAAAAAATAAGTGCTGTACAAACATGAGCTGGCTGTATGTGGGGTACAAATGGGTAAGTGGGTTGTTCTGAGATTTGCTGCCAAAGGAAAATTCTGATCTGTCATGTAGTTCAGTCTGTCCTAAAAAGTATGGGCATCCCAAAAGCTAGGAAATATATATATATAGGTACCGGGAATCGAACTCAGGACCTCACACTTGCCAGGCAGGCGCTTTTGCCACTGAGCTAAATCCCCGGCCCTAGGAAATATAATTTTACATTGTAAAATTAAATGCATTCTAGTGAAGAATACCAAGTAGGTCCAAGGGCTCACACTGAACAGCCCATCAAAGATTCAATCTATGGCCTCACACTGCAGCCTGAATCTGCCTGGTGGGTATGGCGAGTTTTACTTGGTAAACCCGAGTTAGCACGGTTGCCTTAATGGAAACACGTTGGGCCAGAACAGTAACAGCATGATATGGAGGTTAAAAAACAGGCTTCAATGAGCTTAGAAAATGTCTTTTAGAAATCTTTTTCCACTCCTTGTCAATATTCAATTGGCTACAGGTGGATTACACTGACTTCATTGGCTAAATATGTTAAATGTGGTTATATAATTTATGTGATTAAGAGGGTGGATGAGATGACATGGTTCAAGTTTTTAAACTTCTTTTAGTATTTTGAAAGTTAAAACATTGCTCTGGGGGCTGCTACTAATCTTCATGTAATCAACGGCTCTCTCTTCTTTATTTGGCCCAACTTCAGACAATAATTGAAAATATAAATCTCCAGTAAAGAAGTAAGACTTTAATATTAGGATCAAATATTATTCATTTACCATGACCATCTATTTCGAACCTGCCTAGTGTCAGGATAAGTTTTTCTTTTTTTAAATTACAGTATTTCTTGACTTTTTTTCTACTATACTCTTGAATTTGAACTTTGAAAGTCATTGCCAGCTATCAAAAATATCACTGTCTCCCATCAGGTTATATCCTTGAGATATATTTTGTTTATGTCAGGCATCATTTGTCGTGTTCATTACAATATCATTGTTCTGGATGCAAGAGAAGTGGATCTATAAATATTTCTTGCATTTTTCTCTTGACAGGAAAGAAGGAAGGAAGGGAGGAAAGAAGGAAGGAAGGGAGAAAGGAAGGAAGGAAGGAAGGAAGGAAAAGAAAAAGGGTACTTTCAGAAATAGGGTTAAATGCCATTTCTGCTCCTCAGATTCCAAACTGTCTGTCTCACAACTTCCACTGCATCACAGAGCTAAGATTGTTGGATTCCTCAATGAATTGTTACATGGACATCAAATTTTAATTCTCATCTAGACTTTATCTTTGGCAACTTTTAGCATTATACCAGGTGTTTGAACTATGCACTTTGACTGTTTTATCATATCAAGAATTCTCTGGGTCCCAAGCTCAACTTTGCTTCACTATACATGTGTTCATATGTTACAGCAAGCCTAAAAGCATGGTACGTTTATATATATATATATATATATATATATATATATATATACACATATCCATATATATATACATATCCTATATATGTGGGTGTATATATACATATATATATATATACACATATCCATATGAAATCTGAGTCTGCTGCAGTAAGAAATATACTAGGAATTCTCAATCAGTTTTCTCTAGATATTGTATTTTATGGTTCTGGTATTATCATTATATAGGCTTCTATCTTGAATGACCAATCTTTATGTGATGCTTTTTCTTTCTATAACCACATATGCAATCTTAGGATGTCTTCAGATCTTGTAGCTAAGTGCATTTTTTAAAAAAAATCACACCAAAGAAGAAGTAATTATAAATATGATTGTGAGCATATGTGTGCAGCATTTCTGTGTAAATTATCTCTGGAAAAAAAACACGTCCAATTTTTAACATGTTCTGTACTGCTCGAATTAAAATAGGGTTTATAAAAAAATTACAGGTTTTTAACTAAGGTCACTATTTTCTTTAAGATTATGAAGGGGAAAATGATCAGAAAGTCCTTTTGTGACAAGGACTTGGGTTATATAGGGCGGTGTGAGGGAGGGCTGGGGGACGAGCCTTTGTGCTTGGTCATCCCTGTGTGAGGCTATTCATATAATATGACAATGATGGCTTACATCAAAAGCCACAGTGCAAATAATCCCCTTCTCCATGCCATCCCAGAGCAAAAGCTGGCCCCTAAAATCAGGGGCAGTGTGCCAGCGTAGATGTTCCTTGTATGCCAGCTAGCTCTGCGGAGAGGGGAAAGCGAGGGAGGGTTTTTTTCTTCCTGAATTGGGTTTTACAATGAATGTTGACTGGCACCAGGAGGCTACCTTGGGCCCCCAGAGCCTTCTTAAAACCCTGGCAGCCTGCCAGGGGAGCTCCAACTTTGCAGCCCAGCAAAAGCCACACTGGCAGCTTGTCAGGAGCCAGGGAGTTACATGGCGCCCTGGGGGTAATAATATTTTCCAGAACGCTCGAGCTAATAGTCCCAGGATGGGCGATTCAGAGGATTCTAGGTATGCTCTTCCCTCTCCTCAGTCTTGGAACTCTCATCTGTCTCCCCAAAGTGGTGCATCACACTCTGCTGGCTGTCAGGGCACAGTTGGGGACAATGTCCTTTGTTTCACTGTACCTCACTACCTTGGGCGCTATATTCCAGCCAGGTCCACCTTTGACTTACTATGCTTTGAATTTTTTTTTTTTAAGAATGGTATGTTGAGGGACTATTTTTTTAAGAATGGTATGTGCGCATACCCAGAGACATTGTGGAACAGAGTGTGTGTCCTCTTAAAAGAACAGAATTACTTATACATAAATACATTTTTTAAATACACGCAGGTTTGCTAAGATGTCTAGTTCACACAGGGGATTCACCCGAGATCAATGGGCTGCACTCTTCTGCTGTTTTTCTCGGGGTAGCTGCAGAAACTGGCAACTGATTGGCTTTTGTTCTTCCACCAAAGGTCCGAGCAGAGCGAAGCTGAGTTCAGACTCTCAAAATTTATCTTTAGCTTCTTAAGTTTTAATCTTTAAATTAATAATCTCATCAAGATGGCTTTTAAGATTTGGCCTCGCATTCCCTGTTACACAGAAATGTGTAGGGCTCTCTATGTTTCATCAATGAAAAACATAAAGGCAGACTAATCGATTTCACTCTTTTAAGCTTTTAGATTAAAAACAAAATTCACCATGCCTTCTAGGAGAGTTGAACTACTTCAGGGAGGTGAAGTATGATCCAGAGCACACCGATCACAAAAAATAATGAAGTATAACATGCCTATGAACTGTTTTGTATTACCCTAATAACTCCCTCTCTGTCACACACACACACACCCTCTATTTGTTTTAGAACAATGATCTGAATTTACTTACCCCGTTGAAAAGTAGGGTAGCCATTTCTCTTTATAGAATGACTTTTTTCAGGCCCTGTATAGCAACTGCATTGAAACCCACACCCAGGTTGATGCCAGTTTTACGTGTTGAAACAAACCAGTCACTCTTTCTCCCGCTAAGCAGTTAAATTAGAGAGTATTCAATTAATAACAGCTGAATATTCTGTCACATTTAGGAAGATGTATGGTAAGACAAGCGAGTTGTGATGTATCTGACAGAAATGATAAAGGTTCTCCCCACACAGTCTGGCAGATACTTGGCTCCTACTGCGGCTCTTTCTCATGTTCTAAAACGTCAGCAGCACAGACCCAAGATCTAGCGCCGGCTTCAAGAAAAGAAACACTCCAAAGTGAACAGGGAAGCGTTTGCCAAGTTCTTGAAAGGTGCCCAGTCTCTGCTTGTTCCCGCGAGTACAGGGACCCATGTTTCCACCTGCAGGCCAGCAGCACATGCAGACAGCAGGGCAGCAGGAAGAGGCTGTCAACCAGAGCTCGGGAGAGGCATCAGATCTCCCACCTGCTCTAGGCAGCCTTGCTGAGAGATGCCTTTCCCCCACCTCGGCCTTCCAGCGGCCATGGAGACTTTATGTTATACGAAGATGAAGAGCAGTGACCCTGTCCCTGCTGTATCCAATGGGAATCTGTCCTCACAGGGGCCTTCTGAGGCTGCTTTATCCACCTTCAGAGGGTGAGCAAGAGACCCGCTCAAACTGAGAGGCTTTTATCCACATTCTTTTCGGAAACTGCTAGGGCCCAAATTGAAAAGGAAATAAAAGAGACCACAGTAAAATTGTTAACATACGGGAAGGAACAGAACAATCCATGACACAATTCTATTACACATTTCCCCCAAGTCCAGCCAGTCAGCCACAGTGACCCGGGGGAGGAGGGGCCAAACTCATTTCCAAGATCCAAGGAGGTCAAGATTGTGCAAGGCTGTGCCCCTCACACAGGGGTCTGGGTGAGCTGCATGAAGACAAACGAATTCTTGCAAAATATGTTTTTAAAGTCCGAGGAATTCCTTTCTTAAATCAAAAGGGCATTTGGTGAACTGGGGACCCATGCACCCCAGGAATATAAGCTGGAGAGCTATAAAGAACCATTGCATAGACAATGAGAAGCAACAGCCCCCAAACCAAAACAAATCCCCCCTTCAGAAACAATAAGGAGAAATCACAGAATAAGGAGAATCAAAGGCCTGTTTTTATGAAGCATTAGACATAAAGTCTTTCAAAACTAAAATCCAACAGTCACTTCTATTTTAAAAATTGAGTTACACCACCTAAAAAAATTCTCAGCCCCACGCTTTGTGCACTTTTTACAAATTATGAAGCATTTCAAAGAAAGGAACAAGCAAAGCCAGTATTATGTGCTTTTTTTCCATCTTTTATTTTCCACCAAGATCTTTTGAGAGTAGAAAAGAAACAACACAGGGCTTGCTCTTCTCTTCATGGATTTTCAGGATTTGGGTCATTGTGACCAATCTCTCATCAAACCCATCACCACAAAAATTTCAAAACACAAACTTTCTCATGTTTGCCAGTAAGAAATCAAATTTGTCTTTCGAAATCCTTTCAACTTGTAGTCTTTTAAGACTTTCATGCCAAAACACACATACACATTATTATTTTTCCCCCTCAGAGGTAGTTTATAAAATTGAAACTGATGCCAGGGATTCTATATACATTTCCGTAGAGCGAAAAATAAGTACGTAAATGTGGATTGCTGTGAGAGGACCTCTCTCTTCTGCCCCAAGGACAGAGGTCACACCTGGAAGACTGCACGTGTATCACCTCAGCTGATTCATGCTGCCTCTACCCACACCTAAATCATCCCTTCAAAAATTGTCCAAGTTCCATGAAATGATTATTATTGCCGACATTTCCATCCACTTTATTGGCAAATACCCTGGGTTAATAAAGCCCTGGTGGTGTTTATGAGCAGAAGATCACTTTATTCCCTAATACACCAAGTGACACTGTGGGGCAACAGGCCCTACTACTTAATTAGATTATATAACTGTCAGGAGTTGGTGAGCTTTTGAATTTATATTTCAATTAATATTTAATAGAGCTTAATTAACAATTCCCCCCTCTCCTCCTTGCATACTCTGCATTCTCTGCTATGTCTTATTTCTCAAATCTGGCTCCAGGATGGAATGGCACTTTGGCTCTCAGGCTTTGGTGGGTGATACTTACACACTGGAAGTCACAGTGCTTGGAACTCCATTTGCCCCGGCCCTTGTAGAAGACAATTGTGGGGAGACATGGGTCTCTTTCTTAAGAGTCCAGCCTACTTACATGAATATCCCAGCAGTGAGCGTGTGAACACACACACACACACACACACACACACACACACACACACACAAAACCTTGAAGGGAATTAAACTGACACACAAACTGCCTGATTCCTCTAACCAGCTCACCTTTTTTTTATTCTAAAGAAAAAACATAAACAATAAAACCAATGGTATAAAATTTCAAAACAAGATTGTCAGAGAGTAACAGTGGCTACTACAATGCATACTGTTACCTTCAAAGTAGTTGCTCATATTACAAGATACAGGCATGAAAAACTGATCAAGCAATATAGGCATAAAACTTTCCTTTCAATGAACTAACAGCAATTAGTAGTACAACTATCTTCACTATCTTATGTGTGTGTGTGTATATAGTTTTTTCCTTTTCCCTTCTTTCTCTCTCCTTTTCCCCATTCCAGTTTCTCTTTCCTTTTGAGCATTTTCTTCAGTTTTGTGGAGCTGCTTTGAAGGAAAGGAAATCATGGTGAACCACATGAATCCCACAGTATAGACAGTCAACCGGCTTTGCTCTTGAGACCCAGCGGAGATCTCTGAAGAGTAGCTGCTCATAATGGTTGTATCTATCTGTTTTTACTATATTAGACATTTAAAATTTTAAAAAATTACATGTGTATTGTTAATTTATTTTTTAAAATAATGAACTTATTTGTTAACATAAATGGTACTTTCTATGAAAAATAACATTTTTGAGACAAAAATGTTTTACATTTTTGTAAATATTTTTACATCTGACTTCATAAAATATAGCTGGACTGTCATTTCTTTTTCTGCAGTCAGCCTACGGTAGTATCATAACCAAGTAGATCCTGGAAAATGCCAGTGACTATAAGAGACTGAGAGCAGAAATACAAACACTGTTTTAGTATCACTCTAGCCTAGGTGTTAGGATCCACAGAGCATACGTAGAGAATTGTCAAAATGCTATACAGACAGCACAACAGGTGTAAGGTAGGTGCATTCTGCTTTTGCTGCCTGACACCTTATCTCTATCATTTTCAAGGAAATAGAGGACATATATGCAAGCAAGCAGGAAATAGTCACCATGGAGACAAAACTGAGGACAGGCTTTCTGCTCCAGATGCTATGTACTGGTCCCTATAAAACTTTCTAGCCCAATATAAATAATAAGGTTCAGTTTTATAAAAAAAAGACAAAGACATGGAAAGGAAGAGGGAAAAGGGCAAGAGAAGTTCTCACCTAAGCCTCCTACAGGGTAGCTCTTGTTTCGTCATCTAAACTGCCTGAGAAAGCATTGCAGCCACTAAAGATGCTGGCCAAGGGCCGCAGGATAAACAAGAGGACATCACACTACGTCACAGATTTGTTCCCACCAAATGCCCAGAAATGAGCGAGGGGTATGTGATTTCTTTGTTGGGCTTTTGAAAAAAAATATTTTTTTTTTTGAAAAAAAATATTTTTAATGTTCTGTTTGAGAATGTACTTTAGTTGCTAAGAAACTGGTTGCTTATTGTACACTCTGTGAGGGTAAAGATAAAGCCATAGTCAAAATAGGATGTTATCTTGACAGTAACCATATCATAACTATAAATGATATAGTTTGTACATTTTTACCCTCATTTATATAGGACATAAATGCTGTATCCTTTTATTTTTCATACATGCACAAAGATAAACACATGCATTTTTGTAAGAAAGACCACCAGATAGAAATGAGCACTCAAGAATGTGCACATGTACACACACATACACACATACACATGCACACACACTACCCAGCCCCCAGCTTGAAATCTCCGTTCACACACATATACTGTACTGACTATATTGCAAATATTTGCTATGATTGAAGCACCTTTTTAGAAAAAGATGAAATGCGATTTTAAAAAAAGATAATATACACTTCTTTATTCAGTTTAAGTCATAGTTTTATGTAGAATAGTAAAGGCTTGGACATGTATGCATTCATTTGAACCCTTATCTTGACATTCTGACTCCTGACCTATCAGACAAAGGTAGTCACTAGCAGTCAGAGCAGACCTTGTACACTGGTCCGCTTGATCCGCCTAACCTACACATGCATGCTTTGGTCAGTCACAGATTCTTTCTTTCTCCCTCAGGTATATCCACACAGTCACCCTCAGGCCACTCTCCTTTCATAAATCTTATGTAGTCAGTGTCCACACCTTGATAATACAGAGAGTTCCTTATGTGAAGGATCAAATCCACCCAAACTCTCTGCAAGTAAAAATCAAATACTTGAACATGTATTTCATTTCACTGCTGCGTTGCTCACAGTAATATTTGGTAGAATTTGAAGAAGGGAAAAAACCAAAACCATATCATTTCCCTTTTGTGTCTGCCCAGGGTTGACTGTAATAATAAATGCTACTCATCACTGGTTTCACCTGTTTCTAAGATACAGACACTTAAATTTCAGAGGAATACTAGACAGTTGTTAAAGATAGTCATTGAAAGTAATATAGGCACATGCAAAATCTCTATACTGTTCTAGTGATTTTATTGTGTAGGTTCCAATTTGGGCCATTTAAGACATCACATGTATATGTAAATTGTTAAAAACTGAGGAGGGGGGCTGGGGATTTAGCTCAGTGGCAAAGCGCCTGCCTGGCAAGCGCAAGGTCATGAGTTCGGTTCCCGGTACCGGAGAAAAACCAAAAAAAAAA
>NW_004955462.1:11906253-12037141 GCF_000276665.1 Chinchilla lanigera
GCAAAGAGGGACAGCACTATCAATTTTTTTCCCTTTGTTTTCCAAACTTTCTGTAATGTTTTAGTACTGTCTTGGTGATCAACAAAGAAAGTCTTCAGAGTTTAGTTGCACTTGGGTTTTCCTCCTTTGGGAGGTTTGGGAGGTTTTCCCACTTCGTGGGAGACCCCCTGGGTGTCCTTTACATCAAGCCTCTTATGAAGTGGTGAGCTTGTGCTCTTTGGTTTCCTCCTCATGTTCCTGATTCGATACTGAGGTGGAGAAAGACTTCTGCTATTCTTCTGCATTCCCACCATGGGCCCAACCCTCACACCAGCAGGTGTTTCAAACCCTCATTCTAGATATGGTGCAATGTGTTGGTCTTTCTCTTCAACTTAGGAAAAGTGAACAATGGATGGCCTGAGTATCTGTCTCCAGTCCCCATGCCCAGTGTCCATTCTTAGCAGAGCTCTAGAAATGCTTCCCCTGAACTCAGTCCAACTGAAATAGGTAAATATTTCTGCCAAGAGATTTGAAATTTGTAATGGGAATTCCAAAAAGCCAGAGGCTTCTGCAGAATGCAAGAATCGTAGAGAAAGCATCTTCTTTTTTCTGACTGATCCTTTTAATGACATATTCTTTAACCTTAGATGATAGAGATCACGGAACTTGCTGCAACCCCATCTAATGACTTAAGCTGACCTTAGGTAACAAAGCCAGCAGGAATCAGAATTGATTAGGAGGATTTGCTACCTCTTCCCAAAGAGGCCAGATAGAGAGTTCTTATTTCTACTTAATTATCTCTTGGCCTGTCCTCTGATCCACATGACTGCTTCTGGGAGGCAGCAGGAAATGTGAAGCAAGGAAAGTCAGTTGAACCCTGATGAACTGGTTCTCCAGCTTACCCTGGAGACACACACACACACACACACACACACACACACACATGCCCACACACATCCCTGGTATTGTACAATTTGTATAGTGTGATAGGATCTCTTTATAGCCTGTATTTTTGAATGAAGGATTTGATCCCCTTAGTTTTTAACTCATATCTGCTAGCATGACTACCTTACTTTGTCTAACAAGAGATGTTTTTAAAATATGAGTGAATGGTACTTGTGCTATTTATCACAATGGCTAACCTCCTTTACTGTGGAGTTAGAATGGACTGTTTACCATATATGTTTTTAATAATTATTACCTATGTATATATTAGGAGGTAGAATCAGAAATGTTGCTATTTCAATTTGTAAATCTTATCTTGTAGCTCTCAGTCTGAGACAAATCTGAACAAAATTCTAAGGCAATCTAACTGCAGCATGTCCTGGAGCTTATTCTTGGTGAGACATAATTTCCCCCTGAATAGCCACTACCTGGGTATCACAGAACCTAAGATACTCAGGTGACATCACATATACCAAATTCCTCTATTCAAAGAATTATCAATAATCTACACATGTTCAAGAACAACAGCAAACAAAATCCTAATTATCTACTCTACATTTGGAAACTAGCAAATACTTTCATTTCTAGTCCAAACACATTCAGGATTTGTTTAAAATCTCAAATATCACAAAGCTGTTACTTTCAGAATAGGCAGAGAATATAAACATGACCAAAATTACCTTTGGGCAATAGCTTCGGTCTTTCTCTTTTGTATTCTGAAATATGTACTCTTATGAATTATACACATATATGTTTATACACATACATTTATGGCTCATGCATATATAGATGCTACATTTGCCTAAGTAGAGGAGTTACACTAGTTTCTGTAGCCTGAACTTCTCCCATCTAGAAAATGAGTTAGCTGGATTTAGTTGCAAGGCAACAAGACCTCAAGTCAGAAAATTATTAGAGCTGGTACTCACTGACCAAGTTGCCTTAGAAACTCACTGAACTTGTTTAAACCTTAAGTTCTGCACTTAATCCACCAGGAATCGCAAACAGTGTCTATTCACTGACTTAAGAAGAAAAGAAAATGAGAAGAGTAGGTAGTTTTTCAAAAGACCTTTGTAAAACATGGAATATTTTTATCAGATTACTTAGAAGTGCACCAATTGTAATAGACCGAGATGACCCTACTCCAAAAGAACAGTGGGATCTTGTAAGAGCCCAGCCCCACCCCCCGCCCTTGACTCAGCTCCCCACAACGTACTCATGCAGAACTGTGAGCATCTAGCCTATAGTACTCCTCGCAGAAACATCTGAGTAATTCACTCAAAATAAAACAAAACTGCTGCAGTCGGATGAGGGCCAGGAAGAATCTAAATAAGGATAGCCTAAGGGAAGAAAGACAACTATTCACCATAATTTTCTCAAATTATACTTAAAGTTTTAATACTTATTACCACTTTTCCTACCAATTCCATGCTCAGTAAGTGCCACTTTTGAGTGAGGTGCTTTGGATTGCTACACCGTCTACTCTGATCCTCTCCTCTAACCAAGATGCCAAACCCAAGAAAAATACTTCTACACACTTTTAAAATCTACTTTCACTCTAGGAAAATTAATACCTCATTTCAACATACTTAGAATGACCCCTGAAAAAAAATGATGTGTTCTATTTTTCTTTTATAAAATAATTAGATGTGTCTATGAGTAATGCCATGGACCACGGGAATAACAGAACAATGTGAGCAACTTGTTGGGGACTGATAGTTTGATTCTGATATTTTCTTTTCTTTTTTGGGTTCCTTTCTTTCTTTTCCCTGTACTCACACCAAGCTCTATTCCCAGCCTCCTTGTTAATTTTTGAGATAGAGTCTCACTAGGTTGCTGAAATGCCTGGCTGGGCTCGAACTTGTAATTCTATCTCAGGCTCCCAGAGTGCTGGGATAACAGACAGCATTCACTACTAGTGAATAAGCTGCAGTGAATACTAGTGATAAGTGAATACTAGTGATAAGATTCACTTTTTATCCCATACAATGGATAAAAAGTCAATAAGGAAGATCCTTTATAAGCACAGGACTCAATGATGTGAACTCTGGCTGAATTGGAAAATCAAGAGTAGTTGGAGGAGAAACGAACTCTGGAACATATTTGTTACTTCAGTTGCATATGCATATATGAAGGTACACCACAGACTTCAGTAAGAGATGTTTTTAAAGTTTCTTGGAAATATCTTTGCACAGATGTGCTCTCACTCTGTTAATGTTCTTATCAGACACTTCATAGCAGGAATGAATTCTTCTTAGCAGAAAATGCACAGAAGCTTTGGTCCAGCCTCTAGCTGGTTAAGTAAGTTTATTACTAATTATTATTGAAATGATATTGTTACTATTGATATTGTTACTGCCTTCTTTGGGTCTCCAAATGTAGATGATGCAGCTCAGTTTGCAGACCCAAAATCACTTCCCAAAGTTACTATGTTGACATGTAGAGATGCTTCAACGGACCTTATGTGTATTCTCTCAGCACTTTCCGATGTATCAGTTATTACAGCACTTCGGTGAAGAAAAAATATTATTGGTCCATATTTATAAGAGTAGAAATGGAGATGCAGATATCATGGTTAAGATGAAATATCATTTGTATAGGGCTCTGTCCTTTATAAAGCAATTTTAACACATAGCCCATGATGATAAAGCAAAGTCCCAGGGCAGCGTCTGGAAGAGACAGAATTCAGTAATTCTAATTTCCAGGCCATTGCCCGATTTGTGGCCCATGCTTCCTTGCTATTTTTCACTGTAGAGTTTAAGTTTTTCATTTTGATATTTTTTTCCTTGGAGATGCTATGTGGCATAGTGGAAAATATGGATTTTAATATCTCGTTTAGCCACCCAGTAGAGATGTGACCTTGAGCAACGCATCACATTTCTGACTCAGTTTCCTCCTTCTTAAAATGAGAATAGAAGTATTGCCTTGCAAGTTTAGTACAATGAAGTAAAATAGTACCTTGTAAGTTTCATAAAATACAAAGCAAAAAGTGTGTTTGTGTGGAATGAATGTAACAGCTAAAACACTGTACTGCCACTGGCTCTGTCTTTAGGCTATCTCTCTTCTCTGGCTTTGCCCCACCTGTAGGAATGTTCTTCACTGGCTTACCTTGCAGTTTGCCCGGGACTGACCCCATTGCAGAAGGGTGCCTGTTATTATCAGAATCAAAGCTTTGTGCCCCTCTTTTTGTCCAGCAACTAGTATGCAAAGCCGTGGATCTCTGCTCCATTATGAAGTTATTCATTACTATTTCACATTCATCACTGTCAAATGCTCTATAGTCACTTTCAGAAGCCATGCCTCTAGCATTTTCAAGCAGCAAGCTGGCCAGGACTGTTAACCTCCATTCTACAGATATCTAAATAAAAGCTCAAGTTTGGTAAAATTGATCTCCATGTGGTCTGTTTTGGGTCAAGCTATAGCTCTCTGATTTTTTAAAAGTTGGAGGTTAGGACAAGGTTAGTTAAAAATATGCCGTTTTATATAGCAGTTTCCTTATGTTGATACCTGAGTTATAACCTAGATTATTGTCCTCAATGTGCCATCTATCTCTGTATCTATCTATCCATCTGTCTCTCTAATATGGGTCTACTGCTATACTGGAAGTCTAGCTTTGTGACTCTTATTTTTGAATGTGGAACAGGTTCTCCAATCCATATGTAATGTAGATGCCCTGTAGGTGAAGGCTTTGCAGTCTTTTCTCTCCTTAGCTAAGATACAGTAAAATATCTGCAGGTTTCCTTATTCTTCACTGTACCGTGAACTAAAAATGAAGATTTCCCTTCAAAAATCCTCAGAGGACTGGCTTTAGAAAAGGGTATTTTTATTTGACTCTTTGACAAAACTCTCAGCTTTTTCTCTAGTCTATAAATTTGTATCATTCCAGATGGGGTATAGTTTTGCCTAAAAAGTTTAGAGAAATTTCTACCATAAACTGGTTCATTGTTAGCTCTAGGTTTATAAATCTCTCTTGGAACTGATGGTGACATTCTATTTATTTATTTATTTTGCTTTTAACATAGGTGATTTTCACCTTAGTATTTCATTGTGGGCTCAGTGGTTCATAAATCAAACACACACACACACACACACACACACACACACACACACAGCACATATGCTGATGCCAACTTCCTAGGACATCTACCTGACATCACTGTCTTCATCTAGCAGTCGTAACTATGACAGTGGCCAGGGGACTTATTAAAACATTCTCACCATTTATTAGAGCAATATCGTGACAACAAAAGAAACGATATGTCGGCTACCATCCCACCAACACAACTCACAGGGACACACAGCCCTATATATAGTTCCTTCCATGTACAGGTATTGTACTTAAATGACAAGGCAAAAGACCGTAGGACCTGGTATACCACTGTGCTGACCCATCTGAAATACATTTTACTTCTCAGATCCTGTCTGGGTGCTTGGAGAAGGCTGCTTGTTAACAGAAACTGCAATTTATAAACTCGGAAATCTATCTAGCTTTCTTTGGAACAGTAAAGAAGGTTAAATTACACAGCTGAATCATATGAATTTTGGTTCACCAGAAAGAATTTTAGCAAAACATCTTACTAGTCCACTGAGTCCAGAGATAACGTCTTTGTGACTCTTCACTCTACAAAGCCTCAAATCGCCACAAGGACTTCTGGGCCAACTTCTCTGTGAAGTTTAGAATAGAAAACTTACCTCACTAGTTATGCCTCCCCTAGGATAGGCAAAATGATTAATCATGCCCAATGGTAAAGAAGAGGAGGAGAAAATAGCCCTTTATGAATACAGAGATTTATGGAACACAAATCGCTCATGGGCATTTTTACATTTTACCATGCTGGTATACTTAACAGCATTCTACATGCAATTGTGTCCAAATCTTCATCCTCTACCTAGTAAACAGCTGCACAAGTATCAGCATCTTATAAGTGCTCCCTTAGAATTTTCCTATAGAATTTTGCAAATACATTTATTATAAGGCAAATTATTATTTACTGAAGAGTTGATTATTATGGTCTGTTCTTCTACATTAATTGTGAGTTTCTTAAGAGCAAACTGACTTATTCATGCCTGACATGTAACAGGAACACATTCAATACTTTATGCATTAATTATTAAATTCATTTTTGTGTTTCAAGCACCCAGCACAGTCGTTGGCATATAACAGGTACTCAGTCAACATAATAATTGTGTATTACACAAATCCTTATTGATATGGTTTGAGCTCTGAAAGAAACTTGGGCATTTTTTTTTTCAACTCATAGATATGGTTACCTATTTACAGTACAGTTGGCTACAACTGAGGGTAAAGTCTATGGCCACTAAATTGTGATATCCCTAAAGGCAGAACTGAGCCTTCTCATAATTTTGAGTGTTTTCATACATACAGCAATTTAAAGTGTATTTTTTTCATCATATGACTCAACATAAACAAAGCATATGGCATCAAGTAATGGCTCCGTCTGTCTTGTTGCCATAGTCACAGATCACTGTAGAGATAACTGTGGCCCAGGGGAGCTGGACCCGTGCTGTTGGGTCCACGAACACTATGCTCTAATGGTCCCGGTCAACTAGCCACGGTCTTTTATTATCGCCTCATTGTTTGCTGCAGCTCCATCCCCTGACTTTCCCTGATATGCTTTATTTGTTCTTTCCATAGTTATATCAAATTCTATTTCATTTTTCAATATAAAATCTTTAGAATGGAACCTATCTTTCCTACTCCTCAGTCTGAGGCTAGTTGCTACTAGGTATGGATGGCTTCCTTCCCAAAAAGTAGAGACATTCCATTATATGCATTTTGATTGATTGATAAGACCCAACTTTTTATTTGGGCCAAGAGAATACGTGCCTTGGAATTAAAATATAAAATACTAGTCAAATAGTACAACACAATCTTTTTTCCTTTCTAAAGTCTCAGGTAAATGAAAGCCAGTCTATAAGCAAACACACACACACACACACACACACACACACACACTACTTCACAAATGCTGCAGCAGGGATTGTGTCCAATCCCAGAAAGAGACTCGGCATGGTGCTGCTTAAATGAAAAGGAAAGAAAAAAAAAGCAAGAGGGGGAAAAAGTATAATCATCTAAACTTTTAAAGACAGCAATTTAAGCAAATTGCCATATCTGCTTTTAGAAATGAAAGGGGAAGAAAAATGCTCATTTCTTTTGAAGTAAAATTGAGTAGGTCAATGACTGTGACAATCCTCTCAATAACCACTAACAAAAGACCAGTTTGGGTGGTGAGGGACGCCGCTCAATAGCAGGTATTCACTGAATCTTGGAATAATTTCGCTTACCACAAGCTGTGAGAGAGAACCAAGCACTGTGTAGAATATAGCCTGTAGGTAACACAGCAAAACTTGAGGCTCAAAAATAAAATTCACAACCAAGTATTTCTTGGGCTTTATCACATGATTATTTACTGAACATGTAAGGCACCTGGGCAGGTGAGATGGTATCACAGTAAAGAACACGCAGACTGCATTACATGTGTGTCTGAGATTGGTTTATAGCATTGGAATTTTGGGGTGTTATTTCAGAAATGGCTTGTGGTGACTAGGATCATTTATTTAAGAAGTAATTGAGCACTGATAGTATACATGGTATCACTAAGCAGCAGAGTAAGTAGGAAAAGCACTTTCAGTTTGTAAGGGAACTAAATCAAAACTTTTACCAATAAACGGATCTACCATTACCCCACGTGTATACAACTGAATGTATTTTAAAATATTGTCCACCTGGATAACATGTCAGTAAAGTTGTACAAAGAACAGAGGATGACTGAGAAGTAAGTGGAGTGATATAGGAAAGGTTTCTCAAAGGTGAAACCCAAGTAGGATATAAGACAAATTGGGACACATAACCCATTGGTAGCAGAACTGTGGATTTGTTTCCTTAAAGAATTGCTCAATTCAATTAGAGGAACTAATGATTAAGATCTGCAAATTTTAGCAAAGGGGTTGTGCTGATACTATTAATATTTTTTCTGTATTTTTGAGACAGGGTCTTGCTATGCAGTTCAAGCTGGTCTTGAGCTCACTTTGTAGCACAGGCTGGTCTCAAACTTGCAACGATCCTCCTGCCTCAGCCTCCTGAGTGCTGCGATTACAGGAGTGCACCACCACACCCAGCTTTCTATTAACTTTAAAAACAGGATAAATTGAGCATTCATCTGAGCATAAAGGGAGTTTTATAGGGATATATAATACCTTATCTAATATATCTTATGTGGAAAAAATGGAATAAATCTCATTTAAGAAGTGTCAGAACTATCACCACTTTGAAAAACAGTTTGGTAGTGTTCTATGAAATTAAATATACAGCTGCCATAGGACATGGCAACATAAGGCCTTAAGAGAAAAGAAAATATATACCACGTACAGACTTATACACAAATATTCGTAGAAGAATCCTGAAGTATAAGTGATTCAAATGTCCATGAGTGGATGAATGGATTGACAAATTGTGTTATATGCATACAACAAAATGTTACTCGGCAACAGAAAGGAAAAAAGTACATAGCTATATTGTTATATATTATGTGTACACATCTCCATATCTATCTATCTGTCTATCTATTTATCTATCTTTAGCTTGACCCAAAAGAATATACTCTGTGCAATTTCATTTTTAGAATGAAATTTTAGAATTGCTAATCTACAGTGGCAGAAAGCTGGCCACTGATTACTGGATACACAGGATAGTAGCAGGAGATGAAATGGAAAGGGCTATAAGGGGACTTTTTGGTGTGAAGGAAATGTTCTTTAATTTGATTGGGTTGGGAGTTGTGGAGCAGGAAACATATTTATCAAAACTCATCACACATAAAATTTTCAGTGTTAGTTTTCCATTATTGTAACAGATACCTGGGACAATAAGCTTGTAAAGAGAAAAGGTTTATTTTGGGCCACACTTTTGCAGGTCTCCATTCATAGGCAGTTAGCATCATGACAGCATGGCAGGGCATATGTGGTAGAGCAAAGTTGCTCATCTTGTGGCAGCTGGGAAACAGAGACAGCGAGCAAACAAGGGACCAAGGTCCCACAATCACCTTTAAGGTCAGTTTTAAGGTCCAAATGGGATAGCATGTTAATAAAGTCATACAAATAATAATGAAGGACTGAGAAGTGGATAATGACCAAAAATATCCTACTAAAATATCCTAGTAATGACATAAAGTATCTTACACTAAGCCAGATTCTTCAAAGTCTCTTCACCTGTCAATAATGCTAAGCACGAATCAAACCTTTAACACTTAGGTTTTTGGGGGAATATTTAACATCAAAACTACAGTAACTGGGGTAGAAGTTGGGGAAGAGGATGTATGTTTGTCAAAACTCTTCAAACAAATAAAATATGTGCATTTATTTTTGTAAATTACATCAAGCTTATCAAAAAAACCTAAACTAATTAATATCAATACTAGAAATCTCTGATATATTATTTTTCCAATTTCACCTCACTTTACTGCTTGATTCAGGAGACTGATGTAGTACACCTTTAAATACTTCTAAGGTCATATGTGATCCAAGTCATTAACTTCATATAAATGAGCATTCAAAAGTTTATCAGTTCAAAGTTCATGGAGGAGATTTTTCTCACCAGTCATCAGCTGGTGAGAAAATACAGCCTGAGTAGCTTTCTGAGGATGCTAAAGGTCAAGGTGGGAAACACCAGGCACTGCCAACGGTAGAATCCACTTAGACACACACCTTTCCTCCTTGTCTCCTTGAATCTCGATCAAGGGCCTCACATCCCATTTTCCCCCAATCCTTCCTGAGTATCTAAAGAAAGTCCTTGTGAACTGAAAGTCAGAGGTATTCACACCACATCTATTTTCTATTCTGGCCTACTTTCTTTCAATAGGATGAAACAGTGCTTCACTTAAAAAGGACTCGGAGTAAACCACACAATGGAAACAGTATTTTCAGCAATTCCTCTCTACTTCATTCTCCCCAACTGTCCTGCTTGCTTTTCCCTCTTTCCTCCTTTCTTTCCATCCTGCTTTGCTGCCTTTATTTCTGTGTCTCTTTCCTGCATCTGTCTGTCTTGTCTGCCTATTTGGTTGACAATTATTTTTCTGACTTTTGGTGCATTTCACGACTTGTGCCTTTGTTCAAATCTATGTATTTTCTGGAGAATAATGTATATGTCATTATTCCTCATGAGCCTTTTTCCTTTATTCAAGCAGCAGAGGAATAGATTTTTTCAGAGAATAGAAGGAAGATGAAAGGAGGAATTAGGCTGAGACAAGAGAGCGTGGAATGAGAGGGGAAGGTGTCAATTAAAAAAATGAACCCCATTGCATCCCCCTCCTGACAGGTGGGGTGAGTGAAGCTGACAGCCGTCGCATTAGCTGGCTTTGGTGGAACCCTCATGCCTTGTGGTCCCCTGAGCTCAAAAGGAGTGATTCCAGGGCCAGCAGACACACTCACACATTTTTACTTGGTGTTCCAATGCCTCCCCCACAGCTATTTCTAATAATGGTAATTATAATGATTTGAGGCTTAAGCAGGGCAATTCCGGCCTGGAGGCAGATTGTAATGAAGTAGTCAGGGTGAAGGCAGAGGAGAGGGGCAGTGGTGGGAAGAGAATGAATGCAGGGTATTTGCAGGCCTTAAATAGCTTTGTCTAGTCAAGTGCAGCCAGGGCAGCCACATCTTTGAATGTGAAGTTTTGTCCTGCAGGAGATTCGGAAACCTGTTTCTGTTGGAGACGAGAATCACTCGTAACCACAGACAGGCCACACTGACTCCTGGGTAAACCAACTGTTCAGTGTGTTGGGAACTCACCCAGTCTGTGGCCTCTACTGGCTGCTGCTCTCTTGGCTGTGGCTAGAAGCACACCCCCATGGCTTTGTCTGCTCCCCCATTGCCTCCCATAGATAACACTGTCCTAAAAGCCTTGGCCAGAATCCAATTACTGCTGATATACATCTTCCCTTGACTCCAAATGACTCTTTCTGCCATTGAAGGATACCCCGGAATGTTGAAAACTTGTCCTGATTGCAGAGTTAATGGTCATGTGGTCCTCAGCCCTGACGGAATGGCCTTAGGGGTAGCTTTGATGGGTCTCTAGTCATCAGTGTTACCCCACCTCTCTGCTCTTATTAAAGCCATTCGTTCTGAAAGCTAAATGAATATGTTTCATCTTCAAATGCTGGAAAACAATAGCAGGCAGTCAGTGATCTGTACAGAACAATGCCGGCTTAATCACTAGGATTCTCTTTTCTTTTCCCTTTTTCTTAACCGCTCTCTTTTCAGCTTTGTTCCTCCTCCCATCATGAAGTTCCTGTATACAACCCCACAATGTTGTACACATGGCTATGAGCACACGTATGTAGGTACATGCAAATCTAAGGCATGCACAATACGTCTGTGAGGTTCAGAGATGCACATATTCTATAGATGTTTTACATATATAACAACCTCATGGACTATTTACATCTATGCATACTTATTGGTCTCTTTTAGCAGCCAATATATATTTATGCTGCCAAGTGTTAGATGATAACATATCTAAATATTTCATTGTTAAAAGGTGAAGTTTTTTGAAATAATTGTGATACAAATATGGAATACAACTATATTGCAATGGGAAGATAAATGTGCTAGAACTACATTATATGTGTGGCTTATGCTAAACATAATGTTGATAATTGCATAACACATAAAGTCAACCAAAGTGAGCGTTTACATTACATTTTAGTTGGAGATGTGTATTTGGTAATAGCATTAGTGGATTATAGAGATATTTGAAATATTCTGTGTTTCACTCTTCATAGCTATAGCTCTTACTAGCCAACCTGTAAAATAATGTCATGCTGTTATATCTTTAGCCCATATTTCCTTACTTCAGAGAAAGTAACTGACTTCATTGGCAGGAAGGTTGGACATGAATAGTCTCTCTCTATGTCAACATACCACCACACAAAATTTCACCTTTCTATTTCTCTTCTTAACATCTTGTCCAGATACTTATGAAAATAAGAACAAAGAAAGATGTTCAATATGTCAAACTATATTTGTTACTCAAGGTAATAGTATATTATTAATGTTATCACTTTGTAATTCATCACTACAGATAATTTAATATCCTGCTGTCCTCAGGGCCTAGGACTGTGTGTAACATATGTCAGGCATTCAATAAGTGTTTGTTAAGTGAACTACTTATATCCATTTCATATAATACGGGGGAATCCAACCCGTAACTTCATTAGGTGATAAGTAATGGCAAACACATTTTCTGATGGTGATATACAAAACAGACATCACTTTAAAGGACAAATCTAAATTGTAAATTTCAAGGTAAGAAATAATAGACTGTAGATAAGTAACTTAGCATTGCACCATTAATTTTTTCTGTAATTTTAGCAGGTAAGTGATAATCATTGAAGATGATTCTGGCTTGTTGTATACAAGAAATGCTTCCTTCAAACCATTACCAAGAATCTGAACTTTCAGTCATATGTTTCTTACAAATAAATTCTAGGAGAAAAGAAAAAGCAGATAACTGCAAAGTACACAGTAGTAGAAGATGTATTTGTGCTGCATGCAGACTGTACACCCACCAAAATCACACACACACACACACACACACACACACACACACACAATCTCAATTTTCCATTAAAATCACAATCAGCAAACACACAATGAAAAAAATGGGTCCACGTACAAAATGACTTCATATTTACACAATTTAGCAATACATAATAACTAAAGCCCTGCATGTGTACACTAAAGCCCAATAATCCATTTACAAATTATCCAGCCAAAGAATAAAATTAATAGAACAGTTCTGTGGACTCAGCAAGAAACACAAAAAAGGCAGAATTTAATTTTATAGACGTTATTTCCCTTTAGTTGGTCAACAGGTTTACTCTACGATTTAAAACTGTTTAATAAAGGTTAAAATCTTATTTATAATGAATTCAAATAGAAAGGTGATTTTGGTAACTTATTGAAAGTTTTAATTGGATATATTAAAAATTAATCACAATGATGCTTTAATCCCAAGTTAAAGTTCCTTTTACTGGAGTGGTTTCATCTAGCCAATATGAAGACAATGTTACTTATGGGACAAAGGTTACTTTTTGTAAACAGGTTGTAGCACATTGATTAAAAATTCTGAATTTTATGCCTACTGCTCCTTTACTATGACAGCAACTACTGTTTGGAATTTTCCCATCAAAAATGACCTTCTTTGGACCTCACTTTGAAACAGTCAAATCCTAGGATTTTCTTGAAAGGCACATAGACCAGCCTGATCCCTAAACAGAGAAATTCTCACATGTATGAGTAAAAGTGAAGCAGGAAACAAGGTCACTCAAACTATCCATTGTCATTAAACCTCCTTATCCAAAGGTACTCATGACCCAGGGTTCCATGGTTCAGCAAGCCTGAGTGGAGTCTCCATTGTGTTGAGGGTAGCATTTTATCGTTGAAGGGTGCAAAAGTAAATGGAACATGTGACATTCAGGAACTCTCCTTTGGGTGGGTGAGTCACAAACACCATGAGAGTGATGCAGTCCTCCTACAAGAGTTCCAGTGAGATCCATGCACAGTTGGTCTGAAGTCAAAACTGTATGGAAACACCAACACCCTAGTACCTTAAGAGAAAAATGCCCAGAAGCAGAACAAAGACAACCAGAATCGTGGAGGACAAGGGACTAGAGCTTTGGAGAAGAAAGAAGGAGGGAAGGCATCAGTTACAGCTAAGAAAGAGATTTAGTAAGATGAAGGCCACAAAATAGCAGAATATACATCACACTAAGAGATTGGGGTATCTTGAGGAAATGAAGTAGAAAAGCATCAGCCAAAGATGAGGCGAGGGAGACTGAGGTGTGGACCGCTGCCTTTCAATAAGAGGAAGGGAAAGGTGGTAGGAAGCTGAGAAAGATGATAGGAAACCTAGGAAGGTTTCCACAATTCTGCAGGTTCTGTAGTTGGAAGTGAGTGAAAGATCAAGCAAAAGACCAGAGAGAGGAAGATAGTATGAGGGTCATAGGTAGCCGAGTCACCTTGTAAAGCAGAGCATCTTACTAAGAAAGGGGAGAAATAAAAGGATGTAAATAGATTAGGAGGCAAAGTAAGGGGAGAGGGAGGGAGATGTTTTGAGGTTAAAGTGTTCAGTGTTCATTATGAAATAGAAGGCAATGTTAACTGCTGGGAAGAGGCAGAACTCAGACTAAAGAAGAACAATTTTGTTTTTTTCCGGTACCGGGAATTGAACTCACGACATTGCACTTGTCAGGCAGGCGCTGTGCTGCTGAGCTAAATCCCCAGCCTAAGAAGAACAATTAATCCCCCCTAAAGAAGAACAATTTTATTAGTCAGTGGAATGACTAACTTTAGTAGCTAGCAGCACTGAGAGCCCAGGTTAAGTTGGAGAACAGATACCTGGGATGGTGCTAATCTTCACATTGGTATGGTCGGATAAATGCAGTATGTGGAACAATCCCTTTATCTGTTTCTTGCTTCAGAAATAAAACCATGCTTTAGGGCTGTGGGTGTAGCTCAGCGGTAGAGAGTTTGACGAACATACACAAGGCCCTGTTTCAAACCCCAATAAATATCACAAAAAATGAAAATAAATCAAATCATGCTTTGAGAATGGAAGGCGGGAGTCAAGAAGAAATGGAAGACCTGGTACTGGTTTCTGGCCCCCGTTTGCTTTGTGCTCCAACTGCCTGTGATGAACATCTCCAGTACTCAGCACCAACACAGAACACTGGCTCCAGCTCACAAAGCCAACAGTGTAATCTTCGAAACAGAAGACCAGGTGAGTTTCCATGCTCACAGGGAAAGACAGGTTATCCGGGCCCTCTCCCCAGCATGGCCCTGTCCTCCTGGTTGCCCATGTGGAAAGAGGTGCCTGCTAGTTGACATGCTATCAGGGCCCAAGCGCTGACCCTCCACACACCTTTGGCCTCCAGTCTTACTGGTGATGCTAGAAGGTCAGGATGCTCCGCAGCAGCAGGAGCCGAGGCGACTCAGAGAGACCTGCCGAGCTCACACAGGCCGCTGAGCCCAGCTCACTTCTGTGGCAGACTTCATAAGGCTCCGCTCTTTGACTGGCGTTGAGTTTATGTGAAAGTAATTAACAGTAATTAATCCTTAATTACAGTAATTAGCCAAGTCGCAGTAAATTAAACCACATCTGGAGCCGATGAGGGCTTCCGAATGGGAGGCAAAGAGAGGCGACAATCGGGGAGATGCTGAATTCATCTGACAGCATCTGATTAAGTCTACCTGTTGCTGGCAGCCTCATTTGCATGTTGTTTTTGTTTGCATTTCCCAGTAACCCTTTCCACTGCATTCACAGTGTGGACCTCTTGGTCCCTGCTTAAATACCAGTTAAGCGGTCCCACTGCCATAAGATGAGGGAGTCCCTGCGTATCCAGCAGGGTAGCTGGATTGCCTGGGCTTTATTTATGTTTCCCCCCTCCCTCCTAACAAACAAAAATATAAATAGCAGGGACCTCATCAAGTGACAGGCTGAAATCAGAGGAGAAGCCAAGCGAGATTTTTTTTTTGCTGATGAAAAGAGAAGATGATATGCGCAATTAGCATATCTGATGGGGACAGGGAAGCAGAAGTAGGAAAAAGGCAAAAGATTTGCAAAAAGAAGGCCACTGGGCCATCCTCTGGCAGAGGAGTCCTTAGATCCTACAGAAAAGGAGGCCAGACCACAGAAGGCCTGTTGTCCATGTGTCTCCAACAGCGACAAGTAGGTATGCTCACCTCTGTGTAAGTGTGCTGAATGCATGGCAAAATACGCTGGAGGCCTGCGTTTCTCTCATGATGCGATTCTGATAAATGCTACCCACCCAAGCATTATTTTTGCACATTAAACAAAACTAAAGAAAAATTAAACTTGCAGTAAAATATGTTGCCAAAAATGACCACCCAAATTTTACTAGCGAGAGACAGAGGTTGACAAATGTTAAGAGGAGAGAAAATATGGCCTACTGGTCCACTATTCTAATGGATTCTTTAGCACACAGGGGCCTCTCTGGATCCTGTCTTCACCTTGGGCTTAACTAAACTTGCACAACACTGTGCTTTTTGGGGGGTTCTGCATCTTGTAGCCTGACTTGCTATGGTGGTCAGATCACAGTGTAACTGTGGGCACTAAAAGAAAGCATAGAGAACGACAGGAAACTTTATTTCAGTAACATCTTTCACTGGGTGGAAGGGGGTTGCTGGAGTGAAGAGAAGGGCTGGAGAATTAGGCAAGAGCAAGGAACACTTTCCCTTTGAAAGATTACCCCTCCTCAGAATGAGAAAGTGACCCTTAGTGGTCTTGAGACACCATGTTTTCTCTCCTGTACTGGAGAGGTCAAAATGGCCACCTGACCGGCTTCTGGGTACACATTTGGTATTACCGGGTCCCATACAACACAGCATTAGCACCGGATGAACGGAACTGTGACCCATGCATCACATTTCACGCTGGGATGCACTCTGGAACCCACGCTGGGACCAACAACAACTAGCTCTGTTCCTGGTATAAAGCAGATCTGGTGGAAAGAAGTAGATCCACCAAGTCCATGTTCTCTCCAGCGGATCAACCTGCCATTCCTAACCTCCTCCAACTCCCAACTTACCCTCACACTGACTTAACGTGGCCTAAAACCCTCCAGATTTACTCCAATCATCAGTGGCGCCTGTCTTTACTAGCTACTCACATCGGGAAGTTTTAGAAACTAAGATTGTTTCTTTGATGTGGGAAAATATTGGCATCTACATCAAATTATTGGGAGGATTAAATGGAGCAATGAATGTAAAATGCTTGTCACAGTGCCTGATGCATAGGAAATATTTGGTAATGTTTACTTATTAACAGTTATTATTTCTCTTATCTATCCTCTGCTTATTGCACTTACATTGAGAAGGCACGCAATGCCTTGAATCAGACTGTCTGCCTAGCTTGACTAACTAATGCCACTTTGAGCTATGTGACCTTGGACAAGTTAGTTAACCTCTCCCAGGCTCAGATCCCCTAGTTGTAAAAGAAGGATAATAATTATATCTACCTCATCTACTTTAAAAAAAAAAAAAAGTAAATTGCCTGAAAGTGCTGAGAATAGTACCAGACACACAGCAAATGCCAAATAAGTGCTTTCTATTATTATTAAGCTACATGTGCATATCCATAAATAATATAAAAATTTTTAGACAACACTTTTAACATCTTTACATCTATATTAAAAGCATATGTTAACTTGTGGGTCCCCAAAGGGCAGGCCAAATCTATTTCTACTCTCAGAGATAACTTCTTAGCAATTTTTTTTTTTATTATAAAGATGAGCTAAAAGAAGGAAGAAAAAAATAAAAGCATGAACATAAGCACATGGATAAACAGCAAAAAGTAGCCGGCCTTGGTGGTACATACACACCTGTAATCCCAGCACTTGGGAGGCTGAGGCAGGAGGATCATTGTGAGTTCAAGACCAGCCTGGGCTACAAAGTGAGCTCAAGGCCAGCCTAAACTGCACAGCGAGATCCTCTCTCAGAAAGACATACATACATACATACATACATACATACATAAATAGCAAAAGTTAATATTCAATAGGTCAAATCTGACCACTTGATAGCCTGCAAGTGTGTCAAAAGGATATCCTTTAGGGAAAATGTATTTTTTATCATTAAAGGTACACCAATGACTGGATGCAGATGATCTAAGATTAATTTCCTACTCACTGTAAGAATCCAACTATGTGCTTTAATGTTAGTTTTCTTAAGCTTCTATTAGCTATCATGTATCCCTGGATGCGACTTGAAAATTCTACTGGAAAATGAATGTCAGGCACTTTTATTCAACATCCTGTAAAATGTATGGAGAGAGAAATGACTACTGCACACTGAACAGAGAGGAGGATGAACGCCTAACTCAGTGCCGAGGAGCTTACCAGCAGTAACCCTACAATTATCTTGTGGTTTCCTAGAAGTTATAATGAGCTGACCCACTTGGCATATCAAATTCCTCCTGACTGGTTTTGTAGTTCTCGCCCATGCAGAGACACGGCTCTATGAAGAAAAATAACAGGCCATTTAAACTGAAATATGTTGCGGTGGGTGGGGAGACTATTGTGAAAGAGATGCATCCTGCAGTTAAAAATTACTCAATGACTGTCGGCCAGTGTGGAAAAGTTAGCTCAGAAGCCCTGAGCAAAAATATATGCATTTTGGGGAAAATAAACAATGCTTTGGCTGAGAGAGCTTCCCCTTTCTGTTGAGTGAAGTATGTTTAGTTAACATTAATACTCACATTTTCTGCATTTCCTCCAATTTCATTCTTCTGCCTTTGTCTAAATCTAAATACACTGTAATTCTGAATAATGGGCTATCTGCTGCCTATGGTGAAATACTAAAATGATAAGAAATAATTTCTGAAAATTATGAATCACTGCTACACTTTTGGAAAATAAGTAAATTATTGGTTGGCACAGGGAACGGGAACATATTTGTACAGAGTCCCTCCAGTATTTGTGGGCTTCTTGGTCAGTTTTTCAAGAAGCAAGACCAGAAAGGGCCGGCTTGTCTCAAACTCAGTCACACTATCGTCACCGGAATGAGGAGGAATGAGCTACTTCCATGCTTTGTTCGTTTCTTTTCTCATCTCCTTAGCACAGGATGAGAGGAGGATGCAAATGCAGACATGTACCACTATCACTGAGGCAGAGACGACTTTCTACAAGTTCTCCTTAAAGGTTGGGAGAAGAGCTGGCAGTACCAGCTCTTCTCCTGAAAGCTGAGATGAAAAACTTCTGTTGTTCAAACAGAAAGAAGCCTATTTACTATGACCTGAATCCAAATTCTAGCTGCTCATCATGGCGCAGAGCCTCATGGTAGATGTGGCAGAGGCCACCACTTCAGTCGCCAAAGAAAAGAGGCCAGGAGTCATCTCTGGTATATGTGAAAGGACTACTGGCTTTTGCTCCTATGTTCCAACTAAACACAAGCCTCCTTACCTAAGTGCACGCATGCATGTGTCCGTGCATTCGTGCATGCGTGGGTGTGTTTAACCCTAAGAGAATCTCTAAACCTTAAGAATGAAAGACTATTACAATTGTGTGAGGGGTGTTGCAGGACAGAAAGAGCTACCCCAAGAATGGCAACTCTGCTCCAAATACAGAACCACTAAACAAGTTATTTTCCCATTTACTTTCTAAACATTGTTAGTTCTTGCAAAATGTATTTTTTAAGAATTGTACTCTTCTGAATGTAAGCAAATGCAGTTTCATTAATATAACACAGTGAGTGGTAAGTAAAACTACACAGGGATAGCTCTTGCCTTCTAAAATCTTACAATCAAAAACCCACAGAATTGTAGAGATTTTCTAAAATCATCAGATAGGCATTAAGGGCACATATTAAACAAATACATGAATTAAGTAAGTTAATTACCGAATTTCATTACATGTTCACTATGTGTATGCTGAGGGGTGAGTGCAACAATTCATTTAAGAATGACTTATGGGTCAAAATCTTCATCCCTGGGGATCTGTAACTTAATCAAGCCAAAGTTTGTTGTTAGGCTCTTGCAAAACTCTAGCACCATACCGCATTGCAAAGAATTGATCAAATGAAGTGATCAAGAGGAAACCAAGAGGACCGAAGCTCAGGCTTCTTCCTGTGTTATGGAGCATAAAGGCATCTCTCAGAGAAAGGGGACGCTAAAAAGGATGCTGAGCCTTCCTCTGCCTCCAGCGAGAGGTACCGCAACAATGTCGCTTCCCCACATGACCCTCCAGAGCTGTCTGTGGGCCTGTCTTTTGAAGGACTGGAAAACCATTTCTCAATGTGAGATGTGGGGCTGCTTATGCTAGCAAAGCAGTATTTTGTTATTACAGGTTTTAGGAAGTACTTCTTTTCTCCATAGACTCTCTAAAGACTGTTTTACACTCCATAGAACTATATTTTATACTCAATAATGTCAAACTTAGTGCTGGTCCAGTGATGAGGTAAGTGGTCATGCTAACAATTTTACAAAATTCCCTGATATGGCCTCATCACACACCTATTCATATATCCAAATGTAACCAGGGTTTTTCTTTTTTCTTTATTTTGGTTAATTCTTTGGTTCCAGTGATATTTATGGCACAATTCCACATGGGTGATTAAACTGATCATAGGGCAATCTACGCTAATCACTGTTTGCATGGCTAAAATAACTGGCCCTGTAGGGTCACTGTCCAGTTATTCATGTGATGTGTGAGCAGACTCTGGAGTCATCGCTATCATTCTGCCCTGTCCTTCCAATAATAAACCCATGGCAGAAAAAGACTACAGTGTCTATAAATTTTGTTTAATGTATTTGAATCACAGAGGTCCTGGAGGAGGCAACTATGAATTGACCAAAATGGTATGTTAAAAGAGAAAGCTCATGGCTGAATATGGTACACAGATTCTGATTATTCCACAATAGTCTCAAATGATTTTTAATATTTTCAAAAACAGATTTAACACTAAAGCTAAAATAGCCATCAAAGAGAAAATTTTTTGACATTTAATTCATCCTGGACAATTTAAAAAAAAAAAAAAGACTTTTCAATTAATATAAGAGAAGGAAATTCCATCAGTTCTGAGGTAGTTAAGTTTTATTTCCAAATCCTAAGGTCAACAAAGACTCTATCTACCAATAACAAAGTAAGACAATAAAACCTGTCATGGTGCCAACTACTCTAGTTGTCTTGGACAAGTCACTTTATTTCTCTGCTTTGACATTCTCGAAAAATGATAGCTATTTCACAGTAAAAATTCCATCCTGTAAGCAAAGTGCTTTGAAGACAGGAAGCCAGTTATAGTCCAGGGTCATTACTTTTTGTCCTGAATAGCATTTGTTACAGGTTGGGCATCAGACGTTCTTGATTTGTGCATTAGCCCAAGAACGTCAGCCCATACAAGTTTAAGGATTCCTCAGAGTGAAACAGAACCTTGAATGTGTTTGTGGGTTAGCAGCTAGTCTGGCAAACCACCAGTGGCAGAAACCTTTCCTATGGGGAAGCAGAAAGGGACTTTAGAAGTCAAAGCCATGCAAGCAGAAGGAAATGGGGGAAGCACGCAGACCTGCGGAGGAGGAAAGGGAATCAGCACGCCTGGCTCTGCTGTGCGCGAGGCTGCTGAGTCCTACAGAGGTGTCTCACCGGTACAGCTTCCTCCTGGTGTTTCCGGTTCCATATGTGCACAAAGAGGCACACAGAGCCAGCCTCTGTATGAAGGACAAATAAATATTCCAAAGACCAAAGATTGTGAATTCAATTGAGCCTTAATTCAGCCCAAACCTTTGGGGGCTTATGCATCATTAGTCTGTATCACGGCTTCCAGTCATTTGTCCCTTTAGAACAAGAACTCTCAAAGGTCTGACAAGGAGGAAGGGCCAATTGCATATCATTGTATTTCCCTACTCATTCTCTGCAAGTCAGTACTGGAGGAGGAAGTTGCCCATAATTAGGACACTTAAGCTTCAGAAGATATATTTTAAGCAGAAATCATAGCCCAAAGTTTCTTCTGTTTACTATAGCACTGCCCCACTTGTCATTTACAATCCAAAAGAAACCCACCTGTATAGCATCCCTAAAGATACAGTAAAGGATCCCAATAAATGTCTGCAGCAAACACATAAAATGCCCCACTAGGTGTGCAAATAGGCAATAGTAAGCAGGACTCCATCTCTTACACCCAAAGAGGCAACAATCACAGCACCACACAGTTTGCTGATGAAAGGGGAAAGCAGAAAGGCCGAGTGCTTTGGAAATCTTCTGACCAGGTTTTGTCTCTGAGTGAGCTACTTGGGATGTTTTTCCTCTACTTTGTTGCTTCTATAATGGCGTTTGGAGTATTTCTTTTTATGCTATTGTGAAGGGGATCTGTGATACTAGAAACTAGATGCAAAAGCTATCATCACTTTGTCTGGAGGAAAGTGTTTGTGCCTGCTCTGTGTGTGTTTGCATGCATGTGTGTGTGAGAGAGCACTTATGAAGGAGAATTCTATAAGCCTAGAAGGTCAATATAGCTCAACAGTGCTCCTGAATTCTTGAGTTTGATTTATGTCCTGTGAACAGCAGAAAAGAGTGAAGATTCTGATGGTGCTTCCTGCAGAACCTCCATGCTACAAAGATCATTTCATTTCCCATTTGAATGAGATTTTTTCTAGGATCAGAGAAAGGTGAATCAAAGACAATTAAAATGCTTTCAAGCTTCGAAGAAAGTTGTTCCAAGTTTTAGGTGAAAGGGTATCGGGTCAGGTAAGCATATGTGTCCAGGCAGACCCACACACTTGCTCCAACTGACCTGTGTACAGATTTGTACTGGTGGGGAATTGAGGCTGCGTTCAGTAAATAAACACTCCCCACACTTCAGCTCTTTCCAGGCTGCGTGCTCTGGCCCTTCTTCTCATCTGCAGGGTTCAAATTAATTATACACTTTAATTTCATGAATTATTAATTTGATTCTGACTCGGCAGCTTATGATTATCCAGCGCTACAGACTATACAATTCCAGCTTCATTAAAACATCACCAGCTGCCTGAGAGACAGACATTAAATAGGGGAGAGCAATAATAAAATTAAGCTTCCGGCGCATAGCAACAGAGTCTTCCTCAGCCGCAGGCAGGGTGGTGCTGTGCTGCTAGGCTGGCCCAGGGAAGAAAGGGAAAAGTCCTTTTAGACAAGTGCATGCCCTGCTTAGAGTGGGTTTCTTGGCCCTCTACCATGTACACAACTTCAGGTGATCAGATGGCATGACTCGAGGGGGTTAGACATTCATCTGCCCATCTGTCCCCCCAACCCCTTCCATTGCTGCTGCCTATACTCATCCAACATTAACTCTTTGATGACGGCCAATGCTCCAAGCACAATCAAGCTGGCAACCCAGTCAGTGTTTTCCAGAGTGCCAACTTCTGGGGAAGCTCACATGGCTGTCGGTTTAACACACAGAGCATTATGTAAGTTTAACACACAGAGCAGAATGTAAGTCTCAGAAAGCCCCAAGAAATCGCTTTACACTGAATTTCTCTTCTCTATTTTAGGCCAGTTGGCTTATGAAGAAGCAGTAGGGTGTTTGGGAAAGGACTGGGTTTTACTGTCAGCTTACAACATGGTCAATTCAGTGACGGCCCCATTTCAAGATTATATATGCATAATTTCTAGAGTAGAGCTTAGTATGTAAGGAATTCTCGATTGATACAAATTTGCGTGCCCCACCTTCACATTTCTGCAATGAGAGAATTGAATTCATAATCTCTAAAGTTGTTTTCAATACTAATTTTTGAGTCTCTGGGGAGAAAGTTCACTATACAGGTGCTATGACCCAGAGACAGACTGATGACTCTCCCCACCAGAAATTCTCTGCCTACTATTAACAGCGAGTACTAGAAAACAATGTATGTATAACTCAGCACAATCATTGCCACGGGGCTTGGTTGTATCCTCCTAAACCTTTGCTTTGTGAAAAGAAGTCATGGGCAGAGGTTCTATACTCTTTGTAATAGTCATACTCTTCAAAGAATTAAAATAAGTTATTGGCTGCTGAGATCCAGTGCCAGCTAAGCCAGTATTATAGAAATATGTGAAAGGCGAGGGAGATGATCAAAGAAAGAAGACATTGAGGAATGGATTCCTGAAAAGGAGTGAAGCAGGAGGGTGAGATCCAAGCATATTTTTTCTTCTGCCCTGTATACAAAATCTCAGTTAAGAATACAGAGTCCTCAGTGGATTAATATACTCCTTCAAATAAATAAAACCACAGCACTTCCTCCCAGTAACTTTGTGGCAAAACAATTTGTAGAAGGAAAAGGTTGGAATTTAGACATTCCATTTAGCTGCTCAGAAATGTAAGGACCCCGAACCTTGTGGGATTTCAGATCGATGGAATTAATTAAGGGAGATGTCCAGTGCTCTCCGCTAAGTAATCAGCAGGTACAGTAGACCTGAAAGTCTATAAAGAAAAATGGAACAGGATGACATGGAGGGGGGCAGTTGGGATTAAAAAATGAGCATCCGAATGAGAAAGGTGCACACTCATTGATCGAGGCATAAGAGATTAAGGCTCCAGGGAGCAGGCAGGAAAGTCTGTAGCAGAAAGTGGTTACAGAGTATGAGCAAAAGCTGCCGATGTCTATAATCGGAGATAGCCAGGCATTGCCAGACAGGGACCGCTGACCAAGGAGTCTAGAGCTGAGTCTGTCCAGAGAAAAGATGTAAAATAGAGTTTAAAAGATGTTAGCATTCTATAGGGCAGTAAATCATTGCATACCATGTTATATCCTTTTTATTATCTGTGTCTTTCACTAAAATGACCCCATGAAGGCAAGGGTTTTCCCTGTTCTCTTTACTGTTACATCCGCAGTGGCCAGAACACAGATTATCATCAATAATATTGATAATAATAATATGCTCAGTAAAATTTGTGAAGCGAATACGCAAATGATGGGCACATGCATGAATTCCTGTAGATGAATACAGGCACCTCTGTGCCAGTCCTGGAGCGTGACCAGGGCAAGCCACTGCCCTGGCTGCTAGTGAGACACTAAACGAATGCTCAGTGTTCAAATCTGTGCAACACGAGCGAACTTAGGGTAATTCGATTTTTCACATCGATGACAACAAAGAGGAAAGTGAGAGAACCTAGATGAAATATTTTTGGAGGCATTCTGCGGAGGAAAATAACTGCACTTTCACAACAGAGCACTGTAGCCCAAAGAATTCAATTGTTTTTGCTTTGAAGTCATGCTGCTTCTTTCTCTGTTCATTCTCAGTGCTGCCCAAAGACGCCACCACCCAGCTTCACAGAGGAAGTCTCTGAGTCTTGGAAGAGTGCCCTAAAGAGAGTCCTAGCCACCCCAGGAACCAAAAAGAGAGCAACAGTCAGGTGTCTCCTCAGGGCCTCATAGAGAGGGCAGTGGTGAGTCCAGCATCCTCTGGGTCCAACTAATCTTCCCAGCGCAGGCTCTTTGTGTGACAGTGCCACAGGGCAAATTCCAGAAATGAGAATCGAGTTATCAGTCTTTCAGGCACCCTAGAATGCTCACAGGCTTTTGGGATTGGACAAACCTTTAAACACACCTGTACTTGCCCTTGCCTGCTCAGCCATTTTCTCACAATTCAGGTAAATAAAACCAAAAACACCCCTGGCATCCTTTTGGAGAAAGAGCCTCCCCCCCCCCCCCCCGCAAGAGGTTGCTTCTCAAATTTGTTGCAATGAAGATGCAGCCGCTTTGGATATAGCTCAGCAAGGAAACCACAGGAGCCTTCAATGTGCCACAGTTCCTGGGCGGGGACATCGTCTCCCTTGGGCCAGAGGTCAAAAGAGCAGACGAGCAATGTTCCACTGGGCATCTTGATTCCCTTTAATAGGCATCTCACAGCCCCCTGCCCTAACACCACTCACTATTCATACTGAGTTAGTCATTATCTAGGCCTGGAGGCTGGAATACTCAAGGTCCAATAATAACATTTCTCGGTGTGAGCCCCCAGTTTGGGTTCTGGAGAAACACATCCTTGAGGGGCTTCTGTTTGTGTCAGCAGATGTTAGCCTGAAAAGTAGCAGCTTTTGTTTCTATAACTTCTCCCAAATGAAGTTAGAAGCCTCCGGGGCTCTTAGATACACCAGAGTAGTCGAACAGCATTGCTTCTCTTGTGGGCAGAACTATAATGCGTGGGGCAGAATGCTGCTGACTTTGATCGCAGAGTACAAAATGTCATATTTCCAAGTGTCTCTAAAAAGGGTCAGCATGCTCACGTCAGGCCCTTGGCACCATGGAGACTTGGCACATGGAAATTCTGCCATCTAGGAGCTAGGACTCCAAACAGGTTCATGTTTCCCATGAGCCCACATAGCTGCAAAATTGCCTGTGGTCATTAGAACCGAAGGACTGTAAAACATATTAAAGAAAAAGAAAAAAAAAAAAGCAGAACACTGAAGGAAGAATTTTCTGAAACAGAAAACACAATCTTTCATTGTTTCCCCTGTCTTTACAATAAAAACACACTGTTGGGCCTGTCTGGACACGGGGACTTTCCAGTTTCCATGTAAGGCTGGACATTTTGCATTCCATACAAATTAGTTCCTCAAAATCAGAATCAATTGTCATAAAATGTAGGGAAGTATTTTCCCACGGGGCAAGTATTTGTGGTAAAACTGGAAATGTTCAACTTGATTATAATGCTTCACGAAAAGGTCAGCGTGGGATTTCAGTGCTTTACCTTGAGGATGTTAACTCTGTTTGCAGGCTGGGTGAAATGGGCAGAGTCCGTCTGCCCAAGCTCACCATGTCCACATCACTCTGATCACATGTCATTGGGCCAGCAGCAGACCCCATGCTTCAGAAAACAAATAAATGCATGTGCACACCAGCGCAGATACATGCTTCAGAAATGCACCAAGCCCTCCTTGGTTGTGGAGTCCAGGCACCTCTAAATTCAAAGATAGGAGTGGTGTGTGCCAGAGACAGGGCAAAAAAAGGCATTACCATGTAGCAATCTAAGGCAAGGGATCTCAGCTCAGTAGGTCATGGCACTATATTACCCACTCAGAGAGCTTTCCAAAACTATACATTCCTCAGCTCCCACATGCAGAAATTCTGACCCAGGATGTATACAAAATTATAAAAGGCCCCCAGGTAATTCCAATATGCCATACCCCTACTTCCTAGTTTCCTATAAATACAGTATTCTGCAACTTCAGTGAAGCACCAAAGAGCTTTCAAATACTCAGGCCAAGTAAAAATGACTCCTCTTTCCTGAAGTCCAGGTTCAAGGTGGATATTTGTCATAGAACTTCATTACATTTGGACCTACAGTTCACAATCTATATTTTATTCTAGACACCTGACCATGAGCTTTCTAACTTTCCTGCTAACAGGATGAATGATAGATGGCAGACTTTCTCCTAACCTTACCTCAGCTTTAAACCCAAAAGAGAGCGGATAGAAAAATGGCTGATCATTGAGTCACCTGCTTCCCGGATACCATCCTGAGTACTGTTCCCACTCACAGACCAGTGTTCTTGGGCAGCTCTCCTTTGCAGCTCTTGGTAGCCCCCTAGCTTGTTCAGTTTATCAGATCCGACAGGGTCACTGCCCTAGAGCACAGCTGAGAATTCTGAAACACTTTCGTTATCAACCAAAAGTTGTCATTTGGCTGGATCCCAAGGGTGAGTCCCTCCCCTTTGAGTAAATCCTAGTGTGTTTCTACTTGGGGGAGGAAGATTGAATTCCAGGACTGGGAAAATAAGACTACAATCTCAATTTCAAAAGACCCAAGCCATGACTTACTTGCAAAGTCACAACATTTTTACATTTTACAACCTGGAACTCTGAAATAGACTTCCCTTTCCAAACTAGATGCTGCCACAGAGAGAAGAGTGTTTCAATAGCGCCACCATTTTCTTTTTTTTCTCTTGTCTTTTTTTTTTTTTTTTTTCTGGTACTGGGAATCGAACTCATAACCTTGTACTTGCCAAGCAGGCACTGTGCCGCTGAGCTAAATCCTCAGCCTCTAAGGCCACCATTTTCATATGAAGTTGAATGAGTGAAAGCATTAGAGTCTTCATCAGCTTTGCTATTAGAAGGTCTCAGGGGTGGGCTGGCCTCACCCACACAGCCTAGGCAACTCGAGTGCTCAAGGGCTTCCAAGTCAGTGCCACAGGAATGCTCACTGTGCGATAATGATGAGCACAGTGAACCTACTAAGTTGCCTTAAAAACTGTATTTGTCAACCAAACCCCAAATACTCTTAGGTCAACAGATAGTCCTTTTGGACCTACATGTTTCATAGTTAAACTTATAGAAGCAGCACCCAAGAGGAAGGCCATTGTATCTTGCCCACTGAGAGTCACGTCCTCCTAAATCCCTGCATGTGATCCAGCTAGAAGCTGTCATTGGCAGCAAGCTGAGTTTCGCCCCAGGTGTGGTTTTCTTTACAAAGTTTTTGGTAACAGATCCTGTGGCTAAAAACACCATAGGTTCTCCAAAATTACTTTGGATGTGGTACAGTGGATATAGTACAATGCCAACAACACAAGTTATTATTTTTTATTAATGTGCATGGCAAATTTAGAGTCCAAGAGAAAGGTATAATATGTCATATGATGGGCAGGTTCAAAAGGAAGTGCAAGCAGTATTTTTACTAAGGTATCTGCATCTCAGGAATCAGACACGGATCTGATTTTCAGTTCCCTTGAGTTAACACATGTGTATCATTGGGCAAGATACTTTACACTGAACTCTAGTGTTTGAGTTCTGTGCAAATGGAGACAATATTACTCTCCCTGACATTGCTTTGAGGATTACATAGAATACGGTATACGCTACAGAGCTTGATAAAAGGTTGTTATTAACAGTTATCATTGTTATAGTTATTAATACAGATTAACCTTCTCTTTGAGGTTATGCTAGGTGCTACTTGTTAGCCATCCACAAGTCCTGAGTAGGATGCACATACGTAATATTAAGTCTTTCTCCTCCGAAACCACTGTCTCCCCCTAGTGGAGGTTTATTATTTTATTTGCTTTTAGCTTTACCTCTCACGACTTTAGCAGAGGCACACCTGTTTCTAAGCAATACAGGATGAAATAAATGCTTCATTTTGCTTCTCTGTTGGAAATGAGGCCTTGGCCCATGTAGAAAATGTGTCTGGAGTGTGTTTGTTCTAACTTTCTGGAGCTAACACACCTGCCCAAGTAGCTGGGATGCTGTATTCCCACCATCCCAGAGCTAAGAAAGTCCCAGCTGCTGCTGGAAGTATTTTTAGCTGCATTATTTATTTGAACACCTGCCTTACAAGCCTAGACAGAGTTCAGTGTGGGAGGGGAGGGGCCACTGGGACTCCTAAGCATCCCTTCCTAATATGGCAGCATTGCTAGTTTATTTCTATTTCAAGAAAGACTTTCCTCTCCCCAAAGATTCTGACCACACCACACACCACTCAAAGACAGGTCTCCAGAGAAATACCTCTGACATCATGTTCTTCAAAAGAAGCTCTCAAAAAGCCTGAGAACCTACTGCTGATCCAACACGTGGCACAAAGAACACATCACCCTGGAAGCTATTCACATATGAGTCACTCCTAGCTATCTTTCCAGTGGTGGTACAATGCTAGTCGATATCATTTTATTTTTATCAATAGGAAAATTGAGATACAGAGACAACTGCTACAGGCCATTCTCTTTCCAGTCCATTCCACCCTTGCTTACTTGGTTCTAATCAAAGGTGATGTCCTTCTGCTGGCTCCTGTCCTAACCATTTTGAACCCATTTTCAGCCCCAGCTCCTCTAGTTCCCTGCCACTACTACCCTGAAAAATTGCTGACCTCTGCCTCCAGAAGGGCATGGTGTCTGTATTCCAACATCTAACATTTTAAATGTGGTCTGTATGGCTGCTTGGCTCCTGAAATGTGCTCCACAAATTCAAAGAATGATTTTGTAGGTCTTGGAAAAAAAAATATGCATGTTTTAGTCAATTTGTTCTTGAATAGTTTCTAACTCCACACCAGGCCATACCAGGTGTCCAAGAGAAGCTTGCAGACTGACTAAAAGCCCCCTCTCAAAGATGCATTGCAATCTGCCAGTATTAAAATGTTTACAGATCAAACTTCTAACTCTTGGCATTTGGGTCTTGCTCACCAGGTCATCCTTTCTCTGTACATTCTGCCTTGGGATAAACTGCCTAATTTTTCAATATTTAGGCTTCATATTCTGTTCAGGGGGCAAAGAGATTATTATTTATTTAATGCATGAGAGCCTTAAGTGACTGAGCATTTACAAAAGGGTCTAGATCTGGGATGAGTGATGTTGTGCTTAGTGCAGAGAACCAGTGGCTTACACAGATCAGCGGGTGGTATGTTCAGAGTCTTACATATAAAAACAATACTTGGCAGTCACTACACACACCATCTCTCTATGGTCTGAAAACATCTTCCTGGCATGATACACAAGCAGAATGCCTTTATAATTAATGACCCAAATATGCCAGTCACGTGCCCCTGAAAAGCAAGTGAGATTCAATAAAACAGCAATCTTCATATCCTCCCCCTTGACAAAGTAATCTCTCTGCTTTAGAGATCCTGACCTGTCTGCATGGCTGCTTTGAGAACTTAAGCAGGGACAGGTTTTGTGGCCAGTCATCATCTCATGGGGAGGAGATGAGAGGAAGCTTGGGATACACAGTGCAAGTTAGAGACCAAACACATGGACTCTTAGGGTATTGGCTTAGATTTCTGAGTTGGAGGAACAGATTCAGATAACACACAGAGTCATTAATTTTGGAATGGAGTTTTGCCCACTCTTCTTTGCATTTAAAGCATGGACTAGTCAAGCATGAGTAGGCTTTCTACAATTATTCATTCATTTAACAAATACTTATCAAGTACCTCCCATAGTCCAAATGTAATTCTAGGCCCTGGAATTTAAGATGAAACAAGTTAAAATCCTCTCCCATGATTCCGTATAAGTTGTTTTCAGGACATACGGCAAGATTCCACAGCAATGCCCCAAACTGGGGTCTTGGGCAGCTAAGAACACACTGACTCCAGCTGCTAAGAACCTCACAGTCAACTGACTTACAGGATCACCACGCTTTCCCAAGTCTTCAAGAGCAGCCAACTATAAAGCAAACAACTTCAAAATTCCAAGATTCTAATCAGTCCTCTTTAATATGGAAAGATCTCCCATCAGCCCTAGAAAAGATATTATTATCATTTTTCAGTGTACAAACTTAGGAAAATAATTTAATGAAAGAGTCATCACTTGATAAGTCCAATTAAAAGTCATATTCATTCATTCACTCATTCACTCATTCATTCATTCAACTCTTCTGTAGCCCACATTTATTGAGCAGCTTTGCGAGAATGTTACTGGATGAGTTAGGTTCCTTGGGAAATACTGAGATGGATAGCACAGTTCCAGCTCTCCAGGAACTTAAAACTCAATTGGGAAAATACAATCTTCATTTTACAGATGAATAAACAACAGTGGCACGGACAGTTAAGGGATTTATTTTAAATCCTTTATCCTATAACTAAATCATAATATGAAGTCATTAAAAAGATGAAAAAGCACTGAGCAAGAAGGTAGGATATCTTACTTCTTGGTTCACACTTCTGGAGCAGGTCTAGGCCCTTCTCTGAGTGTTCAGTTTCCTTGTCAACAAAATAATGGAGTCATCTGCAGAGTGGATACTTTTAGTTCTATGATGATAGGATTCTAACACTTGTGGCCAATAAGGTTTGTGGGTTAGAAGTGAAGAACTCATTCACAGACAAATGGAATGAATTAGATATAGAATTGTTATTTAGGGAATATAAAGTCCTATCTGGCCGGGAATATAGCTCAGTGACACAGCACCTCCCTGGCAGGTAGTGGGTCATGAGTTTGATTCCCCGGTACCA
Source organism: Chinchilla lanigera (assembly GCF_000276665.1). Lineage (NCBI taxonomy): Eukaryota > Metazoa > Chordata > Mammalia > Rodentia > Chinchillidae > Chinchilla > Chinchilla lanigera. The sequence goes on from NW_004955462.1 coordinate 11,937,579, forward strand.
AAAAAAAACAAAAACAAAACAAAACAAAAACAAAAAAATACAGAGTCCTGTCTAAGGGAACAGTTTATTCTATTCTATTGGCCGTTGATGCATTTCTCTTTAGACGTTACTTAGATCCAAATGTGGCTATGGCCTCTTGAGTGGATATTCCAACTGCTATTTCAACCATCACAGCAATAAAGGCAAAGAAAGTTGGTGCCCTTCCTGGCCCTCCCTCCAGCCCTGCTCAGTATCTATAGCACAAGGTAATATGCATTTGCGCAAATTAGGTTGCTCCTTGTAAGAATAACTGCTCTAAAGAAAATGCAGTGTGATGTGACAAATGGGGGCTTATGTATAAAGAACTCTTAATTAAAGGTTTAATAGACAGTCAGAAGGTTAAACTGGATTAGTAGATCATATATACAACTCCTTCCAATTTTAACTTTCTATAATACTAGGAATTTTGTGGGGACAATGTAAAAGCTTCCTTTACTGAGTGTTAATCAGTGAATATAAATTGTTAAATGACACCCCTTATATTCAGTTCATTGGTACTCACTTCCAAAAAAAAAAAAAAAATTGGAAATTAGTGTAGAAAACCTTAGTTTGGATTTTTTTAAAAAAGATTATTTAATAATTTCATTGCACTTTGACCCTCTATAGAGATGTTCTCTGAACTTGATGTCTCCCAAGTTGCCAAGTGGCTGGTGATTTTGCAACATGTGAGATATAAAATCATATATGCAACCATTTAAAGCACAGAAGGGTAGGATTTGAGTCCTTCTATGTACATATTTCATTTTTCCCTTCCTGTTCGACACATCCTCTGTCCTGAGCGCTCTTATTTTTGGGTCCCAGAGGCACAGGTGGTTCTTATTCCAGGCTGTAGGAAGGGTTCTGCTATTCAGAGATTAATGAATAAAGGGAGCCTTGTAAATAGATTAGCATAATAATGATAATAATGCTCTCCGCTGCCTTCTGAGCCTATTCCAATCTGTGTGCTCCTTCAAGTGCCTCCCTTCCCCCAGGCATGGGACTTCTACCCCCTTTCCCACCATCTGATTCTACTCTTTGGGTCACAGTAAGACAAAGTGACTCCCCCATCAAGCAGCTGTCCAGAAAGTGAGAGGATAGAAAGAAGGGAAAGAAGAGTGGTGGAGGGAGATCAACGGTGACAGAATTTAAAGCAAAAGGCCTAACATACATAAGGATAGGGAGGTTTACATAGAATTCTGATAGGAAATGCAAAACTTCACTGCTTGGGGCTAGGGGTGCAGCGCAGTGGTAGGACACCTGCCCAGCAAGTACAAGGCTCTGGGTTCGATCCCCAGTCACCTCCCACTAAAGAAAGACTTCAGTGTTTAATGCAAACATTATCTTCAATCTTTTCCTTTTTAAGGCAATGGCTGTGTAACACCCACTGATTCATATTTCCTTTTCATTTGCATCTGGAAGCAAAAATTAGTTACAGTCTTGGCTTTAATCTGACACTCTGTAGGGATATGCTCAAAGGAACTTTTCTGGAAGGCTGTACCAAGAGGCAGAAATGCAGACCTTGGAAAATTGACCACTCTGGCCTGGGAGTGAGTATCAGTCATTGGTAAGGACTGAGTGGGACCACAGTGGATGCTCATGGACATGTCTGTGTCCCTCTGCCCTTAGCCTAACCCAACATCTGGTCCCTTCGTCTCAATGAGGATGCTGAGTAGGACCGGGAAAGTTATTATGGAAGGACACCATGGCTATGAAGATGTCCAGGCAAAGTAGATTAATAAGAAAGCAAAGTCAGTCCCCCCAGAAGGAGGGAAGGTGGAACACTAAGCCTGCCTGCAGGGATGGAGACTCAACCTACAGCAGCGAGGCTCTGAGAGGAACAGCAGACAGGGCCCACACACCAGGCCAGAAAACTCAGCCCTTTCCCTTTCTTTGTCTCCTAAGACCTGCTCGTGTTTTCCCTCATTTGAAGAGAGACCGGAGCACGGGGAGCTGGGCTGACCCTCTGCCTCGGGTGTTGATTAACATCCCCTGCCGCCTCACTCTGACCCCATGGAGCACACATTGCCATCCACCCCACCCCCTTCCTCTGTGCTTTCTGATATCAACCGGGAAAAGGGAATCTAAAAATAAAGCCGGGGCCAGAGTGTGTACCACTCGATTGGGCTCCTGCACTCACAGATCTGCTTATTTTGGCCTATCTCTCCCCAGCGATAAGGCTGCTAACAGCCTGTTATCAGCCAGTCGGTGAAAATGTGCTCCAGCCTGATTAGGCCTCAGTCTTTGCCAAGGTTATAAACAGCCGTTATCGTTTTCCCGAACAGAATAATCCGGACAGTATCAGCTCAGAAACATATGGGCCACACAGAGAAGATAGCCGCTGACGGACACTTTATTTTAATTGTAACGAGTGGGTAGCAGCAGCCTGCACACAGCAGACAGACACTGCCCGATTGGCAGCAGGGCTCACTTAAAAAAAAAAAGAAAAAAATCTTTTCTTCCTTCCCTGGTTTCCAATGCCTAAGCTGCTTTCATATTCCGGGTGGCATAATGAACTGGACCCTACCCCAGATGTTACCAGTCACCAAGCATGACCTTTCCCCAAAAGGCAGATGGGGCCCTTCTGATTCTGTTATGGAGGGGGAAAAAAAAATCATCAAAAGGCAACAATATCTACTCCTTCACTCTGCTCCTCAGCCTCCAAATCAGTTTCTCTACCTCATGTTCCTTCCCCACCATCATCTCACCGCCCCTGCAGCTGGACTTCTGCAGAACTCTCCAGCCTGGAAAGGCCACAGCAGGATCGGTGCACCTGGCAGCTGAGTATTTATACATGGTGCGTTTAAACGGCTCTTTCCATGCAGCCACAGATGTCAACCAAGGCTAACTTGGAGGGGCAGGGACAGACCCATCCTTTCTCAGATTTTGTGAAAAGCAATTTCTAAAACCTGGTTTTTCCACATGCCTTTTGGTAACAGACTCTTCTCGGGCTTGTCACAGAAAGTCCACTAGCCAGTGTGAAGAGGGAGAGAGGAGAACATGGCAAAGGCAAAAACACAAAGCCAAAGCTGTGATGGTGAGAGCATGGGAGAAAGGACTCACCTGTGGGCTTCCGGGACAGCGGAGGTCTCAGTGGTGACAGCTCAGCCCAAGGTCACAGATGTGGGCAAGCAGCTAGCAGCCCCACTGCTGTTGCATGGGGTGACACATTTTTCCCCCTTGAGTGTCAACAGAAACAAAGTGAAAGAAGAGGAGAGGAAGGGGAGGGTGAAGACACCCAGAGCAAAAGGGCCCAGTGAAAGAGGACAGCTCTTTTGGCATTTAACAGCAGACTCACATGGTGTTGTCACCGCTGTTCTGCCAGGGCTCATGGCTGGCTGGCCAGGTGGGGTCAGTGAGGGCATGTGGGGCTGTCAGGAAGAAGAGCACTGGTGCCCACCTTGGACATAGCCACCACCACTCATCCTTTTATATTACATTCATATGTCTCAGTATTTCAAATTATGAAGTGTCTTTGACTTGATCTTTTTCTAATGCCCAGCTCTTTTTTCCTCCCCTCTTTCCTCCTTAAACTGTCAAGGGTCTTCTCCTCATCTTCATCGTCCTCATTGAATTCAATAGCACTGATTGCTACTGCTGATCCAGTTTAAGTGAGACTTCTGGGGAGTTTCCAATGCAGAGGGCAGGAAGGAACAGAAACAATAAAAAGAAAAAAGTATTTTCTCCTTTCCCTAGCAGTTTCTTTCACAATATCTATTGTACCTTTCAGATTAAGGGGGAATACACACACACACACACACACACACACCCCTACACACACACAAATAGCTAAGATAATTGTACTACTAATTTCTATTGGTTTATTGAAAGACACATAAATGCTTAACTCTTTTGACCAATTTTACATGCTTATATCTGGTAATCTGAACAACTATTTCGAAGATAACAATATGCAATGTAACAGCCATTGTTGAATTCCTCTCACCTTGTTTTGAAATTCTGTATAGCTTTTAATGTGTTTTCTAACTTTTATTTTCTTTAAAATAAAAAATAAAAAAACACCTCTACTATTACTTACTCTTCTAAGGTTTGTATAGCATATATATTCATATATATATGTATATATGTTAAATATAGCATTTGTATTTCCCACAATATTAAATGGTCCCTGAAACTAAAAAACAACAACGAAAAAAACTGATTCAAAAAAAACAAAAATTCCTTCTGCCCCATGAAGAAGGAGCTGTCCTCTCTGCTTGGTGTCAGTTTCTAATTCTGCAGATGCAAAAGGACACTGCTGTGCACAGGAAGACGGGTCACAGTAGCCAGCACGGACTGTGCACCGGTAGAGCACGCCTTATGGATCTGAGTGCCCTGTAGCACTGTCTTCCGGTAACCTTCAGGACCATTCTATGACTCATACCCTAGCAGGCTCCTCCCTCTGGCATCTCTACTACTCCAGGGTCCTTCGGCTAAGTGGCCTCTTCACATCTAGGTGCCACCCTTGTCTGTAGCCTCTGCAGGTCTGTGCCTGGCTCCACCACCACCACCATCCCCACGCAGCCTTCTATACACAGGGGCCCACCCACAGGCTGGACAGAGAACCCTGTCCTTGAGATGACTTCCGGCATCTCAGTGTCAAGTGAAAATTGAGGCTGTGGTAATGTTCTTGCAATAATATCAAACTCAAAAGAGAAGGAGGACAGAAATTCTGCTGCTAGCTGAAATGAGCCTGAGGCACTTTTTTGTTTTAATTCTTTTTTTTTTTTTTTTTTCATGACTTTTCAACACCTTCCTTTTCTCTGCCACTCTCCCAACAAAATATAGCTTAGGCTGCTTTGCAATAGTATCAGGAGTTGGCCAGCAAATCTGTGCAAGACACCATGCAGTGGGTGGTCTGTGAGCAATGTCTTGGTGGTCTTGAGCTTAGTGCCCAACAAAGTTTCAAGGTTACACAGTTTTTCTCTAATTGCCACCCGAAAGGGAAAATATCCTGGAAACATGAGAATCCCCTTTTGTGGGTAGGAGTCTGCTCAGCAGTAGTTTATTCAAGATAAAGTGGGTTTCTCCCCCCTTTTTCTACTTTTGTTTTCTTATTCTTTCTATTTCAGTGAACCCAGCTTTGTTCTTGCACAATTTCAGGCTAAAGAGAGCAGATGATTTCCTGGGATGGGGGCTACTTTTCTTGGGGGCTGGCTGTCACTGTGCCCACAGTCCCCTACTGCTGGTCAGTCCCTTTCTTAGAAAGCAGGCTGGTTTGCTCAGTGGAGGTGGGTAGTGCCTTCAGGGTTGTGCTTGGTGATGAAAGTGACTGCAAATGCTTGGGTGGGCTGCAGCCATCCTGGCTACTGGGGCTGGCAGTGCTCACAAGACCCATTTCCAGCCTTTGGAGAGCTTTTAGGACATGACTGTCATTGCTGAGCTACTTGGGGTCTGGGTAAATGTGAGCACCTGAAGAGCTATCTTCTTTCTATCTATGAATCTTCAGTACAAGCCCAGTACCTGGCTCTCAATACGCATTCAATAAATGGTGACCGAAATAAAGGAATAGATTTGGTCCAAACTTGCTCAGATGGGGTGGTCCAAGGCCACATATGTTTTGGAGACAGGTTATATTTAAAACCTACCCTTACCCCACTTTCCAATTGTGCCTTGATTACTTACTCAGTTTTCCCATCTCTAAAATGGTCATAGTCACAGTACCTGTGTGAGGGTTACATATATTTCACATACATTAAAAAGCACTTAGGCCAGCACCTGACACAGCACAGTTATCTGATAAATATTTTTTATTTATGAATACACCCTTATTCATCCACATCTGCACCTTATACGGAGCCCTGCTACTCCAATAGGCAGACCCTCTGACCAAAGAGACCACACGAAGGAATTCTGGTTCCAGTCTCAGGCTTGCTAGGACTCCAAGGTGGGTCGCTTAGGCAGTCAGCCTCAGCGTCAGTGGTCTGTGTGGGGCTGAGGGTCACCCTGTCTTGCTAACTGACTTCCAGTTGGCTATGAGACACTGTGGGCACAGGTGGAAAAGCAAAATCCAGGATATGAAATCTGTTGCAAATCATGCTCTGGCAAAGCAGCTTCAAGTTCAGCACTGCACATTGCAGCGTGCCTGAGACTCTGCGGCCCTGCCAACGCCCTGCCTTACAATAAAACCGTCACTACGATGGTATGATCCACAGCATTTGCTCGGTGGTAGTCCTCACCACGAGCTCTGTAAAGCTGGAAATTAAGTCGCTTTGAGGACTGACCCCAGAAACCTCTCTCTCACCTACAGGGCCATCTTAGAAAAAAACACAGCATCCCCTTGTGGGAGCAGCAGGTCATCATTTTCACAGCCCCTCCCGCCAATTGTCCTTCCTTTCTGTGGGTTTTCTTTTTTTTCCTTTGCCTAGAAAGGAAGCATGGGTTTCCATTTGAATTCCTAAGACAAGCTCTTACACATAAAATTCATTTTAGTGTGGAGGGTCTTCTTAGTCTCTCTCCTTCCTCTTACTGAGAAGCTGCATTGAATTCATAAGCAGCTCCAGGGGTTTTTGGCTCCAGGGCCTCCTGTAAGACAGGATTATGGAGCTGGTGCATCTTGCACAGACTGTCTGTCTGTGTGTCTGTCTGTCTCTCTCCATAACGGTTTTTGTCTCATTAGTACAAGATCAGTCTTACCTCTCCTGCATCCCTAGCTGTGCCCTGACCCTGGTTTAGTTAATGTTTCCCTGCCTGGCCTCCCCTGGAAATATTGCCAAATAAAATAACAAAATATTCTTATGGTAAGGCACGTTAAAACCTTGGGAAGATTTAAGCTTGGGCTTCTTGTCACGGATGCTACCTCTTGTAATCTGTATTCCAATCTCAGTGTCAGCAGTGCTGTGATCAGAATATCCAAGGTCTCATAAAAGATTCAGGGCTTACTGACTTCTCTGACATTTGCTGTTTCGTGTTGTTCCTGCTCAGTCACTTTCAGCCTCCAAAGTCCCTTTCAACCCACTGCTGTGGGTGGCACATTTGCAGGTATCTGGTATAGTCTGCTAACCTGGGACAAATACAGGACCTAAACCTTCCCTGGAATTTAGCTGGGACTGGGATTAGGGTTTTCATTTATTTTACCAGCAGCTCTCTCTCTCTCTCTTTCTCTCTCTCTCTCTCTCTCTCTCTCTCTCTCTCTTTCTGTGTGTGTGTGTGTGTGTGTGTGTGAACCGAGAGCCTTCACACTGAACTACATCCCCAGATCTTTCTAATTTTCTTTTTCTCTTTTCTTTTCATATTCCTGTTGCTTCCTCCATGGTACCTAGAAATGGGCCTTATGAATCCAGAAGATGAAGAAGGAAGACTTCAATACATTTCTCCTCCTTTGCTTCAAGGGCTTCAGAGGGTAGGGTGCCTGACTCGGGGTATTTGAATCTTCCTACTTCTCGTTATTACTTAAATCAGAGGTTTAATTAGTTAACCTTATAAAACAGTTCCTGGTGGTTGGTAAGGATGGTGGCTCACCAAATAAGACCTAAATACATGTTCCAATGGCCAATGTTTAAAGTCATGTTTCCTAAATGTGTGTGACTCCATGAATCTAGGCTTGCTATGGCTACCATTGACGGGTTGTGAACTGACTGTGGATATCAACAGCTGAAAAATTTAAGCAAGGTATATTAGGATTTGAGGGAATAGACGTTATTAAAGAGGTGAGAGTGAACACAGTATAGTCACAAGAATGAATGACAATCACCACAGGTGTCCTAGGCAGACACTCTAGCACGTTCCAGTGATTTGCTTTCCAATCGTATAACATGTGCCCAGCTCATCAGAAAGACCTTTCTTAAATAAAGGAAGTTATATCATACTTCTTAAGGATGTCAGACAGCCTCACAAAAGAAACCTTCTGATACTCCTACAGATTAGGAGCCCAGTGAGCTGCAGACACGGCGAGGAGAAGAGACATGTGGTCATATGGCTAATGCTACCCAGTCGTCAGACATACTAGGGGCAAAAAGAAGGATGGACTCATTGAGTGACAGAGCTGAGACACTGTCAATTGCCCCTCAATATTCTACAAGTGTCTGGAATTAAGAAAAAAAAAAAAAAAAAAAAAAAGAAAAAACCTCAAGCATAAAATTCCAAAACTCAGGCAGTCAAAAACTAAAGGCCTATTATAATTCAATCTCTTTTGAAAACACATTAGCTTAATTATTTCTGTAAATGCTATGGCCATTAGACACATTAGCACTGAATCCCAGATCAAAGTCCCATTCACACAAACAAGGTATTTCACAATATTAGGCAGCATAAAGGTGAACAGGTGTTTTTAATCTACCCATTACTAAAACCTTCTAAAGAGGTGGAAAAAACTCTAGAATACAAATTGAAAACTAAAGACAAGTTGATGGTATCTCAAAATTAAACTTGTCATAGGAGAAAATTATAATCAAAATCAACTCTGTACCTTTCAAACCCTTCCCTGAGTTAGTCACATAATATATACATATACATGTGTTTCTGCATATGCATATGAAAATCAAAACAGCAAAACTTCGCAGGGGTTTACCATAATATGCAAAGAACACAAGATCTGGTTTCACCTGTGGATACATCCATAAATACATGTTTTCAGACTTAAGTCAGTCAATAGGAGAATCTCTTGATATACAGTAAAGTGGGCCTGAAAAGTTCTATGTAAAATACTAAAAATCAAATTTCATTCTTGTGGGGGGACACATTTTTAAAAGATGTTCAGAGTCCAGTATTTCTGATATGAAATAATTCTTTAATTCATTTTGCTTGGTAGCAATAAACTGTGCTATTAATTGCCACACTCAACCCATATTATTTATTTAGAGTAGAATCTGTTTCTTTATTATAATTCTGTATTGATGAGGAGTTCTCAGTTAGGGATGATTGTGGCCCCCAGGAACATCATGCAATGTCAGGAGACCTTCTTGCCTGTCACAGGGTGTGGGCAGGGGGCCGTTTGCCCCGAGCAGAAACCAAGGACACAGCTACAAGTCCTGCAGTGATTAAAAGCACTGGGGTCAAGCACCCTGAACATAGATTACTGCCAACATTACAGCATTTTTCAAATCATCTCCCCCAAAACTTTTAAGAAATGAAAACTGAGGAGCTTAAGAGGGAAAAACAACTTATTGTGGTAATATTCTGCTTATCAAAAGTGTACTTGATTTTGGAGGGTATGGTAATGCATTCCTTCATTATAAAATATGCTCTTAAAACTTCCTACCTGGACCTGCACTGCACACACACTAACAAATGCTGGCAAATCACCCAGGGTTTGAGGGAAAAACATTCACCCGGAGACAACCTTCAATGAACAGAGTAGTATCCTGACCAATTGTGTTAAAATCAAATAAAGTAAGATATAACAAAAGCAAACTTTTTAGCCAGTAAAGAATAAACACATCTGGTACATAGAGTCCTACGTGTGGGTATCCATCCAATTCTATAGCATCAGAGTTGTGACTGTCAGTAATAGAATAATATTATTTTTGAGATCAGTTAAGGTATAAAATGTGCGTACTCTCAGTCTTTAATATTAATAAGTCTTGTAACTAGCAGTTTCTCATAGCTCCGAATTCTTGAGCACAACTAGAAAGGGCACTTATCCTGAAAAATCTAATAAATTTACAGTTTTATATACTTCCTTCAATTGTAAAAGTCTTGTTCAATAAACTTTAAAATGCCACTATAGAGCAATAACACAGACAGTATAAACCCAGCCCTGGGAAAGCTGTGCAACCAGAAATTGTTCCCCTTTCTGCTAGAGCAATAAAGTTTTATATGTTTGAACTGACTGTAAAAAGGTTTGAATGTTGGCAACTGGGGAATAATCTGTCTTCTTTATAGTTATTATCATATTTCCCACAAGACCCCTTGGTCTGTGTCAATCCTTCTTGTATATGACACCTTTGTACTGTCAGCGAAAGCAAGTCTACTTTACTTTTTTTTTAACTATAGGACTTGTATCTGTTTTCCTTCAGATTACAGCTAACAGGAATAAATTATTTCTGACAAGCATCTATTGCAGCATTTTACCAAATAAAGCTGGTTGTGAGCTGCTTTTCCGAGACAGAGAGGTGGGGTGGGAGAGGCAGGGAGTCCTGTTAGCCTTCCCTCTCTTTCTCTCAGCTGATTCAAATGCAACTCAGGGCGGTTAAATTGGAGGAAATGCCAATAAAAGGAAATTTGTAGGAAAGTTGCTCTGGATGCAGGAAACCCCTTGAACACTGTGGTTGGTCCCTCTCGGTGCTATTGGATCCATGTGGGGAAGAGGCTGAGGTAAAGGGAGGAGAAGGAAAAATCCTTTTTCTTCCTGACCTCTCTCAGGTCTCAAGGTAGCTCTGCTCCTGGGTTCAGGCAGCAGGCAGAATTGGGTAGAGTTTCCTGGACTTCGATTAACAGACAGTGAGGGAAAGTATGGTATGGCCAAGGAGGGCAGTCACCTGAACTGTTGCCAAATGCTTGGGCTCCTGGCTGGCTATTTAGGCATCTCAGCTGAAGTGAGTTTTGGTGTGTAATAATCAGCAACGAGCTATTTTATACATGTGTATTTGTGCTGGGGGAAGTTTGCAAAATATCCACACACACACAGACACGCACGCATGCACACACAGCTCAATAGACATAGGGATCTACACCCAGTAATACTCAGTAATCCATTATACACAAACTAGCTGCACTGAATAATCCTCCCCTGTGCCACAAATCTACACCAGAAACCCAAAGTTTTCTGTCTTCATATCTTTAGGACACTAGAGAAAGTCAGATGAATATTTGCAGATATCAGGATTTTTACATTAGAAGACATTACATGGATAGATATCAATGGAAATGGCAAAGCAGGTTAAGTGTCTCTGCACACCCAAACAGGCAAAATCTTTCCAAGAGAACATGAGAGTGGGCATAAAAACATAAGCACACACACACATGTGTACACATATCCACGGGAATGCATACACTTGCTCACAATGAAACGCCACTCAGCCAACTTGCAGAATTAGTTCTAAATATGGAAATTCTGGTGTGAGAGGGTAAATGCCAAATGATGACCATAAATACAGCAACTCTACCAGAATGCTGCAGTGCAAATAACACTGAGTCCATACAGTTATACCTCAGTGCTTTGAGAAGTTTAGTCTGGTGCTGATGAACGTGAGCTTGGGCAGCCTCATCTTTACTCCTCACTGCTGAGGCTCCATGAACACTCAAGGTCACATTATAAAGCCTTCTTCTTGCCTTGTTCAGACAGCAGGCATTTCAGTCTATATATGGCAAAAATTTTTAAAAATCAATTATGGTGATTTCTTCTTACCAGTGGGAGGGATAAGGATGTTCCCTCAGCCCCTTCTCCTTCTTTACTCCTGAATGGACGCGCTACATACACAAACCACACTTTCAAACAAAGGCACTTATGTGCTTCTTAATAGCTCTCAAACGGCAGCTGCCCGTTGGAAACTCACTGAAGGATCCATAATAAGAGATTTTTATTACTTCTGTATGTACTTTGCCTACGTGGTCAAAGTTTGCAAATTATTTGCTTTTCAACAGGTGATTTGGATTTGAGTCATATATCATGGCACCATTAACACAAGAAAAATAGATGCTATTTTTAAAAACTTTTTTTGTGCTCGCTTCAGCAGCACATATAGAAAAAACACTTTTTTGGAATGTAACTCAAATATAGCAAAGCACACAAGTCACAAGTATACAGCTCGGTGAAAAAATATGAGATGCTTTAAAAATGTGTACCTCTTCCTTGTGTGGGCCGCATGTGCTGTTGAGGTGAGCATGCGAACCATGTTCTAGTTGTTCTTGAACAACACTGGATTATAGGCACCATGCCCAGTAACTAAACCATCACCACCAGATGATTTAGTACAGATATCTATCTGTACTTCTCCCAGATTTCAACCAAATATAGGGTTACGTAGCTGGATCTGGAAGTATACTTTCTTTCGTGAACCTCAAAGGACTTGGCTTTCAGACAACGCTGACATATTTGAAGAGACTCCTGGGATGGCAGAGGAATTCAGGAAGCCACCATGATAGGGCTGCAGCCTTTAGGCTGATAAGGGACAAAATAATCCGGCTAGCCAAGGCAGTCTCTCTGGAGAGTCTGGTGTTATTGTTGCTCAGCCCATCGATTTGATCCATTACATAATTATAGCTGTAATGCTAGTAAAATATAAATGCAGCAAAAAAAGCAGACCGGTGAGCGCCTGGTATTGCTGCCATTACTACTACTTCCTCCCATGTCTCAGCTGTTACAGCTACCACAACAAACTTAGGGCCTTTCATCTGAAAATTCTAAACCTAAAATGCTCCAAAATCATAAAAATATTTCAGTGCCAACGTGATGCCACTAGTGAAAAATTCCACACCATAAAATTTTATTTCATGAACAAAATTGCTTGAAATATTGCATATAATTACCTTTGGGCTATGTGTATAAAGTATATATGAAACATGAATGAATTTCATGAGTAGACTTCCATCTCATCTCCAAGACTGTTCATTTTGCGATATGAAAATATTCCAAAAAAATAAAGCAATCAAAGTTTAAGGCACTTCTGATTCCAATATTTCAGATAAGCACCATTCAACCTGTACTGCTGCTATTTCTGGTGCCTACCATGGGTCGAGGACTTTTATACATCCTTGACATATACATCTCACTTACTCCTTGGTGATATTCTGACTCTAGTATGTGACAATATTGTTGAATGAGAAACTTACTTAGGGTTTTGTTTGACTTACATACATCCTTTAATTCAATTCCATTGATCCAAGTTTGAATATATCTGAGAACATAAAGGAGACAAAGCCAGAAAGAGAAGTTTTCCGTTAAAATTTTCAAAAGCTAAAGAAGAGGCTATGTATTAGACATCTTGCTATAACAAAAGATACCTAAGATTGTGCCTTTTTCTAAAAGGAGCTGCTAATCTAGTGAGAAGAGTGAGGGAAAATAAAAACATGATATAACCGGAGAATAACGCAGTGAGACAACTATAAGGAAAAAGGAAAAAAAAAAAAAAAACAACACATAGGGGATATCCCTTTTCTCAAGACATTTCTAAAACCTCTGGAGAGACAAAATGCTCTCATATAAAACAATTAGGAAACCGAAATGTGTATATAGTCAGCTGTTACAGACAGTGAGACAAATTGAGAAATTCCATACAAGCTGTCATTGTCCGAGAAAGTGAGAAGAGTCAAAGTTTGAAGGATAGAGAGACACTAAGTATTCACAGAGGACCGAAATTTAAAAAAAGCGTTAGAGGAGCTGAAATGACTCGTGCGAGCGGGAGAAAAATCAGACCTTCTCCATGAGCAAGAGGGAGCAGTATGAGAAGGAAGCAGGGAGGTGAGACGAGCTTCTGCCGGCCACACGTGAACACATGGTGGGGTAAGCACAACACAGACCAAGCTTCACAGTGCCAGCCAGCATTGCTCCTCCTGCGGAAACCATGAGTATCCTGGGAGGAAAACGTCAATCACAAATCGCTCACAATATGCACTATCCTGTCCTCACAGCAAGGACATGACCCTTTGTGGCCTGATTTCATAGGCAGCAGGTGAGTCTTAGAGGATGAAGCTGGCATGAGGGATATGTTAGATGGAGGAGCTCCAGGGAAAGACCCAGGAGACGGTGGAGGTAGGGTGTATGCTTTATCAAGAAGCACCTTTTAACCGGAATGAAGGCCAACTATGCAAGTTCACCATGGATCCTTCCAATCCTAAAAATCAGTGACCCTGTGAAAGTGCCAGGAGAATAAGCATCCACCAGGACAGTGCCCTTGTTATTGCGAGCACCAGTTGAAGCAAAGAGACTCTTTAACATCAGACAGGAATAGCTCTGACTAGGGTAAAGCATGGGCGCTTTCTTGAAGAACATTATTTCTGGGCTGAAGTTCTTTACCTTCAACATAATACATTATAAGGCTTTATTATTAACAACAGACATAATAATAATAATAAGATAAGAATAACTGCTATTTTCTTAATGTTTTATAGCCTACCCCTTTTTGTTAAGCAAGATGTTTAATTTTGCCAGCAATTTTATAAGGTGACATTACCTTCATGTTATACATGAAGAAACTCATACCCAGAGAGGTGAAATGGCTTACAGGTCCACACAGCAGGTATCACCGCCAGGGCTAGACAGAGATGCAAATCAACAAAGTCTCACAATTTACCTAACATTGTCTCACGCAAGACACAGGACTGGCCACCACCGCAACACAGATGTGGGTGAGAAAGGCCACAGGGACTCAGCATAAAGGAAAAGCTGCTTATTCTCTGAAGCCAGTGACCTTTTGGTTCACCTCCCCCACCTCAACTGGAGTGGCTGGGTCCCCTCCATCGTCCCACCTGCTGCAGGATCTCTACCTGACATAGTCACCTTCTTACAATATGCACCAGCCTAGACATGGAGGTGATACGGATGACTACCGTCTGCTCCTCTGCCTCTGCTCTACCACATTCTAATCAGTAGATGAACTGCTAGGCATGTGCTGTACAGAGTGGCAGAACAATTTGGGGTCACTCACACGGCCGAGGAACACGAATCCTGCCCTCTCCTTCATAAGAGAAGCAGCCCCCTGAGGTCTCCAATGGAGAAATCAGCAGAGCCTCACACTCACCGGCTGGCCCTCCCTGCTTCTCTTAACCCACCCTCCTGGCACATTCTGTCTGACACAGCCACAGGGCTCCTGGGCTCCTCCTGAGCTGCCGAGCTCTCCGATGTGCAGGCTGCTAATACAGCATTATTAAGAACACGCTTGTCTCCACATCTCTATGAGCCGGCTCCCCTGCCTGAAGAAAAGCCACACATGCCGCCGCCCAGAGGGACCCACAAAGGGAAATCAGCACACCAAGGGTTAAGCACACCCTGTAATAAGCATCTCTGTTCTGGCATGTTGCGAAAGCCCATTACCTCCCGCCACATTACCTCATTCATTTCTTATATGCGGATGGTTTATTTTCCCATGAGCACCCTGGCTCTCAGTATTAAGTCCCCTCCTTCGCCTCTATTTCTCTATCCATCACATTTAACACTCTGACAGTAACAGTCTATAATGTTTCTATTCTACAAAACCGCTCTGTCAACTCCAGGCTTCCAGAGCAGCAACTGAGGAAAATAAATAACATCAACGCCAGGGTCGACAGCATCCCAGCTCCTTTTCTGCTGGGCTTTTTTTTTTAAAAAAAAAAAAAATTTATATTATTCTACAAAGAGAGAGAGAGAAAAAAAATAAAGAGGATGCGGGGCAATGGGAGCAAAGAAGAGAAGAATTTCCTTTCTCACCCCATAGACACTTAATAGACCTGAAGGGATAGTCTGGGCATTTATCTCCCTGGTCAGACAAAGAGATTTCCCCTCTCTCCCCTCACATCGCCTGGCCATCTCCACCCTCGCCTGTTCGTGATGCTTTAGGAAAGGACTGATATTTACTGTGCTGCACTCCCTCTACCTGCCACCGTAGGAGCCGAGCCTCACGGAGGAGGGCGTGGGCGCTCACGGTGAAGGGTGACTCATAAATTACTGTCATCTTTTCTAGAGCGTCCAGCAAGGAGGTGAAAGGCAGTCGAGGGGTCCACGACCTTTGTTCTGGGGCAGAGAGCGGAGAAGAGAGGCTCTGGAACCCAGGAGCAGGGAGAAAGGGGAGAAAATGTTCGCTACTAAAAAATAAATCACTTTCCAAAGCTTGTCTTCCTGATACTGGGGCTTTATCAAAACTGGTTTTATTTTCATCATTTTGGATAGTAATCTTTTTTAAAACATGTTATATTTCCATCTAGCATCTTTTAAAAATATCGAGATGGGCTGGATGGATAGACATAATCGTGGGTATTACTTGGCCTCCTCATCGTGACTCACCACATTTATCAGTCTGGAAGCCGATGATCACTCAGGCCCACTGCTATGGGGGAGTGTGCATGCCTGAGCTGTGTGTGCTCAGTCTGCTGGGTTGTTTGTATTTTCTGGTCTCGTTCTCATGATTGTGCTGCCTTCTACAGTTTTCCTTGGATCTGAGGTGGTACAGTGTTACAGTCAAGAGCCTGGACCATTGTACCACATCCTAGAAGCCTATCCTGACTATCAGTAGGCTATAGGACCCTGTTCCTGAGCCTTCTGTAGGAAGAGCTCATTGGTCAGCTGAAGACAACATCCTGGGGATGCTGAGAAGATCACTTGAGGTCACACTTGTGTGTACTGAGATACGGTCTCCATAAGGGCTTTGTCCATGTTAGTGATTACCATGTACGGATTCTGGTACAGGTGAGGAAACCAAACAACTGCCTGGTTAAAATCACATTTAACATAAAAGTAACAAGGCTTCGAGTGATTGCTGTTGGTTACTCTGATGCATCAACCACTCAGATTTAAGAACACAGGTCTTTGTTTGGGCTAGCCCCCACCCCCAATTCCTTGCTCTCAGTTGCTTCAGAAATCAACCTTAACTTCCTAATGGCTAGAGGTACCTCGAGAGAAACTGATTCAGAATAATGGAAAAGACAACAAGGAAGGAAATGCCCACTGACACTGCCCCATGCGATTCTGTAAGTCCTTCTATTCAACTTCACAAGACCGCTTCTCAGAGAACAAGAATAAGGGGTACTATGTGTAAAATTGCTTTGATAAGTAATACATATTTTGTACATTCTTTTTCACACCAGAAAGACCTTTTTTTACTCAGCTTTGATAGAGCAGATGAAAGAAATTTGTTTAGAGATAGCACAGCGGCTCATGACTGCAATCTCAGTACTCTGGGAAGCTAAGACAGAAGGACGGCAAGTTCAAGCCCAACCTGAGTTGAATTTAGGGACTTTGTGAGACCCTGTCAAAAGAAAAACCATTTTTAAAAAGGGCTGGGAATAGCTCAGTGCGAAGGGCCTAGGTTCAATTCTTAGTGCCTAAGTGAGGAGGGATCTGCTTAAATGTATAGGCATTTATCTGCGGGGCTCTTGCTGTCTTCCTCTACAGGTACATAGCAAGTTGTATAATTTCTTCTTTCCATCTCAGGTATGGCCAAGTGGAATAAAGAACATAATGAGGGCCCTACCTTCTGGACAACCTTACCCTGCAAGATTTGTCCCCATGGATTCTGCACACCTATTCTTCCCCTTCCCTGAACAAGGGAAGAACTGGACATCCACAGATCCAAAGAACTTAACACAAAGCTTCACAATAATGCCTACATTCCAACCAAAGGTGCGAATGCGAGAAAAAGTTAAGACCAAATGGGATATCACATGTGTGACGCCCACGGGCAAGGAAAAACTGGTTGCTAATACATTTCTCCTCAGTTCAATTCCCAATATCACAATGCATCTAAACTACTGAGGCAAAGATCAGTTTTGCTTTTATAATATCTTTAAGTGGGGAAGGTAATGTAAGTGAGGGAGGTAAGGTCCATAATCAGGCTAAGTGACATTATTTCATTATTTTAAATGATCATATTTCATACCTGCTATTCATAGTACTCCCTGACACCTTAATTTTTCTATTTTGGTGACAGAAGACAAAGGTGACCTCATGGCACCAAATGGCTCGTGGCAAACCCTAGGGAAAGAACTAGCTTTTCATATCATTTCTTTCTAATGTATTAACACTGAAAACTCCTATGTATGAAAAAAAGCATTGGAGGGAAAATATATAGGTGAGCATAGTTCTCATAGTCACAGATTTATAATTTAGTGAAGACAGAGAGGCATATGAACAAATGGCTAAAATTAAGAATTGAATAAATGGTGAAAAAGGATAAAATAAGCGCTAATCAGTGCTTCGTGTGGTTGTTCCAGGAGCGTGGCTTTCATAGCGTGATACAGGAGAGGCAGCTAGGCTTTCAGTAGCTTTCCACTGCCCTGGGTCATGTCCACTTTTTACAGAATGCAAATTAATAAATGAATTCAATGATTTACTCAACCTCGACTCACACCTTCTTTCAACCTTCACATCTAGATAGTCACCAGGCTCTGTTAATCTTTATTTCAACAAACTCTCTTAAAAGAGTCTGATCTTAAGCTATCACTCTTCTGCCCAGATGTCTGGACCTTTTGTCTTCTGTCTGAAATTCTCCTCTTTTAATGTCTGTCCATACTAGCACACACTGCACATTTTACTACACTCAAGTTCTTTTTTCATTCAGTTTTTTTATAGAGCATCTGGTGATTTAGTCCAGGCTGGTTTAGAACCCATTTGTAGCCCAGAGTGGTCTTGAACTCATGGCAGTACTTCTGCCTCAGCCTCCCGAGTGTCAGGATTAAAGACGTGCGCTGTCCCACCAGACTAAATGTCCTTACATCTGCAGCTCATGTCATGTGTTCTGAGTACTCATGGAGTCTCTGTTTATTATAAGTCAAAACTTCACAGTAGATATGCAATGCTAGATCATTAATGGCAACCAGTCCCCCCTTACCTAGTATTGTCCACATTTTCCAGGACACATCGTCCAACTTGATCTAAGGTACCATTTCATAGGACAGTCCCCCAAACAGACCATGCATATGGAAACTGAGGTACATATAAGTTTTATGTAACATTCCAGGGCTATGTAACCATCAGGGATGAGTTAGAACTAGCTGGGCATGCTCTGTGCTGGCCCTGTGTAGAGCTCTCTTTAGCCCACCAACCTATATGGTACTAAAGTCGCCTGCCTCTGGAGAATGTTGGGACCAGTGAATGAGATTTCAGAGCACACAGGTCCAGGCCTTCTACACAACTGGGAGAAGAGCAGAAAAAGGCATTCATTCTTATGCACTTCACAGCCCATTGGGAAAATAAACACAATAAAAAATAACACCTGATGTAAGTTACAGCGAAGGAATATACAAAGCAAAGTGAGTAAGAGGGAGAAGGAATACCTAAGACAAGGTCAGGGTACTCAAGCAAAGCCTCAGCTAGTACCTCAATAATTCATAACAGATTTTTATGGACATGACAGGTATGGAGAATTTCTAGTAGAAGAGACAATCTTCAGAGGTGTAAGGAGAAAGGGGCAAGGTTTAGGTACTGCAGGGAACTCAGTATGTGTACCATATAATGAGAAGAAACTGCTAAAAACAATAGGCTTGGTGAGGTAGGCATGTGCTAGATCACAGGGTTACTGCAGGTTGTGCCAGGCTCAGATTTCATCCTGCAGGCTGCAACCTGTGCCCACAGAATGAGCATGCTCAGGGATGATCAGCTTTAAAACATACTCCAGAGGGTGGGCCCGCAGAGATGCACAATTCTCAGTGGGCTGTAATGCAACTCTTTCTCTTCCACTCAAGAGAGCATAGGGGAATTCAAGAGAGTGAAAGTGACATTTTATGGCAATAATTTGAATTAGTTTAAAATTTTAAATAATTTGCAAACCTCAGGTCTTGGACTGTTATTAATATCAAAATTAATGGTGACACATTTCACAACCGATCACGGCACCATAGTTTGAGTTTCAGGACTGCCACTTTTGACATTGGGGCTGCCAGTGAATAATTCTGAATAAGGGTATCGCAAGCAGGTTTGCATATTAAGAATAACCTGATGGGCCTCAGAGGGGGTGGGATGCTTGAAGATAGGGGCAGAGATACCAGCAAAGAGGTCAATATAGCTGTTCTGGTGAAAGACAGGGAGGTCCTGACCTGCTTCTGTGGCAGATACAGAGAGGATGAATTGAGAAAGAGTTAGGATGCGCTTAGGTTTGTATCTTCTCACCCGGCACTGAGCCTGGCATAAAACATTCAATAAATGCTTGCAGGTGAATCGATACAAATTGGTTAATTATTGATGGAGATTAGGGTAGGAATGTAGAAAAAGGTCCAGAGTCTGATCCAAAGACAACATTTCTGGATTGGGAGATGAGAATGAGGAAGACGATGGGAGGAAACCTGTTATGAATGGGGAAGAGTGAGTAGGTCTGCCTTCCATCTGCTGAACTTAAAGAATCTGTTGAACACAGGTAGTGAGATGCCTGCCAGACAGTTCTATGTGCAGATCTGAAGCTCACACAAAATCAGTCTGGGCTGAAAATACAGATTTTAATTGGCCATGAGCTCAATATATATTTTCTAGATACTTGCTTTGGTGCAGATATTGGGCTATATTCTGCAGATGCAGGGGTTCACTGCAAAGATGAAGGCCCTGTCCTCAGGGAGATTACACATGGCTATGTTTGTGATGTAGGTGTAAGGGTGGTAAATGAAGGTATGAAAGTGCTGGACAGCATTTTTGTGATGAAGAGCTACCACTGAGGTTCACTGCGAAGACCCATCCGAAAAGCTATGAAGCAACCCAGGAGAATATGGAGATCAAGAAGCATGAGTTATAGAAAGGCTGTCAGTATCAAATATAGGAAGAGTTTAGAGTAAGGGTTGGATTTGACAACTAGGAGATTTCATGATCTGAAGAAGCAGAAGTCTGACCTCAGCAGAAATAAAGCTTTCTAGGAGTTAGCAGAAGGAAGCTGGAAACCTTAGGATCAATAGTGATAATGGTTTCATGGAGATAGAACCTAGGTCAAGAGGTAGAAAAGATGCAGTGGGAAGTGTCAGATAAAAACAAACTAGGACATGGCTTATGAAAGGACTGGACTGAGAGAGAGCTGCCCTGCTCATCTTGGGGACAGATATGGGTATAAAATACCTATGGCTAGTAGCACTTTGCTAAAAGTCAGGTGTCACGGTGTTCAGAGCGACAGATGGTCTTCCTAGAGGGTATGGACAAATCTGTCCCTCACTGGTTGTGAAATTCTGCAGAAAAGTCCTTACCATGAACTAGTTGGTTCTAGGGAGCAAATGTGCATGAAAGCTGCAGTGAGAGGAATGGATCTAGTAAAGGAAAACACACTGGAACAGCCCATGGTACAGGTCTGCCAGGTGAGGCAGCTCTAGGAAGAGGTAGAAGGAAGATGGTGAAGAGCAGTGGGGAGGAGCAAGAGTAGGGATGTTGCAGGCAGCCCATGGAGTGTACACACCCATGGAGCAATGGGAGGCACCTACCCAAAGCACGCTACAAGAGTGTCAGTGTCACAATTTGCATTCAAAGACACACACCAGGATGTCCTAAGTTTACAACACCAGCAACTTCTGGTATTCTCAATACTAGAGTTGTGTCCTCAAGGCCTTCTGAGTATTACAGTTATGATAGAAGCTCCCTGCTCCTTAGTAAGTACCCAGGGTACAGGTGGCCCACCCTAAGGGCCACATAAATGTGACCTGTTTCACAGCTCCTCCCTTCTGCAACAACAAGCAGGAAGAGCAGGGCCAGTGGAGAGAAGGTGCCTCTTCTAACTCCGCTCTGCTGGTAGCTGAAGTCTGATTTGTTATGGTGGCTCTAGGTGATTGCTTCTCCTGCACAGGGTTCCAGGGCGTAAAAGTGGTCTCAGCAAAGACCCTGATCACACAGGTACAACTCCCTCCTCTTGGGGGTTCACACAGGTGTGCTTAGTTTGCAGAAGTCATGGGCTGTGACAGAAAACACCCAATCCAGATTCAGTCTTCACTCTATAACCTATTAACTCTAGGACCTACGTAACTTACTTAAACCCTCTGTGCCTTTATTTGCTTATGTGAAATTAGAACGGAATAAAAATGCCCCACCCCTCCTCTAGAAACGAGCTGTGACGAGGAGATAAGCTAATGCTCCTGAAAGCATTTGTATTTTAATATTATTTTTCAATAGGTAATACATTTGCAGCATAAAAGTGCACTTACAATCAGTCCATTATGATTACCACGCACTGCCCAGTCTTGCTCACAACCTCGTTCCCATTCACCCTATCCCCACTCTCACACCTGGCCTCTTCAGATAACCACATTTGTTCATTCTTGTTTATTTTTTCAGTTTCTTGAAAGGGTGACTTTAAATGTAAAGTGTGTTATCACGGCTGTAACGCTGAAAGTAGGAGGGAAGGGGTGAATGGGGGCAGGTGGCTGTGTTATCTGTAAGGGGCCCCATTTCCTTCATGAAAACCTGCCTCCCCATCACCCCACTTTACAGTGTTCCCTTTCATTTCATTCACTTACTTATGCATTGAACCAGTGTTTAAGTGCCTGTTGGGCTCAAGGCAATGTATAAGAGACAGCATAAAGGAAATCAAGGTGTATCTATGGCCCTGCTGAGTTCAGGCCATCCACACTTACAGTACCCTCTCCTTCCAGGCATTTGCCTTGGCCCAGGTATGAGCTGCCATGGCATTTCCCCCAGGATGCTCTGTGGTGCTAGTTCCCAGAGCAGATGCTCAAACATGGCACTTTGAGCTGCTGGTGGAAAGAAGGTCCCACTAGATCATGGCGCAGTTGTCCACCAAGCAATCTTGGGTCCAGCATCCTCTACCAGCCATGGAGAAAATCCACACTCCCACAAGCTCTCTGCACCCTACTGAAGCCCCTGAGGGAGATGCTGGAAAGAAGATGTGTCAGCCCAAGAAAGATGCATCCCACAGGTGGTAGTGAAGAGGGACTGGGTGAGAGTGGATCTCCAGGTTCTTGCTTGGCAAGTGGAGGTGATAGCACAGGAAGGGCAAAGGAAGGGAGGGTAGCACACCTTAAATCACTGGGAAGCCTAGCAAGGAGGGAAAATACCCATCCAAAGATGTGATGTGCCTGCCATTCTGTAGTGTGGCTCTGTTAGGTCAGGATGTGACATCCCAGCAACTGTTGCCCACCCAAAACACTTCTAAGCTCTATTATCTTTCATCTGCTTCATAACATGTGCTTGAGCTGTCCCTCAGAAGCTGCCGATTTCTTAAAGATTCTCCCATCTTCGGCCACTGAGTGGCTTTGTGACCTCCAGCTCTAGTGTGATGCAGTCTTTCTCTCTCCACTGTTTCACCTGTAAAATGGGGGCAAGATTTCCTGCTCTGCCAGCTCCCTGATGCTGCTGAGAATAAGGTGTGCTAGCACACGTGCAGTACAGATGTACTAGAAAATCAAAGCATTACTGAGATTAGAAGACCTATCAGCTCTACATTTTTTTAAAAAAAATAAACTGTTCTTTTTGAATGAAGCATCTTCAAGATAAGGACCAACTAATCACATATCCAGCATATACCGCACAACTCTGGAAAGACCTTTCTGGCCTCTTTTCCTAACAGAACTGATAACCACATGCCAAAAACCCCCACAAACTATATAATTTTAAAGGTTTGTTCCAAGTGCAAACAGAGCCCTTTATATTCCTTCTCCCTGGATCCTTTCAGATCTGTCTGTCTGTCTGATATGCCTTTTACCCCAGAACCACAGGCCCCTCCTTCCCCAAGCCCAGAGCGCGTCCAATGTGGCAGAGATGATAACCGGTAATGAAAACCTGCGGCCCGCAGACACTGAGCATGAGAGCACAGAGGGGAGGCCGAGGAGGAGCCGGTCAGGATGCATGTAATCAGAAGGGTTATCTAATGCTAGTTTCATTCTAATTGAGTCAGTACCATATGTCACCCTGCAATAACATCGCAAGCAGCATGCAACTGAATACATATTTAATTCACATAATGGGTACAGCAGTAGAAGTAATCAAGGCAGTTTGCCATAAGCCATAAAGAAATGTAGCTTGTTCCTATCAAGAAACATTTGGCACTTAGGGAGAGAACTGTATCACCAGAGAGAGGAGCTGCATTACCGCACACGCTTGAGGGAGGGGAGGACGGTGGGCAGGAGGGCCAGGGAGAGAGAACAGGAGGACGGGGAGGAAGGACCAGGAGGATGAAAACACCAAAGAGACTCCCGCCGGCACATCGATTCAGTGCGGATGAAAATCAATGAAGGAATATTGTCAGCGGATCGTTGGCCATCTCAATATAATTAACAGTAATGGATTTATTGGCAGAAGTGTAATGATTTCATGTTAAATGTGCCCCAGAATTTCCTGTGCTGTCCTGGGTCCTTCCCACTCCCTTTTGGCTCAACCCATGTCCCAGGAAACGGATGCAGCCATGGAAGGTTAAAAGAGATTTTTTTTTTCCCCATCTTTTCATCTGGATTGGCATCTGACAGAAATCTGCTCACCCATTCCCTTCATTTCCTCCCTCGAAGAGATGATTAATACGGCTGGGCAATGCTCATCAATATCTTTGGACAGATCAACTGGAGTTTTCATTAAACCCATATTAATGTCCTAGATACACAGCTGTGGACAGGTTATTCTAAAAAAAAAGAATGAATAAATGAAAAGAAGAAAAAGGAAAAAAGAACTGAAACCAAGAAATAAAATAAACTTCAGCTATTTGCCTGAATTAAAAGGAAACTCGGCCCGTTCCCTCATTAGAGCTTCTCCACCAACATGTTTTGATGTATATTTCATGAGGATAAACAAACATTCATTTCACTTTAGGAAGGTGTTTGCTGTAATGTATTGTCAGCGTACCCAGCAATGAGGGGACATTAATTTCAATTCTGGTGTTTAAACACTTTGGCGAGTCCCAATTACTCATTCCCCAGCTCGATATCAGGAGCCCTGGAGGAAGGTCGCTGGCTCTCTGTGTGGCCCACCAAGCCAAAGAGAGGCTGAGCTCCACCCTCCAGAGCTGAGAACAGCAGGGATGGGCAAGATGGGACTCTCAGCTCCCATCCCCCGGTCAGATGGTGACAGGAAGGCCGCTGCACAGAAGGTCCAACCACACACCACAATGATCTATAGGCAGGGCTGCGTGCAAACAAGGGTTCAAAATTCTGAATCCTATTTTTATCTTGGTCTACATCCCAGGATTTCAAAACCTTTTCATGGAGAAAAGCAAAGCGTGGGAAAGCGTTCCCAGAAGGAGAAATGAGGGCAAGCATAAGAGGATGAAGATGAGGTCAGGGGTCCTTAGTGTCATGTGCCATTGATGAAGATCTTAAGATGTGTGAGAGATCTTGGCCATGGTGGTACTGGAGAACCTTGGTGACCATTTCCAAAGTCACACACACACACACACACACACACACACACACACACACACACACACACAACCTCATCAGCAATGTAGCCTGCAGCCTATCTATCCTGCAAAAAATCCAAAATAGAGAACCCATACAGCACATGAAAAAAAAAAAAATACAGATGAGCTTTGCAAAGCTGAAGAACTAAGCAAATTCCCACAATTACTATTCAAGTCTACCTCCACTTTTGATGGCATTTGCAACTTTAAGGAAAAGTTTTTTTAAGCAATACTCCAAACATCTTTGTTCAATCTATTATTGATCTCTATACACACAAATACACTGCTGAATCTCTCTACTTGCCCAAGTAGTCAGCAGATGCTTTGCAAAGCTGAGGAATTCTCTTTAATGGTATGAAGAGCCACCTGAATAGAGATTTCTAGTTTAATGATAAACTATCTGAGGGTGTGTCAAAGATACAGCTCTGCGGTGCGAGAAATGAAGATGGAAAGATAATTTGAGATGTGTGGGCCTTGAAATGAGGGGTGAAGAACTCAGAGGGGCTCCAGACAAAGGTCTTTATCGCAATGATTATTCCCTAGAGAGCACCATGTTGGTCCCAAGTGGAAGAGACCAGGGCATATCCACGATTTTAGAAATATGATGACACATACAGGGTTCAAACAGGGCACAGCTGAGGAGAGGCATCAGATTTGAAAAACATGATAATAATAACAAGAAAAAAATACCTGGTTTTTCTCAAACTTACTTCTTTCTTAAGTGAGGATTGAGGTCACAGTTTCTCAAAATTAACTGAGAAATTAGTGCCAGAAGCTAAAGCTGGCCAATGCTCCTATGTAGCTATTCCAACCTATACAGTCAGGAAGACACATAAATACTCTTCAAATCTTGCAGCTGCTTTTGGCTTCACTAAATGTGAACTAAGAATCCTGGAATACACAAGCTAGGTTGATGCGTGCCACATAGCAGTGCCAGTGGGCTGCTGCCTCAAAGAATGAAGTCTTTTGGAACCAAGAGGTTAATAGCTTTGCCTTAACCCACTTCCCCAGCTCCAAGTGCTCACCACCTCTCTGCCCTACTCCCTCCTCTGTACTCACCACGGCTCCAGCAGCTAACATGGTGATCCCTGCACAAAGATGGCAGTCTTGAAGACACTGCTTGCAGAGCTATGACTGCTGTCCACCCTGACTGGCTGGTGCTCATCTGGTTCCTGTCACACAGTTTAAGTACCATGCCTGCATCCAAGAGTTGGGAAAAGTTAACACAGTTCTTGTTCGTTGAGCAAACATTTCCAAGGCTGAGGATCTACACGGTCTGTGCCTGGAAGCCCAGGGAAATCTAACAATAGAGACGGGAAAGAGTTGAAAAGGAGATGAAAGAGATGAAAGAGAGATGGAGAGAGAAGAAAGGGAAGAGAGCAGATGGAAGTACAAAGGATTAAGAAGGATACAATAGGTATATGTAGCACTTTTCCAAGGTGATTATACTTATTATGTATTGCAAACATGTACCAAAAAAAGTCCTGAAGAAGAAATGAAACTGTAGCCTCGTCTCTCCCACTGGTGCACCTACCTCTGCTAGACTTGTCATTGTCCTCGCCCTGCCTATTCCCCTCCTGTAGCCCAGGAGTGCTCCACAGAGCTACACCAGGGACAAATGATGAGCATGGTCAACAAATAGCGAAAGGTTTAAATTTCAAAATTTACTGTAGTGCAAACCACATCGCCATTCACCTCCCTCAAAATACTCCCTCTCGGTTCAAATCCACTTATCCTATCACTCTTACCACTTTCTGAAACACTTCTGGAAGTTCTCCTTCATGAGTGTCTTTCCTTGTACTGTCATGATTGCCTGCATGTCGTAGTTGGATGCAAACTGTTTACTTTTTAAAGATCATTTTGACTTTGGGGAAGAGTCAAAAGTCATGCGGTGTCACATTTGGCGAATAAAGTGAGTGGGGACACACTATAATATTTTTACAAGCCAATATTTCCATTGCATGGCCCTTAGCAGCAGCATTCATAGTATTTTTAATCATGCCTCATAAAGACACTAACAAAAGAAAGTTTCCAGAACTGCTCCAGAAAGTGGTGAGAATGGTGGGATAAGTGTGTCCAAAATGAGGGGGATGATTTTGAGGGGGATTAATGGCAATGTGTCTTTTATGGTAATAAATCTTCTTTGCAATTTAAACATTCATTGTGTATAGTGTGATATCCCTTCTAGATCTCTAGCAGTGTAGAAAAATTGGTCACTGTGACTGAGTGGGTATCCCTGAAGTTCATGTGCTGGAATTTTCATTCCAACAACTGTGAGGTGTGATGCTAAGGTCAAGGTTTATGTCTGGAGTGGAACCTCATGAATGGACTAATGACTGCTGTGTGAGAGTGTGCTAGCTGTGGCAGGAGATCAGCCACTTTTCTTGCTTCTGTTTTCACCCAATGGCCTTTCCACTCTCCCCATGTTATAATGGAGTATGCAAGTCACCCCCAGGTGCGCCCATCCACTGCTGGATTTTCCAGCCTCCATCTCCATAAGCCAAAATGAAATTCTCTCCTTCATAAATTACCAAATCTCAGATATTCTGATATTGTAATGGTGAAGACTGAGACACTGGGGGGACTGGAGATATATAGCTCAGTGGCATAAGCACCTGCCTGGCATTCACAAGGTCCTGAGTTCAAGTCCCAGTACCAAAAAACAAAACAAAACAAAACAAAAAAACTGAGACCCTGGGACATAGAACACCCAGGTTCCAGGTGATCTAACACTTTCATCTAAAAAATGTATGGTGGCAAATCACCATAATAATAAAAGGCATCATTTAGTGGGTTCCTAATAAGTGTTAGGGCTTTGCACTCATCCTCTCATCTAAGCCTCAAGGTCCTCTGCCCAGGAGGTAGCTCTCCCTTTTATAGGTGAAAAAATGACATCCTGGAGATATTAAGCAACACACTGAAGTGAACAGTGGTAAGTGACTGAAGAGGATTTGAATTCAGGTCTGACTCACTCTGAAGTTCAGAGTTCAGAACGTAGTGGTGCTCTCTAAAGCAGTCTCAGGAAAGGGATGCCCAGGGATCCCTAACAGAATGCTACAAGAAAGTGCCAACCTGAGCTTTTCTGTAGCAGATCTTGGGTCTTCCTGGAGAGGAAGGGACGGCAGCTGACATCAGTGGAATGCACGTAGCTTTGGAATCTTGCAGCTCTGAGTTCCTGTCCAGGTTACAGCTCTCACTGTTGGCATAACTTTGAAAAATTTACATAAGTCCCAGTTTTCCCATCTGAAAAATGGGGATAACGCCTATCTTCATTGAATGGTTGCAGTACTAAAGAAAATGTTTCTTAAGCAAAAAGGTCATCCCTTGTAAGGAGGGGGTTTTTAATGAGTCTGAACCCCTCTCATGGCCAGACTACCCTCCCATTTGCAAGAGAAACAAAAACATTTTCAAATTGCTTCACAGCTCCAAAAGGCAGAAAGGAGAAGAGTTGAGCCTACAATCTGGGATGGGATGTGGTACTTCCGGCTTTAAGTGTCCACCAAGAGGATGGCGAATGCATTCCTTCCCCCACAGGAAGCATGAAGGTGCCACTAATTAGTAAGTGGGATGAGCGCGTCCTACCTAGAACAGTGATAAGCTGTTGCTGTGCTATTTTTATGAGTTGAAAGTACATTTTTCATGAAAACAGAACTAAAGATAAAAGCAACAATGATGCAGAGACATATAGAGAAAGCCACTGCCATCTACAAATAGCTGTGACCACGGGAAGCCTTCCAGAAATGGGCTGCTGATAATTGTGACCAAACCTGGAGCCCTTTGCTGTGGCTTTTGCATTATTTTTAAATCTCTCACAGACACAGCTAGAACTCTGGAGTCAGAGAGGTAGTTCCCAGTTTGGGTCATATCACCAAAGACCCTATATCCTTGCAGAAGTCATTAATCTCAGTTTCCTGATCAGTTATTGGTTCTAGTAATTTATGCGGAATTTCCAGGGTTGTGGTAAGGTTTAAGTAAGGTATTATGTCTACAAGTGATTTTGTGTTTTGCTTTTAAGTTTAACACACAAAGGCAGGTGGTTCTCAGCTGTAAAATACATATTAAGTTGATATACTTTCTATATTATGAATATATTATCAGCTGTAAAATTCTGTATTAAATTGATATACTTTCTATATATTTCTATATTATTAATGTTATGAATATTATGAATATGAGTGCAGATGAAAGATAAATATAGTCTGTAAGTATATCTATGTGGGAACAAAGATGTATCATCACTAACCATAGTGTCCCCTTATTTCTTTTTGGGAATATGAGAAATTGCCCAGAAGCTCATAGGGAAAATATCTCTTCTCCACCTTTTTTAAGTTTTTGATTCAAGCATGGAGTGATGATTCTTTTTCTGTACTTACCATACTCAGGAAGTAACATCTACCTACATTTTTATGTCTACAGCAAGATAGGTCACTTGGGCCTACAAATCTAGGACACTTAGAGGAATTTCTAAATACAGTCTTCAAAGGTTGGGGAGTCAGAGCGTCTCCTATTCTGTCTTGACCACACAGAACTCTTATTTTCAGTGCCTGTCTATTCTGACTTCTAAAATTTCTCAAACCTGCTTCTCAAAACTGAAGGAATGCAAGGAAACATAGATTTCCTTTTTTTCTCTCAATTTTTTAGAATCTATAAAACATAAGAAAGATCAAAGAATAGACAGTTCTTTTATTTCTGCAATGCTTTCACAAGGTATCAAGAAGCAGGGACACCATGACAATAATGCTTCTTGCAAGAGATAGGTGAGATCTATTTATAGATCCACAAGTGCAAACAATACCCTTGAGCTGGAGAAATTTGCAAGGATACTCACAGGGTTGTTTTATTTGTCTATTTTTTGGTACCAGGAATTGAATTCAGGACCTTGCGCTTGCCAGGCAGGTGCTGTGCCGAGTCCCGCATGAGCCTAGGCTGGGAAGAACTGGAACTGGAGGGTTATGACCTGTCCTCGGCTCCTTTTCCTTTAGTATTGGTGAGGGATCATTTTAACATTTATACTTAAGCTTCTTCACTGTTATTTACGCATAGCACAGCTAACAGCCAGACTTACGTTTAAAACAGTCCTATGGGGCCAGGGATATAGCTCAGTGGCACAGCATCTGCCTGGCAAGGGTGAAGTACTGAGTTTGATTCCCAGTGCCAAAAAAAAAAAAAATAAAAAAAAAAAATAGGATAGAACCTGGGTTATCCTTAGGATATATGATTATCTAATTTTTCCAGTTCATGGGTACAGTTGATAGCTCACAAAAAATGCAACAATTAAATGACTAACAGTCAGCATTCCTAAAATGTAAGTTCCTTGAGGTCAAGGTTTTTTGTTTTATTTTACATATTGATATATCCCAAGAACAGGGGCTAGCATCTAGTAGATGCTTAATTAAGTGTCATTCATTTAGCAGATAGATGAATGTGGATGGGTAGGCGGAAAAATGAAGGGATGGGTTGACAGGTCCTTCCTCTGGGTTCAGAGAAAGTTGTACAAAAAGACACTAGGCGGGCACAGTGGGTCACGCCTGTCATCCCAGCTACTCAGAAGGCTGAAGCAAGAGGGTCCATCGAGTGCAGGAATATGAGCCATCTTGGACAATATAGAAAGACCAGTTCTCAAAAAATAAAAGTAACCAACCAAACAAACAAAACAAAACAAAGTATTACACTTATTTCTAGATAAATCCAAAGAAAGAGTGATTTCAAAATCCAACCTAGGTGCGTATTCCCTTACCAATTCAGAATAACCAGAAGGGACTGTCTAAACTAGAGATAGATTAGAAAGTATGTTAAAAGAAAAGCAGGATTATTTCACCCTAATTCTCCCTTCTGCCCCAGGTCTACATAATCTTTGGTATATTATACCTGTTTTAATAAATTTGTTAAAAAGTTGTAAATTTGTAAAGAAGTAAAGTACAATCATGTTACCATTATATGTAAATGACATTTTAACAAGACATTAATACATGTTTTATTAAGTAGGTACACATGCACTACAAAAAGACTTTGAGTTGCTATTTTGCTTACTTGAAGTTTTAAATATTCTCTCTGAAGTCTTTTACTATTACTTTATTTAATGACTTTATGTCTAGGTAAAGACTGTCACTAATAAAACTAAAGACAAATCTGAGTTCCCC
Source organism: Chinchilla lanigera (assembly GCF_000276665.1). Lineage (NCBI taxonomy): Eukaryota > Metazoa > Chordata > Mammalia > Rodentia > Chinchillidae > Chinchilla > Chinchilla lanigera. The sequence continues at coordinate 11,968,606 of NW_004955462.1, forward strand.
AGGAGATAAGATCAAAACATTGAGAACAGCAGAGTTGAAATTATTTTTGCTTTTGTGGTATCTTTTGGGATAGAGTTTTCATTTACTTTCCATGGCTTGGTCTAGAACAAAAATCAACGGGTTGCTCAGGTGTTCTCTCCCACAGGAATGCAGGCCGGACAGTCAGCTGTGACGTGCCTATGCACAGCTATTTCTCTACGGGGTGGGTATCAGTAACCCTACAGTTACTATCTTAAACCGTCAAAAGTCAAAAGATTTATTTAAAATGTTGATTTGATTTTTCAACTCCTTTGTCATTTACATCCTTTCTGGAGTTCATTGCCTTATGATTAGAACTCTATACTTAAGTTTACATACACACATAGTTTCATTTTCTATCACCTGAGCACAAGAACAAAATAGAATACAGCCAGCCTTGGTTCTCTAGTTCTTGGGTTGTAATTCATATTACAGGGAAAAGAGTTTTTTAAAATGCTAGATTCACGCATAGTAGGTGCTCTATAAATATCTGTAGAATTACAAATTAAGAATAAGGATGGTATATATAACACACAGGAAGAGATTTAAAAAAATAATGGTCTTCAAATCTTTGCGTGGCCTTTGTGTGAAAGTTCAATGGATTTGTTCTACGCTGTGTCCAAAGGGAAAGATCAGATAGACAGACGGCAAACTCAGTACACCTTGAGAAAAAAAAGTCTTTTTGATGTATATAATAGTTAACAGCTTTTTTGTTAAATAATGTCTTGACATCTCCTTTAAGATAGAAAAATTTAAGATTCTGTGATCTTTCTACCTATTCTTAGAAGTACTTAACAAAAACCACATAACAATAGCCAGCCCTGAAGCAGCCATTGTAGCAGTAGAATGACTAGGTAAAAGTTTAAAATTCAATCCCTTAGGACCCTGTAATCCTAAAATTATGAACCTCTCCCTTTTCAGATAGCCCCAAAATGAGCTTATGGGCTTGCTTTCTTAAAAAGAAAAAGGCAAATGAATATGATAAATGTTTTCTTCGAGATCTTCCAGCATGTACTATTTTTAAATAACTAAATTCTAGATCCTTATAACATACTATCTGGAAAGTGACTCTCCTTTCATTAAATCACCTAGGACCACCCACCCAGCAGTGTGCAGGCAAAGGCCAGACTTCCACATGAAATGAACTAACAGCAGTCCTAGTCTCACTAGGGAGGAAGAACCATTAATCGACTTCAAACGGCCATTGGTATTTCCAAGGACACACTTTGCGCTTTGCCAGATCCAGATCAGATCAATGGGTTAAAAACATTTGCAATGTTTTTGTGCCAGCCATGGCACAAGCATGGAGTCAGAAGACATCATCATTTGTGGTCTCCATCTATCCCTTTGTTTCTCCAAGCCTTGGATTTGCCATCTTTGAGATAAGGGGACCTCAGCACTAGCTCAAGAACTAACATCACGGGGTGCTGACAAAGGGCAAGGAGAGCATAGATAAGATTGCCAGTGTACAGCTCCACTTAACTCCCAGGGGGGTAAATTTAGAACATTACTGCAAAACATAAGTTAATACTGAATTTCATCTTTAATCACTTAGAAAATGCTCAATGCATACAACCTGGTTTAACTTTCTGTTGAGAAACATTGTCTCCAATCCAAGAATCTTGCATTTTGTTCTTTTTGTGGACTACTTTATTATTTCAGATTGGTGAATTTATATTTGCAAAGGTCAGAAGTGGGCCTGTCTACTTGTACTAGAGGCCCTGAGGATTGTACACGGTGTGCCCCATTGCTGACTTTCAAAGGAGCCTTGCCAGTGAACCGTAGTTTTACTTGTCTCTTCCTGAGGTCCCCAATCCCCCCAGTAGCTGTCTACCTCTGCAGTGGCCACAGCAGCAGACTGTCTCATTAACTGTCTCATTAACGGCCTCAGTCCTCCCTAAGTGTAAACAAACAAAAAGCCTGAATACAGTTTGGCAAGGGTTTATAATTCTCCATCTCCTCACCATCATCCCCTGCTGAATCATCATTCATCATTCATCAACAGAATAAAAAGGCATCACCCTGCTAGCCCAGCCTAGGAAACAAATTATTTGATGTGGTTGTTAATCAGGAGTGCGAGCACCTATGTAACCTTTAGGGGGAGGATGAGCAGTGGGAGGAAAACCTATGGATGGTTTTTATATTTATTGGTAAGCCACGTCTGAGAGCACTGGTCTTGCTATAAGAAGGTACATGTAGAATTTGAACTTAGGTTTTCCCCGTTCTGTGGAAGGGCTGATTTCTTTGCAGTCTCAGATAAGTCCAAATTAAAATAACCTTAGAGCTTCTCCTCTTCCTACCTCTAGACAGTTCGCCACAGGAGCTAAGAATGTGTCTTGTTAACAAGACACATCAGAGAAAAAAGAAGTTATTCACAAAATTGTCCTGCAGACCCTGGACAGAGAGGGGCTTAGGGAAGGTGGACCTTTATCTTTGGTCTCCTTAGTACTGTAGTGGTAATAGCAAACTTTCAGACAGCATAATCTATGGGGAAAAGCACCTTCTTGAATAAGGAACGTTTTGCTGAATAGATAGATGGATAGAAAGACAGACAGACAGACAGAAGCAGCTGAGTAATTAGTTCCCAAGATTTTTCACTTGAGCTCTGGCCATCAGCTCATGTTCTCAACTACTAACATAAAGAAGGCCAGTGGCTTTGCTCATCAAAAATGCAACTTCCCACACATGGAGGACTAGACGAAAGACTTTTTCTTCATTGCCAAATGGGTTGTGTCTGGTCACGTGAAAGGATCATAAAGTACAGAGACCCAGACCTGAGAAGGACTAAAGCATTTTATGCTGGCTGTGAGGCGCAGAAGGCACTGTGTGAGTAAAACAAGGCCCGTCCCTGCTGGTGTGCGCAGAAAACATGCAGATCTTGGAAGATGAGTTCACAACGTGGCGTCCACTTTTGCCTCATTGGCTGCACTATATGCTCCAAGAAAATGCCTCCTTAGTCTCCTATGAAGGGACAAATTTATGTATAGTAAATCATTTCCTTAGGTAACCGCTATTCCCTTACTCCAGCTCTTTCAAGAACCCGCAGTAGTTCTCCCGCCAACCTCACAAATCTATCATCTGTGCAGACATGATGTTGACTGGACTTGGGAAGGGGTTGGCTTTGAACAGGTGTGGCTGTGCACAGCATCAGGTTCATTTCCTGTAAAAGGGAGACAATGCTGCTAAATCAAAAGGAGTTTTAGAAAATGAAATGACAGGGCCTGGGGATTTAGCTCAGTGGCAAAAGCGCCTGCCTGGCAAGCACAAGATCGTGAGTTCGGTTCCCGATACCAGAGAAAAACCAAAAAAAAAATGAAATGACAAAGTACACATGAACTACTTGACTTCACTTTCTTTTTACCTGCTCTCCATAATTCAACCCTGCCGATCCTGCCCTTTTCCATTGCTCTTCTAACCTACATCCTGCGTAACAGGCAGGCCCTCCTCCTCACTGTAACTCCTCTTCTTGGCAAATGAATTCCTAAATCCATGCTGATTTTGCATTTATTAATTAATTTCTTCATTTAATTATTTAATTTTTTGGTGGTACTAGGGCTTGAACCCACAGCCTTGCACTGAGTACATTCTCAGAACTTCTTTTGAGACAGGGTCTCTCTACCTTGGCCAAGCTGGGCACACACTTGTGATTTTCCTACCTTAGCCTCTGGAGTAGCTGGGACTGCAAGCATTTACCATCACCCCTGGCTACCTTCTTGCTTTCTGAGTGCTTATTACTGTTTCCTTTTAATGCTTCCCATGCCCTCTTCGATGACTTCTATGTATTCGCCCCTGGCCCATTTCCTCATCCTACTCCTGCCTCTTCTATATGAAGCCAACCCTCATTGTTATGAACCTCAAACCACAGTTTTGCTTCTGAAATATCATCATATTGAAATCCATAGCACTTAGTTACCAACTTTGAGCATCATCATTTGTGTTTATCTATTTTAGTCTTTTCTTAAAACACACTGGAAGCTTCTCTATGGGAGAAGTCAGTTCTTAATGTTTCTTGGGCAGCCCTCCCAAACTATAAGTGGTGCAAATAAAGGCACTCAGTAAATAATAAAGCAGCGTGTACATATAGAGGAGATCCTTGTATGTCAGAACCATGAGGACGTGGTTTTAAGTCAGGTTGAGACCTTGGCATTACTTTCCAGGTGGGAGAGGAGCAGAGGCTCAGCCAAAAGTCTTACCTGGGTGCCACAGTGATCAGACGGGCTGGACCCAATTGTCTTATATAGAAATAAAAACACCAAACTTTTATTTGCCGTTGTGTAGAAAGGTCCATGTGGGACATCGGGTCTACATAAAGGCAGTCACCAGACCTCAACCCTGTGCTAACGGGTCAAGGTTGATACTTTAGGAAAAGCAAAAGAGTAAACTGGGCAGCTAAAGAGCAAACCAGGCTGGGCCCTTTGAAGAAAACACTATGAGTAATGTTCACTCATATTAACCCAGACAGTTAAGCAGCCCCGATATCACTTAATGGCAAGCTGGAGTTGCGGAGGGTATGGGCTTCACACTCAGGCAACCCCACAAGCCATCCTCTTCAACATTCCAGCACAGCCCATGCCCACATTTGGCGTCTGAGCTGAAAAAACATCCTCACCCTTAAACTCAACACCAAAGGCAGCCAAATTCCAGGGCTTGAGATTTGTATTCTCCTGTCTATAGACACCACCTTGCTTGTGCCTCATGGTCCAGCTTCCAATTTCATACGCAATCCTGCCCCTTGCACTTGCCCTCTTGGTTTGATACTTTGGTGAACTTGGATTGAACTTTCACTTCATACTTTTGTTGATTTTTACCTCCACTCCCTGTTGGTTTGGAGCAGACCAAACTCTACCTGTGCTACTGAAACCCAGTTTCCAATGGGTCTACCAGCTCAGAGTAGGAAGTGAGAGTAGAAGCCTGAGTGTTGGGCAGGGCAAATGTAGCCTGAACAGAAAATATATTCCACGGACTATGAAGTTCCTGGTTTAGCCCAAGCAACTCAAAGATTGATCTGTGGTAGAGAAAAGAGTACAGAATGCCTCTTGTTCTTTTTTGATCCCTTATGTGCAATGAGCTAGTTTTAATCCAACTTTCCTCTATTAAGGTGGGCTCAAGAAGTGGGTGGAGGAAACTAACTCTATCAACGACAGACATTTGTGCCAAATATAAACCACACAGCCCTACCAGCCGGCCTGGTGGGAGAGGTCCTGTGAAGAAAAGGGGTGAGAGGTCACCAAACTCAACTCAAAGAAGTAGAAGGATCCCTGGAACAGATAACACAAAACACAGCAGGCACAAAAGTACAAAGCCTACTCTGATGCAATTTGGAAACTGAGTTCAGTGCCCACCAGGATCTGTGTAAAGATTTTCATCTGAGGTAGTATAGTGGGACATAATATCAAAAGAGAACCTTGATATCAGATTGGAAACCTGGCTACAGTACTAGAGGTCACTTGTGATGACTATAGCAGGGTCTGGGGGAAAGAATCTGTACCTCCAAAGACAGAATGTGAAAGGAAGCACCAGTAAAGTTCAGAGACCTCTCACGATGATGGGCAGGCAAAAAGGGGGTGTGTTTGAGTAGTACCTACAGTCCCCTTGCTAAGAGAAAGCCCTTACCTACTCAGCCAGCCTGATCTGGGCTGGCTCACCCTGCTATTGCTGGAGGAGTGATGGCTGGATAAGGCAGAGGCTGCTGCCTCTTCCCAGGAGGAGCTGGAAGGTGGAAACTGAAGAGGATCATTATTAATACTCAAGCAAAATGTAAAAGAAAGACATTCTGTATTTTCTTCAACACCTACGGTTGGATGTCAGAGGCAGAACAGACACCTAAAAAAGAATCATTATTTCTATTCCATTTCCATGAATGAAATGTATTTATACATTTTTTTTCCAACAAAACACTTGAGGAAGAGATCTGGTGGCATCATTTATCATGGCAGGGCCAGGAATGAAAAGACTGATCATTGTCTTGGCTTTACCTTCCACAAGCTGTGCAACAATAGACATTCTAGACCTCTAAACCTCAGTTTCTTCACTTTAACTGCATTTCCCTTTGCTACTCTGCTGGGCTGTTAAGAAGATCAAATAGCAGTACAGATATGAGGGCATTTGGCAAATTACAAATCACGGTGCCTGAGGAAAAGGTTATTGTTATGGGCACCATGAAGTCATTACATCACCTGATCAAATTTAAAGACCCTTTCAGGTGGGTGGATTTGTAATTTCTTTCTGATGAACCACCTAGGATCACAGTTTATCTCCACTCATCTCAAGCCAGTGGCCTCCAGGATCAACTGGATTCAGACTGTGAATTATTTCTCCATTTTCTGTGTTTGGGTGTGCTTTTGCTCCCCTGAAGCTATGGCATACTGGATGATTTTTGCATTCTGGCAGGATCTGTGAAAATGTCTGCCTATCAAGTTCTTAATAGTATTTAGTAGTTCAGAATTAATTCCTGTGCCACAGAATTATCCAGGACATTCCACAGCCATTGAAGTTTCCCTCTTGCTTCCTCACTTTCATTGCAAGCCCTGAACTGCCTCTTTTTTGGAAAGTGGGCTTTGGTGACAGTTACCAAAAAGCAGGCCTACCATTCCAAATTAACAACACAAGGGTGACTTTGAAATTGAGAACAAAAGAAGAAAAGGAATCGTACGTAAATACTTAAACCAGAGAATCAACTAGAACAGCACTGATAGCGCAAAGATTAAGCCGTGCTTTGGTCTGCTTTAGTTGTCCTCCTTCCTCCTTTTCCTGTAAGTCATGGCTCCATTATTAACCAAACCTGAAGCCATGACAGGGAACCTGCTTCTAAAAGTAGGTTTCTTGGGGAAAGCGAAACAGCAATATCATCTCCTGTGAAATCAGAAAGCCCTATCCCAGTGGAGAAGCAAAGACAAGCGGGTGGAACAGAGACCAAGGAGCGGAAGTCAAATAAGCCCTGATCTGTGACATAAGGCCAGCTGGATGCAGAAACCAACTTCTCTTTGGAACCTGCAGGCACCCCCATCTTGTTTTCAGCTCCTACTTGGTCCATCTCTGTGCCCACATTTCCCAATCTGCAAAGGACCCACAGTTATTCACAGTATCCCTCTGTGCTGTCTCCCCAATCATAATGTGTCCTGGCAGGGGCCTCCTGGCCCCGCTAATAATCATGTACGCCCCAAGTCTGTCATTCTGCCCCCATGTGGCTGGGTGAGGCACAGGTTGAGTAGTATGTGTGGAATCACTGCCCCATATGCTCCTAAAAGTTCTTCCCAGATGGGGGAAAAATGCTTTCCTTACCAAATATACAGTGTCAAAGTGTAAGATGCACAGGAGTTAAGTGTCCTAACACAAGTTAAATATATCAGTAGCTTTGCATGGGAAAAATGAAAATAAAACATGCCACAAATTGGGATGACAAAGCAGAGAGAATAGCATGTTATAACAGTATCTGCTATAATCCCAGCACTTTGGGAAGCTGAGGCAGGAGGTCCACAAGTCCAAGTCCAGCCTGGGAAACTTAGTGACTTAGTGTGACCTTTTCTCAAAAAAATAAAAGAGCTGGAGCTGGGAGTTTAGCTCAGTGTGAAGTTTTTAGGTTCAATCCTTAGTATCATCGGGGGGAAAAACCAGAAGAACAAGAGCAAAGAGATGTGCTGGCCCGTGAAGTCAGGATTCAGTAGAGGACAGGGCACACACTTCTTTGGAAGACATCAAACTTCTTAGAGCTTTTTCTACTACTTACTCAGAACTGATTTCAGATCTGCATTATTGTAGGTGACAAACTTTCCAATGACTAATCTTCCAAGAAAGTCCATAACTATGCTGTTTCTTTTTTTTTTTCCTTTACAAGCATAATATAAAATATGTCACACACTGTGATAATTTTTGCAGTATTTATTAGTCTGGATACACATTGTATGAAAGTGCCAGGGCCCAAAGAGGTCTACTGGAATTCCTCAAAGAAGGCCCTGTATAAACACAGAATTTTATTGCACACATGTCACCCCCACACCTGCATGAGCTCAGTGCTTTGGAGTTGCCCCTTCCAGTCAAGTACCATTGTGGTGTTAAGAGAGAAGGGGATTTAGGTAGAGAAGAAAAGAAAAAAGGAGGAAGAAAGAAAAAGATGACATTTTGCCCTTGCCTTTGAAGTGGCTGTATATTTACCAAATAGATTTTGAAAGGACAAATTATTAGCTGTCCCAAAACCCAAGACAGCATGACTCTAAGGATGCTCCCCAGATAAGAACAAAAATAGAAACCCGTCTGTACCAATGTGTGTCTACACACACATGTGAATAATCAGACGTACACACAGGATGCACATGGATGCCATGGCACATCTATAGGATGTACAGACATATGTTCAAATAGGGGAGGTGAATGTCTTTTTTATAAATACAGTTTAACAAGTAAAAGCACGCCGGTCAGCTGCAGCTGAAGAAGAAAGGAGAGAAAACCCTTTAGAAATGATTAAGACTCCAAGAACCTTTAAGGCTCCACCTGAATGCAGATACTTAAGCTCGCAGCTTTGCCATTAAAGCTGGGGCCTAAATTATTGATCTCTTGCCTTTATCAGCATCACAGTCACGTCCCAGTATTGAGATCTAAGTACACTGCGCTCCCTCTGCTGCAGCCACTGAAATAATTAGGAGAAATTCTCATTAAAGGAGAGTGAAAGGTTCAGAGAGAGGCAGAGCAAAGGGTCTGGGGGGGTGGGGGTTTAATGTCTTCTACAGGGTCAAGAGAGGCTGGAGATCACATCCCCGAGCAGTGCGCACCAGTGACAGCTTATTGAAGGGGGGAAGTACAAACAATACACACACACATGTGGTGGCCCTCTCTGGCGAATTTACACCCAGGCACATCTGTGTAAAGACACACGTGCTGCAGAGAAATTGCTGTTGGACAGCAGGGCGATATTCATGGTGTGAAGGAGGGAATAAGGTAGGGAGGGAAGGAAAATTGCCAGATTAAAGGAAATTCATGAAAAATAAAACAAAAAATAAAAATAAACACATTACTCATGGAAAATCGACTGTTGAGTCTCTCCCACTTAATTTATTCATGGTTTAAAAGTCCAAGGGCTCCAGGTCCAGGGAAGAGAGGAAAGGTAGGACACATGGGCGGGCAAGCAGTCTGTGATGGGCACCCCACTAGGCTGGCAGAGACCCCAGGATAACAGTCAGCCCTGAGGCCCACGTGGCATGCACACAAAACCTGGATGCCCATGCTTTCTATCAATCTGAACGCAGACTGAGCCCCCTCCTTTGACCCTCCCCAACAATTACAAAAAGAAAAAGAAGGAAAGAAAAGAAATCAGCCTTTCACACATATTCCTAGAAATGGCTCAGACTTCTGGGGAGAGAGCAAAGGACAGAGAATAGCTTTTCCAGAATCATACTGACAGAGGGAGAGGGTTAGGACAGAGGGAACTAAAGAGGAGGCCAGCAGGGAGAGGGCCCGGCAAGAAGGACAGCCTCGTGCCCAGCTCCTGGCACACGGCACATGTGATACACACAGGCACTGACAAAGTTGGGCCGTACTTAGTGCCAACATGCTGCTATTTAAAAGAAAAATTCCATCTCACATGGCTAATCAGAATTGTTAGAGAAACCATTACCACAAACACTGGGAACATCTGAAATTGATTATTTTTACTTCATTTCACTAATGAAATCCTCCAGCAACCAAAAACTAGCCCTGGATGAAATTTCTACATAATGAGAGAAAAGGGGGGGAAAAATTAAAACATATTAAGTAACTTCTCCAACTTAAAGAAAGCAAGAAAGACCATTTTGTACCTGGAATATATACATACATATATTTATTTTGCGGCTCCTGACAGTGCCGAATAACGGAGCCAAGCTGAAATCTGTTCCCACCATTTTGTGCAAGCAGAGATATTAGCATGGACCTCACATCCCATAAAGAGCATCACATCATTAAATGTCTTGGGCTGGTGCATGGGGAAGAGAAATGCGGGATGTCACCGGCTGATAGGGAAGAAGACTTGATGTTATTTATTAGGGAACACTTACCAGAAACTGCATTTTCTCCATTTGCATTAGATACGGCACCACTGCCTTTGCAAAGTGCACACAGGCGCGGACACACACAGAAAGCGAACGCTCCCTCTGATCCTCCCCCACGCTTTGTTCACAGTCCCCTGGATCTGGGCAGCATCCAGGCCTGGGTTTACATGACGCCTTGCCCGACCACTTTCTTTTCCCTCTGCTAAGCTTAGTGCTCCATCTTTTTGCCCCAGAGTTCTTCGTGTTTCTGCAAGCTCCTTTCTGCCCCTTGCTGTCCCCAGACTCAGAATGTTCAGTTTCCAAGCCTGAGTCCAGATGCCTTCAGCCAGCGGGCTATTGAGACATCAGATCACCTACACAGAAAGGCCAGTGCAGCTGTGCCCAAAGGTGGATATCCCCAGTCACACAGGGTGGAGGAGATATACGTATTTCTTAATAAGAGCAAAGGGAAAGAAACTGACTTAAGACTTCCAGTGGAGTCTGAAATTTCATACCAGCGCATGCTCCTGGAAAGGGGTTGTATGTGGAGGAAGCATAATTGCTAAATCCTTTGCCTTGAGCTTCCTCCTCAATGTTTCTTCATCATGGCATCACCAGACATTGGCTTCAAGGATGCAAACCTCAGCCGTCACCTCTAGAAGGGGTCCTAAGCTATTTCTTCGGAACCCCCTGAGTGTAACATAAGGGAAGAAAATCAAATACACAATTTGTGTAGTGAAACTTCTCATGAGTTGGCCTCCCATGCCTGGTCATATGAGGGCACAGTCTCGTTCCTCGGGCATTCTGCCCACTGCTATGTGTTCCTCACACTCCAGCAGTCAGATGTGCAGGCGCAAATACTGCAAGCTAGTCATCATATCTCCATACTGGTAGCACCTTTGGAATTGGGATAAGAGGTAGGGGCTTGTCAATGTTCAGACACTAAGGGACAAGGGCGATTCATCCCAAAGATGTTATTAAAAACACAGATGAATCCAGTATTCATCCCCCTAAATGCGTAAAGCAAATATTAGCAGAATTGAATGGAGAAATAGAAAGCAGTGTAACAATGGTAGGAGACTTCATAGGTACCCATGAAAAGCCCCCAAAGGCATATGTACACAATAAAAGCTACTGGGGTGGCAGAAGGTCCCGGGAGCTTAAGAACATGTGTTTAGGGTGAATTCCCTAGTCATATGAGGGTTTGATGTATGAACTCAAGAAAGCAAAATAGGGCAACTTAGAGACAGAAAGCCAGAGAGACAGTGCACATGTTCCAGAACATTCAGTTTCTGGAGACATTTATTGGAGCTAGAACTCAGCTCATGCCAGAGGCAAGTTCCAGAAACCAGAAGGAAAAGGAAGAGACTAGGATTCACGGGAGACAAGTGTCACTCACCTGCGATACCTGTGCCTGCTTGAGCAGCCGGCCCGCTGCGTCCTCTGTGCATGTGTTAGGGGGAACCCGTCACCCTGCTCTCTTGCTCCTGACACCCTAATGTAGCAGCCTCTCCCCCACCTAAAGAAAGTGGCCGAGTGTAATTATGCAGAAAGCACCACTGGAGCTATATCAATAAGACAGACGTCTGTTGTATCATTCTCTCTCAGTAAGGCATTTCTTCTCCCCAATTGCTCATATAGAATCATAGCCTAATAGCATCCCATTAACATAATTGCCAACACAACTAGTGTTCCGTGTCTCAGAGCCATTTACTTACTTTACCATAAAGAATACCAAAACAGCCCTAAAATCACAAAGAGGAAGAGAGAAGAGGGGTGGGTGATGGGGGAGGCGAGAGAAAAATTTTACCCCTTTATATTTCTTTTGCTCCCCAGAGTTGGGCTCTAAGATGATAAACACAGGAGCGCCTCTCTCATCTGCGGGAATCTTAACACAGAGCCTTCCTACCAGACTCCCAAGCAGACGTGTGCTAAAATCTAAACGGATTCTGCCAGGCGAAATGAAATTCCCATTATTTTTAATTAATCCTTAATTAAAATATATTACTCCGCAGATTCCGCAAATCTCTCTTAATATGCAAATGCGGCCCATTCAAGGATATTTACATATCATTAATTAAAACGGCACATTCTTTCAGTCTAACAAGCTGAGGGGCTGTGGCTGCTGCCACATTGGCGCGAGGAGCCCGTCCTGGCAGTGCCAAGCTCATCTGATAAAAAGATGTCAAGTGTTGGCTGCGCCTGGGGAAGGTAAGGCGGAAGGGAAAGAGTACATGCTAGTCTGACACTCTATGGAGAAAAAGGGCTTGAAATATTAGCTCGGGGCCGCAGCCAAGTGATTTTGGCAGAGCTGGGGGCTCCCTGCTATCTACACCTATCAGGAGATCACCTCAGGCCCCACCCCAGTTGGGTCTTGGCTGGGAAACGAGGGCTTCGGTAAGCATGAGTCATGGTGGACATGGGCTGGGTGGAGAAAGATGCTGCATGCGAGAGCAGAGAGGATTTGCACACACTTGTCTGATTTTTGCTACAGAAGTGAGGCCTTTCTCAGCCAGAGACAGACCATCCCCCAAATCGAGACAGTCAGGCTGGATAGGAGAGGGTGGGCTAAGTTCACCAGTCTTTACCAATTGCTTAGTGCAAAACAAGACTTCCTAGGAAAAGACGGGTCCGTTGGGTGGGGGACTTTGTGGTCCATTTCACCTGGTCTCAGGAAGACAAGCTCAGGACCACACAGCAAAAGACAGGCTGTTGGAACAGATGATGGCGGGATGGTAATGATGACATAGTTCCTGACCAAAACATCAAGGAGGAGCTCACCTAGGGAAAGCTTGGAGAATGGACATCAATCACTCTATTTCCATAGACAAGCCCTATCAATCAGGGAGAGATTTGCAAACAGCACTCCACCCACTCTGGGGCCCTGGGGAGGGGCAGGTATTTGTGCACAGCCGAGGGAGGCTGCTGGCCTCATGTACTTCACTATCTGGACCACCCGACACGAAAGCAGGCTGGGAAACAAAACCCCAGGGAATGTAAACTGCATGGACAGGCAACCTTGTTGTCCAGAGACCTCACTCAGGGAATCCCTACATGTGGGACTCTCACTCAGCAAGACAGGGCTGCTGGCAGTTGACTAACTTCTCTCACTAGCAAAATGACCCCCACTTGTACAGGTATTTTGAATCTGTACCTTAGCAGAACTACAGGTGAATACATAATACAGACTTTTGTGTCCATTTTTTAGTGCATGAAACTAAGGATTTTATATCCTTATGGACCTATGGCCTACTGTCCTTATCTGTGAAACTACCTATCAAAAATTATTATGGGGGCCTTCTTTTGAGGCTGAAGCCACTACCAAATGACCACAATATAACACAAGGTTCTGATCTTGCCCTAAATGTCCTGTTTCTGTGTACACTATAGCTTTGCCAGGCTCAGAATTATTGCTCTACCAATATTTATTTCTTCAGGCAAGGACCTTATATTTTTTTTAAAAAATTGCATTCCCATGCAGACATGAACTAAATACATATAGTATAATATCAAAATGAGATCAGTAAGAAAAAGGGAATTTCACAAGGCCAAGGGATCGTGAAGACAGAGCACTTGGCCTGGAAAAACCCTCAGAAGCAGTGTCAGTGTGGGTGGAAAAAGCAAGAAAGTTTTCAAAATAATTACATTAGCTAGTGTGGCAGAACCATCCCAAGACAGACACGTCAGGCTCTATTCTTAAAGTGTAGCTTAGTGCTCAACATCAAATCCACAGAGGAATCTCAGCTCTGTTTAAGAGAAACTATTGTGACAAAGACTGGGTCTATAAAATCTCTAGGCCTCAGTGTATCTACCTGAGAAAAGGGGAGTCAATCCTTTTTTATTTTTTTACAGAGCTCCGTGAAAACTAAGAGAAAGAACTCCAGCACATAATCAAGACTTGACAGAAGGTAGCAATTAGGAAATAATTGCTCATTGCAAACACCAGGACTTTAGTCTCTGCAATCTCTCCCAATCTTGAAACTCAGTGACTGTCAGAGATCTCCTCATTCCCATCCCTCAGCCCTCACGTTTATTTCAGCTCCTCTCCTAGGTCCATATGCACTATTTACTGCTATTCTTTTGAAACTAGTCTAGGGACATTTCCATTACTAGAATAGCAATAACAAAAGGCCTACCATCCTGTGAGCTTATCAAGCTGCAGAATATCTGCTCCATCAGCCAGAATCTGTCATCAGGCTTCTTGGAGGAGCTATCATTATTTCATTTTTCTTTCTCAGACTAATCTGAGAAACGAACACACTAGTACATTATAACAACACAAGCATTAGCTAAATACATCACTGAATCTTTGAAACCTTAGGCATATTTATACACAAAAGCATCAAATAAGAATAATGATAATGATGGACTTAAGCCTCCTGTTAGCATTCATAATGTGTCCACTGCTTGTGGAAATGATTCGAGCCTCCTTTCTTTCCATCCATCCAGCTTTTGAGGCCTTGGGGGAGGAGAGCTGAGATGCCTTGCCACATGGCAGCTGATAAAACCCCAGGAGAGACCACTAACTTAGACATACGCTCCGAGAGTGTAATGGGAAGATCCTCTACGATGAGCGAATGGTACCCCAGCATCGCATTCCTTATCTCAGCTCCATCTGTTAGTGCTCACCACTCCTCCAGCACTTGCTCCAAACTGAGATTCCCATACTGCACCTTCAATTTTGTGGCTGCTTAATGTCTTTAAAATATTACAATTTTGATAACTTTCTGTGGTAAGAACCTCAATGTCCAAAGCTAAGCCAGAAAATTTAAAGGTCCAGATTCTCTTCCACTTGGTATAGGGGGATAAAATGGGTTCCACCAATCTGATGAAGCTTCACAAGACTTGGATTCTAAAGAGCAGTCAGAGGTATGGAACTCGATCTCATGACAACCCAGATGACCAGGCACATGGCTTTTTCAGGGCAGAAGTGACCCAGCTGTTGGCACAGGGTTCTGAGCATCCTAGCCACCAGCAGCACACATACAGGTTTTTCAGTGGAGAAAATGCCACGAGTGCAGCTGGGTGCTACAGACACACACCATCAGGGCCTCTAGTCAGTGAGCTAACCGGTGTTCCATGTAGTTTGTCTTTTTAAAAAAGCACAAGGTCTTTAAAGAATTTTTTTATTCTGCTTATAGTAACCAGAGTGGATTATTTTTAGTGCAGCTGAAATTTCCAACCAACAAGCTATCTGCCAGTGTACAATGTACAGGGGTTAGTTCATTCTATTTAGAGAAGAATCTTATAAGTCAATTCTTCACCAAATTCATTGTAGGATTCAAACTTCACTGAAGAAGGCTCTTGGTCTTCTCTCTCCCACACTGTAGGTTTTTTTCTAAGATCCTTCAACACAGTTTGCAAAGTCATGACATCAGGAAACTTCCATGATACCAGGACCTTTCTCGCATGGTATGGTTCAACTATGCCCAAACCCTAATACACTGGCTAGTTGATAATGTGACACAAGCACAGCTGTTGTCAAAAGCAGACTGGACACCTGACAGTTACCAACTCGAAACCTCTTTCATCTTACAAGGTAGACAACAAACCTCAAAAGGTCCAGACACCACTGGTTAATGTTAGATCATAAGGAGAAGGAAGGACTTCAGTATATGTAGATGAGGGAAAACTGAGTTTTTTGAAAGCCATACCCTACATCGATCTATTTCAGTTGACACATTTATGTCCTTTAACAGAGCCGTCATCCTTGCTGACATGGGCTACAATAGGTAACTCACCATACTTACCACATGCAAAGGGGCTGCTTGGTCTCCAACTGATAATGCAGACGTGATTCATCTGTTGCAAATTGGGAGCCTGTTTGAAATTCCTCAGCAAAATGTACAGGCACCGCTGCAGCAGGCACTTGAGATCCCACACAGAGGACCACTCCCTATAACTGTCGCCAGTGCTCGACTTCTGGGAAAAGTCATTAGCTTAAACACCAGCTGATTAGTCATAGCTATACTAAGAAAGGTGGCCTAGGGTTCACCCCACACTTACCTGGCAATTGATATTTTACTTACCGCACCAACAGATTTCACCATGGTAATATAATTATTTGCATAGCACTATGATGGATAGGATATCATACCAAGAGAAATACATTGAGGAGCACTCAAAAGGGTGTTTGATGATCTCATAAATGTTTTAATTGCGATGATAGACAGGTGCAATCATCTCATTAAATGTAAGTATCTTTGATATAGCTTTACTCTGAAAGAACACACAGCATGTTGATGATAAGTATCTTTACATTCAGGACCTAGATCAGGCAAGTTACGGGCCAGAGCCCAAAGCGCATAATATTGAATAGGTTCCACATTTCATGAAAGGTAATAAATTATTACACTAGATCATGTATCTCTAGGGAGAGGTGCCCCATTGAGATACCTTCTACCTTGTCTAAATCACAAGGTAAAAGAGGGAGGGAGGGAGGGAGAGAATTAGGGAGGAAAGAAAGGTAGATTATGTTTTGCCTAAATTATTGCTTTGGTTGATGAGAGGTTAAGGCCATGGCCTTCTGGGAAGCCATTGGAAAGCTGCAAAGTTGGGTAGACAGTGTCAGAAATTGTGCCAATGCTGACACGAAGGCATTCCTATGGCATCACAGTGAATTTTAAAACATTGGTTTGAGACAGGCAGTTCTTTGTAGTAATATTCACAATATTAAAAAGATAGAGAAGGGAGATATTTCTAGTTTAGGAAAAACCATTTCTGGTCAAATTTCTGCATGGGAACCACTATCAAACAATAAATACACATGTGTGCCTATATGCATGTAATGTAACATCGAATGATACACTTTCTAGCAGAAGAGACAGCATTTCCGGGCGTGGTGGCACACGCCTGTAATCCCAGCACTCAGGAGGCTGAAGCGGGAGAATGGTTGCTAGTTTGAGGCCTGCCTGGTGAATTTAAGAGCAGACTGAACTGCATAGTGAGACCCCGTCTCAAAAAGACAAAAAAAAAAAAAAGATGAGACAGAAAGAATGATCACAATAAATAAGTAGCCAAACTCCAGGAAGGATGAGAATAGCTCAAGTATAGAAGGAAGACACTTCTTGCTGCCAGGCTGGAGTACGCACCATGGTCTGGAATCCACAAGGGATCTCATGAACCTAGCACGGTTCAAGGCCCATCTGGAAGGCACTCAAGATGTCCCCTCTGGTCCTGACCCACCAGTTTGTCACAACAGACAGTAGGAATTCAGGATTGATTCTGTACCCGCAGCAGTGTAAACAGTGCGTCCAGGACTTCCCTTACATCACAGTAGTCTGTGTAAGCCAGAAGAACGCTGCCTAAACCCTGTATTCTAGAAGTGTTGAAGTCTGACCAGATTGAAATTTCCAAAAACAGCCTAAAGACTCTCTCTTCAAGTCTGTGAGGAGTTGGTTTGATAGCATTGAGAGAGTATTTCAGGAGGAAACATTCAGATAGTCTGTATTTTCCATGGGAACCTAGTTTTAGGTCTTTAGGCCTGCCTTCCTTCCTTCCTTCCTTCCTTCCTTCCTTCCTTCCTTCCTTCCTTCTTTCCTTCTTTCCATCCTTCCTTTCTTCCTTCCTTTCTTCCTTCCTTCTTCCTTCCTTGTTTCTTTCTTTTCTTTTTTTACTATATAAGCAACCTATCCATCCCTACTTGGCAATATAAAATAACAAGAACAGCTGTCACTCCTTCTGAACTTCCAGTGAAGTGATAATGCTTGTGTACACCTTAACTAATACCAAAAATAAAATTACAAAGATCAATATGAGAAACTGGCATACAATGAAATTGCTAGTAACCCCTGAGCCACACTGAAGAAACAGTGGCAGGGCTCTCTCCCTGAGGATGTCCCAGTCTCTTTGACATAAACTATTGGCAAAATCAGATGGGATGTCCTTCAGCCATCTGGGAGAGGGGTCTCTGCCGGGCTCATTTACACTTGCCTTACACACTGGCTTCCCTTTGTTTTCTGACCACTGTGGATGCTACAGAAGTACAAGATCGTAAGTGGCAGCAGGTGATCAATTTCTAAAGAATCACAATGCAGTGATACAGAGTTCCAGGATACACAGAGAAACAGGAAAGAGGTTTTCTCCTGGAGACTTTCAACCTGTGGTCTCTTAAATAAGGTCCACAGCACACCCACAAGCAATGTGTCTGCCTCCATATGTGACCGGGTTGTTTTCATGTGCAATTTATTTGGTTGCCTCTTCTACAGGTAATCTAGGTAACCTAGTGCTGAAAAGAATTTGTAGGAAGGAGTATATAAATCCTAGAAAGAGAATGAGTCATATCAACAGTTGATGTGTTATTTGTAGGCACAGACCACAATCTGTATTATTGTCAGAACTGAGATGAAATAGTATTCTAAAAAAAAAAAAAAAATCATCCTATGTTTGGTTTTCTACAAATGCCCTGAAGAATTGTAGTCAATAAAGTACATAAATGCAGCACTATTTTGTTACGCAGGGTGGGGTGGGAGGCACTAAGAGCAGGAGAGGTCCATACATCTGGAAGTATGACCTCTGGACAAAACCACTTCCTTCTTCTGTTAATGTTGCTCCAACTGACTTTGGTTTTATCTAACAAAGAGAGTGATAAGGAGCAGCAAGTTCATACAAAGGAAAATGTATCTGACAGCAGAGAGCCTACACATTATCCCAGAAGGAGATCCCTAAGGTGTCCTTGGTCTTTCGCCAGTCTTACCAACGAGGTGTTTGGAGTCTTAGCCCTGCCATGTCTGCTGCAGTTGGAGACTCCTCCACTTCCCAGCAGCCGCTTTTCAAACCCAATGAGGTTCCCCAAAGCTCCAGGCCCCAGCAAGTCCCAGGAAGACCAGGTCCTCAATGGGCTTCATTCAAACCCCAAACCTGTATTTCAGGTTTAGACAACATTCTCTTGTATTTCAAGGCCAGGTGTAATCCTCCTGCAGTTTGCTTAAACCTTATTTTCTAAAAGAAATATTTAGCTCACTGAGAAAGCCTGTTCCCTCCCCATTTTCCTTTGGGAAGTGGCTTCTAAAACAGAGCTTCTTGTTCTCTCACCTCTTCTACCCATCAAGGTTTTCGGCTGCAGACAGACATGGACGCTGACTCCCCTACCAAGGGAGAGAATTTCTTGGACAGATAGGCAGCGCCTCAGAGTCCACAGGAAGACTGAGGGATCGGACTCAGAGAAACAGCCAAGATGCTGCCCCAGGACTGACACACACCGGCCCTGCTCACCTTGGAGACTTAGCCCTGCCAGTGCCATCACCCTTGATTCGCCTGCCATCTGTAAGGCATTTGTAGCCATTGTACCTCTCTGCTTATTCCCTTTGAAATTCAAGGCTGGGCACCTACTTCCAATCAGACAAGTGCTAAGTGCTTATAATAGACAAGTTGACAAGGAGGGTGGGGTGGGGAGGAGGAAGACTGTCGGGTGGGTCATGGCCTTCCCAATGAGAGAAGCCCCCCAGGAGCAAGAGAATGCTCTTCCTACACCCCACTCCTGCTTCCTTGGTCCAACTCAACTTCCCTTTACTCACCAATACACTCCCATTGGTTCAGGGAATATCTCTGGAATCTACAGCACATGCTTTACAAGGTGTTTGAGGGTACAAGGGAAATATGCCCCACCACTCTTGTCCTTAGAGACCTAGGCATTAAACACACAACGAGAGGAGTTTCACTCTCAATGACGAGGCAACAGGGAAATGCATATCCCAGGGTTCTGTGAGTTTCCTCAAAGCTGCCCCCTCCTGGGGGTCTGGGAGGCAGATTTCTGAGTGATATTTCACACCCTCCCCCAACTGTGATGGTATAAACCGATGTCTATCTTCAAATATGAACACATTCCCAAAATGTGACTTCTGAAGCTTGAAAGAACAAACTTACTACTAGGGGAGAAAGGACTATTCCACGTCACATGGTTCAGTGTAGGGAAGAAAAGTGATGGGAAAATCACCGCTTTGTAAATGCCTCCTGTCCACCCACTAGGTACTGTGCCACATGACTGAAATGGACAACTGTCCTCTTAATTTTCTTGGTGCAGCAAGGAAAGTAGGCAAGACATCTGGAAATCAAAGGGTATGAGAGCAAATCCTGGCTCAGCCACTGACTGTGTGCCCTGAGGCAAGTTGTTCAACCTCTCTGTCTTTTGTATCCTCTGCCATAAAATGGGGATAATAAAAGCCAATCTCCCAGAGGACTACATTAGTAACAAAATAGAATATGTAAATTGATTACAATAGTGTGTGGCATGCATATTCTCAAACACAGTGACTATTGAATCCTCCCATTTTATAGATTAATAGTGTGAAGTCTGGAGAGTAAAATGACCTGTCTAAGGTCATAAAGCTTGACCTTCTATGTAAGAATCTAGCAAAACTAGAATCTCCACCTTGAGTTTGAGTCTAAAAACTGATGTCATTTCCATGGCATGACGGTGTGTATATACTGTCAAACACTCCAACAGACATCAAACTGCCATCCAGAGAAAAAGCTGTAGGTAGTTGCAAAGCTTTGGAAGTTATTAGGTATCTATTATTTGGTCTCTAGTAATTATCTGTATTTATTTTGTTCATTCTTAGGGTAGAACTGAAATTACCAGAAATCTCTATGACCCCAACAGATGTAAAGCTGTTTTCTACTCGTCAATCTGCATCCCAGGCTGATGAGAACCTTTAGAGATGATGGCATTTCTTTTACCCGGGCTTCGATGCAAGCCCACTTTTACAAGCGAGATACATCATGGCTGTAGAATTAGAATGGGTTATAAGGCTGATCTGAGCACTTCTCCTAGTTTCTGTCCTCCTCCCCTCTTCTTTTTTCCCTCCTCCTCCTCTTCTTCCTCACCCCTTGTTTGGTATTTGTGACATAAATATAACCGCAACTTCTAAATATTATTAAGAGCTAAGGGAGAAAGGATCCAACCTTTGAAATTTAGATCTTCTCAACCACTACCCATCACTCCTGCTCTATATCTTCCCTAGAATCGGCCTGACAGAGGGACACAAATCGCAGCACCCAGGACACCAGAGACGCTGGAAGACTCCATAGCAGGAGGCCACCCCAAAGCCACTCGATGATGAGACAGCAAGCCACACAGTGGCACTCAGATTTACTTAAGGCCAAGCCTATCTGTCCATCACTTTTCCTCCCCACACAGCCAGCAGGGTGCAGGGGCTTACACCACTGTGCTGGATAAAGTCACACAAATCAGGCCTAGTGGGGAAGGGCAATAAACCAGCAAATCAAACTCAGGAAAACAAAAGAGCATTTCTTTCCTCAATCATCTGATCAAAGTAAAGCTCACTGGGGTGGGAGGTGCCTTCTATTATAGCAGGACCCCAAACCCCCAAGAAAAAGAATCAACAGGTCCACTTAGACCAAATGAGGTTGAAAAAGAAGGCACAAGGGAAAAATACTCCACAGCCCGGGCTCTATGTTTCAGTACCAACCGAGTTGCTATTAGCATCATGTAAGAATTCTGAGTCTTGTTTCTGCCCTTTCAGAACAGGTATCATGAAATATGCTATAATTGTGAAATTATTGCTTCATTCTAATATTAAAGCAAATATTACTTAACACATTGCAAAAGCATTTACTGTTACTTTGATTTTATTGCTTCGATTAATCCAGTTTTAATGCATCATGATAATATGTGGTTTGGTTTACCATATTATTATTGCCTACTATCGAGCTAAACGTCTCCCAATTACATGACAGACAGCAGATGTCCCCACCTTCTGAGCAGATACCAATGCGTGACGCATCTCCTAAGTCCTCTAAATGTTTCCCTAGAGCAGCTGGAACTACCCTAGTCACAGCAGCACGGCTCCACTCCAGTGTCCCTCAGACGCTGCAAATTTCAGAAGCCTGTGTCTTGGGGACAACTCTACATATGCTCTTGTTATTTTCCTACTCAGTGGAAAGTAGTACAAGTACATTCCAGTGTTATATTGTATTTTGTCAAAAAACAAACTATGCCCTCATTTGGACTGGAATATGTCACTTTAATAGTTTTGTTTTCCTCAAATACCCCACGTAAGAGTTTTATTTTAACACAAGCTTGCAATCATACATAAAATCTAGCTAACTCATTCATAAATTCATAATTTTTTCCAGTACTGGGTATTGAACTCAGAACCTTCCTTTAGCTACATTGCCAGCCCTTTTTTATTTTTATGAAAGAATGTAATCTTATTAAGTCACTCAGGTGCTTGGATTGGACCTAAAAGTGTGATTCTCCTGTCTCAGCCTCCCAAAGTGCTGTGATTATATCATATACAATAATATAACTCTTATAGGGCTGGGGATATAGCTCAGTGGCATAAGTGCCTGCCTGGCAAACACAAGGTCCTGAGTTCGATTCCAGGTACCAAACAAACAAACAAAAAAGTATAACTCATATATCATTAGGATACCAGCAGCAAAACTGATCTGTATAAACTTACCCACAATTAATCATGTTTTGTGTTATTATCTGCTTCTTTTTTGTAAGAATCTTTTTGGTTTATGTCTTGAGCTTTGAGTAACAAGTTTGAGGATAGACAATGTACCAACTATTACTCTCTTATTTGATTATGAAATTTTTATTGTTTCATAAAATTTAAGCATATCTATTATCCTTTATATTTTCTACTTCACATTAAGATTTTTCCTCCATTTCTTCTGTGTCCATCACTCAACCCTAAATTGACATAGCAAATCCTCCAGTAACATCAAATGGCATGCCATGTTTCAGTCAAATTCCAGGCTGTTTTCTACTCTTAATTAGGCTAAGTAAAAAGAAATAAATGTGCTATACTGTGGTTCTATACACAGTGGTCCAGAACCTTTTGGCTCATTCCATGGAAAGGCTCATTTTATGGAAGACAATTTTTCAGGGGGATGCATTTTCAGGATGATTCCAGCACATAACATTTACTGTGCACTGCATTTCTATTATTACTAAGTTAGATTCTCAAAAGGAGTGCCAAGCCTAGACTTCTTGCATGTGCAGTTCAGAGCAGGGTTCGCTTTCCTATGAGAATCTAATGCTGCTGCGGATCTGACAGGATGCTGCTGCATCGGTATAGTGCAATGAACAGGTGGGGCTCAGGCAGTGATTCTGGAGAAAGGGAGTGGCTCTAATACACATGATGCTTCCCTTGCCCACCTCCTGCATAGACTCCTCATATACACATTTGAGAGCCTACTTAGTTCTGAAATGCTTGAAGAACTTATTTTTTATAATTTAGTTTCAAAGAAAAGAAAATGCTCATCATTTCCATTGTGTTGATCTAAACTAATTCATGTGAGAGAAATTCTAGTATTATTTTAATTTAATTATTTTAATTTTCTGACTCTGCAAAATACAAATTAAATTCATTAGATGAATGCAGGTTTTAACAAGCAAATACAGATGGAACAAAACTTCTGAGAGATGTACTAAGCTTTCTCTTCCAGATTACTGTTTATCTGGAAAAGATCCTTGATCCTAATAACTAGTACTCATCTATAACTAGATTTCATCAGAATGCAGTGCTTTTGCTATTACATTCTTCAGTTTCCATATTAGCCTCAGCTGGTTGACCAAAGTCACATAATTACATAGAGATTAGATGAATATTTATTTGACACATCCTACCATTGTGTAGCTAGCTATAGCAATAGATTCTAAGAGTTATCCACTATGTTAAACAACCCAATTTCTGGCCAATTAACAGATGAAGAAAGTGTCTCACTTTCACAACCTTAAAAATTTTCATTTCTAAAACATTTAAGAACATATTGTGTAATTTCATTCTTCACCTGAAGTTGAAGGCCATATGCATATGATCAACAGTAGTAAATAGTTGCATCCTTCTTCCATCTATCTGTAGACTCTGGAGGAAGGCAGGGCTTCACTTGTCATACAGATCTTTATCAAGTCTTTTTAGCCTATTATACTCTTATGGTTGTAAAACCAACATATGGATGTCCTATAAAATCCTCTACCCCAAGACTTAGGGCAGATACATGGCACCACTGTGTATAATGAACAGCGCAAACAAACAAGACAAACACACACGACCACAGTCAAGGTCAAGGGGAGATCCAGGACAGCAAACACAAACACTCAAACAATCCCAAGAAGAAAACTAATCACTACCATAAATATTCCTATTGTCTTGATAGACAGCACCAGAAGTAGTTCATCACTGGGAGCATAGGAATGCACCCGACAGCCATGTATCTCATCAGTCTAGTCACTCAGCACTGGACTTTTCTACTCCTGCCCAAGGCCAGATCACACTCCTACAGCACGATACTGTGCAGAAGACAGGTGTTCAAAAAAGATACCAGAGACTGTTAGAGGAGATGTACTGAATTAATGAATGGCTCCTTTGGCTGATTTCCATAAAATCAGTTCTTTCCTTGAGTGATGCTCACAAGGGTGCCAGATCTGACTTATGCAGGCTAAGTGGGACCATTTCCCATCCCTCCATAATCCTCTCTGTGATGACACATATCACACACCATTTCCCAATGACTTTTAATACTAGATTCAATAATGTTGTGAAGGGGATACACAAATGCTTGTGAGTGAGCTAACCACAGCACCACTCACAATGGCTAAATCATGGATGCAGCCTATATGCCCATCAGCAGATGAATGGATAAAGAACAGGTGATACATATACATAATGGAGTACTAGTCTGCCATAAAGAAGGATAAATTTGAATTATTTGTTGGAAAATGAGTGGAGCTAGAGACCATAAGACAAAGTGAAATTGGTCAATCACAGAAGGTTAAATATCACATGATTTCTCTAATATGAGGGATCCAAAGTATAAATAAAGGGCAAAATAAAAGAGCCATGTTAAGAAGCAGGACCAGAGACTCTATAGAGATAGGAAGGGGACCTAGGGAAGGAGGGAGAGAAGGGTGAGGGAGGCACAGGGGGAGTAAAATGATCCAGGTGTAGTACATATAAGTATCAAACCTCCAAGTGAATGTAGTGACTATGTACTGCAAATGCATACTAGAAAAAACTGCAAAAAAGCTAAAATAAAGTAGAAAAATGACTCACCACACTACGTGGCTTCTTTCTTTGAAAGCTATCTTGTGAATAGCCTTCATAAATAGCCCCCAAAAGCTATATCACCGAGTGTCTTCTAGTGAATTTTATGTGGGTGAGGCAGAGCAATGCTTAAAATTTTCTTTTTTTCTTGACCAGTTTTGCACACTTGATTTTGGTAATTGGAATGACTGATCTGAAGACAACAATATGCAGTGTAAGAACCATTGCTGAACCACTGTTGAACTCCTACCATCTTGCATGGTGAAGCTTTGCATCATTTCCAGTGGGGTTTTTTTTTTTTTTTTTTCTTATTACTCTTTATGGTCTTTGATTGTTTGATCAATCTTACATTCTTATGTCTGGTGGACTGAGCAACTTCATTGAAGATAACAGTATGTAATGTAGCAACCATTGTTAATTCCTATCATTTTGTTTTGAGGTCATATATTGTTCCTGTTGTTTTTGTGTTGTTTTGATTTTGTCTTCATTGTTGTTTTGTTTTGTTTTGTTTTTAATTTTAGTTTTTTGTTGTTATTGTTGTTGTGGTTTTTTTTGTTTTTTTTTCCAGTACTGGGAACCAAACTCATGACCTTGCACTTGCCAGGCAGGCCCTGTGCCACTGAGCTAAATCCCCAGCCCCTCTTTTTTTTTAATTTTGAAAATAAAAAAATTCAAAAAAAAAGAAAGTGGGACTTTTGGTATGCTGCCCCCAAACCTCCACTCCCAGACCATTTTCACCCCGTTCTGACTGGAAAAATTACAGAAAGTTTAAAAAAGTAAAGACTTGAAAGCATGAAAGTTGAGAAGTATAACTGTTTCATGTGTCTCCCTCTTTCCAAACCCTTCTGGATGTTTCCTACTCGGATGCGATCAGCAGTGAATTGAATGAGAAAAGCCACCAATGAGGAGATAATCACAGGACCCAGTAAGTTTAAAGTCAACAAAGTCCCATGACTGAGGTATCATCATGATATCAACTCCAAGCAGAGGACCAAAAGCTGGACCCCTTTCTTTCCACAGAGTGGCAACTGTCTGAGACCCTGGAAACACATACAGGTGCCCACGGGTATGTCACACCCGTACAGCCATACTTCATCTCTAGATTTAGGTCAATGCCCTGGACTATGAATCAGAGAACATGATTTTCTTTCTATTCTAAATTCAAAAAAAAAAAAAAAAACCTTAGTGGGATGAAAATGTTTTCCAGTTTATCCTCATCTACAACATGGCCTAAGCCTAGGCCTGTCTTTGCAATACATTGCATTTATAGCATGACTTGCCGGAGATTTCCATACCCTTGAGCTGATTCTACTATTTAGAAATTCTCAAAACTAAAGTTCTATTTTAATCCTGAGAGGGAAGCAGAGGATTTTAAAATCAAATAATCAACAAGGAAAACTTCAAAAACAGAAGGGAAATGCTGTCTGATTGTTGTACCTGTTGTCATAAATAGCAAAGACAATGAAGCAGAGGATGAAATCTAAGGAAAAAAAAAAAAAGTTTCAAACCACTTAAAGTACCAATTTGTGGGCTGTGGTTTGAGAGTGAAGCCAGAAAGCCTTTGTCTACCAGCACTTGAACCTACCTGTCCTTCTCTCCTAGCAGGGCAGTCCTGCATGATGTCCAGGGGAGCGGGCCTCACTGCCCCCAAACTCTTTTTGAAACTTTATGTCTTAAACATCAAGTTATTGTAACAAGACTTTTTTCTTAAAAAAAATTACAATGAGACTAGAAAAACAAACTGTGGTATATTCATACAACACAATACCCTCTCAGTAATAAAAAAGAGTGAACTTTTGATGAAAGCAATAACATGAATAAATCTCAAGAAACAGCAGGATAAGTAAAAGCCACACACAACAATATATGTGCTGAGTAATTCCATTCACAGAAAGTTTGAACAGCCACAATGAATGTACAATGATGAAAATCAGAGCAATAGCTTCTGTGTATACAAGAAGGGAGGTTGTTAATTAAAATAGAAAAGGTCAAAGGAAGCTTTCTGGGGTGATGGAAGAGTTTTATATCTTAACTGGTTGTTGTTGGTTGCATGAATGTGTTTACCTGTGCAACACACCAACATGGGTAATTCAGATCTATCCATTTTACTGTATATAAATTTACTTCCATCTTTAAATTCATGAGCTTATTTATCATAGTATTTCTACCACCTCTTGACAAAATCCTGGGAGTTTAGAGATAAAAAGAGAAAAAAAAAAAAAACCCCACCAAATCCTGAGAACAGAAGACCTGAGTATAACCCCTCTTCTCTCACCTTTTATCTCTATCATCTCAGGCAAATGAATGAACATCTTTACTGCTCATTTCTTCTATCTGGAAAGTGGGAGCACACCATTAATGGTCATCTCAAACAAAATCCTCCTAAGATAGAAGACCAATACTATATAGTACATACAGAAAAAAGGGCTTTGTAAATGGTCAGTAAAAATGATATAGTGTTGTACATGAAAGAGACCAAGGAAATATTCCTTCACCAATGAGGAGGTAGTCTATGGCACATACTCCCCCAGAGATTACTTAATTTTATGTGATGACTGCTTTTTCCCACCATCATCAAACCTGGATTTCTGTAGCTAATCAGAGACACTGACCAGGAGTTCATGCATGATTCCACTTTTCCTTATACTACATGAGTGCATGCGCGCCTGTGCGTGCACACACACACACACACACATACACACACACACACAGACATAGTCCCTCCCTTCTTAAACTCTGCTTTCCCTTGCTTTAGCTACTGTCTGCTTTGCAAGACACCCAATCTGCATAAACCATGAAAATAAATCAACCAGGCAATGAGCAAAAGGCACCAAAGGCAGCCAAGGCCAAGGCACACGATTCCCAGGGAGGAACAACAGGTCACTGGGGCCTGCTGAGGGTCAAAGGGGTCACTCTGCTGCAAGTGGATTCAGTCACAGGAAGTCACTCATTTATAGGGTCCTGCCTCTCCTCTTTCCTTCCCTCCCCACCTCCACCTGTTTGGAGGGTTGTTGATGTGTTCTCCGCACCGCCCTCTCCCCCTGCGCGCCTTCTCCCGCACTTGCTCTTTCTCTCTAGGCTGGGTTTAATTTGACACCTTGAGCTTTGGTAACAAGGTGGGGAGCAGAGCAGCCACAGCGGAATTCATTAGGCTCAACACTGCAGGGCCCGCTCTCTGTGCGTTAATGACATCGGAGGGTAGGGAAACGAGACAGCCACCACGCGAGATGAAATAAACATGAGGACTGTCAGCAGTGACAGCCTTAGCAAAGGGGACAAAATGAGCCAGGTAGAGACCTTTCCCTGTCCGCACAATGCAAACCGACAGCTTGCAAAGCCTGCCCCTCCCTGCAGCCTTCACCCTGCTTCCCCATAGCTGTGGCACCACTGGGGAGTGAGGGGGTGAGAGAGACGTGTGCATGGGAACGAAGGGAAGAAAATACAATTAAATTATCATTGTTTTAACATATAAATTTCATTTATCGGTTTAATGTTGGCGGAAACCAAATTCATCACCCTGCTTGGCAGTCCGGAGGTGCCAGGAGCTGGGTGGGGAGTACCCGCCTGCATTGCTGGCCTGGGAAGCTTCTTTCTTTCCCTCCCTTCTGAGCTCTCTGCACTGATTTTTTTCCCCCTCAGCATCGCCATTTCCCCACCTTCACCCACCACAACTCCATGGCTCCTTGTTAATGAAAGAGGTGCTGGAAGGAGCGCAGGAAGGGAGAAAGGAAGCAGAGGTGATGGAGAAGCAATAGAGATGCTCCTTCTGCACATGATCTTTTTTTTTCCCCTTGGAGGAAGGGGTGGAAGGGGAGGAGGCTGACAATGAAAATTCAGGCTGCATGTACTCAACCACAGAGCAGCATGAGCTACATCCACCCGGTGCAAAGTCCGCGGTGTGCATGCAGGGAGGAGCAGGGGCCTGCTTCTAGTTACCAGCTGTCAGGAGACCAAGACAGCCGCTCCGCAGGGTTAACAGGCAAGGAAGGTCTCCAGGAGTGTGACGGCCTTCTCTTCGCCACACAATGGAGAAGGAGTAAGCCGGCTGTCCTCAAGCTAAATCAGGGCTGCCTTCTCTTCCAATTGAAAGAATCCTGTACTTGTATCTATTGGTGCAAAGAAAAAGCCAACCTTTCCTCCACTTGCCTAGAGACTGGTAGCTTCCACACCTCCAAACCCGGTGGACTTCATA
This sequence comes from Chinchilla lanigera, assembly GCF_000276665.1. Lineage (NCBI taxonomy): Eukaryota > Metazoa > Chordata > Mammalia > Rodentia > Chinchillidae > Chinchilla > Chinchilla lanigera. Next base: position 11,997,831 of record NW_004955462.1, read on the forward strand.
CGGTTGGGTATACTGTGAAGTCTAGCGCTGCTGTTTCCCCAGTTTAATCTGCAGATCTGCACAGCCATAGGAGAGAGCTACTCCTTCACCTCTTCCCTGAAACCGCCAACCCTCTCTCTGCTTGTCTCATGGAGAGGTGCTGGGTGTGCAAAGCCCATACTATAAAACCAAATATAGCATTCTAATCTTTGGCCATGGACTTCCAAATCAAAAAAACAAAAGACCCAAGCTGTAATATTCTTATGAGAGGAAAAAGGAAACTCACCACATTTTTATGAACTATCATTAAAAAGAATTCATACAGGAAATACAGGAAGGTCAGAATTCAAACACAGAACAGAACCAGCATGGTCACTGTGAGTTACAGAGGAGTACAGTAGCCTTGGCATGTCCCTGGCAAGGAGTGGGGGACAAAAAAGAGCTACCTTGTAAGTTTGTTACAGAGTTTGTCATAGGGATAGGATGGTGAGAATCTAGTCACTGCCAAGCGCATGACTGCAAGCCAGAGGTCTGAACAGAATACTGGAAAACTTCCTGCTTGTTTTGTGCTGGTAGAACACTAACACTGTATACTGGGGGTGTCTTCTTTTCTGAGGCCCGTGACAATTTGGCCAAACAAGTACTGGTTTTAAAGGCCTAGAGACTCCCAACAAAAATTTTGTCTATGTGGAAAAAAACATTTAACGCTTTCCTTCCCTAGATGTCAGGAATACAGAAACTTCAGGCTAAGCATTTCAATCCCAGAAGAAAAGCCATCCATTAATAAGAGTGCTTTAGAAGTGTTTTACACTGAAAAGACTAATTTTTTAAGCTGGCAAACATAATTATGCAACATTTTGTTAAAGAAGGAGATGCATACCCTTGTTTAGGACAGCAAAGGGTAGGATGATGAAGAACACAACTGTGTGAGAGGACTGGACTATGTCCAAAGGCCAGTAATCCCACATTCTAGAGCATTCCACCACAGGCCACTGGAAGATGAGTCCAGAAGCACAGAGGTAACAGAGCTTAAGTCCCATCAATGACACCAAAAGCGTCATAGTTATACTAAACATGATTCCCATGCTATTCACGTTTGGACTATCCACCATTTTATTTCTTTTTCTTTTTTTGGTACCAGGAATTGAACTCAGGAACTTGTGCTTGCCAGGCAAGTGCTGTGCCACTGAGCTATATCCCCAGCCCACACTATTTTATTTCTCTTGGCCCAGTTCTTTTTTTGTTTGTTTGTTTGTTTGTTTGTTTTTTCTTTTTTTTTCCATCCCAGGAATCAAACTCACAGCCTTCCGCTTGCTGGTCAGGTGCTGTGCCGCTGAGCTAAATCCCCAGCCCCTTCTTGGCCCAGTTCTAACCGAAAGCTTGCCCTGATGCTAGAGGTCCTTGGTCACCAGCATGTTTTCATTATACTATTGTGTCTTGGTCAATTTCTAAGGTAATCTCTGCAGAAACAGCTTTCTTCCCTAAGTTTTTACCCATTGGAAAGAAAAAAGCCTGAGGCCTTCCTGCCCAGAGAAGGCAGCTTTTGGAAGGTAGTGCTAATAGTGCAAAGAAGGGGGTGGCTTTAGAGTGAGAGAAACAGGTTTGATTTGTCTTCCACTATCTAAAAGTCTGGGGGCTCCTGGCAAATTATTCAGCCTCTCTGAGCCTCAGTTTGCTCTTCTGTGTATTGGGGAGGAAACACCAACCTCTGTGAGTTAAAATATCCTAAGTGTGGTGTCCCTAGAGCATGCTTGGCTCACGATCAACACTCTAAACCAGAGCCTGGGAGGGAGGAGATGGTCAAACACTGTAACAACACTTGTGAAGTTGCCCAGCCTTGAAGTATGTGAAAAATGAGCTAGCAAAGCCAAATGGACTTCACTGGCTACAAGAAAATGCTATAGCTTGATAACTTCAAAGCATAGTTTGAAATTCCCTTTCCCCACTGTTTATCAGGAGGAGCACTTACAATCACATCCCCCAGTCATAAGCCTTTGCTTTCCCTTTTTTGCACATTCTCAACCCTACCCGCTCTCCTCATCCTTCCTAGGCCCCCAGAGCAGTATTTCACCACCCTGGTGCATAATGCAATGGGCTGGGCTGCTTAGAGAAAATACAGATGCTGGAACCACCCCCTGGAGGTAAGTTCTGATTTCACTGTTCTAGGGTGGAGCCCAAGCGCTGGTTGTATTTAGTTAAAGTTCCCCAGGTGATTTTAATGTGCAGCCAGGGTTGAAAACCACGCTGTACCAAATATACTTGTTATTGAAAGGTTTATGCATAACATTAAAAAAACCATTTTTATTACCATTCTTTATTGCCGTTAAGACTTGGTGGGAGGGTTAGGCCCACTCACCTAAAAAGGAAAAGCTTCTCAGCCTCCTTGATGATCGTACTGGGAGAGGCCTGGGAAGACACCCAGGTCACCTCCAGTTTATGGAGGAGGCTCAGAAAGGGAGTGAACCAACAACTCCCTGGCAGTGCTGGATTCCTCTGTGAAGCTAACATCTTCCTGACCTTCTTCCTTGGACTCCAGGGGTAGATCTGAGGTCTCCAGGGACACTCTTTTCTCCCTGCCCATCACTTCCCTCGTATTACATCCTTCCCAGCATTCCTTCAACTGCTGGGCCTCTTTTCAATCTCTGATACTAAATGTTACAAGTTTGAGTTGCTCCGTACTGTGCCTTCAGCTGTGAGAGAAAATGTGTGGTGAAAATCTTAATAAACAAATAAATAATTCATACTAGGTATCGGTCTCTTCTTTGCACCACTAGGTTTCAAACACTTCTTAAAAGCAGGCTGTTATCTAAAAAGCAAAATAAAAAAAATCCTGAGACGCAGGTACAGGGAAGGAAGGTGAGCTTGGTCCTCTCTCACCTCCAAGAAGGTGGCCCTGGGCCACCCACACAGTCTTAGTAGGACCTAGAGGGGTAAATGAGGGTACCACAGGGCCCCTGGTGGTATTGCAAGTGGTGAGCAGCCCCAAGGATACAACTGTATGGGTTTCATAGCCTCCCCTCTAAAAAAAGAGATCAGCCAAAGAAGCACATCTCCTGGAAACACTGTATGTATTGAAATTGGATGGTAAGAAAAATGAAGAAATATGGGAGCGAATAAACATGCTCAAGCTACTTACTCCTAAAATGGAATTTACAGTTCCCACAACTATTGAAAAAAAAGCCTCTCTCCTCTCAATAAGCTGGTAATATCCCTAACAAATGTGCATGCATGTGTGTGACTCTATCTGTTCTCTTGCCGGACGACTTAGCTCTTCCAGCTCACTTTGCCTTCAGAAGCAAGGATCAGTGGAGGGCAGTCAGAAGCAAGAGGTCAGCCGGGCCTCATTTCCCAAAGGGAAGCATCCATAGGTCCCTGGCTGCCAGGAGAGGGGTCAACTTCTCCGGGTGGTGAAGAAACCATGTCCTGTTCACTTTCTCTCTGGTAGAACGAAATACCTGGCACCCACAACTTACACAAGGAGCGATTTATTTTGGGTTAGTTTTAGTGCATGGTCGGCTGGCTTCAAGACAAAAACAGCATGGCAGAGGAGCAGGGTGGAAGCAAAGGTGCTCAGCTCATGGCAGGCAGGAAGCAGAGAGGGAGCAGAGGAGTGGGGACAAGAACGCATCTCCCAGCTCCACCCTCTGGTAACTCACCTCCATGCAGACCCTATCTCCAGCAAGCACAGTCAGCTGCTCAAGTCATCAATGAAAGAACCCACTGGTGACTATAGCACCCCCAGGATTCCAGTCAGTTTCCAACTAGTAAGAATTTTAACAGTTTTGGTAGGTCTAAACTGTATCAAACCATAGTCCCCTAGAGCCCCTTTTCAGGGAGTTTTCTTACTGTAAGTGGCTGTCAATGACAAGCTTTCCTCCTATTGACCAGACTGCTTATGGAGCAAGGTCTACTGATCCAAAAATATCGTTATTTTAACTGATTTTCATAATATACATGAAGTGAAGATTACAGTAGGATTTTTGTTTATTTCTTTGCTTATGTATTTATTCCTTTTATAACCGTTATGCAGCTCCTAAAACAATTTGTCTTTCCTCTCTCCAGTCCAAAGAAATCCTGACTTGCTGTGAAAGCTACATATGAACATCTAAAAGGATGTGAAGAAAAGAAGCCATGGGTGAATAACAAAACAAAGTCCCTCTGGATTTACATTTTATGTCATCAAAGCACTTTTGTGCAATTCTTGTGCTATGCCCGCTAGACAGTTGCCATGATCCCCATTTACAGACAAGATAACAGAGGCTGAGAAAGAGGTGACTTGCCCATGGTTATATAGTCTGTGTCTCCTGAACCTAGGGTACAAATCTTAAAAATCTATGTAATTTTATCTGAGTAAGAGTTTCACTATGTAGTTCAGGTTGCCCTTGAATTCACTCTGTAGCCCAGGCTGGCCTCAAACTCACAGAAATCCTCCTGGGTCAGCCTCCCAAGTGCTGGTATTATAGGCGTGCACCACCAAACCCAGCCCAGGTCCTCCAATTCTAAATGCCACATTCTTCCCATGGCACAAGCCCTGACCCAAATTTCAATGTGCCCACTCTTAACTTACAGAGAGGTAAGTCAAAAGTCACTTCAAAACATCAACTCTGGAGAGTCAAGTCACTATGGCATTGCCATTTCTCTCCAGTATGATCTCACCTGCATTTCCAATTTCCTTGCGGACAAATTTGCACATTAATTGGGAGTGAAGTGTGTATTTGTATGTATTGGCAGGAATAACGGGCCATAAACTATTTTGTCCTTCATATTCCACCCCAAGTCCTCCTGCCATCGTTTTCCTCCCCCTCCCTCCCTCACATTCTTTTTGATCACTCCCACCGTACTCCTCAGCCTAACCCCCCTTCCTCTGGGCCTTAAAATCAAACAGCCATGGAGTTTGTTCAGATACCCTATTCATCAAGGAAATGAATTCCATATGCATAATTCATTTCTTTTGTGAACTTTTTTCCCCTGCAGGGAGTTAATGCTCCCCAGTGCATTGGGAACAGAGACGGTGACAGAAGGCCGAGAGAGCAAGGGCACAAAAATGCCTTCCCCATGTAGCTGGGACAGACCAGGGCCAAAGGTCTAGCCTCTGCTGGCTGACACCTTGGGCTCCACAATTCTATCTCATCAAAAGGAGAGGGGACCCTGCACTGGTTATTAGGGGACAAAAGGCTTCATCTTTAAGGGTGAGAAGCCCAGGGAACCCAGAAGGCTTTCCAGACTGGAAGCCTCATTTCCCAATCCAGGATCTGCCTCACGGGTAGAAAGAAATCCATACAGTCCTCCCACTCCTTTATGTCTAAGTCATATTAAAAAACCCAAATGAAACAAAGAGATATACACAGTGCCCAATGCACCATGTTTAACAGCTGTTGCATTTGGAGAAGAAGCAGTCCCTAGTCCAAAGTCAGATTTGAAAAACGGCTTTATTAAGAGAAAGATTTACTGTATATGAACTCCAAGACTGGAAACTGGAGGAGGAGCAGCTGAGGGAGACAGATCTGCCAGACGGAGAGCCCAACTGATTCCACTGGCTGATGCCACCTTTGGCAAGACACACTGACCCACACGGCATCCTGGACCTGGACGGCACAAGCCTTGGTTATTAACTCTTTAGGAACAGTCCAGAGTTCCCAACTCTCAGACCTGCTTTGACAAACGGCAAAGCAGACTTTAAGGCTGGGATGGAGCTTTTGTTCTAACAGAAAACAAAATGTCAGAGAAATTATATCCCTTAGCATCTTACTTATTTTTAATCCATCTTTCTTTTCTCTCTTCAGCTTCTGCCTTTCTCCATCACTCTGGAAAAAAAGCTGACAAATACTGTGGATTTGGGGATTCTTGTGCTTATTCTTTGCTTACGACATCGTGTAGTTCAGGGTCTTCATCTTGGGAAAGAAGGTCAGTATTTACCTTAGAGGAAGCATCCAGGATCCTAGAAGCAGCACAATAGTGTATACAGCTCCTAACATGGTCTGGTCCAAAGACATCATTAAATAAGTAAAAAAAAGTTTCATTTGTTATTTACTTTTCTGTCTATGTGGCTGACTATGGACTAGAAGGATGAAGGCAATAATTAGTAGGTTATCAGCGGGGCTCTACCCACAAATTTAAAGCAACAGAAATTTTGCTATGATTTCTGTAGGATTAACTTGTAAAGAGAGATAAAATCCCCAGCGACTTTCATCCAGTGTATACAAACTGGAAAACAGCTGGCCAGCATTTTTAACCACCCACGGGAGGTAAGTGCCACAGTTAGGCTTTCCACGTAGAAGTTACCAAAATCATCAATATTTAGGGCCCTAGAAATAGGACCTTACCCTGGCTTCAGAGAGGTTATGGCCCACTTGGGAAAGAACTGTAGAGGGAATAATAAGGCTAATGTCAAACCTACCCCAGTGAATATGTAAATGAATGAGCCATGCTGCTCCGGGGCCCAGTCACATCCTGCACACGAGCTAGCAGATCACAATGGTTTCCTATGAGGGTTTTGGAGTCAGTAGAACATGAGTTTGAACCCCAACCATATCACACACTGACTCTGTGATTTTGGACATGAACTTAACTCCTCAGACTTCATTTGCAAAACAAATGCTATAATATCACTTCTTCTTGGGGTGTGTTTGAGAATTAATTAGATTTAGGGCATTCAGAATAACTTGGTAGTAAGCCCAGCATGTTAAATAAGGACCCAAAGATTGTAGCTTAAGAGGAAAAATAAGTCAGGGTATTAGCTCATATATCCATTAGAAAAAAACACAGCAATACAAACTGACATGGCAACTGGTAACAGGATTTGCCCAAAGTGGGAGGTCACATGCTGGAAGTTATACACCAAAATACTTCCCTGTCTGCAGTACACCATGCACCTACTTCTAAAATGGACCAGATAGAAAGCAAGTGGGTGACAATGATGGAAACCAACCTTTGAAGGAAAGCAAGGCTTTCCATCCTCTGGACTGTGTGCCTCGGGATCTTGCCCTTCCTATATGCAAGGTAGCACTCAGCCTGTATTCTCTCTCACCACAAGCTCGGGCAGCAGTGTTGCTCTCCTCCTTCACCTAAATCTGGACAGTAAGTGGCTTCGCCCTGTCACAGGGGTAGGGAAAGCGTCTGCAACGCCCCATTTCACTGCTCTGTGCTCCCATCTTCGGGCTTCATTAGCATATTTCAGCAGTGCCTTGATGGATGAAGATAGATGGGGAACATCATCCTTGGTGAAATCACTGTTTCATCAAGGTTAAACCAGCCTCGAGCTTCACCACCTCCCTTTGTTTGGCTAGGTCTCTAATAACAAAATTAACGGCAGAATTAATGCCCAGGAGGCTCCCCATGAAATATACTGATGCGCCCAGAATGAAGCTTGATCCTGGACCTCCCAGTTTATAATCCATCAATCAGGTGCTTCCATACTTTATCTTAAAATTAAACATCACCTCCATGAAGCAGATGCCTCCCTGTCTATCCTCTCATCTGAAACAACTGGGCTGCATGGGAGAATAAGAGGTGGACCCCTGTCCTTAAGAAACATCACAATGCCTACAGTCCAAGCAAGAAATAGAACGTTCCTAGGTCCTGTCTCCTTGGGTAGACTGTGTGCTCCTAGAAGGCAGATAGTTTTGTACTATTGCCTTTCAACATCTCAGCATGACTATATTCCTATTTATAACACATCTTCATAAGGTCCCTGCTGTTATTAATGGAAATGTATTCTCCATGATAAAGATACCTAGTCAATCAATAAATGCATACAGAACAACTTGATATCTACCAAACACTTCAGGAGACAAAGTTATGCACTTATCCTAGGCCTGAGAAGTTTAGAAGGGGTTGACAAGCTGGAACGTCACTCCTAAGAAATTTGCGGTTTCCTAATATACCACCGAGATGTTTCTCAGCGTGATGGAATGATGCCTTGAACACCCTTGTCTGGTATATAAAGAAATGATGTAGGTGAGAGCCAGGTCAGAAGTCTGGGGTCACACCCAGGTTGTTTTGAGTTCCTTTTTTATTACTAGTCACAACTCTTTGGAAAAACATGTTCATGCCCTGGGACTTGGGCCTCCACCAGACAGAATGAGACCTGTGTTTGGTCCCCTCAGATCTGAAGAGGACTTACAATGAACTTCTCACGCATAACTTTCTCAGAGAGATGTGACAGAAATGTATCTGGAAACCCCACTGAAAAAAGGCATGGAGACCTGGGTAAAGTGGTACATGCCTCCAATCCCTCCACTGTTGGAAGGATTGCAGGTTTGAGCCCAGCCCTGGCAATTTAATGACTTATTGAGTCCCTCTCTATAGTAAACAATAAAAAAGGGCTAGAGATGTAGCTCAGTGTGAAGACCCTGGATTCAATCCACAGTAGAAAGAAGAAGTAAAAGGGATCAAGATGCAGTATGTATATGCACCAGTAACCCACAATCAATATATACATTATGTACTGTAAGCATAAACTAATAAAAAAAAAAAAGAAAAAAATGGGCATAGTAGAAATAAACAGAGTAGAACTGGCACTTAACCACCTGAAATTAGAATATTGTTCACCTGCACATTCAAATAACTTTCTCTTTATCAGTCTATGTCAGCAGCACATAATTCCTGGTGGCGAGTCGGTGTATATCCATAACACATCTCCATTCTGTCCTCATTCCATTCACTCCCTCCCCCACGTCTCTTGGTTGCCCTCCCATCTGAGCAGGCTCCAGCTCCCTACTTCCTATTATCTATCTTTTATTTTGGGTTCCTCGCATAAGAGAAACCATGTGATTTTTAAGCTATTTTTTGAGAGAGAGACCAAATCCACTAAGCACCGTATATAATTAATCAGGCCACTTACCTGTCTGGGCCTCAATTTTCCATGAGTATTTGTGAAGATCAAAGGCTTAACATTTATCGCATTCTAACTTCCTTAAAGAAAGGGTGTTGGCTCACTACCAAAAGTCACCCTGACCATGTGAAACCAAACCCCAGTTGTGCTATTTGTCCTGGAAAGGCTCTCACACCAGTTGGAGAGGTTGAAACTCAGCAGGCAATAAAATCTCCTTCCTTCTAGCATGGTCTGAGTTAGAAGAAAGGCTGAAACTCTTCAGGTCCACAGGTTGAAGGTGCAAGGTGAGCCTACAAGCTGCTACTTACCTGCTGCCCTGTTCCTCTGTGTAGAGCAGTGGGGCAGCTCAGGGAGGACCCTGGAGCCAGCCAGAGATAGAGAGCTCTATAAACTGCTTTAGGAGCCAGACAACACCTGTTCCAGGGTCACATAGAAGGAACCATGTGGAATGAGGGCCAGGAAGGCAGGTCATTTCTGAACATAGCCAAGGGGTGAGCCACTGAGAAAGACTGTCTGGGCCATCTTGCTTTACTAATGCAGATTAGTCCTTCAGACCCGATTGAGAACCCTTGGTGCCATAGTGGGACACACTTGAAACCTTTCATGAGAGCTACGTGGATGGATGGACCACATCACACGTCCTCTTTCCTTCCCTTCTCTCTCCTTCCTCCACTCCCCTGGCCACCAAGTAACACTACGATCAGTATCAGGAGTCTGCAGCGGCACCTGGCCACGGAATGTGACATCAAAAGCAGCTCAGAAAGAACACAACTGAAAGAACAGGTGGCGTGGAATTTGAGAACTGCACTGCTCTAAGTACTCAGTTCCAAGTCCCAGAATGGCTGCTTTGAGGGGCATGTGTGAGGACTGGTCCCCCTACATGCAGGGTAGCAGAAACAGCCAAGGACATGGGCATTTTGGAGAGCCCAAAGGTTCTGCACTATCAAGTCCCTGCTTTGACTGAGGTTAAACTGTTGACATTCATTTGCCCAGAACACTGCACCTGTGCATGCTTTAAATGCACAGAAGGGTAAAAGTAAGTGCATGGTGATCTTCTTGACAGTGTCATCACACTGTTACCAAGTATCTCTACTGGGCAAGGAGCAATATGCATGGGGTAATGCTTTTACAGTAGTCAAATTGGATCATTTCCAATCCTAGACCTACTTCACTCTGAGCAATAGGTCAGAATTATCATCATCTTCTCTGGAGAAACTGAAAAAGGAGGTCTCTAGCAGGATGTGGAGGTAAAAGGATGCTGGGGTTAAAGCCCAGAGCTTTCCCCCTTTAATTCCTTTACCGCACCGCATACCAGTAGACATCAGAAAAGACATAAAGCCCTGTTTCATCCCTGCAGACCCACCAAATGCATCTGGACCTTCAGAAGCCACGCTGGGGTCTATCCAGGCAACACTCACTATCCTACAGTCTTGAAAACCAACATTCGAAAAGTCTTATTAGCTCCTGGAAGCATCAACTCCCCTGAACTTCTCAACTGCATCTGGTTTTCCTGGGGCTTCTTTTTCCTCAATAGGCCACAGAATTTTGACCCATCTTGGAAACAATGGCCTCCAAGATCCCAAACAAATAATCTTGCTGTTCTGCATCACTGTATCATCATTTGTAAAGTAGCAGCAAGCCATTCTGATTCTGTAAACATTATCTAAGAATCCACTAAAAAATAAATTAATATTGTACCTTCCAGGTATCCTGTGAACCAAGTCCAGCATCAAAAGAGAGAGAGGTCTCTGTTCTCTTCTAACTAGAGTGGAAGGAAATCATAGCTCTTTGTGTAGAAGGCTAAAACTGAGGACAAAACCCCAGATGCTGGAGATTGTAACAGCAGGCTGTCCACAGTGCTCGTCTCCTCCCAAGTTCCTACTTTTAACCTGGGAGAACATTGACAGCAGCAACTACTTCACCTGTGCCACATGCCAAATGTGCTAACAAGCAAATTCGTGCCTCGTTTAAAGTCTTCTAGTCCACTCTTTGAGGTTTATACTGCTACCTTTCATAGGCAAGAGCTCTGAGATTTAGATTGGACAGGTGACTTGCATGAAGCCACACCAGGGGTAGGAATGAAGCATGACTGAACTTGGCCTTCTGATGCCAAGGCTGCATTTTGGCTACTGTTCAGCTCTCATGGAGAGGAGAAGGGCAGGCAGTATCTGCTCATCTCAGGCAGGTTAGTGGGGAGACGATCACCCTCTCCTGCTTTTTGTCAAATGATTTCTTCTTTAAGCATGTAGCTCCAAACACTTCCAGTGCTCTATGTATGCAACTGCCAAGGACAGAGAATGCCAGCATTCTCACCCGGGCAGCCTCTACCAAGCAAGCTTCTTTAGAATCTGCAGTGAGCAGGTGACCTCACTGAGGAGTGTCCCATGGGAGGCAGATGGTCAGGGCTGGAAGAAAGGCAGACCAGCAGGAGTCAGAGTCACTACCTTCCCTGCTCCTGGGGGTTTTGTTTCTCCTCCTCCAATGGGCAATCAGGAGTCCCATTCTGCTCCACTTGTCCTTTACAACCAGCGTGTGTGTGTGTGTGTGTGTGTGTGTGTGTGTGTGTGTGTGTGTTTATCAGCAAACTGACTGCTTCATATTCCCACTTGCGGTGTAAAGGCATGCTGGCCTCAGTAGGCAGCACCTACAAGAGTCTGCAACTTTTCTAAGATTCACCTTTGGGCTTAGGATTCAAGCTACTGGTGCATCAAAACTTCAAAGGGGAAACAAGAATATTATGCAAAGCATCGGTGCTTGGCCTTAGTTTGGAAAGTGATCGATTTAAAACATACTTTTGGATATTTACCCACCTACCCTGGCTCATAATATTTTCCTGTACCTCACTGTGGCCAGGGTGACAGTGGCCCACAGAAGCCATCTGCATTTTCCTACAGACCAAACAGGAAGAGGCGCAGAAATCTACGTGAGTGACCACGCCGCTGCTGTTGCTAGGCAGCACGATTATGTCCATTCCCTGCTGCTTGGCAACCAGTATTTCCCATCACAGACACAGAGCCATAGCAGCAGCATCAGTATCCTTAACTGTTGTCTTATGGCTTTCACAGAAAAGGGCTAAAATTCAAGGGAATTTAGGAGTATTACTGCACCCCCTCAGTATCCCTCTGATATTCAGATGCTGCTACAGCAAGATGGCTCCATTTAATCAGAAAGTGTTTCTCTGGTGACACTTGCGCTTATACCCAATGGTTGCACAAATCTTCTACTGAGTGCAGTGACAACTGAAAGGGATGGGAAAGGGGCTTGAGTCTGCAAGTTGGAACTTCTGGAGGAGGAAGGCCATACTGTCCGCCCTAGGATCAGCCACCTCCAGGATCAGCCATCTCCAGGATCAGCCACCTAGTGGACTAGGACACAAGAGGGCCAAATACCTGGAACACTGATGTTTCTCTGCCATCCCCAACCAAATGTCAGAGAAGATTGGCAAGCCTCTCCTGAGGGCAAACTTGTCCTACAATCATACGAACCTCATTGGTCACCAGCTCCAATGTAATGGGCAACTTCTGTCAGCTCCTGCATGGCAAGACCAAAGCCATCACCTTATTGTTAAAAGCAAACAGCTGTCTACTGAATAATGGCACTCCTTCAGCTCACCTGCTGCCTCGAATGATAAAGACACAGGTGACCAAAATCCCACAGGAAGCTGGCATCCTCCTGGGCACCTGAACTCACAAAGGTGTCCTGGCTTCTAATCAACTGCTCACTGCCTCCATAAAACCAGCTCCAATGTAATGGGTGACTTCTCAGATAACTCCATTATGTAAACTGTTGTTCTGCCTACCAGGAAGACCAATCTCTTCACATCATGAAGGACATATACATTCTCTTCTAAATCTCTCCATAGGGTTTTGTTTTGTTTGTTTTCTTTACTTATTTATTTATTTACTCTTTGAGACAAGGTCCCGCTATGTAATTCTGTGTAGCCCACACTGGCCTCAAACTCATGGTGATCCTCCTGCCTCAGCTTCCTGAGTGCTGGGATTAGAGGTGTGTGCCACCACTCCTGTTTTCCATGGGATTTTGAGAAGCTCTCCATGCTTCATTCTGATTACACTATAAAGTCAGTGAGATCACCCAAAGTGATAACCTCATTGGTATTTCATTTTCTCCTCAGTCCCAGCTGGAGAATTTTTCCCCTCATTAAAATTAACGAGGTCAGTTTCCCAAGCTTAAGATACTGAGCAGTCCTGTTGGTGGAATTTTGTTTCTCAAATTGAGCTACAGTTCTATAAGTGCAGAGTTATACTAAGCGTCATTTACTTTATTGCTGTGTAATAAGAAACCAAAATGGAAGTCCTAAGCTCTCCTCCTAACATATCCTACACTTCAGCAACCACAGGCAAACACACACAAACCACACAGCCCCCGACTCAACCACGCTTTCTCTGCATTCTGTCCACAAGAAAAACCTCACTTCTGCTTAGAGGCAATGGCTTAGTGGAAAAAATTAAGAAACCAGGCCTTCTAAGTGGCTGAGGGATCTAGTATTATGGCAATCTAAGGAAAAAAAAGCGTGGCTTCTCTGGAGGCAGGGACAAAGCTGTGGTGTCCGTGCAGAAAGGAATACAATGTGAAAAGTCAAAGCAGACAGGAGGACTCTCTACTTGCCTTGCAGCCAGCAAACAGGTGAGCATCTATCCAGAATTTAATACGGCCTTGGTGAATGGTCATAAACTATCCTACCAAAAATAAGGAGGAAATAAATGTTATGTCAACAAGTAAAAGATGTGCTTACTGCTACAATTCTGGTGAAAGGGAGAAGGAGAAAAGGATAAATATGGAGGCCAATTTCATAAATGAGGGGGAAAGACCCTCTCAAAGGGAACTCTAAGTACTCAGATCTCACATGCTACAAACAAGCCAGGCTCATGCACCTTGTTCCGAGTTGAAACGAGATGCTTTCAAGATGGTCCTGCAGCAAGGAAAACAGCCCTGCTCAAGCTCCTTTCTTCACTCAGCCTTTCAACATCCTGCTCCGTGGTTAACCTAACCCTCTCCGCTTTCTCCCCCACCCCATCTCTGCAGACATGTGTTTCAATATAAATAAAATCTAACTGTAACGGAGATCAAAGGGAAAAGAAAGGGAAAAGGAGATCCTTGAGTACAGAACTAAAGCCTGGGAGGGGGTGTCCAGTGACTGGAGGCCACCAGATTTGTCAAGGCCCATTTCCCCAAGCCAAGCAAGGAAGGGGGAGCTGGCTGCTCCCATTGTTGGTGGATCAAAGTCCAATCAGAAAGTAAGGGAGGAACCCACACAACCTCATGTGATCCTGCACAGGAAGCCAAGTGCACAGAAAAGGAATGGGGCTTATGAATACGGTGCACCCAGCCATCCTCACTGAGTGTGCCTGAGAGAGAGAGAGAGAGAGAGAGAGAGAGAGAGAGAGAGAGAGAAAGAGAGATCTACTTGAAGCTGCATCCTAACATCCTAACAAACCTTAATAAGTTAATGCAGAAATCCTCCCAAGGAGTCTGGCTATAGGAGACACTGGTCTCTACTGAATCAAAATCTGTTATGTTGTAATATAATAGATGTAAATTAAAACAGAAAATCTATCATGCCTCTAATGTGCCCTGATAGCTGAGTCTGTGGATCCGTACGAGGAGAGGCACCAGGAGGGAGGTTGATATATGGCGAGGCTGGATGGAGGGTGAAAAGCGTGGCGAGATGAGCGGGGGAAAGGCGCAGCCCGCTCGCGCTCCTCAGACCCAAGGGCAAGAGACGAATAAATGTTGATTAGTGTTGATTTTGTCCGACAAACGCCTGTCGAGTGACAGTTGGGCTAAGCTGCACTGAAAGAGAACCATTAATCTTGGTCTGGTTTAAGTAGAGTATATTAATTTGTGTCATTTTTACTAAGTCGCACCGAGAAAGGCCTCTCACTGCTTTGCATTTGACTGCTTTGGTGGTTGAGCCTAGTCCCCCCACCTCCCCCTCTCTCCGCACCCCCTACTTTTTAAAACAGATACCATGGTGGCAGCGGTGGCAGCAGCAAATTCAAATGGCACAGCAGGGGAGCAGGGGCCTGAGAGCTCCTCTCTTGGATTAAGAAAATAAACTCCCAGGGTGTTGGCATAGCAACAGCATTTCAGATGAACTGCTATATATTCAGTGATTAATAAATTAACATTTTTTACAGTTGTTCCTCCTTTTCTCCCCCAGCCCCCACCTTCACAATAACCCCCTCCCCACACACAAATGCAGCATTCTCCGCCCTGCATCTCTTGCCTCACAGAAGAGGAAAGGAAGAACCTGGCATTGCAGCATCCGCAACCTGAGAGTCAGCTCCCGACTGCAGTCGCCATCTCTGTAGAGACAGCAGGGCCTCTTGTCACCTATGGGGCTGCCAGTAGCTGGGGGACCAATGGCATATCTACAAGGAAACTCACTGGCACGGTTCCTGGAACATAGCCCTCACTAAGAAGCTGACAGCAGCAGGCCCCAGCCCCACATTCTGCCTCTCTCCAAGCCCTGACAGGCTGGGAAATAGAATAAGAGTTATCATTCCTCCCAAAGAATATACCCCTATCAAATGAGGACGCTAAACAGCATTGGGGCAGGGGGGAGGAGGGCTGGCTTCCCACAAGGATGCAGGGTATAAAGAAAGTTTGCAGCATTGGATGGTACTGGTGCATTAAGACAAAGCTGACACAACTCGCCTTCGGAGATTGTGCTCTTCCACCACAAGGTTCAGCTGATTTGGGCAGTTCATATTCCAAAAAGGGAACTCAGCTGGCATTGGGGGTAAGGAGGAAAGAATAAACAGATTTTAAGCCTGCTGTGCAAGCCCAGGCCAGATAGTTTCAACAGAAAGCCAAGCTCCAAAAGCATTCTCTTTCCAGAGTCTTCATGAAATGATAGATGCAGGGAAAAGGTAAAGTCTGTTTTCCATAGCTGTCCCCTGTGTCTGTGCTCTGTTACAGCTGTCCTCTTCATCCATGGGGAGCCTCCGCAGCCAGGCAGGAGCCAGGCAGGGTGCTGCACAAGGCCACTGGTACAATCTTGGTTTGGGGGAGTCATCTGGTTCCTGTAGCCCTCCAGGACAGACCCTCTGGTCCTACAGCCCAGAAATGCCACTTGGGAAATGTCGCCACCAGTGAGGGCACCCAGCGAACAATGTAGGAGTTGCCTCCACATAAGAAAGAATGGTCCACTCTGCACAGGGGTAAAACCATGGCTGCCATAGAAGGCTGTGCATTACAGGTGGTAACGGGCTGGCTTTCAAGGAAGAAACATGCCCTCCTGCACCTGTGGCAGGCACCGCAAAGTTAGAGAACAACATCCAGGATGGATCCAACAGGCGTCCTTTCTCAGTGAAATGGGACAGTAAGTTATATAACCTTGCAGGAAACTCAAGACCACTGCTAGAGGGTGAGAAATAAAAACAACAGCAAATACCCTATGGGGCTTAACATACACCAGGCACTGTTTTAACTGCTTTGTATGTTCTAACTATGAAGTGGATACCAATGAAATAGATACCGGTAGTCTTCCTGTTATATACATTATGAAGCTGAAGCAAAAAGAAATTCAGTAATATGCCCAAGTCACCTCACGTGTTAATGAAAGAGCCAGGACTCAAACACTGGCATCAGAATCCAGCTTTCATGCTCTTGGCCATTGCAGGACACTGTGTCCTGGGCTATGTGACATTTGCAGTGAGATGCTCTAGTATTCCTGCGTCCGTGACGATGCACTCCACTCAAACTCTACCAGCTTGTAGGAAAAAAGCCCATGTGGAAGCGCTTGAACAACAACAAAATGAAGCTGGCAATGGCAACACCAGCAACAAACAATGATGTAATTGCTAGTAGGATAAGAACAGAGCAAAGGAGACAGGGCCTAAAGAAGAAAAGGAAGACATGCGTTTGTGGGTATCCTACAGTGAAAATGGGGGCCTACCACAGAGACTAATTTTGAGTTGCAACTGTGCCCCTCACTGACTACAGGGCCATAAGCGAATTCGTATCCATTGTAGGTTTCCTCATTTATAGAACAGGTTGAGGTTTTCTGGGTGCTTTTCCAATTCCTACCTGAATAAAAGCAGACCTAGGGTCCAAGCACCATAAACTCAATTTTCCACTTTCTGGTGAAGCCCAAAATCATCCTGATTATAGCCTTTTGTGTCTCCCTTGCACTGCCGATAGGTTAGTGCAGTGCAGCCTGGCGCTCCTGGTCTGGACGCCACGTGCACTTAGCGCACCCACACTTGATTCTTCCCAGTCTGTTCATCCATAAAGAGGCCCAGTTGTAGGGGTGCTAGGGAGATAGATAGAAAGTAAACACAAACACAAGACTCGTGACCTGTCAGATCCACAGTGGGCATACTTTGTGTCAGATGCTAATCATACATCTCTCATTCCTGAAGTTATTTGTAAACTAGGAAAATCCATAGACTGAAGATCATCGATGCTGGTTTTCTTCCCATGTCCAGGAGAAAAGTCTTTCTGAGAGTTGGAGGGTATATGTAGGAGCTCCCAGCACTCTGACCTCCTCTGAAAACAGAATATCTGAGATATTCAATTCCTTGGGAGAAAAGGGCATCATGGGAAAAATGCCCAGTGAGCACAAAGGGAGACAGGGCAGTGGGGGAACTAAGTGATACTGCCCTTCTTTGCAGACGGGGTGCAGCCACATCACTGAGGTACCGTGAGAGATATTAATACCTGTGCTGTGGCAAGGTCCCTTGGTTTCAGGGCAGAAGGGTATAGGTCAGCCCCAAGTAATCATGGCGGTAACAATAACAATATCAGTGTTTGTCCAGAGAGGGGGTAGTGTGAAAGAAATCACATTAAATCCAAGAGGACTCAGATAAAACGATGCTAAGGGTCAAACCGAATCTAACAACAGCCTGTGATTTGTGGCCATGCCACCACTCTAATTTGCCTCTCTATGGCTGATGGCCCATGAAGGTGAGGGGTGTTATTGAGTATTGCCCAGGCTCGGCTTGTGGAACAAGCAAGTCACAACACTGCTCGCCCAGCCCCTGACTCTGCCGCACCGAACTGTCTTCTAAAGGAATATTTTTATACAGGCAAACAGGCAAATGCGGGCCAAATCTGCTTCCAATTCCTTAACTTGTACTGCTTTCCTTTATTTGCTGATTTAACTTACTGATTTCATATGCACATTAATTGCTTTGTTCTCATTTGTTTAAACTGTATCTGGATGTAAATGTCTGTCAACAAAAACAATATGTCTTGTTTATATATTATCTATTATAGATTGTTAACAGTAATGGCAGGGACTGTCTCTGCTTTCTTTAATTTTTTTTTTCTATCACACTCCTAAATATGCCCAGAGGTGAGGCAGCAGGGAGCTCCTCCAATACCTAAAATAAATAATGAATTAAGTAAGTAGACTTGTCCCGCTCTATGCAAATGATTTATATTTTGCACCTTATCTCAGGAAAAGGGTCAGTATGGAGTGATAGCTTTTACTTACCTCCTTTACTTAATTTTTTGTTCCTCCCTTCCCACCCTCATGCATTTATTACTCGAATCTGAACACAGTTTTTTACTTTCCTGTGGTATTTGCATCCAGAAACAACTTGTTCAAAAAGCACTTTGAACCCTGCAGAAAATAGTGTGCCTCTCCTACCACATTTATGAAACTATATTTTGCTTTCACCAGAACTTTCATCCAGCACTTAATCCCGGGACAACTTTTAAAAATATCTTTTTAATAGTGAAATATATATATTAACCTGCAAGAAAAAGAAGAAGCCATTATGTGTTTTGTGTGATCACCTCTGTCACTCTCCCACCCACACCCCCAGCTGGTGCCAGGTCTCAGACCCCGTATCCAGCCCAGCTGCTATGTACTTACTTCACAACCTGATATGTCAGGGGCATGGTACTACTTGAGCTGCTACAGCCTACAGGCTACCTTGACAGAGTCTTGCCCACTATGGCTTTTCTGTAATGATGCCAAGAACTCGTCAATTTCATTTCAGTATGAGACATGGAGGGAATGATTAAGCACATTATCAAAGCAAAGACCCAAAGATTGCATAAGAAGATAATTGCCCAGTGCCTAGTGGGGGCCCTATGACTCATAGGAAAGAATGTGGACTATGAAACTGGAGAAACCTGAATGTTGTCACTTATTGGTCCTAGGAGACTGGGCAATTTATTTAATCTTTCCAAGGTTCAGTTTCCTCATCTTTCAAGTGGGGATAATAATCGCTTTCAGGGTCATTCTGTTTACTTTACACAGATTATCTCATTTCACCTACTTGGTGGGAGCCCAGTGAATGTTAGCTTTCTCTTTCCTCTAGTATTTAAGTAACAGAAAAATGATATTGAGTGGAATGAATGTTACAGTCTTTCCTGGTTGTGAGGCAAGTTGATAGCAAATCACGCAATGCTACAGGCAGCTTATCCATGAAACATCTCACTGACTCATCCTATATGTGAGTCCGTCACCAAAACCTCAAGTTTGAAAGGTAGGCCCTTGCTAAGGGTCAGAGTGAGTCTCACAATGAGCAGTCCGGTGTTGAACAGAGCATGATCTGTCCCCTAAAATGCCATATTGCTCATCCATGTAAAACTCCTCACTCAGACTTAAAATGTGAAAAAGAAAAATATATTCAGGATTCATTTTTACATCATCCAAAAATGAATAATAGGATCTTTGTCTCTGTGCTCATGCCAAAATACTCTCAGATCTGAATTCTTTTCCCCCACCAAGAAATTATTCAGGTCAGCCTGATAGGATTGCATGAGCACATCCCCACTGGTCAACGGCACTAGTTCTTCCAATGACTCCGCAAAAAGATACTGGGAGGAATTTCACATTGTTGTTTTTTTGGGATTGTGTTATTCACCTTTCTGAAAAGGGGCTTTTAGAAAAGCATTTCTCATATCATCTGTGAGTTCCTGGCATTCTCATTCACACTGTCTTTCAAAAAATGAAGCCGTCAAAATATTGCCTATATAAAATATATAAATATATGCGGTCTTATATACAAGAACCCAAAATGTGGCTGAGATAACAGATTCTAGGAACTTCTTTTACCTCTTATCAAGGAGTTGTCAAGCCAGCCATCTAGCTGGAAAAAAGAACTGAGAAATATGGGACAGCCTCACCACCTGTTGCCATTGGCCCACCAGTCCTCTGCTTCAGCTAAACTCCTGTTTTACAGAAGTGCTGAGTTGACTTGATGAGACAGGAGCTTGACAGCAACACCTTTGTGAATGATTTCTGGGTTTTTGTTGTTTCTTTTTTTTTTCCTGTACCGGGAATCAAACTCACAACCTCATGTATGCCAGGCAGGTGTTGCGCCACTGACCTAAATCCCAAGCCCCTGATTTCTGTTTTAAAGAATCATGTAGTCATGACAAAGTGAAGTCCAGCTGGGGGTTGAGAGGTGTGGGTTTTCATCCCCTCTGTGTGACCTCAGCAAGCCACATGACCTTTGGGGGCCCCAGTTTCCCCAGTTATTGTGATCAGTAAGTTGGAGTTGATTCTGTGATTCTCTTCCAAGAGTGACCATCCAGAAGAAAGTCTGTGGGAAGGGGAGACCCTTAGAGGCATACAGAAAGAACCTCAAAATGCACATGGCACTCTTGGGAGATTTCTGTGCCTATGAGGAAATTGTAAAGAGACCTTTGCTATACAGAAGAGCTTTTCCCTCCTCTTCCTGCAGGTCACAGTATTCACCACTCACCCAACCACTGACACAGCTCTGTATTAAACTCAAAATGCTTTACACCCCTCCCCCAATATTTAGATCACCACTGTCAGCTTCTTAATATTCTTTGGAGGACAGAACCACAGAGATGTGGAGAATGATTAATGTTGGAACAGCCACAGCAGTCTTAACGCACGGAACTTCAAGCATTAAAGAGAAAAAGTGCCACAGATGACCAGGTTGAGGGCTCCATCCCTGGCTCCAGCAGCGCATCTGAGGTCACTCCAAACAAGCACTGACTTAAAGAAACTTGCAGGAGGATGTCATTCTGTTCCACCTTGAGAAAGGAAGGAACGGTTGCCATAGCAACAAAGGTACTTGAGAGGGACAGGAGCAAAGGGAGACTTAAAAAAGAAAAAGACAATATGTGGCCTAAACAAAAATATGTGACAGTGCAAGGGGTGCTGTAAAGCCTTTACTGCCACTTGTTAAGGAAGACCTGTATAGCTCACTCGTGAGTAATAAGGCGGTCAACCCAAACTAAGGCACTAAAAATTTTATAGCACCCCACATATCATATATATCTAGATAGATAGAGAAACAGAGAGATACATATATAAAGGATCTCCACAATACACTCACAAATGACACAAGCAAAGGTGGCTACTGATCTTGGAAATATCATCTTCTAATAGAGTTGTTAAATTTACCAATATCCTTAATTTATCGGCTATCAAATTCTGCATCCCATCAATTCAGTTCTTAAAAGGCTCAGAAAGCGCGGCTGCAGTGAAAGGGAACGGCAGTGGTTTCCTTGGGAGTACAGACCAACCAGGTGCATAAAGCCGGGATTCCTTGGTCTCGCAGTGACTTTACAACTAATTTATGATTTTGCAGTTGGATTAAATGCTCCCTACTGCCACTGGGGATCATCAAGGTGACTGTTGGAGGTTTGAAGAGAGAGATCATTGCAGCCCAGAGCAGGAGGCAAAAAACTGCCCTGCTACACATCCCGTATCCCCTACCCTACCCCGAAAATATGCTTCTGGAGTACTGGTTATAAATTGATTCAGGGTCACATTAGAAGAGCCAGGGATTTAAAGCTAACCTGCATGAAACTATTTTAAAGTAGATTTTGAAGAACGTTTTTATAAAGTAGACAATGGTTTCGTTATTTTTCCCCACAAATTTAACTGTGCTTGCTTGTGTTGTTTGTGAGGTTTTTTTCAAAGTGGGATGCTCAGACCCTGGGAATTTCCCTGGGTACTAGGCTAGCAATACATCCCCCCAAAGCAATTAATGTTCTTCTCTCAGTCACCTGAATTAAAAACAGGTGCAGAAAGATGTCTTCTTGGGACCCTGGGCTCTAGTCACTGTAATTCCCAGGTGCCAACTCTAAATGCATAATCAAAGCGAGGAATCAGTTTGAGTAAACTCAGAGATCTGATCGTGTGCACCTCTGATTACTTTGTAGTGAAGTGAGAGAAGAAATGAAATCCCACAGATGAGAGTGCTTCAAGCTCCTTGAGAAAATAAAATACTATAGGGATGTAATGTGGGCATTATTTCTAGTGAGCCACTTCTAAAGCACAGACATGGCTGTCTGCCTGGCTACTGAAAAGACAGTGGCCCTTTTCCCCCAACAAAAGGTGATGGCCAGCTCCTTCTAGAGCACAGAAGAGTGTTAAAAGCATAGTCAAGCCTCCCCAACAATGTCTCTTCCATTGCATTGGCATCCTATCTGTTGAAACTTCCTTTAAGAGAAATATATTTCCTTTCCCACTATCCCGACTTTCCAATCCAGGATGCCAAGGTTCCCTTCTTAAGTTCACCACCTCTGAATCTACAATGCCAAGATGAGTCCTGGTTCCTACCAAGAGGAGAGGCAGTTCCTGCAGGCCTGAGCATACATGGGCTCCAGGTGACACAATCAGGCCAAGCAGCTGCCAGCCACACATCTACACCAACACACTAAAAAATCAATAGGGCATTTATAATAATGGAAGTTCAATGGCTTCCATTTTGTGAAGTGTTAAATGTGCCAAGGGATTGAGTTAAAGCTCAGGCTATGAAAAGGGATTGTAAGTTATACTTCCTTTAAGAAAAATTAGCAAATAGTTCATTTTTCCTGAAGGGGAAAAAAGGCATTTTCAATTAGGTGAGTAGAAGGACAAAAGCTCCAAGTGCATTTTGCTGGAGTTCTAAGTGCTTTTGAAACCCCTCCTGTCAAGGCGTTAGTAATATAAGATTTAAGATGCCCAATTAATTTTTTCCAGCCACCAGCCAAAAGTAGATGCAGGAGGAGGTTAAAAGCTAAGTGTTTAATTAATATTAAATTTATAAGATTCTCTATCACTGAAAGCATTGTAAAATTGAAAAAGCAGTTAATTTTATGGTTGCTGTGTATTCCTCTGCTTTGATCTTTGATCTATGATATAAAATCACCAACTGTAAAGATTCCCCAGCTTTATTATACCTGTTTAATGGTGAGAAGGAAGGAAAGGGGGACCCACAGACACGGTGGGGAGAAAGGCCTGATGCTGGTCTTTGGCACTGATCAGAAAACCTAAACATGGGAGATTCAGGAAAAAGCATTTCCTTAGCCATGTGGTCTTGTTCACTCTCTACATCCCATTTCTCTAGTCTTATACAGGCAGACAGCAGTGAGCTATCACTGGCTTAAGACAAAACACTAAAGCAAAAGAGATTTAGGTTGGATTCTGGAAGAATTTTCTGAACTTGAAAGTTGTTGAGGCTTAAAGAGCTCATTGGGATGGACCACAGAGAAAACATTTAAATTAGAGAAGTTGTATGTGTGTATGTGTGTGTGTGTGTGTGTATAAGAGCCTACATTTCCGGTCATGCTCCCACAGGCACCATCAACTTATCCACATGTAGAAGCCCAGGCCTGGTCAGGGAACACTCAGCCTAGGAATCAGAGGTAACAGGTAGGGAAATCTGCTACCAAAAACATTACCATCCTGAGCAAAGTGTTTGCAAATACTGTATTTCTACCCATCAAGACAGATTTCTCCCCTTTACACCAGCTGAAGTCACAATTCCTTAAAGTTAAGAAAGGAGATATGAAACAAGTAAGCTGAATAGTTAGCCAGCAAAAGCACCAAACATTCACCTTTGCCTCCCCTCCCAAAGCTGGGGTGTCGGTGGGTTGCAGGGGCAACGAGGGTCTAGAGAAGTGGCCTGGGAGGTAAAGAACAGTGCTTTCTGCCTAACAGTACTTTGTATCCTACTCAACAAAAAGACAATGGGGGGTATTTCCGATTCCTGGCCTCCTTCAATTCTGTCTCAAATCCAGAAACAAAGACCTATTATGCGGAATAGATTTTTACAGAAAGGCAGAAGGAGGGTGAGGGGGAATGGGATAATTCATGTGAGGTGGTTTTTTTTTTTTCTTTCTTTTTTTTTCTAAATCCCATCAGGGATCTCATTATAATTTCATTATTAGCAGAAAAACCAAATAAGTGGCAAGAAAAAGAATCTCAACTTAATATTAACACACACACACACACACACACACACACACACAAAGATGAAAGATCTGCTGAGCTTCAAAGCGGCTGCTAATTTTCCCAGCTTCAAACGACTCAGTGAGAAAGACATTGATAATGAATGTGCTTTTTCCACTGGCTCACTTATAAACCTTTCCCCTTTCCATCTCCCTCCCCAAAATTCGTTTCTCATTTTTAATGGGAAACAAGTAGCAGACGTAATAACAGAATCCTGAGTTCAGGTCTGATCTTTCTTCGGTGCTTTATTAATAAAAATTTAGAGGGAAGAGAAAAGGGACAGAAGTAAACTATGATGCTCATAATAAATATGGAGACATTGAAGTAGCAAAATGCAAAAGGCTGCATGGGTGGAACCTTGTAAAGTCAGCCCCTGACTCAGTCTTCAAGGTGACAATCCAGGTCTCCAAAGTCGCCATCCTTGGAAAGTCAAAGGAGGGAAGAAACGCAGGCTACAGGAAAAACTGTGTTTTGTTTCTCATAGAACCAAACCCATGCCACATTTTTTGATAGGGTTCACTCAAAAAGAACTTCCAGGTAGGTCTTCTTGGCACATTTCTAAAAAGACAACTGCTGCTACGCTGTGAAAGACAAAGTCCCTTTGCAGCAAGCATGTAGCACAAACATGACTAGGTGGGGTATCTCAATTCAGAAGACTAAATGTCTTGGATGGCATCAATGAATAGGTAGAATGATATATATTTTCCCTTCTTTCTTTTAAAAAATCAGTCCTTTCATGTAACATAGAGTGAGGAGAAAGAAGGTAGCCTCAAGTATAGACTTAATAATGCCACCGTGGAAAGCCACTGGGCCCCTATATCTTGGTACTGGAGTAGAAGACTTCATGAGGAAATTTGAGCCAAATAGTTGGCACAGAAAACATTTAAAACTAGGCCTGACACAGAGGTAGGTCTCAGAACATGTTGAAAACAAAAGCAAAAACTTCTTTGATACTAATGGGGTAAACTTCTTTGACACGAAAGGCCAAGGCAAAAAGACAAATATAATCTGATTTCAGGAACATAGAACTAATGCATAGAACAAAGTTTCTTTGTCTCTGTAACTGTCTTTATCTATCAAGAAACTTTAAGTATGAGATATTTTCATACTGAGTACGTGTTTCTGGAAGCGTTATTGGGTGGTAAAGTGCAATAGTGCAAACTCATCTCTGATAGGCATTTGAAACCTGGACAAAAAGTAAAAGAGAGCGAGTTACTGAAAGCCACACTCCCATAAGCTGGTGCCACCCACATGCCTCAGTCCCCCAAATTCACCATGGTGAGCTGTGGGATAACACGTCCCAGAAATTGCTGAATTCTAAGGGGGATTTTTGACTCTATAGAAAGATATTCCTAAACTTATAAAAAATATTCATGAGGATGACAGATCATACTTTCATCTTCAGAAATATATTCTGTAGAATTAAAATACTTGCCCAAAGTGAAACTCTCTTGCTTAAATGTTGACAAGCAGCTCTGAGGACAAGAAGCTAGGTAGCGATTTCCAGCGTCTGTGACTGTAGAATCTCCCTCACGGCACCCAAAAATGACAAGTACCACTACAAAGGAGTCATTATATTTTTAGCTTATATAGATGGAGGAAAGATACATGGGACCCAAAACCAGTAAGAACTGAAAAACTGATTTTTTAAGCGAATGTGACTTTCATTAACCGTACAAGTATGTGCACTCAGAGTTTTAGGAGGTATATCTATCTGTGTGCCTGTGCATGCCATGGTACTGTTTACAGACAATGTTTTGTGTGTGTGTAGCTTTGCCAAACCTTTTCAGCAACTTCATAGCTCCCCCAGGGTGCATGGCCCACAAACTGGGAATCACTGTGCTAGAGGAATATATGCCTCTAACCAATTCTTTCATTGAGAGAAAATGACATTCAAACAGCTGAATGATTTTACACACATCACTCCTTGTTTTCCTCCTACCGACACTATCAAAATGTTGATAGACACAATACAGATTATTTCCCAGTTTACATGGTCTTGATTGTTGGTTTATAACACAATAAAATTTCTCTTTGGCACAAGAACCTATCTTCTGTGTGCACGTCTTCTATTACAAGTTGAAGGCAAGGATATTGTGGAAAATAACATAGTAACACTTCTAACAAAGATATAGGAGGATGACCAATGGAAACAGTAGCAATTGCTTAAGAAACATTAGTAAATAAATTTTAAGGTTCAGTCAGCCTCCTGGCTTTGAGGCAGTGGAAGGATGATAAGAAAGCAATGTTACCCAAAGGAGAAACTGACCCCAGATAAATGTGCACGCCCCCAATATATACTCCTCCCTGCATATCCCTGTCTGATTTCCACTCATCTATCCTCAGCTCCTGTTTGTCTGAGGCCACATGCAACTGGATTTGTCAAGTCCCCTTTTAACAACTTGTTGTCACAGTCCATTACCAAATTGCATATAGTTATATATTCCACTAATTAGGCTTCTAAAATATCATTAACATGTCTCTTGATCATTAGCATAACGTATGAGGCGTCCTCATTAGGCACGACTCGACTCGAGTTTGTTAACGTGGTAATGGAAGGCACAAGGCAGGCAGCAGGAACCAAGAAGCACGGCGAGGAGGAGAATGGCCAGGCAGCGAGATGCCAAAGCCACAGAGTTACAGACAGGCACAGAGACAAAGGCAAACACAAAGTGAAAATGCAAAGCGTGAGGAATGGGCAAAGAGACACTCAAAAGAATGCATCCAGAAGTCCATGACCGCTGGCTGTGCATGAAGGGGACCCTAATGCACCATTCCCACATTTGATGGGACCCGAACCTGGCAGAGCTCTTAATGTACTCAAGCAGAAGCAGCTTTTATATTTTCCTAGACAAGAAATAACTGCAGTTCCAACATGTTGCTCTGTCTTAACACATGGGGATACACACTGCCGTTCCTGTTCCGCCTCCTGTCCACTCTTGGGCACTCACCAGTGCACACTATTAGAGCTATCTGAGGGCCACACTTTTGCATTCTCTGCCAGGCCCTTTACTAACATGAGCTAGACATCTCCATTTCTCTGTACACTGCGTTAGTGATGACCATCTTGTATGTAATGGGGTGGGGCCTACCTCTGGATATTAGAGGCATGCTACCTGCAAGGAAGGAAGAGGGCATTAGAAAGATAAAATAAGATTTAAAATAAAGAAGATGGCAACTTTGTGTGCATATGCTATGTATGTGTCCGTGTGCACGCGGGCATCTACCAGCAGTGTGGTTTATGGCTGCTATGTCCGCCAGTCAGCCTGGGTTTCCGGGAAGCAATTCTAACAGTGGCTGTTAGGAATTACAGGACAGAAAGGGACATTCAGATTTGGTTTAGTAATGTGGTAAGCGTGTGATGGGTGGAAAATGCGAAGGAGCTGGGAGAAAAGAGTTAACAACATGCACATGAGGAGTGCTTGTTTCATTCAGGCCAAGGAAGAGCTTGGTCCAGGGGAGCTATATGGTAGTCTTGGGCTAAAGGGTCAGGAGAGCAGCCTCAGAAATAGCTAAGAGGACCTCTCTCACTGAGTCTATACTGATCTGGGAGTCCAAAAGTCCCAGAAAGTCTTTCAGCACAGATATTTTCAGCCTCCCTCTATGGACTTGCAGTTTCATCTATATAAGACTTATAGGTGCAGCTTATAAAGTGTCCAACTTCGAGGTGCAACACAAACAGCAATGTGGCTTTTCTGGAGCAGCTGTGCAGAGACAGCATTAAACGTAGCAGCTTGATCTTAGACAGATGATAGATAAATAGACAGATATATAGATAGATACATAGATACATAGACAGACAGCTAGATAGGCAGATTTACTTACTGGTACTGAGAATTGAACTCAGCTACATTTCAAGTCTTTCTTTCTTTCCTTCCTTCCTTCCTGCCTGCCTGCCTGCCTGCCTGCCTTCTTTTCTTCCTGCAGTACTAAAGATTAAACTCAGGTCCTTTTCACTGAGTTACATCCCTAGCCATTTTTAAATTTGATCTAAACATAGGGTCTCCTTAAATTGGTAAGTTGCATAGGCTGGAGATCCTCATGCCTCAGCTTCCCAGAGTGCTGGGACTACAGGTGCCATAATATCTTGCTTTTCTTCTTTTCTTTTCTTTTCCTTTCTTTTCTTTTCCTTTCTTTTCTTTTTGTTTTGAGACATTCTCCATGCTAAGCCTCAAACTTAGGGCCCTCTTTATTCAGCCTCCTGAGTAGCTGAGATGACAGGTGTGCACTATACCCCATCTGATGCAACCCTCTCTTTTGAACCAGCTCCTTTTCATATCATATCTTCTCCTGGTTGGTGATCATTTCTAATCGAACTTTACCTCCTGAAACTACAATGAAAGAATCATCTAATCAACGTTGCAACTACTAAAGCCAGCACCACTGTTGAGGAGAGGCTGGGTAAATCTGGATTGGGCCTCAGTGAAGTTTTTCCCATAGGGTCTGGCCCATCTGACATCTGAATTAATAGCTCTAACAGTGTAACAACAATACTATGCCCTGACATGTTACAGTGTATCCAATGAAGACTCAGGAGGGAGACAAGAAGAAGAATTGAAGAATGGAAATTAGTTGCTACCTAGACCACATTTGGTATGAATGACTAACTGCTCATTCTCATTCTCACTGGGGAGGGGGTTCTAGGAATTAAACCTAGTTTAGGAATTAGGAATTAGGAATTAGGTTCTAGGAATTAAACCTAGTTTAGTGCCTTTGCACTAAACTATATCCCTGGTGCACTCCCTTTTATTTTGACACAGTGTCTCCTTGAGTTGCTAAATTAACCAGGTTGTGTTCAGATGTGAAATCCTCCTGCCTCAGCTTCCTAGAGTGCTGAAATTACAGGCATGCAGCACCATACCTAGTTTAGCTTCCATTCTTAAAGAAGAAAGAAGTCAGTGGCAGAGGACAATATTTTTAAATGCTTGTTCCACAGCCAGAATCAGGAGTAATACTCTGTGAACTCACATATCATTCTTGCATTCCAGAACCTCAATAATTTTTCTGATCACGTATGTCTCTTCAACCTTTTCTCAAAGGCATTGTTATGAAACTCCAGGAACCTGAAGTACACCCTGGATGTGAAAGATTATACATCAGTAGGTATGGACCACATTTCATGATGATTTCCATCCAGAAGCCCTCTGTGGTACAGGCAATGGGTATCTAATCCAGCCGAGAACTGTATAATCACCAACCCAAATCAGGCCCTGAAGGAGAACTGCAGAAACCAAGCTGCAACCAGGATCACCTGTTAACACACCCCACACCAAGCAATCCTATGCAAAGCTTCCTTATACCCTCCACAGGCCAGGGAAAAGTTTACAAGAGGTTCTCAAAACCTAATTCTCTTCCCAGTGTAAATAAAAGAAAAACAAAGCATTCAGCTGTGGTGGCACATACCTGTAATCCCAGCACTCTGGAGGCTGAGGCAGGAGGATTGTTGCAAGTTCGAGATCAGTCCAGGCTACAAAGTGACCTCAAGGCCAGCCTGAACTGCACAGAGACCCTGTCTCCAAAAAAAGACAAAAAAAAAAAGAAGAAGAAAAAGAAGGAAAACAAAGCAAAGTACAAATAGAAAGAAAGGAAAATCTAAAAAAGAATTGTTTGACTTAATCTCAAAACCTGAAGTCAGTAATTACAAAACAAATCACGTATTCAACAACTTACTCTGTACTTGACCTGGTCATAGGCCATGGAACTACAGTTATAGATAGGTCCATACCTCATGCCAATGGACAGAGTAGTGGAACAGAAAGAAATGCAAGTTGCACGCATATGACAAATACACCTGTGCACACCCACAATACATGCACGCACACATCCATGCAAGTATATGAACCAGCGGAGGGGAGAAAGCCTAAATTGCTGAAGGGTTATTTGTAAAGATACACAGCTTTCTTGAATTAAGATGCATTCAAAAATTAGAATTAGCTAGAATGACACTCACAGGAGATAGCTTGAAAATAGTGTCTTATGAGACTTGCTTCGGTAAATAAAAAGAAAGTAGATCTGTGTTTTGGATCTTTAAGTACATACGCATGATTTAAGTACCTGAATGCAGATGGTTTCCTAAGGTAGCTTGTATTTTTCTATGAGAATTTGACTAAGTCTTTACACAATTTGTTCTATGGGCTCTTCCTGGTACGTGAAACAGAAGTAAACTTCAATCATGCCTCTGTAACAGTGATCACAAATTCAACATCAGTGAAACCAAGAGACAGCAGCAGGGGAGGCAGAGAGGGTCCCTACCCTCTGAGCAATGTCAGCTGCCCCACCTTCCTCTGTCTGCCTGGTGGTCCCTGTCTCAGTCCCACCCCATCCTGTTCCCCCTCAGTCAAGCACATGGTGGGCTGGACGGGCAGGGGCTCTTCACCCAAAAAGCAAATAATGGTGGCAACATCATATCCTACTTCACGGGACTGTGAGTGAAACTTCAAGGGATACTTAAAAAGCAGTTTGTAAACTACAAAACATAGAGGAAACTTACTCCAGGAACTGTAGCACAGAAGAGAGAAGAAACAACAGTGCACCAAAGCTTTCAGAGAAGTCCTAGATTTCTGCACTGTTATGTTTCTTTCTTTCTATCTATCTTTTTTTTTTTTTTTTGGTACTGGGAATTGCGCTGTGCTGCTGAGCTATATTCCAAACCCTCTGCAGTGTTAAGTTTCTAAGAGAAAAAACTTCCTGGTTCCCCTTCTATCCATAAGACAAGGGTTTTTTGTTTGTTTGTTTATTTTTTTAACTTGATAAAACTAGAGGCTCCATGGGTCATCTTTCAGTGGATCCATTCGTTTCCTGAAATTATAAAGGAAAAAAAATGTGTGCGCCTGAAGTCATTTTCTGGAGAAAGGGCCAGAGCTTTCACGAGAATATAAAAGGACAAAGGGAGACCTTCGAGCTTAGACCAAGGATCAAGATGGCGTAGGAGTTAAGGCTTCAAGAGTTTAAGAAAGTGCCCACTGCTTTGTCCAAGCAGCTGATCCCTCAGGTCATTCTCCTCCCCTTGAGCGCTGCTCACCAATCCCTCCTCTCCCAGGCCCTTCACTGAATAAGCCAGTGAGTCTTGGCTTGAAAGATATTGTAAACAGCTCCAACAGAGTGCAGTTTGGGGCAGCCTCCAATTAGCCTTCACATAACAGTCTTTTTTCTCTGCCAAATTTGTGCAGTTTGTGTCCAACACCCCACCTGCTGCTTGGCTCTGAGTTCAGGGACAGGGAGGAGTCAAGGTGGTGATCAAGCTGTGGATGTTCGCAACCAGGTGTGCAGGTCTCACCTGAAAGCCAAAGAGCGGACTTAGGTGTTTCCAAAAGGGGTGTACCTGGCAGCCTGGCAGAGAAAGAAGCTGATTTCCTGGCAGGTTCCTTCCTTTGTTTCTCTCTCTTGCCTAACCCTAACTTTCCCTGGCACCACTTAATTATCCTTGATCATTTCACTTTTTTCTCTGCTTACTGGCTGATTATCTCCCCATTTCATTTGAATCCCAGTGGAGAGACATAAGCGCTAAAAACAAAGCTGATAGACGATTAAAAGGTAAATGCCTTATGTTAAAAGCCAAGACATTCGATAGTCATAATTAGGTGGCTTTTGAAAGCTTGGAGAACAACCCAAGTCTGTATATGGAGCTAATCAGAGCATCTATATTTTGTCAGGCAAATCAACCAATGACTATTTGAATGATTGCTGAGAATTACCTGGTACCTTACTGGCAGATTTGGAGCTTCCATACTTCAGAAACATTAGACAAGGAGTTCCTAATGTGTTTCTTTCATTATAATGAATTCTTCAGGCACGTGATGGGATTACTGTAGCAGAACATAGTTAAAAAAATAGTTTGGTAGCTCTACTGTTCTTCAAAAGCAGCATCTAAATATTACTGAGGGGAAGAGCATAAGATTATTCACTTGGGTGCAATTTTTTTTTAAGAAAATGAAAATAAAAATTTATCTTCTACTCTTTCAATTATTTTTCCAAATTATGAGGTCACCAAAATTGCCAGTGAAGCTGCACAAAATGAGAGATAAAGGAGAAGGTGCGCACCATAGTCACTGACAAGGCTCAAATGCTGTCACTCCCCTGGGAAGCCTTTCTATGGCCCAGAGAAGGGGAGGCTGCTGTTGATTATCCCGGCCCTGGAAGGATTCTTCTCCCAATAGAAAGACAGCTTAGAATCTCCCTTTAGAACCTTTCAGTGTTGCTTTTAAGGGTCTGTTAATAACACAGTCATTTCAGGGGAGGGGTGTGCAGTCCTGTTAGAAATAAAAGGCAGGAGCACTTTACAAATTAAGAGTCATGACAGGCCAGTGAAATGTCACACAGCAAACCCTTTTTAGGAAAGAATTGAACATTAACTATGAACTTTTCTAGAGAATGGTCTGTCCACTGGGAGGCAGCATAGGCTGCTGGAAGGAGAAATGGGCCAGAGCCCAAAGACCTGGGTTCTAGTCCCCATAAGGGTCACTAATTTGAGGTGTGTGCCACGGCCAGCCACAGTATCCTGGTTAAAAATATTAGGGCCAAAAACCAGACAATAAAACAAGAGATGTCAAAGCCCTTTGGAAGTAAAGATATAACCTGCTGCAAAGTGATGCATACATACAGATGGGGGGAAGTGGAAACTTCATTGTCACTATTCCCTGATATGAAGAGATTTGAAATACATGGAAGGGAGCAAACACAGCCAGCCATGCATATCTGAAGATTCTGTATCTGTGGATTTAACCAACCATGAATCAAAAGTATTGAAAAGAAAATTGCATGTGTACTAAACATGAACTGGCTTTTCTCCTTGTCATTATTTTCTCAATAACAACTATTTAAATAGTATTTGCATCCCATTTGGTATAAATACTCTTGAAGTGATTTAAAGTATATGGCAGGAGGTACAAAGATTATATGCAAATACTATGCCATTTTCTATAAGGGACTCAGGCATCCTTGGATTATGGTATCTGAGAAAGGAGTGGGGTTGGGTTTGTCTGGTAATCCATTCTCCCAGGGTGCTGGGGGATGACTGTACACTTTCAGATGGCATTTTCAAAGTATGTTTCTAAGAATCCTAGTCAAAGGAGAAGGTCCTTAGGTCAAATAAATTCTGAAAATGCTAACAGCACACATACACCCCTCAGGAAGATTTACAGCACACATTATAACATGTTAAAGCTCAGGGAAGCCTACAGTTAAGAAAGCTTTTCAACTCACAAACTTACCAGCCTACGCTACTTTTCCTCACATGCAAACACTAAAGTAAATATTAAATTTATGGGACACACTAAGAAAAAATATTTTTAAATGGCAGCGGTTGGAAAGGCAATATCATTAAACCACCAACCGTGGTCTTGGGTTGTTGGTCAAGGAGTCTGTACCTTTTTATCTACAACTCCCTCTTATGTTCTCTGATCAACAACGCACATTTGTGAGGTGGCAGCTCACCAAGGTGAAAGGTTGACTCTGCGGCCATGAAACCAGCTCCAGTGAACAGATTCACGAGGGTTTTGGCTTTGCTGTCATCAGCTCTGACCAACTGAACCGAGTAAGTACCTTGGCCAACAGATTCAGCTACCATCTCTAAGAGAAAGAACAACGTAACAGCACCAGCTCTTGTCCATGGGCTTTAGCCTATAAATAAAGGTAAGTTTAAAAAATACTATGTAGGACGAAGGCTGCTACTTTGTCCTAACAGGAAAAATAAAGTCAGGAGGCACAGTGAGACCTCTGGAGAGAGGCTCCGAGGAACTTCAAATTGCAGATGAACCACTGAACAGCTGTAATTTTGAAAAGAAAAATTATTTAGCTGATGTGAACCTCAGTCTCAAAATCTATAAAGTAGGATACATAATTCTATTCCTCAAGGGATCAGGATGAAGATTACGTGAAATGACTTATGTGAGGGGGATAGGATGGTGCCCAGCACATGAGTATCCATCTTAATCCTCGTAATTATCAGGACATTTAAAACGACTGAATCACTTCCAAAACTCAAGTTCCTCTCCAGTTGTCATCAGAGAAGAGCAATTTTTGGATATCTTTTCTCCCTGTTACATGAAATGGTTTTACCTTGTAATTTATCAGAAAATTTTCTTCTCAAACCATCACTGAAAATCTCAGGGAGAGGTTGAGATGGCCTTGGTCAAGATTTCGTCCTCGAGAACAGATTTCTAAATTAATAACTTCAGTAACTGTGAAACACGATTCAGAGAACAGAAACTCATTGTACTGGTGTATGCTCAGAAATGTATGTCTCAATGGAGATATACCCTACATAATGCTAAATAATTGCAAGGTATTATTTAGTTTGGCCTAGCTTAGGGCTTCCCATCAGCATTGAACTATAGATCAGTAAATGGAGTTTCCCACCATACATCTAAGGAGAAACACAGGGAGAAAGACCTGGGGGTGGAGAGAGCAGCAGGAGGCCCCCAGAATGGACACAGGGCCAAGCTGGACACAGGCAGCCATCACGTAGGCCCTGATGGCTGCATTGGAGACTGCCTAGACCTGCTCACACATATGGAGGCAGCCCGAGTGTGGAGCATGGCCATGGAGAGTTCACTCACAGGACAAAGCAGCAGCAGCTCTAGAGGCCAATATGGAAGAAGATGAGTTCAAACTTTCCTTTCCTCCTCTGAAGCTCAAAAACTATATCTAGTCCACACGGACGTAATCTGGGATTTTCCTCTCTGGAGACTTCAGTGACAGGAATTTCCACGGTGACCACCTGGAAGGTACCTCAGTCACCAAGTAATAACCCATGGCCTCCCCATTTCCCTGGCTCTTAACCTCCAAGACCCTTCTGGGCACATCCGGCCCAGGGAAGCTAAATTCCCAAAGTCAACAGTGTTCCAGTCATTTTCCCGGGAGCACCGAAGGCTCTCTCCCTCCTCCTGCGCTGTGACAGGTCATTTGTAACCGTCTCCTGGGTTTTATTTAGTTGTGGTGGGCACAATTAAATGCTGTTCTAACTAACACAGTCCTTGTCCAGAAAACCAAAACCACATAAAAGTCAGCCTGGTTACTCTGGCCGCATTTAGTGACTGCTTCCCCTCACCACTGTGTCGATCCAATCAATGGTGAGGTGGTTGGCTGTTAATAAAGCTGGATAAAGCAAATTGATCTCCAAAAGGTCAATTTGGTACCTAACATTTAGAAGGCTAGAGTTTGAACACTTGACATCGGTGGGAATCACCACCAAAAAAAACCCCTGAGGAATATAACATCTGAACAAACAGTTTCACACTTGAAAGAAGAAAATGTTACAGAAGAGTAATTATCATGCTATTTCTATATCTAGTGGTATGAAGAAAACTGTACCTAAAGAAAAAGGTAGTGAATTAATTTCTAAAAACTCCTTATGGTTATTTGGAAGATTATTTCAGCCATAAGTACAAATGGAAATATAGCGTTCACTCAGACTAGGCTGATCCTTACATTGTTAATAAAAGAAAAGGAAATCAAGTCCAACCCCACTCTTTCTTCTTACTTTCACAAATGTGCTTTAAACATAGAAACTGTGTCCATAATCGTCCTTTGACTCCCTAAGAAGTAAACGCTTTGGAAAAGGTTTCACTATCCAAGAGTAAAGGACAGAGTGGAGCTGCGCAGCTCTCAGCAGATGTGACCAGGCAGCCAGCCTCAGCCACCACAGCCTGCCCTAGGAAACCTGGTTATCATTACCATGTGCATTGTAGTAAAGCCCAGCACAGAGCCGTAAAAAGAGTGGGAGTCCATGTTTTATGTGCCGCTCCCACATTTGAGGGGGTGAAAACAGAGGCAGCATGAAGTGGGATGGTAATCCACCGTTGGCTGGTGGGTGACAGCAAGGATATACGCAGGAAGGTTGCCAATGCCACAAGTCATGTGTCAGAGGCAATGGAGCTGGGTTGGGGAGAGAGAAGGTCAGGATGAGGGTGAGAGGTCAAACTGAAGGGGAAAAAGTTGGTGTGTAGGGTCTGCACTGATTCAGAAAGTGGCCGCCCCTTCAAAATTGGTCTCCATCCTGCTTTAAACCACACACACACACACACACACACA
Source organism: Chinchilla lanigera (assembly GCF_000276665.1). Lineage (NCBI taxonomy): Eukaryota > Metazoa > Chordata > Mammalia > Rodentia > Chinchillidae > Chinchilla > Chinchilla lanigera. The sequence continues at coordinate 12,033,854 of NW_004955462.1, forward strand.
CATGCATGGCCCCCACTCACTAAGTGTTGCTGGGCAAGGAGCACTATACTATACTTGGTGTCTTCTGCTTTCTGCTCCCCACAGAAATCCCCTAGGGAGGCTACCCCTGAGTGTATAGGCTACCTGCTCAAGTCCTACTCCGGCGGGAAGGCAAGAAGTCCTGCCAGGAAGCCCCATGCAGGCTCCAAGTGCCCAAGGCAGGTTGGCTGCAGCCTGCAAGAGAGCCCAGTGCTGGACAGAGCCAGCTTTGGAGCAATCTTACCTCTGACTCAAAATTGTTCAGGTCCTAGACTGAGGTTGCATTTCTATGTTTCTTCCCAAGGCAACCTGTAGAGATGAAGGCAAGACACAGAAACCTACTCTGCTGTCACCAGAAAGTACTTCTTCGTTGCTTCGTTAAAAGCACAAACAAGCTGATGGGCACTGTGCTATTTGTTGGTGGCATTCTGGGAGAGCCAGCCTCAAACATCGGCATATGCACAGGACTGTAGTACAGTGTGCTGAAACCGGATGCACACATGCCACACTCTGGGCTCATGGGACAAGCCCAGGGAAGTTAAGGAAGCTTCCCTGCAGTCTTGACATCTGAGCAGGTTCCTAAATGAGGAAGAAGAGTTTGCCAAGCTGCCTGATGCAGAGAGCAAACATTTGCAACAGAGGGCAAGGTGTAAAGGCTGAGTGTCAGCAGGGGTGGGACCTGCTCCCAGAGAGTGACAAGTTCAGGGCAGTGGTTTAAAATGCTTTGGCTGAGAGTCCAGTGTGGTTTCTGAAACTCATATCTAGGAACTGGCCTGGATACCCTGTCATTCCATATGGTAATGAAACCTTATGGATCAAAAACTGGATGCAAAGGCTTGAATGTGGGCTACTTCAGTCATGCATTGCTAAGATAGAAGCAACAACAAAAATAAAATAGCAAGGTATGGAAGCAGAAGTATGCACAGTATTCTACCCTTTGTATTTTTGTAAGGGAAGGATGAAATAATATTTATAATTCATAAAAGGACTTCTTTGGGGAAATTCTCATGTCACACTCCTAGATGCCAAACACTGCTGTGAACATTCTGCATATATTAACTAATTTATTCTTCCCAGTGATCCTATAAGGTAAGGCCATTGTTCCTCATACTTAATGCATTAGGCAGAGAGTTCAAATAACTTACCCAAGGTCAATCTGCCAATTCATGCCAGAGCCAGGACTGCAAACAAGGTTCGAGTCTGTCTCCAAGGCACTTAACCAACATGCTTGTCCGCGTCCTGTGAGCCAGTGGACATAGGGGCATTGCACCGCCAGAAGGGCAGATGGAGGTGGAGGGTACAATCCTCCACTTGATGAGCACCAGGAAAATTTTCACTGTAGAATCTTCTGTGACTTTCAGTTCAAAACAAATGTAAGTCCTAGAAATAGTGCTGCTCTGAAAATGTTGAGGATTACAAGTTGTCCCCCTAAAGACCACAGGGAGCTGGCACAGCCCAGTCCAGCTCACACAGCAGGGGAGACTCCCCTCTCCTCTCTCTTGTCCCTCCCCAGTTGGGACTCAAATGCTGCATCTGCTCAGTGGGTTTTTTGTTTTTCTTCTGGTACCAGGAATCGAACTCACGACCTTGCACTTGCCAGGCAGGCACTGTGCTGCTGAGCTAAATCCCCAGCCCCTGAATCTGCTCAGTGGTGATGCACTGCACATGAAGACCATGCCAGGGCCTCCAGAAAGGCAGCACCCAGAAGGGGCAGCTGGTAAGCCTTTTGCCATGGGGCACATCCTAACAGCTGAGGGCGGGTATGGGCACCCAGGGGTGGCAGATCTAAACAGGAAATGTCCTGACCCCTCACTTCCAACTCCAGTGAGATCAATCACCTCATCCCCCCTCTGCCATCTTGAACTAGGAGCCCATATATTATACCATGCCATGGTTCATTTCAGCAAAAATCAACTAGCATTCTTCTGACCTGGGGCAAAAAATTCCCTCATTGAGATCCTGAAAAATAACATTACATCATGTTGCCTGTGTCAGGTTTATAAATGGGCCAGGGGGAGGCTGGGGTGTAACCTGACACTATCAAAACACTGGCCCAGGGAAAAGAAAGGAGCCATTGTTGAAGGCCGTCAGCTCCCCTCTTGCTGGAGGTAAAGTGAGATTGGAGAAATGTTAGTGGGAGGCCACGAGCAGGCAGGCCAAGCTCCCTATCTCTAAGAAATCAGGCAGCCTCCCTCCAAACCGGCCTTGTCCCCATTTCCTGTGGGGTACATCGCCCTCTTTTTTATTCACCCTGCAGAGTGGATAAGCTAAGGAATTTTTTGTTCCCATGCCTTAAAGCACAGAAACACTTAGGCATAAGATGGTGAACCCAGGGCCATTTCTTTTTTCCTCTAAGCAAGATTCACTTCTGAAAATGAACTGAGGCCCAATGTCTATGCACACAAAGGTCACAGTTTTATTTCCAAGACAGAACTGTGAACGTGGCCCAAAGCTTTAGACAAACTCACCTCCACAAGGGCCAAGTAAACATCCCACCATACCGCAAAAATAATCCAGAAAACTTACAAAGCAAAACAGAGGGTGTCAAAGTGAAGGGCTGGACTTTGGAGCAGGAGACAAGAAAGAGATATAAAGCACATCAAGAAGGTCATGGAGCCCGGGGAGACATGGAACCAGCCAAAGGACAAAGTGCTGGCACCGAGATTAAAAACATTTTAATGGATAAATGGGAAGGGAAGAGGATTTATGGTGAGAGAAAGTTTGGAAAATAAAAAGCGAGACGAATGTAAGCCAGCCTGACTGGAGACAGACTTCATTTTGCTGGTCAAACATTTAATTTAATTTTCTCTTTTCTTTCTTCTCCATCTCTTAACTCAGCCTTTAAGAAGAGAGGAACATGCAAATGTGCTGTCCGTAGCAGACTGTGTGCAGATACTTTTGGCAGGAGGGCCTGGCAAGTTTGGCCTGGCAGCCAGCCCTCGGCAGGGTGAGGCCAGCTTCGGGATCCCTCAGGACAACCAGCCTGAGGTCCCTGGAAGCCAGGGTCACAGGGACACAGAATCGACTTGCTGTTCTGGGACTTGGCTTGCTAATTTCCGGGGGACTGCTATTAATCCTAACATCATTCTTCTTTTTTTTTTTTTGTACTGGGACTCTAACTCAGGACCCTGCATGCTGAGCTATCTCCCAAGCCCCTTATCATCACTCTTAAAGGTCCTTAGCCTCTTACAAAAACTCCCCTCAGGTACCCCTCATTCTTTCCCAGCTCAATTCACCCTCAGTTGCCACTGGGCTCCTGGTTGCCAAACT
>NW_004955462.1:12048532-12115327 GCF_000276665.1 Chinchilla lanigera
CACAGGCGCTTCAGTTCCATAAAAAGGTACATGTTCCACTAGATCCAATAACCACTCACATCACAGGCAGATCTGCAATAATTACTTGTAATATGCAGAGTAAATTAAAAAATCCAAGTAATAGATAGTAAAAATATGTCACAAAAATGAAGTTGCGCTCTGGTAATCAATGTCCCCAAAATTGTCAAGTGGCCCCTGGCTGGTCAGGGGAGTCATCCTTGGTCAGACCTACTGCTATAGCTTCATAACGTAAAATTTCAAACATCTCAATAAAACTAGGTACCTGAAGGTGACCAGACGAAGTGTATGCATTGGAGGGAGGGGACAAGATGAGCTGCAAGTTTTTGTACCATCTGAAGGAGAAAAACACCTCTCTCCATATCCCCTAGGCCCCCACCCCAGGGAAGTCTACCAGTGAGCTACATCCCTAGCCCTCTTCATTTTAATTTTGAGACAGGGTCTTTCCAAATTGCCTAGGTGGCCTTGAACTCAAGATCCTCCTGCCTCAGCCAGCCGAGTGGCTGAGATTAGATGTGTACATCACAGTGGCCGGCACTTTTATGGTACAGGATGCAGCTTGGTTTTACCAGGTGATTTTTCAAGGATATGAACCTGGATTTGTATGACTATGAGAGACCCTAATGCTCTTGACATTGACCTTTCTGCACAGAAAATATCTCAGGGGCTATTTTAGTTGTTAAAGAGATTTGATTTACTCATACATTAAAGTTCAGAATTGCCTGTGTGCCAATAAAACAAAACAAAATATATATCCAACTTTCCTCTTGTATTTGTTCTTTATAACTCACTCTAATAGTAAAACTGGACAGAAGCAACTGGCTTTCTTTACTGGGAAATTCTACTTTCCATTTTTCTAATCTGTGTTCAGGGTGCCATATTGGATTCCACCAAAGCCTTAAAAATTATAACCTTTGGAACTCTTTTGTCAGCTATATTTCCCAAGAACGTATTTCTTCTAGCTAGCTCAGGCTTGATGTCTCTCTGTATCATTCTTTTCTTATGAGCCCATTTGCAAGGATAGGGTCTCATTCTGTGTTCTATAGAGCACCTCATGCAGCTGTTGATTAGCACTAAATAATAATGATGTTTGTAATAATGGCTGTCAATAGCCATGACCATAACCATTATCACCATAAATAAGTTTCCCCACTGCTGGTTTCTCAAAGCCAGTGAATATACCACAGTCCTACTAGTCTGGAGATCACCAGCTAAAAGCAAAGCTGAATTGGGTGATGACAAGGAGCGAATGAATCACACACAACATGCCAGAAGTGGGGGATAATAAATAGCTCATCTTCTCCTTTAAAGAAAGGCTGCCACAGTCGTCATGCAGCCAGGTACCTGACCTTGTTTTCCATTAAGGTTGCTGTCTTAGCCTGCAGAGGCATCATTCATGTCATCTTCAACTGCTTTACAGCCAGCTCACCACCATGGGACCATTACTGCAAAGTGTTCTACTGGCATAACCCACTTGGCACACAGGCAAAATGTACCAGGGGGGTTCTTCTCATGATTTCCAAGGATTTGGGGGTGGGAGATCTTACCTAAGTCCACAAGTTTGTGCAAAGGAAGTTCTGAACAGCAAAGACTCCATCCCACTGAAGATACTTTTACAAAACAGAGATGCTATGGGTTTTCACTTCCCCCAGAGCAAAGATATTCTTAGCAATCAGAATACTCTCTGCGCTATGGGAAAGAATAGAATATAACTTTAGGAATGATGGGACAGTGTCTTAAAGCCTGCTAGCCATGGGAAACTTCTGCAACCCTGACCTGTTAACAGGAATCTGGTTCTTTTGTCTTCACAACAGAGGTTAAGTGAAGGCAGTACATACACAGAAAGCGACTCTGAGATGGGCATAGAGGTGCGTGTCTGGGATTCCAGCACTGGCAGCCTGAGGCAAGAAGATAGAAAGTTCAAGCCCAGCCTTGGCAACTTAGTGACTAGGCACCATCCTGTGTCAAAATTTAAAAGAAAAAGGATTGGGAATGTAGCTCTGTGTGAATCCCTGGGTTCAAATACTTCGAGAAGGAGAGAGAGAAACAGAGACAGAGAAAGAGACAGAGACAGAGAGGCTCTGAAAGGAGCTATTTCTGTCATTTATCCATCAGTCAGTTTTGCACCTCAATGTCTTAATCTAAATTAAATACTTAAACTAGATCTGCACTGTCCAATGACAGGACATAGAGTGATATTCTTATATCCAGCATAAGGCATTGAACATTTAAAATACGGCTTACCTAAGTCAAAATATGCAAAAATATATACTTCTGAAGGCGGTACAAAAAAGTCTAGGAGACATCTGAAAAGTTTCACTTGATTACATGTTGAAATAATATTTTAGACATACGGTAATATATCAGTTCATGTGTGCTTCTGTTTGCAAACAAAAGCGTTGGGGAAAATTTTGCTTCTGTTCCCAAACTCCACAACAGGTGATGAACATGACTACAGCCAGTGTGCCCTACACAAACACAAATGCAGCCCTCTTCCCCAAAACCATAACGCAAATTAAGTGCATAAACCAAGGTACCGCTGTATGGGAATATGTTTTATTAAAATGAACTGCACCTCTTTTTACTTTTTTTAATTATGGCAATAAAAAATTTTAAATTTTCTACTCACAAATATCTCTCTTTTGCTTGGTACCTCACCAGATGGTACCTAAAGTCTCTGCTGCAGGTTTAAGATCTTCCAGCTCACTTCGTGTTTCTGAGCAACCTTCCCACAGCAAGTCAGAAGTGGTGCAGGAAGCCTTTGCTTCATAGTCAACTTTCTTATCTCTAAAATGGGAAGGATGCCACTTTTGCAGGAAGATGATGGAGGAAAGTGACTGGAAATTAAGTAAGTGCTGTGCAAATGAAGTCATTATAATAAGGACACTGTGCTGCTCATTCCCGGCAGGACCTACTGAGAATCGACCAGCAACCTGGAATGACAGTTATACAGGAGGGCAAAGGGCGGAGGAGGTTTCCCTGAAGGAAATGAAACACCAGTCCACCCTGAAAGTGGCTGCCCATCAGGCTTTTTGAGATATGGAAGCAAGGAAAGCCCAGAACAGCTACGCAGAATCAGAGGAGAAACAGAAATTAAAGGCATAAGCGCCTGCACAGTGTGTGAAAAGATCCCAAAGCACAATAAATAAGTTGATCTTAAAAGGAATGAAAAGGTTATGTGCTACAAATACTGAGAAAGTACTAGTTCTCAGTGTGGGTGTAGGGAGAGGCCACTGTCATAACTGAATGCTCAGAAATCCAAGCAGCAGTCTTCATGGTCAGGAAGGCGAGAGGGGTTGGCTGGTATCCTGCAGGAAGCAGCAGAGTCTCCACGCCTGGGGCATACAGTGGGAAAGAGGGGCATTCCCAAGAGAGAATTCAAAGGCCGAGGAACAAGAGGCCCTGAACCTGGCTGACTACCTGTGGCCATAGACCCTCTCATGCTTCCTAATTTACTGTGTGGAGGTGCCAGTCCAATTGCAGCATGGTTGCTCTCTCCCATTTCCTGTCACCAACACCAGGGCAGGCCCTGCCTGAGATCAAGTCTCCGCTGCCAACTCCAGTGTCCTCAGGTGCTGCTCATCCTCAAGACCACGAGAAACAGTGATCACGGCCGTGACCTCAGCTTCTCCTTCCCTTTCTCAGGACACCATCAACTTTGCAGACACCTGACAACTAACTGGCCAGCTGGGTGTGATTATAATGTTGGACAGGGGAGAAACAAGGCAAATTTGAAGCAACTGAAGGTGCTCTGTGAAGCCTATAAACCCAGCCAGAATGGCTAGCATGGAGGTTGACAAGTTAAAGCTAAGAGTTTCTATTCCTTTCCTAGGAGGACTGGATGAGCTAGAAAACCTCACGCAGCTTCTCACCCTCCAACCACACCATGTATGCAAGGATTTCCCACCACCCTCTCTTGGAATCTCAGACTTGGAGCATAACTTGGTTTGAACAAAGACCCCCCCCTCCTTGTCTCCCTGCGGCTTGGCTTCCCTCCCCCACCCCTTTCTGTGCCTTTCCCCCCAGCCACATTAACTACTCAGAAACACAGTCACTCCACTCCAGACTTACTCAGGAATCACATTCTTAGAATAACTCATCAATTATACCTGTCAACTTGCCAAAAGTGCCACAGGGGAGGTGGAAAGTCTAGACTGCATCTAACTGCTGCGCGGCACAGCACCCCTGTTCACAGAGGGCCCCCACTTTGCAAACCGCCTTTACAAGCTCACAAGGCACAAGAATCTTAGACAAGGCAGACGCAAGGGGTTAGTAGGTAGACACTATCGCCAGGTTACTCCCTGGCCCAGGCTAGGGAGCAGATCTGTCCCCTTAGAATAGGCAAACCTGTGTAAGTCAGCTAACAGGATATGCCGCCACGAAGAGCCCAGGTTAGGAAACACTGGAAAGAAATGTCATTGTATTATTTAAATATGTGCACGAACTCATCATCAATAAAAGGGCTGCCAAGAAAGCAGTGCCATGACAGACATACTTTTTAATTAATTGGCAAGGATCATTAGTAATTAAAACATTTATTGTATGCAAATGCTGCTGCTATCCTTGAAAAGTTTACTGTCTTAAGCAGCATAAACATCTGCAGGAATGCCACTTATAAAAGTAGTAGTATAGCTAGAAATCTTTTTTCCACATGAGAAACTGTATGGTTTTCATTCAACCAAGCCTGAAAGGACTTCGAATCCAAGTTATCCACGATCCTAATTAATAAGGCTTTCCCTTTGATTCCAAAATTTAGCGAGTATAGTTATTTCATAAAATTGTTTCACTGGAAATGCATCGAATTTTCATGATGCTATATAAAGCTTAGACATTAGAAAAGGTCTATGTTAGCCCTTGAACAAGTAATTTTCATCACCCTATGCCTTAAGAGTCTTCACTTGTTATGTAGTAAAACTTCCCATATTAAAGGACCTCAGTGTTAGCTAGGCACATTTTGGGAGCCTAGGCAAGAAGATTATAAGTTCAAGTCCCACCTGGGCAACTTTGCACGACTCTGTCTCAAAGTAAATGCATATATATATATATTTAAAATGACTTCTGTGTAGATTAACACTATGGAAGCATAAGTGAGATGCTGCATATCATCAGTGACACATAAAACCTCAGTAAATGTTTAGAAGTGTAATTGCATTCAAAGATTTGACAAAATATCCCTTCAGCATCCTTGCAGAGAGCACATATTGTTCTTTATTTGATTTAAAACTCTAGTCAGAAGGAGAAACAGAATCCAAGGATCCTGACACCTTACACCAATTCCCTGTTCACCTCAACAGACAGGTCTCTCGATTCCCCTCAGTAACTCATCCCAGCTGTGAAGGGGCAGATGAAGGCATCTCCTTTAAGGAGTCAGCTCCTTCAGTGGGATTTTAGATTTGGGGGAGGAAAAATGCAATGCCTGCAGACCTCCTGGTCTCAATGTCCCGTAAGATTTCACATGGCTTCTCCCTCATTACAGCTCACCAAGAATAGCACTTTTCAATTTAACCTCCTCCTCAACAGTGAGGCCCTATTCTTCACCTCCCATAGCGTTCACCTGGGCTCAGCCACTGGCTTGATGCTCCAGGACAGCTGGTGATTGGGGCCTGGGGCCCAGACCTTCCCAGCATAAAGAGGGTCCCTCTTGCATCTGTGAATGAGACCAGAGTCCTCCTTTGGCTCTCCCTCCCCAGTCAGAGCTGGTCAGGCTGTGTCCCCTATCAGTCTTTCCGGGTGAGGCTCCATGGAAGAGGTAGGACAGTGATTTCACCCAAAAAACAAGAGTTTCACCACAGGAATAAACATCAAAGTCTCTTCAGTCATGGCTCCTTCCGAGACCTTGGAAAAGTCATTTCATCTCCCTCACCAGCAACTGAATTGGAGCAGTAGGCCTCGGAAAGGCGTCTGTCAGCCCCTTTCTCGGGGATAATATCTCTGGCACCCTAAACAGCTCATAGGGATGTGAGAGGATGGAAGAGCCTGCATGACAGCCAATATGCTCTGCACTGGTAATAAACAACTCACCTTTTGGAAGTAAACGGGCATTTTCCAGGGCACCAGAGGAACATTTAGCACTTGGGAAGAAGTAAGTTGCTCTATGGTCCTCTGGTGTCCTGAAAAGTGTAATCCACCTCCAGAAGGTGAGGCCTTCCATCCCGAAGAATCTGTTTTCTCACAGTAGGATCTGAAGGTCTGCAGCTTCCGGAGACCACGATACAGGTCTTTCCTCTCCCACCTCCCCGCTCCTTTCCGTAAGGATCGTCTCATCATCTCATCCTCTCCAAAAGGAAAGCAGATGAAACCATCTGCAAATGACTAGGAAATGCTCGGTCTGTGCCTGGGGAAACTTAAACAAAAATCCTTTCTGGGGCCTCCGCCTTGGCCCTCCTCCTTGGCCCTCCTCCTCCTTCCTCTGGTGCTTAAGGCCCTGGGAGTTAATGGGAACTTTTCTCTCCACCCTCCCCCACTGCCCCTCGCAGGGCTGGGTCCTCAGCATTTGATTTCTGTCTGTCACTGAGTGATGAGGACAAAGGGTGAGGAGTCAGGAAAAGGTCTGAGCCACTTTGTTCGGAGTCTGGATTCGAACTTTGGATGAACCCTTCACTGGGGAGGGGGTTGGGGAGGAGAGAAGAGGCCAGCAAGGAGCACTCCGCTGCGCTGGCGGCTCCAGCCTCAAAGACAGAGAGAGCTTCTCGTTAAACAACAGAAAGGAAAAAAGGGGGTTAGGAGGGTAGAGACAGCCTCCCCCGGCCCCATAGGAAGAAAGAAGGCCGGGTGAGTGGGGGCGGGGCCAGGGGCCAGGGCTGGCTCTGGAACAGGGCGAGAGCCCAGGCTGCGGGCTGCCAGCCAGAGCTAGTTTTGTTTCTTCCCCGCCAGCCTGTCTCTACCCTCCCCTTATTTACTTACTTACTTACTTATTTATTTCTAAACCGAAGGGAATTCCTAATAAAGCCACCGTGGACTTGTAGAGTGGAAAGGAAAGAAAGATGGAACCAGGGGAGGGAAAAACAGATGGAACCCACTGCTTTCTCTGAAAGTCAAGACTGTGTGTGTGTGTGTGTGTGTGTGTGTGTGTGTGTGTGTAAAACTACAGAACACTGTGCCACAGGCTTGAAAAATTGAAGATGTTCGACCTGTCTATTCCTCTCCTATATGCATTTACACATACCGGCTGGCAACTTCCACAGTGTGACCCTTCTCTAAAGTCCTGAGCTGGAGCTTTTGTTTTTATTTTTGTTTTTTAAAAAGCACCATGATCATACAGCTGAAACCACTGCAAATGCCAGGCCGGCTCCATTGTGCTCAGTAAAAGCCAGTTAAAATTCTTTCACCTCTGCTGACTCTTGATTTTTCTATGGGACTCTCTGGGCGTGGCCACCTCACTGGTTCACCAGACTGCCTTTCCTTCTGGGAACTTCTCTGACCACATCTGGACGTGAGCTTTTTCACCTCCTAGGGCTGGGAATCCCGGCTTCGTCGTTAGGTCATTTTGTGCCTGCGTTCGATCACGCAGTCAGTTCTGGTCTGGCCTCTTTGTCCTTTGGTCTTTGCCCCAGACTCTAAGCTTCAATTCCAAGCAAAATCTGATGACCGCCCTTGCAGGAAGAAACAGGAGTTCCCAGGACTCCCCTGCCCCTAGGGCTCTCTCCTCTCTTCTGTGAGTAAGGAGGAGGCTTCAGTGGAGTGGGAGGGGAGACGAGGAAGAGGGTTGTGCAACATCTGGCACCTGGGCTCCCTTCCTCTCCTGGGAACACCCCCTGGTGTGGCGTGCGTGAGGCCGTCTCCCTCGGGCGGGCTGCGCTGGAGCACTGCAGATGGGAGCTTGGCAGCTGTGCCTCAACTTCACAAAAAACTCTGTGAAGAAGACAGGCTGATTGCCAGGTCAACACGGTGACCACTCGTTAATCTTCTGAGAAAATGGCATTAGGAAGTGAATCTGTGTATTTACAACCTTTCATTCCATATTCCTGGGAATACGAGAAGAAACCATACTTTGAATACCTGTGTGTGATGGCCTAACTCTAAAGAAATTGGACACACGACGATCAACAGCTAACCACAAAGATAAAATGCTGGGTGAGCACACACCTTGCCAAAAATGCTCTTAACCCTGCAAAAGGGGGTCCTAAACCAAGTGTGGTGGTGCATGCCTATAATCCTAGCACTCTGGGAGGTAGAGGCAGGAGGATTCCAAGTTGGAACCCAACTTAATGGAGACACTGTCTCAAAATGAAAACTAATAAAGGTCTGGGAGTGTAGTTCAACGTGACACACAAGCAACTTACACAAGTCACCTCCAGTCTTCTCTCCATCATGCTCAGAGCTGCCATGAAGCTAAGGAATATACTCCAACGTAGGATACACATCACTATACTTCAGGAACAAAAATGAAAGGTGCCAGTTCATCTTCCCTGAAGACAGGCAGCAGTAGCGGTATCCTGTGGCCCAGCTGTGTGACACCAGGGAATGTGGGATAGGATAGGGACAAGAATGGGGCACACACAGGAACAGAGCCTCACCATTCAGCCCAAGCATGGGTTTCTGTTTCCCTGGGGCACCCCCAGCCCACACACTCAGCCTTCTGACTGAGAGCTGTTGCTCAGATTGGGTGTGAGGTTGACATTCAAGTTTCTTTCTCTGCACAGCACCTGGGTGGACCGTTGCGCTGCTCTTCCTGTGGACGGCTGACCTCTATTTTCTGGTTCCCTCTGCGGATCCTGGTCTCCACTCGCCATCATCTGACTCTCAATCACACCTCTCTGTTCGAGTCCCCGGGGAACTCCAGCTTCCTATTCACTGCATGCCCCACCAATTCTGTGTTCAACAAGATTTCTAAATCTATGCCCTGTTCTAAATCAGCCCGCCACATGCTGCCAATCTGTGACTTTGTTCTCTGCCTTCGATTTCATAAGGAGTTGTGACAGCACAGGTTAGAAAAGAAATCTTGCAGTGGCATTGTGCTTCATAATTTACAAAGCATGTTACACACACATCCGATTACAGACACGAGCCCCAAAAGGTGGGCAGGGCCTGAATAATGAGCACAGTCAGTGTCCACAGCACAGTTAGGCAACCATCCTGAGTCAGGTGCCCTTCACTATTTATCAACTCAACCATAGAACAGGCCAGTAACTATTTCCCTGCATAGCCATCCTGCTCCACTTGGACATGAAAGAAGGGAACACGCATTCATTCAACATTCATTGTGTGCCTAGTACTGTGTTGATGCTTATTCCGGCAGTGGGGAAAATGTTGACATATATGCACATGTATCTTCTGCAGGTAACATATACTCCTTTGCTCTTCATGTCCTGTTTTTGTGAACTCACGAGAGTAATAACTCTGCCAATACAACTCTCTAAATAGAAGAGATCAGTTCCTTACAGGCGGAGTGTATGCATATTTTCTATTTGATCTGACATCTATATTTGCCAGTAAGACTATGCGGATGCTTGTTATGTTTATGGATCTTTCAGGGTACCTCAGAGCACTCTTGTTTCCAAGGATATGGGCACAGCACCTATCTCTGTGAACATCAGAACAGGCTGTCAGCTTTCCAAGCGGTTCCTTTCTCTTGCTAACTTTGAACTCCTGCAAAAAGCCACATGTTGGATATTTGAATAAATGAATAAAAGTCTATCCATTTTATTGAAGGAATGTTATAGAGAAGAGGTGAGACTCTATCTGTTCAACTTATTTTATTTCATGAGCAGAGGATATAAAGAAGAAAAGTTTACAAATGGCCCACATGGCAAAAGCTTCTCAGCTACGTGGACACTGCTCCAATAATGTTGAACGGAACAAGGCCCTTGGCAATGGAGGGGCCTACAGGCAAGAAACCTTAGCATAGGGGCTGGGGATTTAGCTCAGCAGCACAGCGCCTACCTGGCAAGCGCAAGGTCGTGAGTTCGATTCCCGGTCCTGGAAACCACCCCCCTAAAAGAGAAATTTTAGCACAATGGGGTTGTGCAGAGCAAGCAAGAAGGGAAAGGAATCCCACACAGGAATTAGTTATCCGGGTCTCTGAAGCAAGTCAGAGGAAATGGTCAGGATGTTCTGGTCCCCAAAGCTTGAGGACCTTCCTCAAAGCCCCCAGAGAGGTTCCTTGTGGGTGGACACCTCCCCAGGAAAAGGCTAAAGGGCAAAGTGACCAAAGCAAATGCAGGGTCCAACAGCATGGAGGGAGGAGGGCTGAGGAGGAGGACAACATGTGGGGCAAACGGAGTTGCTCACTATTCCTTACTCAGAAACATCAAAACCGGCACCAGGATTGGGGGAAGTGTGTCCCCAGGGAACGATTCTGAAGAGCGACAGCCAAGCTTGAGATATCACAGACTCCAACTAGGAATTTTCACGGGGGAAAGGGGGGGCACTGGTGAAGTGGGGACAAGTCTTCCTTCCCTCCTCCTAGGGAGTGGTTTGAATTCCACATGCTCACGGAGGAAAGGGCAGGAGGAGCTGAGTGGATGAGCCTAGAGAGAAACTCGTACTCTCTTCCCTCAGTTCTGCAACCTCTTTCACCTTCACAGAGAAATAAACACAGACAAAGCCCCACTCTGAAATTACTGGGGTTATTATTACTATTAATTATTATTATTATTATCATTAGACGAAGAAGGCCTTTTCTAACATTTCAAATGATCAGATCCTGGGCAAAGTCATCAGGAGTGAAAAGAAAGTATACCTTTTAGAAAGCAGGGAAAAAGAAAAGACGAACCTTTGCAGAAGAGGAAAGGCAGGACAATTTGTGGATGGGGGTAAAAGGAAGGTGCTGGAACCTGAACCCCTCATTACTTATGGCAGCAGCTGTCCCTCCCACCTCCACCTCTCCCCTGGAGGGTGGTTAGGGGCCAGCTCCCTAAATCTGATTATCACTTGGCCTTACACGGCTCTCATGTGTCCTCTCCTGTCTGTTCCTCACCCCTCCACCCTCACTGACTCCACAAAAGCCCTCTCCCCCTTCATAATCCCAAAGTCCAAGATCAAACCTCAGAGAACAGAGGATCTATTCAATACCTGCCCTCACTCCATGGCAGGTTGAGTTGAATGCGAACCCTCTCCCTCTGAGCACAATATAGACATGATCCACCAGACCTCACAGCCACCACTATCTGTCTTTAGCTCTGGCAAATTTCACAACAACACACACAAGATTCATTCTATGAGGTGTGATCGAAAAATATGGTGAATGCCTTTTTAAAAAATTTACTGCATTAAAAACACATTGCCATACACCCCCTCAATTTGAACACACTCATCCCATCATCCTTGCCAGTTTCTGAAGCAGTTCTGGAAGTTTTCTTTCACAAGTGTCTTTAGCTGTGCTGTCATGGCCGCCTCAGTGTCCCAAATTGAATCAACACATGCCTTTCATGATCGGTTTTACTGCGGAAGCAGTTGTACAGGGCTGATCTGGTGAACAAGGTGGGTGATCACACACAGTAATATTTTTATGGGCCTGTATTTCATTCGACGGAACTCAGCACAGCCCTAACCCTAATTCTGATCACACCTCCAAAAGTCACTCATGAAAGAGGACTCCCAGAACTGGTTCAGAAACTGTCAGGAAAGGGGTGATGGCTGAGTCGCTGTGGTGGTGCACACCTGTAATCCGGAATTTACGAGGGTGAGGTGGGGAATGGCCATGAGTCTGAGGCCAGCCTGAGCTTTGGGTTATACTGTAAGTTCAAAGCCAGGCTGGAATACATAGCGAGACGCTGTCTCAAAAATAAATAAATAAATAAATAAAATGGGGGCATAGATGAGTTTGAAGCAAGGGCAAGTATTTTGAAGGGGATTCATGAAAATGTGTCTTTTGCGATAGATATTCACTATGTCTTGATTATACCTCATAGTGTTCTGAAAGCAGACAGTACTAATCCTGAAAATAATTTCTGAAGATATTCAACTTAAAAATACATATGAATAAGTCTAAAGTAGATTAAAATAAATCATCTGTAACTTTTTTGCTCCCGTCCTTCCCTCCCTTCCTGTGTTCTTCCTATTATTAACATTTGCTGAGCTCCAAACACATCTACTAAAGGCTGGGGATGTAGCTGAGTGGTACAGTACTTGCCTAGCATGCCTGAAACCATCCTCAGAAAAAACAAATGTATGTAGTATAGACAAACAAACATATCTTATAGTGTGTGAGTGTGTGTGTGTGTGTGTGTGTGTATAAACAAATGAATAACTTACAATCTCAATTGGAAAAATAATACATTAGTTAAAAACAAGTAACTGTGCTAGGTATACAGATGAACACAGCACAGCTATCGAGGAGTCCACCAGGTGAATGATGGACTCACAACCCAAGAGAAAAGGAGATTCACCCTGATCTCAGGGCATTTTTCCTCTAGCACACACTGTGGGTCAAGCGCTGTGTTACACTGGAGTCACCTTCCAGAGCTTGTTCAAGGGCGTCCCCCAAGGTGCTTCTTTCCCCCAAAAGAGAGCAATTTAAGAACAAAGTCCTACCTGGCCTGTGCCACTTAGTCTGCCTCCCAGAGAAGGAAGTGAAATGGAAGGGATGAAAAGAGGAAATGAGGGAGCAAGGGGAGTAAGAAGGTAAAAATCACTTCTGATAAATATATTAGTGAACATCAAAAAATTAATACAAGACAAAGACGCGTGTGACAGCAAGCTGCTTGCTGCGTGCGACCTCTGGTTTACACGGAGGTCCCTTCTGCTTATGGTTTGCTTTTCTCTTGAAGTCAGCGAGTGACAACAATCACAGTGGTGGTCACAATTCTGGCTGCTCACAGGACAGGGAACCACAGTGTCACCCTGCCAACATTGCTAGATCAGGGCAGCCTCAGAGAGCAGCCCAGCTCTGTGACCTGGGGTCAGGGAGGTGGGGCTCATTAGTCAAGGAATGGGGCACTGTTCTTAAGGAAGAATGAGGCTGAAAAGGCAAATATACAGGGCAATTGCCTCTCTCCTCTCTCCAAGACCTTACGTGTCTTCCTCATTCTGTTTCCCTCCTCTCTTGACTTAAAGATCCCATCCTCAAACTCCAAAAGGAGAGTGCAGCACTGAGAGAATGTTTGCAGCACTCTTCTACTTTATTTCACAAAAGACAGTATTTACAAGTCTATGCAGCATTTATCAAGCCAGAGACCAACCTATGTTTAATCCCAGCAGAATGGGCAGTCCTTGAAGGGTGTCTGGGTGAAAAATAGCCAATACTGAACCAGCTTTGGTTGCACCCATCTGCTGCCTGTGATCTCAGCACTCTGGGAGGCTGAGATGAGACAATAATGAGTTTGAACTCATCCGAGGCAATTTAACAACTTGGTGAGACCCTGTCTCAAAATGAAAAAAAAAAGGGTAGTGATATAGTTCAATGTGAAGGCCCTAGGTTCAATCCCTAGTACTGCAGGGGTAAGGGGGAGTAGCCAGTACTCAATAAATGATAACAAATTTTCCCTCGCTGGTTAACCTGATAAAATATTGCTGCAATCCAAAAAAATATTAATTGAGCATCTGCTATGTGCTAGGTGTACAAATCCTGAAAATTATGATCAAGTAATTGGTGGTCTAATGAGGGAATCTGGTCATAAACTTGTATTTCTACTAAAATCGGGTGGGTGCTGGAGGTTTTATGTAAAGAGCTGTGATAAAACAAAAAAAAAATTTTTCAAGTTCTTAAGGAAAATGCTCATTACATCACTTAGCATATTATTAGGACGTATACAAGAAATTTTGCATGAGGCTCAATACCAGGAAAAAAATATCCGCTTGCCCTAAACAACTGGTTTGTTTTCAATTATAAATGCTACTTACTTTTTCTTTTTCTTTCTTTTTTTTTTGTTTGCTTTTGCCTTTGGTTTTGTTATAGCAAGAAGCACAGAGTAAAAGCTGTAACCAACTTCTCCAGGACCTAGAGCGAACAAAACCCTAGATAAGACTAAATAGGCCTAAAGAATTGAGTATCTCTTTCCTTATTAGCAAATGGGCTGGGAAGTTTACCTTGAGATAGGATCTTATGCATGCAGCTTTATTTACTTACATTCACTTGCATTTTATTTTATTTTATTGCTCTATCTTATTTTTCTTATTTTTTTTTAGTGAATCTCCTTATATCACTTGCACATTTTTAGGATGTTGCCGGAATTCCTCTTTGAAGTTAGATGAGCAATAAATAAACAAGTAAGATACATACATGGTTCTGCCTATAAACAGTAGAGAGTTCCATCCCTGAGTATGTAATCATCCCCACGAAATGAAAATGTCAAACAGCCATAAGGAAAAACACAATGAGAAAGTATCAATACTGGGAAAACCAAAAATTGGAACTGGATATTGAGTTACAGTAGTTTGATTAAAGGTGAATTTATTTTCTTTATCTCCTGTACAATTTTCTTTCTTAAGTTTTTCCAAATATACTGTTTTATAAATAATAGACCTATACACATATGCTTTTAGTTGTAATAATAATTATTATTTTTATTACGATTATTATTACTATTTTGTTCTCTTCCAATATCTGAGGCAAAATGACAAGGAAACCCTGCAGGTGGTATCATCAGCAGGGATGCCTGCACCCAGGTGCTGTACCCCGGGCTGCTCACTGATCCACCCTCCTCCTTGGGAGGTAGGTGCCCTCCAAACTGAGAACACCCAGTTACCCAAAGGAGCAGCTGCTTGGTGTGCTGTTCTGACCAGAGACCTCAGGACAGATGAGACTGTCGGGTCTCAGGGAGGGGGCTTCCATCTGTACCAGGCTGACTCCCGCAACCCCAGGGCCCCGAGTCTGGCTGCACAGGAAGGTGTACTACGAGGACAGGAGCAGAGGTGGGCGAGGAGACAGAGCCTGGCGTTAGATCCTTCTCAAAACACCCAACACCAGGCTGTGGAGAAGGAGCCAGACAAGATGACACACACTAAAGGATGGTCAAGCTTTTGACCAGTTATAACAGCAATCAGCCATGCTCACAGCCTGGGTGAAAGCAGGTAGATTCTAAGCCGGACTTGTCCTCTTTCGCTTATACTTTGCAGCCAACCACAGCCAGGGGATAATTAAATTTCTCCGCAGAAGAACAGGGCCAGAGAGGAGCAGAGAGCCAAAGGATTTGTTATTTGGACAACTGAGTAAGATTCCCCTGGATTTTCTTGAAAGAATTATAATCAGAAGAGCTGTCACTCAATGGCAATGAGTATTTTTGTAGAAAAATCTACACTTGGTAAAACTTCCTGAGTCAAACCTGTCCCAGCCCAGCCTCTCCGTTGTTGTGTGACTTGAGAGAAGTCCATTAAATTCTGCTTCTTGGTTTCCTGATCTTACAAACTGGAGGAACGGCAGTAGATGTACACAGGGGGTATTGTTTCTAGCTCTATATACAATGAGCACTTTTTTTGTATGCACCACCTGTCTATAGGGGTGGGCAGGAGAGTAGCCACACGAGAAAGGGAGGACATCACTTCTGCTCCGCTCCTTTCCGGAAGTGACCCCACCTTCTCCCAGCCTGGGGCCCAGAGCACTTTCCCCTTCCAATGGCTTGGAAGACGCAAGTACAAAGAAACAGCTTCACCATCTCCACTGCCTGTTTCCCTTACTCGGCTGACAGCCAGGACAGACAGACTGTGAGTCTGTGTGTTCTGAGAGCCAGAGAAGCCTCCAGGGCTGGTCTGTCCCAGGAACCGGACTGAACAAGCTCCTGGACCAGTATGATCCAAAGAGACAAGCAGCTATTTCCTTACCAGCAGAAGGCTGGGCAGGCCCCAATAAGAAAGCCGTCAGCCGGAGTATCATAAACCCGAAGGAGACAGGCGGTCTAAAGGCATGGGGCCTCCAAGAGCATGAAGTTAACCCAGCGTCTTCTACCAGCACGGAGGGGAGGAAGAAGAAACGCGGTTTTAGTGGAAGGGGAGGGTATGAATGTGAAAGATGAAGCTAACCATGAAAATTTAATTTGTTAAAATAATGACTAGAGAATGACAGATAATGCACAAATTGTCTACATGCATTTATTGAATACATAATAAATGTGCATATGAATATATATATATATAACTATATATGGACACCATGATAAAAATTAATTCCAGCTTCTAGAAAGCATCACTGTTTGTCTCGCTGCCAGCAAGAAGCCTGGAGCACAGAGGTAAATTTCAGCTTCCTCCCAGGCAGGCGCAGACCGGTAGCTTAAGCTGCCCAGGTGAGCAAATGTCACAGAATGCCTATTCAGCGGGTGGTAAATTCCAGCCAGCCCAGGGAAATGCCAAGTGGTCTCAAGTCACAAGTTTGGCAAATAGCAACCTGGGAGAGAGGTAGAGAGGCGGGCAGGCCCCCATAGAGGGTTAGAAAGAGCACAAGAGTGTGACAGTGGAAAGGCAGAAGGGAGCCAGCTAAATATGCAAAAACAAACACAGAATGTTTCTCAGGCTGCCTAAATATAAACCCGGAGCCCTTTGATTGAAAGCAAGCAAGCTTTTACATGAGTCATCCCTGTGGCAGTGAACTTTGACTCAGAATGACCTTTATTGCCACACTCTTGTCACAGGGACAGGAACAGACTGTGAGAGCATTGAGTCAGCTGCCCGTGTCACAGTGACAGTGACCGTGACTCAGACTCCTTATTTGGCAGGAAGCTCCTTGAGGGTGAGGTCCGAGACTTACACACACTTGTATCCCTCCGTCCCTTTCATACTGTGCCATACCCAGAAGTCTCATAAATACTGCTAATATTTGCTAATGATTAAAGCACCAAACGCACCAACATGGAATCTACATTTTTCAGTCTCATAAAATGAAAACGCAGAAGATTTACAACAAAAATGTTTCCAAGATGAAAAACTTAACCCAATTAGGCAGAGTTTTGTAACCTTTCACTACTGAACATACCTATGGTCAGAGTTTTCCCGAACATCTCCCAAACGGATGACATTCAAAACTGTTTGATGAAACT
This sequence comes from Chinchilla lanigera, assembly GCF_000276665.1. Taxonomy (NCBI): domain Eukaryota; kingdom Metazoa; phylum Chordata; class Mammalia; order Rodentia; family Chinchillidae; genus Chinchilla; species Chinchilla lanigera. The sequence continues at coordinate 12,065,458 of NW_004955462.1, forward strand.
TCCTTAAAAACAACTAAGTTTCCATGACCTTTGCTTAAGAAGGCTAAAATTCAGGAGGTGACATCATAGGTGAGATTTATTCTAATGGGATTTTGACAAGACAACCAAACTTTGCATACTTATGCCCAAATGGAAGCCACTAGACAGAGGGTCCAAAACATCCCAGCCTGGGATGCTAGAAAGGAGCCAGTGCAGTAGATGAGTGAGTGGCTAAGGGTGCAAATCAGGAGCACAGGAGAGCAATTATTCCTTTCTTTATTACATCCATTGGTGCTATTATCATTGCTACCCTTTTATTTTAGCTGCAGTATCCATACCTGTCAGATGTAACATGTAAACTGTCAGCCTCCATAATAATCCTTCCATTCTCTCCCCCAGAGTTCCTGGGATGAGAAATTCATCCTTGTGATGTTAAAAATGGGCCTGGTAGATTAGAGGCTGGGCTGGTGGAAGTTTATAGGGGGAGTGAATTCGTAGATTTTCCAAGGAATGAGGAAATTCGACCTTCCCGCCTTCTAGTTCTTGCACAGTCATTCAACAGGAAGTTTCCAGAGGGTGGCTTGTGGGAGCTGGTAGTGGTCCTGCTAGGTTACAACAGAGCAATCATAGGAAAGCGCACGAACCTATTTAAGAATAATAATCACACGTCAAGAACATCTTTGCCAGTGTAACTTTCTAAGAAGAAAAATAAAGTAACGTGGCTTAGGCAGAAGCATGATAACAGCCCCTTCCTGCCTGGCTCCAGCAGAGTTGTGGGTCGGGGGTACCACGCTGGAGGAGGTGGGCAACAACTAGGGTCAAGGCTCCACATTCTGAACAGGGCAGAAATCAGGCTGCTCCAGGCCCCTGTATACATTCCTCAAAAACAAAGCCAGCCGCCATGTGAGACACTAGGTGTGTTAGAAGGCCCTAACCTTCGAGTGTGCTCAAGAAATCAGACCAAGCCTAGCAAAAACAAATGTCAAAGCTGTTTAAAGTACATCAAGGTTCTTTGGATTAAAAATCTCCCCAGGCGAAGATGACGCACTCTCTATAAGTGCTGAGATAGAGAGGAGGAAAGGGTTTCCGTAGAAACTTCAGATCTTATTATTTAATCCATTGCAGGACCCAAAGCAACTGGAGGATTTATTGAACAGAACTGAAACACCAGGCCAACTAAGAAAGGAGCTGCAAAATTAACCTGCGTGCGTGTGAATGCGAGCGCGCGCGCTCACACACACGCGCACACACACACACACACACACACACACACACACACACACACACTCGTGCTTCAGCTCAGCCTCCTGAATTTCACTTTGGCATGCAGAACCACCCCCAGCGAGGTCTGCACAGCTTGGGCACTTTGCATAAGGAAAATAACACCGCGTCTCTGCGGGGCAGGCCGCCGGGACAGACCTGGGCCCTGCTTCAGAGGACCAATCTCCAGCAGGGCCCTTCCTGGGAGACTCCCACGCTGCCATGGAGCGTCCAAGCCCCGAGTGAGAGGCTGCTAATAGAAGAAGCAGGGCTCCCGCGAGGGTGTCGTCCCCTGGGGGCCGCGGTGCTCTCTAATCGCGCTGGGAGAGAAACGAGCGAGGTCAGCAGGGACGCTGTGGAGCGCGGGGCTGTCGAGCCGCGGCCAAGGACAGCACGTCCGCGGGGACCAGCGCATCCCAGACCGCGAAGGGAAATGACGAGGACGCACACCAAGCGACAAGCCCCGGACCTGGCTCACACGCGGGCCTGCGCAGGGACTGGAGGCCACGCGGGCTGCGGAGCGCGGAGCAGAGCGCAGGGCAGCGCAGGGCAGCGCAGACCGAGCAGGGGCCGGGTGCCCGCGAGCGTCCGGCCCACCCGGCCCTCGGCCCTCGGCAGATTTGCACCCGGCCTCTCAGCTTCCCTGATCCCCCGCCTCCACTGCAGCGCTAATTGTGCGGGCGCTGGCTCCAAGACCGGGCCTGGCTCCCGGCATTATTCCCTCTGAAAGGGGCCGCTCCTTTTTGCACAGGGCCCTGTGGTTCGCCATCAGGGTCCTCCACTGTTTTCTACTTGGAAAGTTTTATTTTGTGATGCAGGCCCTTTAAATGCCTGCTAGACAACTCCGATTCCTGTATTCTACCCGGCCCAGCAGACAGGCCCTCTCCTCTCTGGGCCGTGCTGTTGATGTTGGGTTTTGTCCTTTCTCCCCCCTCCCCACCCCTTTCCCCCTTTAATTGGCCTCAGGATGGAGTTGGTTTAATTTATTCCTCACACGATGCGGTTACTTCTCAGGCCTTTATACTCGGTGTAGGGCGCACCTCCCCACCCCGCCACCCACTCCCCCGCCCAGACATTTCCCTCGCTTGGGGTGAGAGATTACAGGAACCCCGTAAGCGGGCCACACAAAGGAGGGCTGTGCATGTGATGCCCGCTCTTTGTTTTTAAATGTTTATTAATGTAAGCAGGGTGCTCTGGGCCCTGGAGCCCCTGCATGCAAATTGTGTAGAGAGGAATTAACATCTCCACTCTCACATCCATGGAGTGCCTTTCTGAATGGATGTAGGCTGGGCTCATCATTAGAGTCTCAGAGAGACTTTCTTTGTTAGGGACAAAAGATAAATGCAAAGTTTCAATTCTATTAACAATGGTAACTATAAGGATTCTCTGATTATGACCACACTTAAGATCCCACATCACCCGAAGTCCTTGGTGGTGGTCTCTCTCTCTTTCTCTCTCTGTCTCTCTCAATTTCTCTCTCTCCACCAGCACACCATTAGGTAAATTCATTCCTTTTGAACTACTGGCAGATTCACCTAGTCTCAAAGCAAGACAATTAGGCAAGGCATGGTGGTGCATGCCAGTGATCTCAGCACTCCCGAAGCTGAGGCAGGTGAAAGGAGAGTTCCTGGCCACCTGAGGTATGTGGCAAGTTCGAAGCTATCTTGAGCTACACAGTGAGACCCCATCTCAAAACAAACAACAACAACAAAATGCAAGTATTTTCTCTCACACTTCCTGAGCACTTTCTCAGGGAAAATCAAGCGTCTTCCTAAATATCTTCATTTTAAGTTTTCAGAAGCCTCGCTGACAAGGAAATGGAAACAAATTATTTCAATATTTCAGCTGAGGCAACATCGAGATCAAGTAACCCTGCAGGGCTCCAAGGTGAAAACTAAACCCCAAGTCGCCTAACTTCCTAGGCTCCACCATTTGTATTTAAAAGGTGTATTGCACTTCCTGTAATCATGCATCTTTGTGTATGCTACAGATTTCCATCCTACAATCCAGTCACTCTAAATACATAGAGAAATGTTATTTGCATTCAGTGATAAAATCAACAAGGTGGATTAAACTAAGACTGGCCTCTAACTGGCCTTGTAGGTCAGATGCCAAATGTTTCAATAATAAACATTTTTCAAATTCCACTAATATTTTCCCTCCCAGTTTGCCTCTTCAGTTCAACTTGATTGATGGAAGTATCTTTAGCATCACCATAACCAGTTTTATGTGGCTGTCTAGAAGAGATGTAGGGATTCACAGGATTAATTAGAACTGCCATAACAATGAAAAAGAATTTTCTTTTATAAGTGCTCAACCTGCCTTCCCTTCTATGAACCTAAGTCGTGGCAGGCAGTCATGTTGGGGCTCATGTCCCACGGATATGGCATCAGCTCAGTGGCTCCTTCGAGTCCCGCATCCTGTGGACATGGAAACCTGAGATCAAGAGGCTGAATGGTATTCTCCAAACACCAGCTGTGGAAGCTGTCGGCCTCAGGCATCAGGCACCGAGCTCCAAACTTTTGTCATGCCATGGATTTCTCTGTTCTTGCCCCACTGTATTTTACCTGAAGAAAACAAAGTGCTGCTTCAGCCCACTCAGTCTATTTTAGGGAATATTTCAGCATTTGTTAAGGAGAAAGAAACAAAGCATCAAATGAGGAGTTACGGTGAGAAAGAAATAAAAGAAGACAGAGAAGGCAACATAGGGAAACCACTCCATCCTGGCTCGCAGCGGTGACCTCAGAAGAGTATAGTGAAAGGTCTCTGCCAGAACGAGATGCCTCTGAGAGGCGTTATTCTGGAGCATGGCCACTCATCAGGAACCAATTTCCACTGGTATAGATCTACCAGATCAAGTTTGAGTAGGGAACAACTATGTGTCTTCCTGAGAGTGGAAAAAGGATGCCAAAAGAGGAACAAAACAAAGATTTGTGCCAGCATCACCATTCAATTGCTGTGCTGTGCAGTAAGGTGGAGATTGGCCAAATGAGCTCATGGAGCACTTGAAATAGACTGTCCCAGTCAAGATGTGATGTGCGTGCAGACACACTGGACTCGAAAACCTTCATGCAAGAACAATGCCAAATACCTCATTTCAAAAGCATATGTAAATTACATGTTGAACTCCTCCTCTGTATTTGGCTTAACTAAGGTCTATAGTGAAAATTAATTCTACATGCTTCTTTCTCCTTTTTTTTCTTTAAGCGGAGCTAGGAGAAAAGTGAAATCATCACATTTGAAAATGATGTCTGTGCTCACAGAACAATTTCACTGTTCTATGAAATGTCTTCACAGAACTCTGAGGCTAGGGGAAAAGTGTGTGGGAGTCTTGAGGTGCCTTTTGCTGAATTTTGCCCAAGATTTAAGTTTTCTGTCGTATAGACAAGGACTTCACCTAAGAGCAAGGCTGGCAAGCTTCTGCATGGCTCTCAGAACTCCTGGGCATGGCTAGTATACAATCTAACCAGAAGAGGCAGAGTCAGACTGATGAGAGAAGTAGCCAACACGGTAGCTGCCCACTTAATTACGTACTTTATACTATATTGTCTTGTTTTGTCTTTGAAGCAACCCTACGTAAGAGGTATAATTACTGTCACTGTACTGATAAGGATACTAATGTTAAATCCAATACCTACTGCTACACAGCAGCTTTGAGGTGTGACCTGAGTTGGTTCTACTGAAAGTCCATGCTCAAGTATATGAAACTGCTCTTCACAACTCCCCATTTCTTTTTCACAAGTGTCTTTCTCTCTAAGAACCTTACTCCTGAAATTCTAGTTTTAGAAATTCATTCCTTTGGCTTAGTTTTTCCTCTTTATAATACAAATTGTTCTGGGAGAAGTTTCTCAAGGACTCTGATCATGGAGACTTCAAGTCCAAAAAAATAAGCTTCAAGATGTTTCTTTTCAGAGTAAAAAGTGGCAAAGGAACAACAACAGGAAAAAAGAAAAAACAAAAAAGCACAGTTGATTCCTCAACTTGGAAAAGAGAGGTCAGTGACTGGGGAAAGAGGTAGAAAACATGGAATACTGGGGACCCGGACCATTGAAGATAAAACTTACTGTCATTTATAATGTGACAAAAAAAATACCCATTGTACTCATCCAATTGTATACATTGTATACATTGTGCCCCGTTTTTGTTTGCTTGTTTTATACATTAATTATACCTCAATAAGTCTATTAAAGAATGAATCCACTACAGCCAATTTGGAGAACAACTTGACAATTCCTCCAAATCTAAACAGAATTACCTTATGACCCAGCAATGCCACTCCTTTATCCAGAGAAAACATTTCCATGCACAAAAACCTGCTTGCAAATATGCCCAGTAGCATAATTTACAGGTGCCAAAGTAAAAACAACCTACATGTCCATCAACTAATAAATGGATAAACAAAATGTGGTATACCCATACAATGGAATATTACTTAGACATGAAAAGGTATGAAGTGTTGTCATATGCTGGTCAGAGCATGGATAAGCCAGGAAATCATGCTAAATAGAAGAATCTAGTATAAAAAAAAAAAAAACCATATTATAAGATTCTATTTATGTGATACATCCAAAATAGGCAAAAATTCATTGAGATAGAGGATGGACCAGTGATTACCAGAGGCAAGGCAAGTGGGCAAGGGAAATATGGACAGACTGGTGATTACAGACTGGTAACCGGTACTGGGTTTAAAGTGGGGCGGGGGATAATACTGTTCTACCATTCGACTGTGACAATGCATACATAACTTTGTGACTATAGTACAATGCAATGAATGGTAGTTTTTACTTTCTTTTTTGTTAACAGGCTACTATGGATCGAACCCAGAGGCATCACACTGAGCTGCATCCCCAGCACTTTTCTATGTCTTTATTTTGAAACAAATCTCACTAAATTGCTAAATTGCTCAGGCTGGGCTCCAATCTGCAATCCTCCTACTTCAGCCTCTGAGAGTTGGGATTACAGGCGTGTGCTACCATGCCCAGAAAAACTGTACTTCTAAATGGATGTATTTCATGATGTAAAAAATATACCTACAGAAAGGTCTTACAAATTCTGCTATGCATCAAGTTTCTCCTTATGCAAAGATAACATTGTTCCTCAGTAAGGGACAGATTAGGAAGGCGGAAAACGTTGGACTGCCCTGGACTGACTTTATGCTACCCGTCCTGCTTTAAACCCTGCGGAGTGGAGGGCTGGGCCTCTGTGCTCTCAGAGAGAAAATATTCAACTGTAATTACACAGTGTCAGCGGTTGCTGATGCGAAGAACATGCCATCCTGAATACATGACTCTGTTTAGGTGGTTGCCGTCCTGTTCGTAGAGAACTGAAAACCTTTACTGCTCCTCATTCTCTCTCCCTCTTCTCTCCTACCCCAGCCTTCTGGCCAGATACAGTTAATTCTCACTTGAAGAGAATAGCAAGAAAAACAAAAGAAAGCAAATCTTACATTCAGCGAGTTTTGTCTCTTTTCATCATAGAATCCCAGACTCTTGGAATTGGCTCACTCTTTGGGAACCATCTGGTGTAAGCTTCTTTTTCATATAAGAAAACAAGGACAGAAATAATAAAAGCTAACAGTCCTTGAGTGTTTGTGTCAGGCACTGTCATTTACATACAGTACCTCATTTACTCCTCACAACAACTCTTTAAGATAGGGATCACTGTGATCCTCATTTTACAAACCAGGAGAGGGGGCTGGGGATTTAGCTCAGCGGCAAAAGCGCCTGCCTGGCAAGCGCAAGGTCCTGAGTTCAGTTCCCGGTACCGGAGAAAAACCAAAACCAAAAAAAAAGAAATACAAACCAGGAGAATGAAGTACAGAGAGGTTTAGTGACTTGAGTAAAGTCACACAGCTGAGATGCAGCAGATCTGGATTAGAAACCTAGGGAATCTGGCTTTAAAGACCAAGTCCTTAACCTTAACTTAGTATTGTTTCTTATAAAATTATTTAAGCAATTTGCTTTGAGTCTTAGCACTTTTTAGTGGTAGGTCAGCAGGAGGGGAGGCACACCCACCATCCCCTTAATGATAAAGCTTTCACAACAGAAGAGGTGGCAGCAAGGGTAACCCTAAAGAAGATGAGTTTTCTCAGCAATGCAATTTTTTTTCTGAACCCAGGGTCTTCCCACTGAGCTACCTCTCCAGCCCTAATTTTACTACAAGGCATAGTCTCACTAAACTGCTAAGACGTTCAGGCTGGGCTTGAACTGTAGTCCTCCTATCTCAGCCTCCCAAGGTGCCAAGGTTATAGGGGTGCACTACCATTCCTGGCCAGCCATCACAATCTTGATTTCCATTAATAACTGTGGGATTGAAAGAGAGCTGTCAGAATTAAGAAAGACTTCTGGTAAGTCACTAGTGACCTTATTCTGCCACAGTAAGAGACGAGTTTTATAATCTTGTGACAATCTATACCTATACTTTTTTTCCCTGGGAATCACTCTGCCAAGTTCTGAAAAGCTGCTTCTCTAAGATACAGATGGGGCAAAGCTGCAGGGAGCTCCCCTCATGAGTGACAACTGACTACCCCCCCCCTTAATCATAGGCCAGCACATGTACGATTCTTTGGCCTGAAAGAGTTAATACAACAGCAGTGAAATGGAGTAGAATATGAGATTTGAGACAATTTATTATGGAAAATACAGCATATTTTATTTATATAGCCCAGGGAGAGCAAAGTACTTTTAAAACAAATCATTAATTCCCCCATTTACTTTATTCATCAATTACTGCATCTCTTAAATCTATCTCAGGTAAGGGGCAGGAACTGCTATGTTCTTCTAGCCGAGGTTCAGATAGAAACACAAATGAGTAGAGTGTTTGTCCAGATCCTATGAAAATGAGTGAGATCTGCCTTGGGAGCTTAGACCTCGCATACTACCTCTAACACATGGTGGTTTGGGTGAATTTATGGCAGAAGGAAGAAAGGGAGGGAGGGAGGGAAGAAGGAAAGAAGGAAGAAAAGGAGGGAGGGAAGAAGGTCGAGAGGGAGAAAGGAAAGAAGGGAGGGAGGGAGGGAGGGAGAAGGAGAGGAAAAGAGGAGAAGCAATCAATGTATATTTACAGCTACCTTACCAAGTCCAAGTTGAAACATAACAGCTTCCCTCTAAATGAAATCTGAAACCAAAATTAAAGTTCAGCTTTCCTACACCAGATAAGTAAACTACCTCAAAAGAAGTCACAGTTATGCTTTAAAATAAAAATTATTTACAGCTGCTCAATACCTAGGCTTTGGTTTGTTTGCTTGCTTGGGGACATTTCTGTACAAATTCCTGGTGTCAACAAGACACTGGGCAAGAGCAGGTGAAGCAGCCCGCCCCAGCAAGGAGCTAAAGGAGGGCAGGCAGGTAAAGCCCCGCCCCCAGGCACCGCGCGAGGGCCGCGTGGGAGTTCACACCCTGGTTCCCAGCTCCCACAGTGGCTCTAGGTCACACGTTCCTCTCTGCATTTCCCCTCTCACAAAGCCCCTTCCAGTCTCAGTGAACGCTTAACCGCTGTCATATGCAAGCTTCACAGACACCCCTACGGTTAGAACAAACGACACCGACACCGCATTTCCAAAAATCTTCTGGGAGCTAGGACCAAATGGCTCTCCGTGCTCCGTTCTCCCCACTTCTCAAATGGAGTAAGCAAAAGTTCCCGGAGAGAAGGCACATAGTAGGGCACAAATTCACCTTCTATTGTGTTCTCAGTCTATACCTTATATCCATGCCTACTATCCTAAGTAATAGAGTCTAAGCACATCGCTTTGCTTTATCGCTCTGCCTTAAGGCTGGTGATCAGACAAAACTAACTTGTATCTCCCCCTCATGAGATCCTCTTTCCTCTCCTTACTACTGTCCATAAAAAAGAAGAATAAAAATAAAAACAAAAAGGAAAGGAGGAAAAATCAACAATAGGGACCAAATTGTTGAATTTGTCTATCAGCAAGAAAAGTTTTTGCATTTGCCTGCTATGCATGAGCTTCTACTAAAACAAAATCACTCCTGCTTCAACTGCAAAAGGAATATAATTGGAAGCTGCCGTAAACTGTCTAAAGTTATTGCAGTCCTGTTGTGCTTCAGGATTCAGGTCATCAGAATTAGATCCCCGTAGTACACAGCATTCTTCCAGTGTGGTCCCCCTACCCGTATAAATAAACTTAGACACACAAACACAGAAATTATTCTCTAATGCTTTAAAAGAGAGGCGAGTAGAAGCCCAATAATATAATTGCTATATGAAAAAGAGGGGCAGACAGGAATTATAAGGGAGGGTGTCAAAAAAGAAATACAGTAGTAGACTTAAAAATATAACCTACAGTTCCGTGATGGGGCTGCTAATTGCACACAGTGAGAAAAGAAGAGAGAACAAAAGGGTGTTAAGGAAGCAAAAAATAATTTTTAACCTCCTCCAATGATGTGATTTAACTTCAGTGCGGATTACGTGCAGAGGAAAATTGGCTGAACAGTGCCATATATAGCTATTACATTCTAAAATTAAAAACTACTCACAACAATTGCAACTATTCATTGTTATCTATAAATATTCTCCTTAGTAAATGGTACCTAAATTTTTTTATCTTTTTTTGATTTTTAAAACTGCGTGATTTTGACATAGAACAAAAAAAAAAAAAATCAAGAAATACTTTAAAATATATTGAGTCTTCCTCAGAAATGCAATTTTTGACTTTTTCCTTTTTCTTTTACCCCATGAAACTCAGTGGCCACTACATATACACATATGCAAGGCACCTATTAGCTTATTGCTAAGAGGTCAGAAGACAAGAAATGGTTCAGAAAGGAAGAAAGAAAGACAGGAAGGGAGGGAGGGAGGGAGGGAAGAAGGAAGGAAGGAAGGAAGGAAGGAAGGAAGGAAGGAAGGAAAGAAGGGAGGGAGGAAGGAAAAGAAAAAAAAGAAAGAGGGAGAGAGAAAATAAATGACCCAAACTATTATATTAAGTGTCTATGTTCCTAGACTGAGCGTGCAGATAAAAGCCACATCTGAAATATACATTGCTCTTCATTTAAACAATTGTTTCTTGCTGTTGTTTTAAACTGGCCACCTGAGCATTTTCCTGGTCTTAGTCTACCTCCTCGGTCACTTTTAAAAAGCAAAAATTATCAAAATAAGAACTTGTCACATGCTGAAGCAAGCATACATGGGTTCTTTTTCTTTATTTTTAATATTCTGACAATAATTTCTAACTTAAATACCCATCAATCAACTGTAATTCAGATGTACTGCCTACTTTGGGTATTATGAACATGTGTATGTGTTTTAAAGTTACAAAAGGTTGATGAGACAACAGATAGTTTTCCTGTTTAGTTTTGAGTCCTTCAGCTAAAATCATGAACAAAAGCCAGAAAACAAAAGCAGTTGAATGAATGCAATTATCAAGGTCCTCTCCAGAGTTCTTCCTAGGTGAGCAAAAGTGTGAACGTCACATTAGAACACAAACAAAGGCCACCCAAAGTCAAGTGCCTTCTGCAGTGCTTCAGACAGCTGCCTAAAAATACTCACTACAGCCTAAGAGCTCTAGAATAACAATAGGAAATATCCCCAAACAGTAAGGGAGTATTTGTGAACTGATCATGCAAGAGATCTTTTTGCTAGCTCTGTATCAAGAGGGAAGAAAAAAAGAAAAAAGAAACACCCCAATATGCTCGTCCAACTTTACAGACACTTTCTACTACGCTGATGCATCCATCATATGGAAGATTTGTTGGTACAAACTATGAAGGTGCCACAGATCCTGAGTGGCAAAGTTACTGTGCTTTACAATCAAAGTGTTTTTTTCAATATACCACAGTTAACTTCTGATTTCTTCCTTCCCTCAATCCCTCCAGCTCTCAGGTTGAAGAATAAGAGGGAGGTATTTAAACTTTTACCCAAAGGTGTTAACTTGGTCCAGGACTGTGTATTTCTCCCTCAACACAGGGGACAATGACACTTAACCATTCCGTTTACATTATTTCATGAACTATATTGAAAAAGTATATAATTCTAGAGATAACACACACGTTTGTCATAGATATTGAGAGTCTCCACACATTCAGTGTGTTCACAAAATTTTTTCAAAAAGCACAATATGTATTCCAACTAGAAAATGACACATTTAGAACAATATTTTGGCTAACACAAGTTTCCCTGTCACCAGACTTTTGCCAGTATTAACAAGCAGCAAACTCTAAAGCAACACCTGAACGGGTTCTCTGTTTCCACCCACCCACTTCGACCTACTGCCTCAGTAGGTTTTAATTTGGAAACTCGAACTAAACACTTTGGCCACAATGTACACTTAAGTGCCCTTGCTGTCCTCCTTTTAATCAAAATCTAATAAAACATCTGCAAAAATAACTCATTCTGTATTATTAAATATCCTTTTTCATCTTGACCTTACATTTTGTGAACGAAGACCAGTAGGAACGCATACTCAATTAGAAATCAATTTCAACAAATTCAAGGAAGTATGCAAAGTAAATAAACATCAGAGACAAAAGAAGAAAAACAGGAGGATGAAAAGAAGAGAAAAGAAAAAATAAATATGCACGTATATACACACTTAAGTTTTCTTATTCTGGGCTAATAGAAAAAAAAAACCTGGAAAGTCTGACAAACTGAAAAAAAAAAGCTCCTTTGATATTTGTATGCACAATCCACAAATGTCTTAAAAGGTGTCTCACAGCTAAAATAATGCAATTATCAGGTTGGCAATAACGTTAGGCTTTGGCAAAGCAACGGGGAAGATTCAAAGGTCTGAACATCACTTTTCAGGTGCTTTGTCTAGGATATTATGCGCAACACCAATAACAGACAACAAAGGACCTGCTTACTAATTTTCTATACATTTGAAGGCCCAAGTAATTACATATTCAATCAACAGACACACCTCAAAACTATTTATTTTTTTTAAAGGTATAGCCCCGAGAGCTCAAAAAGAGAAAGCTATCCTGAATGTCCCCCCTTTCCTATTTTATGTGTAACCATCAATATATATCAACCGGGCATGCAATCATATTTATTGTCACTTTCATTCATGTCATGCCCTTGCTTATATGGTTTAGATATGAATTATTGACTGTTACACTCCTTGTTTAAATAAATAAATAAATAAATAAATAAATAAATAAATAAATAAATAAATAAATCAATCAATCAGACGTCAGGTACTTCGCACTGGGCTTCACAGAGAGCAGGAAAGTCAGAACCCAGCAGAAGCTCCCGCTTTATGTAACCACCCCCTTGTCCCTCATCTTTATGATTGGTTTCAGATTGCCTCCTCCTCAACTCTTTCTTCTTACAAGGGCGAGATTTACCCACTTTGGAAAATTAAGGATTAAAATAAACAAACAAGAGGATGTTGCTAAATGTCCTTCCCTGAGCATCTGTTGTTTAAGAACACCTCTGATTGATGACTGCTATTTTTTAATTGTTGCTTTAAAATTTAAATGCCCTCCTGGGATGTGTTATAAGTGTGTTAGTCCATGATACGAGATTTAGAAAGTAGAAAAACAAGAGAGTGAGTGATCGCAAGGTAGTGTACTCTTCTAAACCCAACAGTTCTCCTTGCTATAAAATCACAGGCCATTCAAATACCAATAACCTAATGTTGTAGAGTACTTTCCACAAAGGTATTTGATGACAGTCTCTTTTAAGAACATCTAGTCTGCTGTGTAAATAGAAGAAAGAACGAGAGAGAAGGAAAAAAGAAACTTAAACAGTTTAGCTTCCTATATACAACACCAAAAAAATAAGATTTTAATTATGGGCCAAAATATATATGGGAAATAGACTTTTACTTTCATATTTTCCCACAAAGCCACACCATTCCATAAATTCCCTCCAGAACCCACATTTTAACTCCAGTTTCGGAAAAGACTGAGAATACAATGAAGGAAAATAAATCTATAATGCTTGAAAATAACTGTCAAAGAAACTTAGTGCTTTTTTTTAAAGAAAGCAGGACTAGGACATCCTATTAGAAGTATATAGACAACCATGGCTACACTTTTATTCTGAATTTTTATATTTAAATAAGAGGCTCATGATTGCTGCTTAAGGATTCAATTGGCCAAAGAAAATGTCAAAATGTTGGATTCTCATTCCTACCTGTTTTTTCTTTGATTTCACACAACACATTAAACAAGGCAGGCTTCATTCTGTGGCAGTTCAGAGCATGTTTTCTGTAAGAAAAAACAACAACATGATAGCTTAGGTGGATTCTCGAGATTGAATGACTGATAACATAAAGGGGTAAAATCTGAACATTTAGGCAAAATTACAGATGGAGCATAACTCTGTGGCATGCTTCAATTGTTTTTATGACTTAATATACAAAGTCCCATCATAGAGAGAGAAATAATGTTAATTAGCAGTGAGAGAGGAGGGATTTAAGTACAGAACAGAACTAACCTAAATTATGCCCATTTAGGGAGAGTTTTTTTTAAAATAATACTTTAATCAAAGTGGAATTCTTAAACCAATAATCTTATATAGGACAATGAATACAGCAAAGCCAAATGCAGTTTTATATAATCTATGCAACGAGCACAGCCTAGTAGCTGTCTGCCTCTCAGCCGGGATGTGTGTGTGTGTGTGTGTGTGTGTGTGTGTTTTCAAATTTAATTCATCCATGTGTTCGAATTCATTCCGCAGATGCCCCTGTATTCTCATAAACACAAGATGCTTGAAAGGTCTTCTGAGTAGAACTGTCAATTTATAAAATTTCAGTCCCCAAGTTAAAGAGTATGGAAATGCATTGCCAGGGGGCAAACATACCCATATGGGGAATAAATTCATTTCTCTGTGTTCACATTATGCCTCTTGTGCACACACCGCTTATTTGCAGGTGTTGAAATTCAATTATTTACAATTAGGACCTTGCACCCATTGGGGAAAAAATAAATACAATTGTGCCTTTTAGATTAGTTATTTACCTGGTTCTGGTGTCTGTGTGTGTTTGTATTTAGAATGCACTTGAGGAACCAAACAATACCTTTCCTTCTACTTTATTGTGGAATCACTTAACAGAATGATAATGTTTTGGAAATAAAATACTGATCATATCAGCTATTAGTTAAGGGAACTCTGTTTACTAACTGAAATTAATGTGAAGATAAATGAAAAGCTCTGGCACTCAAAACAAATGCAATTCTTTTTTGATCCTTTTGAAAGTTAAAAAAAAAAATAGAAACACATCGTCATGTAAAACAGAGATTACAAGAATGCTCTATCTACTGTACAATAGGGAGTAATAAACTCAAAATTCAAGACACCGAAATGAACACGTAGATTGTATTTAAAACGTAACTGTTACCTTTGAATCAACAAATACACATTTATAAAGATGTGACTAGGAAAAGGAAAAAACAACATAGTATTGCTAAAGTAGTTACATTGTTTAACCAAAAAGAAAACACAGTAGCAGATTTAGTCATTTTTCTCCTAGAGGAGGGAAAAAAAGATGAAAGACTTTATTCTTAAAGATCTTATCTTCCCTTCCTCTTTTAAAACAGTTTTCACTAATTGTATTCTTACACACAGACCCAAATGCACACAAAAATTCCCACACAGCTACAGAGAAATATTGCACTTCTACAGTTTCACAAATGGAATTATAGAGGGAGAATTGAAAATTTCCCTGTCCCAAAATTGTATCTGGTCTCTCAGCATCTAGGCCATTAAAGGGGGACCGGCTGAGCCGTGCTAGTCCTCAGTTACACAGAAAAGGAGAGAGACTAAACATCAGAAAAGTAGTGAGTGTCTATTCTTACTGATTCCTTCCAGTTCACAAACTTGCCATCAAGCCGGTTTACTGGTATGTCTGAGCGTATTTTTCTGGAACAATATAATAGAGAAATCAGCTCCAATTCAAAAGAGAATTGCCAGTGGGAAATTGTCCATTTACTATACTTACTAGCTTTTCATCAGATAATAAAATTTAAAAAGAGTACCCATTAATTTTAAAAACCTTCCCCCTATTTAAAAGAAAATTAGAATAGTTCTAGTCTTTCAACATTTGCAAGTTTCAGAGCACCCGTAAACCTTAGTACTTTTGAGTTTACATGTTGCATGTGCTGGCAGCTAAAATAGAGTGTGATTCACAACATCCGTGCTTTTAGATATTTCCTCTAATTTCCCCAACTCAAATTTCTATTTCCCTTAGAAAAAATTACACAGCATGTCTTCTCCGTGCACCTAAGTCACTTGAAGTAATTTTGTGCATATTTTTAAAAGATTTTCAAATTATAAAAAAATACTTCAAAGATTCAACAATTGTAATTGTTGAGTAATTGTAGAGACATATGTGGTCATTAGATTTTTAAAATTCTTCCTTTCAAGTTCGGCCTTGGGCTTGCTGCTAGTGAGTTGCCACTTAAATCTGTGTTTTATTCTGAAAGAGAATTTTCTATAAAATCCTAGAGTTCAGAACTATATACCTGGCGGTGGATTAAGTTAGGAAGCCAGTTTCTTCATTATGTTTCTTTAATGGACATCTTCGTGTCCTGGAGGATTCAAGTACATAAAATCCACACAAGCTTTCCTTTCTCTTTAGTTGCATTCTAAGTGGTGGAAGAAGAAGCAAGGGGAAACAGCATGCTTGATTTTTGTCCCCCTGATCTTTTTTTTTTAAAGGACCATACGTAGCTGCCTGTGTCACAGAAGACTAGCAAACCAACTTAAATTAAGAGACAATAAAGTTAAACTAAAAATGAGTCTCTTCAAACTAGCAAATGTTCCCAAGAGCAAAATTATCTTTGTTTTTTTGCCATTAGCTTTTTCTAAAAGCAGAATTAAGTGAGTGCAAAATATTTTTTGAATGCTGACAACTATGACAAAGAAATAGCCTGTTTTTGTTGTTGTTGTTGTTGGCTTGTTTTGGATTTGGTGGGGTGAGAAAGGAAAAAAGATCATAATTTTGGAGGGTAAGACAAGAAAGAAAATCAAACTCGCCGAATTAGCTAAAGAGCCAGCTGAATATGCAAATAAAGAGTTCTTGGGACATTTTATTTGGTAATGTTAGGAAGTCCTTCAACCAGAAGGCATGGAATGCTACTCTGAACTTGACAATTCTGCTCTCTTACACTTTTTTAAAGCAGTAAAAAGTGCCGAGAGCCGCTTTTGGATCAGTTGGCAGTATTTTCGGCGTGCCTGAGTGTTTGTGTGGATCTATATGAATACCTCTATACTCACACACACGCACACACACACGCACGCACAATATGTACACAGCCACATCACAGCCTGGGCGATCACACTTTCGAGAACAACGCTTCTTCAAATTTTACTCCTCCGCCATGTAGTTGCTTGTCAAAAACGGGCAAAGAAACAACATTTTAAAAGAAAGCGCTGTGGTGATTCGGTTCCCATTGTTTCCCCCTGCGAGAGGGAAAAAAAACAAAACAAAACAAAAAACCCAAGAAAGGAAAAGAAAAGCCTCCATCTCACCTGGCCTGCGCCTCATCCAAACTCTGGTCTGTGATGGTCATAATTTGCTGTAAAATGTCTCCAATGTCCTGCTTCCTCCCGCCCTCCCCCTCGGTCCCTCCGGCCCCATCCTGCAAGTGCTGGGACAGGCCGGGGTGTCCGGCCATCCCGACCCCAGCGTGGGAATGCATCAGCCTGGGCTGCTCGTCCATCTCCAAAGGCTACGGCAGCCCTCGGCTCTTCCTCTTCTGCTCCTCGGCTCGGCTCCTGGGAAGCACCAGGCTTTTTATCCTTCAAGCTGTCTTCAAATCCTTTTCAGGATAAACAGGGAAGGGGGAAAAAAAAGAGGACCAAAAGAAGAAGAAGAAAAAAATTCCCTTTGCCTCTTTAGAGGATGGTGGGAGGGTGGGGAGCGGGGAGGGGGAGGGGGCGTGAAGGGGTTGCGGGGTGAGGGTGGGGGTGAGGGCTGGTGGGGAAGGGTGTTGACTCCAAAAAGCAAGAAAAATAAACCACCTTCCCACTTGGCGAAAAGAAATCAGAGCTGGCTTTTGGTTTTTCAGTCCGATCTCCTTTACAAGGCAGAAATGGGCTCCCGGCGCTTAAATCTGTGGCTTAATCCTTTTGCAAATATGCATTGATCGGGAGAAAGGAGAGGAAGGCAGGGGGATTGCAATGCAAACTTTCCCCCCCACCCCCCGCTGCCCCCCACCCCCACTCCGGGCCAGAGTGATCTCAAAGGGGGTGGGCTGTTGCAAAAGCCAGATCTCCCCCAGCAGCGGCGGCAGGCAAAGCCCAGGCTCTCTCCTCCTTCGTGTCTCTGCAAACTCCAGCAGCCCCGTCAGCCTCCTGCTTTTGTTTAGCTCAGGCTCAGGACTCCAGAAACATATACAGAAAAACCACAGCCTGAGAGGAGGAGGAGGAGGAGAAGAAGGAGGAGGAGGAGGACTAGAAGGAGGAGAGGGGAGGGGGCAGAGGGAAGAGGGAAGGGGGGAGGGGGCGGGGAAGCCGGGAGGCGGGGGAGAGAAGGAGGGAGGAGGGCTCCTGGAGCCACGCCCCCTCCTCTGATTGGCCAGCAGAGAAAAGACGGTGTCCTCCTCCCCCTACCTCCCTCCCTGCACCTCCTCTCCGGCCTCCTTCGGCTCCTCCCCTCCCGGCGCCCTGTCAATCAGAGTTCAGAGGTGGGCCGGGAAGGAGGCCGAGCTAACACCAAGTCTCCAGTCCTTAAAGGTGTAATGGTAGCGTCGTTCCAGCTCAGTTTCCACTTCTGCTGCCTGGCTGGCTTACTTAGGCTGCGTCCTTGAGGAAAACGTGGTTCCACTTAAATGCAAACCTGCAAAATTAACACGAAAGAACATATACGATGGATCTGTACGCCCAAGCCCTGTTGGTTTGTTTGTTTGTTTTTTTCCCCCTGTAGCACTGCCATTGAAAACTTGATTGTTTTAAACCCTCAGACCTCAGGAAAACTGTGGAGAGCAAAAGTTCGTCAGCAAGAATAGTGACAAACACAACCAAGCTGTTAATATAATTAAGAGCGATTTCTAATAAATGGCATAGGTAATAATAGGTAATTTTTAGAGGAACCAATGTTATCATAGTGGAGTTAAAATACCAAATGGTGAAAAAAGAACCAAATTGCATCATTTTGTGGCATGAAAATTAAATGATGGACTATGAAACTAAATAGAGCTTAAGACAAAGAGATTAATAAATAAATTCACTAAGGGAAAATAAGTTCACCAAATGAACTTAATAAACAAGTTCAACATTTCTCTTCCCCTGGGGGAGATTAGTTATTTGGCTTAAATACTCAATAAATAAAGAAATACATTATCACAGACTGGTTCTAGTTTTTAATATATTCTAATAAGCATTATTAACTGGGAGAAGTGAACTGACATTTATTGAATGCCTACTATGCACAAAGTAATTTACATGTTATTTTATTTAATCCCCCAAGACGTCTCTGTGAATTATAGGTTATTATTTTCATTTTACAGAGAGGAAAGTCAGGAAGATTAAAGAACTTGTCCAAAATCCACAGTTATTAAGTGTCAAGGCTGGAATTCAAGTCCAACCGTGCCTCTCTCCAAAGGCCCGGTGTTTCCACTAGACAGTTTGCCTCAAACCCAGCAGAAAAAACGCACAGTGTGGCCTTTAGTCACATTCGCTTTGCCTGTCTATGAGCACATTCAAGGATACTGGACTCAAGGTGACTGAAAATAAAATAATAATAATGATAATAACAAATAAAATGAAATCAGGAAGGAAACCAGTAGGAAACCATTAGCTCAAAACCTATACTGCAGCTCCAGAGGAGGCTGAGATTTGCCTCCAATCTTTTCATCAGGCAAGGCAGGTGGACTCACACATCTGACTGGGCACACAGTCACCGTGCCCATAAGGTAAAATAGCGGGCTAATCCCTCTGGGAAAGGCCAACATATTTTGGAATATAAAAGAAGTATTCTGCGACTGGGGATTTAGCTCAGCGGCAAAAGCGCCTGCCTGGCATGCGCAAGGTCGTGAGTTCGGTTCCCGGTACCGGAGAAAAACCAAAAAAAAAAAAAAAAAGAAGTATTCTCCTGTGTAGCCGCTGCTCTTCTGGTATGGTGATGTAATAGAAGGAAATGCATGGGTCCTCTGTAAACCTCAGTGCAACCAATCTGCAAAATGGAAAGCGGTCCAGCCAGAGATTTTTAGCTCTGCAAATAAATTGTTACTCTTAAAAAAATAAATAAATAAATTGTTACTCTTTTCATCAATCACTATGCCAAAGTTTGGCAAGATAAGAGCACTTAGAAAAATATTTCAAAGTGGTTCTTAACAAGCTACTTGGCACTTATTAGGACAAGCACACACAATAGGGAGTATTAATTGTAATTACGATGTCATATTACTAAATGACGGGTTTTATTCACGTACGTACCCTGACTTATACAGTTTCTTTAATCAACCCTAATCAAATGTTAAGCACAAAACTTCTTGAATCATATATCAATCAGACAATGTGAGTTAGCATATCCCTTACATGTTAAGGATAAAGTGAGAGCAGGGTCTATAAGAGATAAGTTTGTGAGCAATTAGTTCTGAGGGCACCTCTAATAAAACTCACCAGGGCAAAGTATTGGAAAGGGTATCATCAGCAAGAAGATCATTGTTATCTAGGAATATCATAATAAGAAAATAAATGAGCACAATTTATTACTAAGAATAGTTTTGTTTTTGTTTTTTTTTGCAATATGGGGGTTGAACTCAGGGTTTTCTCATTGAGCTACTTCTGTACATTTTATTAAATATTTAAACTTTCTTTTTGAAGCAAGTCCTCATGAAATGGTTAAATTACCCATGCTGGGCTTAAATTTCCAAGCCTTTTGCTTGAGCCTCCCAACATGCAGAAAATACAGGTGTGCACCACAACATCTGGCTAGAGATGGTTAATAGTAATTTAACACTTACTGTGGTTAGGAATTCTGTTCAGTGTGGATCTTTTTGGTTGTTTTGGTTTTTTTTTGTTTGTTTTGGGGACTGGTTTGGACTCCATAGCCCATACTGGCCTGGCTTCTAGAACTTTCTACCCTCCTGCCTCAGTCTCTAGAGTACTAGGATTGTAGGGAGGCACAACCATACCCCGCTCTATTTTAATTTAATTTAATCACTGCAACATCTAATTTCGATTCTTTTGCTTTGAACAGTTACTTTATTATTATTATTACCAAGTATATTTCAGTGTCAAATAAATGCTATAGCACTGATATCATGCCCTAGACATCCTATAAGAGATGAGACAAGATGTAACCTAGCCAAAGTCAAGAGAAGTAAGTAGGCTTTGAGATGGGTCTAAAGGACCAGTTGGATCTAGAAGACAGGGTTAAAGAAATTGACAGGAGTTCAGAAGGTCAGGGTGTCTCTGTGGAACAGTACGGTGCTATTAGAGAGCTATGACTGAGTGGACTCTGAATAGTACCACTGGTACCAAGGATCCTGAGAAGGGACTAAGTCATTCATTTCTTTTGGGATGAGTTGCCTGGTTGCCAACTAAATTGGCAACAATTATCTGGTTGCCCAAATCATGTAAGAAGGGAAGATGGAATTAAGAAAAGGAATTAGGAAGGTGGCAATTGAAATGGAAAAAAAGAGGCACCTTTTCAAGTTGGAGCCACCCAAAGCAGATAGTTTTGATTTTATGTGAATGGGAAAGACAAAGAGAATCCTTTCAAGTTTGGATGAGAATGATGCATAGGTATTAATATAATATTAAGTGTAGCTATTGATGCAATTTGCTGAATGTATTTCAGCACTTGTGCATAACCATTTAACATCTGATTTTAACAATATTCTATCTGTAAGTGAAGAAACAAAGGTTCCCAGAAGTTGAATTACTAGACAAAGTACAGAAGTGACTCACCTTATCAACTAGCATGCACCTGAGAAGTGCATCAGGAATTGGCTGCTGGACTATGTAGCTGCAGAGAGCACTTGCACAAACTGAAACAGCTATGCTGCCACAAGACAATACAGCCTTGTGGGATGGCCACAGTATATGAGGCTCATTGTTGACTATGCTGCCTATGCATATGATTGTATGCTATTAATACTCTTATCCTAATGCCTTACACAGAATAAAGGAAGTCAAAAGCAGAAGTTATCAAAGGCATCATAGAATAAAAATTAGGATCTTCTCTTCTTTGCATGAAGAACCTTACAGCCAGGCAGTTTCTCTTATTTGCATGAAGAACCTTACAGCCGTGCACCTTACAGGTACATGCCTGTAGTCCCAGAACTCTGGGAGGCTGAGGAAGAAGGATTCAAACTTGGAACCCAGTGCAGGGAATTTAGCAACTTAGTGAAAACCTTCTTTTAAAATAAAAAGGGCAGAGGATGTAGCTCAGTGTGAATGTCCTGGGTTCCACTTCCAGTACCTCAAACAAACAAGCAAACAAAAAATGTATAAAAATAGGTTGTGAAGAGAAACTTCTACCACAATTTCCAAAACTTACGGGTTGTGATAAGAGATGCACAGTGCTTTTTTGGACCTTCCATAGCTCAGCGGTACTTTAATTATAATAGATGTTTTACAAATATGTATTGAAAGAATTAACGATGCCATATGTCTTCAAACTGATAACTGAAGCCCATTGTATCATGTCTTAAAAATACGAGTCATTATCAAAATTTAGCAAAGTAGTTCTAGGACTGACCTTGTTTTAACATATTTATGGTCATCTTACCATGTATACTGCTATGTCAAGATTTGCTTACCCTGAGGATTCTCCATCAAACATCATTAGAAGCTCACTGGAATATATTCTTATCTTCCATGAAGGACAAAGATTGGAGCTCCAGGAATACGGGTAAAGACCCCAGTGTCTTCTCTGGAAATTGACATGGTAGCAAAGAGATAGATCCATTGGCATGGCTCAGAAATAAATTCACTGCCACATGATGTTACAACATCCAAGTAGACACTAATCTATGCATATTTATGACTATATTTGAACGGGCCTCTAGGTATTTGTAACTCCCTTATTCAAGTGGGAAAATAAATTTTTTTCTACCCAAGAGGGTCATATTCAAAGCCAGGAGCCAAAAATAATACCTGAAACAGTTGATGGAATCTGCTCATCTACCTACAGATTTTCACCTTTTTCCTTTAGCTATTTTCTTGCCCTCTAACTTCCTGCTTTTCTTAAACTTTTCTGCTCACTTCTCCACGCCTGTAGTGGATTGACCACTGGTGGTCAACTTATAACCTTTAGCTGAACTGAGTAAGGGTGGTGCTGAGTGTGGGAGGCCCACCTGGGGATTGATGCCAGCAGCATAGGCAGAACTGGAGAAGGAAAAAAGGCTGTTGGGAGCAAGGAGAGGCTGTTGGAGCTGGTGGAATCTGTAAGGAGCTGTTGGCTCTTTTGGAGGAGCTCACTGTGCTGGCTTTCCTGATGAACTTGGCTGTTTTCATCCTCCAAGGAGCTAGGGGCTTTGTTGGCACTAAGAATAGCTTCGGTTCACTTTGGGGGAGCTCTGGTCCTCACTTTGAGCATCACTTCCTGGCTCCAGAAGGGAAGATGGTGCACTGCCAGTCCCTGGGAGAAACTTGCTGCATTGGCTTTCCAGACGGGAATTTACCATCTTAATCATCAGAGGAGCTCGGGACCTCACTGTTGCTGAGGATGGCTATGGTACCTTTTGGGGAGCTCTGGTTCTTCTGAGCATCGCTTCCTGGCTCCAGTGCAGATACCTCAGCCTGCTAGCACAGACCCTTCATCTCGCTGGCACAGACTTCCTCGATTCTACCACTGACCTTTGGGCTGGCATATGCGCAGAGCAGATCCATGAAACAGGCCTGCATGAGACATTGTTATGGGCTCTGGGCGGCTAGCTGGATTTGTGGGAGGCATTGTTATGAGCTCTAGGTATTCAGGTAGACTCATGCAGGACATTTTTGTGGGATCTAGGCCCTTGGCTGGATTCCTTGGTCTTGGTGTGTGCACAGATTTCCTAAACTCTTTTGTATATCATTCTTTGGGTGATTATTATAAATAATTATATAAAATATGTGTCCTGTATTATATTGTTCCCTTGCAAAAATAAGCCCCCAAACTGACTCAACCTCTTTCGTCCTTTTTTCTCTATTCAGTCCAACTTCCTCAAACCTACTCATGGAGGACTTCCCTCTGAGTGCAGTTTATTGCTTTCCTAGGTAGGTGTTGAAGCAGTGCTGGGACACCTACCTCTGTGCTTATGCCAGTGAAGTCATACAACAGTGCAAGAAAATCCTAGAACAAGCATTCTAAACCTAAAGTCTGTGTGTGAGCTTTAGCTATTCTTCAGTCACTGGGAAGTATGAATAAAATTTGGTGATCTATGCTGCTTCACCTTATTTACAGCACAGTCCAGGACATTTATCAGAGTCTCAAGAGATTTCAGGACCCAAAATATGTACCATCAACCAGCTTTCACTAGCAAGCAGTAAATGCCACAATGTTGCCCTTCTAGGCTGGGGAAGCCATGTGGTTCTCAGTGATGCAATTTTTCAAAGAAATATCTGGTTTTATTTCTCAAACAGAGCAGGCTCATGAACTGGTAACAGCCCATTAGGACTGGCTATTGAATGATAGTCGATGCAGTGTCAATATCAGGGCTAAAGAGCCAAGTTTACAAACCCTTGAAAGCAAATCAAAAGAAAGGGCATAGGGTTGTGCAGCTGAACACTGATGTTGTGATATTCAAGACACTAGGGATATAGTGGCAATGGGGCAGGCTGTGTTCCCTGAGTTTATGGAACTTGCATTTTAGTGTAGGAAATAAACAATAAGAACATAAATATATAAGCTCCAAAACTCATAAATGCTGCATATAGCACAAGACAGGCTAATGTGACATAGAGTCTGGAAGGCCACATCAGTCGGGGTGATCAAGAAAGGTCATTCTCAAAGCTGACCTTAGGGTTTACTCGAATGAGCAGAATCTAGATATGCAGCAATCCTGGGAAAGAACGATTAGGAAGAAAGTGTGAGAAGGAGGAAGTAACACATGCAAAAGGCATGAGCTGGGATGATTTGAAGGAAGGAAAACTAGAGAGACTAGAATTTAATGTGCAAGAGAAAAAGTACATACAGATGAAATCAATTTGAGAAGAAAAGACTATACTACATACAGACATTTAGGCCATGGTAAGAAACTTGCATTTTATACGAGGTGATGAAGTATATGGTAAATGTTTGAATTCTCAGGAATTATTTCAGTAAAAGACACACTGCTATGAATTCTCAACCTACTGCCCCTTGCTTCAAACACACATACCACGTCATACATATACACAAACATACATACACATCATACATACATACACTCATATCTCATCTTTACAAGGTGTGATAAAGAATATGGTGAATGTTGCTGCTGTGTACCATCCCATGGAAAAGCAGGCTTGTAAACACATTACAGTGTATCCTCACCTACCTTATCCATCAGATCTGGCACCTTACAGTTTCCAGCTCCTCCCCAAAGTCAAATGATCATGAAAGGGAAATAGTTGGGATTTATACAGGGCTTCCAGGCAGCCCTAAAAGCACAACTAAAGACACTCATGAAAGAGGCCTCTCAGAAATGTTTCAGAAAGTGGTAAGAATGATAAGCATTTGATTCAAGGGGAAAGTTATGAGGGCCACTAATGGGAATATGTCTTTTGCCATAATATTATTTTTAAATTTAAAAGTTTATCATATTTTTTATCAGACCTCATATTCTAAGACATTTGAAATCCCTGGAGGATGCTAAGCAAAAGGATGACATTGAATATTGATTTAACAAATATTTATTGACAACATAAGATGTGCTAGGCACTCTGTACTCACCAGAATATATGCAGCAGTGGAAATGTCAACCTCAGTCCCTTCTCTCATGGAATTTCATTCCAGTGAAACAAATACCTACACCCATATGCAACAAGAAACAAAAACCAGGCAATGGTAAGTTTTCTGGGCAAAATTTGGTACAAAAGTGTGGTGGGAGATTACCTGGCAGCTACTTAAGACTGCGTGGTCAGGAAGAACAAGGTGGATGAATATGTAACCTCTGACCTACACGCTAAGGAAGAGAAAGCCACAGGAGACCAGGCAGGAGAAATGATCAGTGGCTCTAAATGAAGAGTAAAACAGCTAGAAGATCCAAGAACAAAAGCCATTGTGGCAAGAAGAGAGTGAAACGCAAACTGAAGTCAAAGAGATGGCTAAGATTTAGATTATTGACAAGGAAAAGCATGGGAGAGTTTCACACACGAGAACCACATCTAACTTTTGCTCTAAAAGGATGATTTGCTCAGTGTGTGGCATGGGTTGCAGGAATGCGGACACACACACATGCTTAAGGAGTGATTGCAGTGGCTTAGGCCAGTTCTGAGGGCAGCTTGGACAGGTGACAGAGTACTGGACACGATGTTAAATGCTTAGGGTCAGTATAGTTTGGAGATACAGTCAACATGCTCATGGAAGAAGAGGAAAAGAAAATGGAGCTCATTTCAGGATTCTGATTTAAACAACTAAACTGTGGTATCACTCCTTGCTCAGATGAGAAAGACACCCCTACAAGATGAATGTTATCATTCCCATTTTGCAGATGAGGAAACAAAGGTAATTCCAAAGCATATGAGTTATCTTCCACAGCCTCCTCATCAGGAGTGATAGCTACCATGATTTGATTAGTTATTTAGGTGAAAGTTCATAAATAGCAAAATCAAGGAATGAGGCTCATAATATGTGTACCATAGGTGTGTGCACTCCTGTTTTATGCCTGTATATTCTAAGAATAGTGGAAAAGATGTCAGAGACAACTATCTTATTCTCTTTTTCATCTAGGAAGGGAGAGGATAGTGGAGAAGTGAGAAGACCCTAGACTTGAGACCAGCTTGTGCTAGTGACATTAGAATGAACTCTCACAGACTGAGGTTGACAAGGTAACAAAGACCCCTCAACTAGCAACTCAGATATTTGTGATTCAACAGGCAGAGTGCAATTAAAGGTTGTTCAGACACATGGCAGCTATCAGCAGAATCCTGGGCACACATACAAGATAAATAAACGTAAGAACCCAGTACTTAGAGATCTGGAAGACCCTGACTCTGGAACTCACTAGCTTTAAATTCTTGGCTAAGTAAGTTAACACCTCATTTTCACATCTTTAAACATTGTGGGTAGATTGCAGTTTAGATCGGATGAATATCAAAAATTTAGAATAGACCCTATTGGAAAAGAGATGGCCAATTAATTACTAACTTTCTGTTTTTTACTATTAATCTTGGGTTGTTTCTCTCAGAGATATATCATTTCCCTTCTGTCCTTCTATGCCTGGGATACCACTAATAAAATTATACTTTTGTTTCATATTTCCTGAAACAAAAATATTTCAGATAATCAACTTAATAGGAGGAAAAGGTTACTTTGGCTCACAATTTTGGAGGTGTCCGTCCATGGTCAGTTGGCTTTTGAGCCTGCAGCAAGGCAGTACATTGTGGTAGGAACACATGGCAGAGCAACTTGCTCACCTCCTGGTGACCAGAAATCAAAAGAACGAGACAGGAAGGGTCCAAAGTCCCAATATCACTTTCAAGAGCACACACCAGTGAGTGAACTTCCTCCTACTAGGTCTCATTTCTTAAAAGTTCCACCATCTCTTGGAACTGCCTGAACAGTTTCCTTTTTTATCCTCCAAACCAAACTTAACAGCATAAATAAAACACAAGTGTGGTGCCCTAAAATAGTTGTAGGATTCTCCCCAAAGAAGCTTTCTTTTAGGGAATCTCAGTGGTCATTTTATAGTTATTTGTTGTTGTACATCAAACTATCTCAAAATTACCGGCTTCAAATCACAGCTACTAGTTTTTAAATTGATTACAATTGTATAGTCTACAGAACAAGATCATACTTAGAAGAATTTTACCTGGGCTCAATATGACAGCAGGAAAGTTACTGGAATTGCCTACCCTAAGATGACTTTACTTACATGCCTGATGATTGGCTGGTCTGAACTGGGGCAATAGTGGTGACTGGCTTCTCTCCTGTCTCACTGGGGATGGAACCAAGAAAGCACTGAGCTATAGCCTACCCCATGGGTCTCAGTAAGTTGGTCAAGTTGAGCTTCAAACTGTGATCCCCTTACCTCAGCCTCCTAAGTAGCTGAAATTACAGGCTTGTGCCACTGCACTTATCTTACCTGCACCATTTCTTGGTTGGTAGCTTCTATAAAGTCACACTGCAAAGGAGGGGGTGAAGAATTGAGAACACATTTACAGTCAAGATTCAAGAAGGTTGGCACAATAGTGAATACCTGTGTACATATTTAAAGGCTGGGGATGTAGCCCAGTAAAGGGTCTGAGTTCAATCCTCACTCTCAAAATCAATAAAAAATAAAAATAATGTATACCTCTAATCCTAGTACTCAGGAGGCTGGCATAAGAGGATCACAAGTTTGAGGTCAGCCTAGATTACAAAGCAAGTTCAAATCCAGACCAGACTACATTGGAAGACACTGTTTTCATCACTCCTCCATCACACACACACACATACACACACACACACACACACACACACACACACACACACATGAAGAATGAGGATAGACCATCCTGGACTGAGAGCATTTTGACTGTTTTTGCTTACCATAAGTGCATTTCATCTCTTCTCTAGACTGAGTAGTTGAAATTAACCCTCTCTCCATTTACTGTAATAATACTGGTCCAGCCAGATGTGGTGGTGCATGCCTGTAATTCTAGCACGAGGGAGGCTGAAGCAGGAGGATCCTTGCAAGTTCGAGACCAGCCTGGGCTACAAAGTGAGCTCAAGGCTAGCCTGAGCTGCATATTGAGATCCTGTCTCAAAAAGACAAATAATAATAATAATAATAATACTGGTCCAAGCTCTGGTGTCTTCAAGCCTAGCTTTTCTGGGTCAATGCTATCTTAGAACCCTAAGCACTTCATTTCCCCTATGAAAGTGGGAAGTTGAAGGAAGAAAAAAGTAGCTATTAGAAAGTCACTTGCAGTGGAAGAAAACAGTTAATTCCCCTTAGCACCTTTCACCCTACTTTTCCTTCATCTTTGGTACTTGTATGTCAAAATGATCTCTAAAGACTGGCCTATATGGAAAGAAAGCAATTTACTGTCTACATTTCAAAGGAAAAGGTGACTGGCAGGCTCAGATGGTTATACATGCTTAAGGTATAGTCTTCCTTAGAAATCACAATTTATTTTGAAAGCAATGTGTGCAAATACATAACTTAATATCCCAACTATTTAGGTATGGTCATGCATTTTGGGCAAGATGATATGAAAAGAAATGTCTTGAGCTGAACTTCTGGGGAAAGTTTTATTTTTAATGTTAAAAATGGACAGACTCAGCATGCCTATGCCTTTTGCCCTTTCCCTTCTGATTACTGCCTGGGACATAGACATAATATCTAGAGGTAAAATAGTTACCTTGAGACCATAAGAATGAAAAGTTCAATGTGGATAGAAGAGGAAACTAAAAGTAGCCTAGAGCCTTGATTACTTCACTGAAAAGCAAACCAGTCCGCAACCACCTAATTTTGGAGTTATTTTATATGAGAAAAATAATTCCATCCTTGCTAAGGTGTACTGACTGCACTGATGCTATAATTAACACCTATAGTCAAACACTATTTTAATCAACATGGCAACTGCAGTGGTTTACAAAAATACAAGTTGTTATTTGTAATATAAGTGCCTCAGAGAAGAATTTTGCTCCCTGTCCAAGGCATTTTCAAGAGCCTCTTGCTTCTCCTTGAATCACCAGTGCTGTAGATCGTGGAGAATACCCAGTCAATGGAAGTCACAGAAAAGCAAGGAAAATCTGGCAGCAGCTATGGCAATGGTTCCCAGGGATCTCAAGAGAAAAGAAGCATCAGTAAGCCTTTCTACAGATGCCCACATTATCAAAGCTTTTCTCCAAATGTCACACTGAAAAGATGAATGAGAAGCTGACAGTCCTCATCATTTCCCTTTCATATTTACACTTTATCCATTTCTCATCTAAATCAAGGGCATCATGACCTACTTATTCTTCTTAGCTCAAAAATGTTTTCTTCTCCATCAGCCCTACATCTATTAGAGCATCCTAGTGTGTGTCTTTAACACAGATCCTTCTCTGTACTTGGATGTTCAAGACAGATGTGCACAATTACAAACCACTGCTTAAGGCACCTTTACCTTTAATCTAGATAATTGGATCACGTTTCCAGCCACCAGCATTCCCTCAACCATTTTCACCTTCAATTTAAAATACTGGCACTCTTGCATTCTTAAAAACTGAAATATACCTTCTCTCTTCTTTGCTTTAGAATTCTTGAAGCTTTGGGTCTAGATAATGTTCATATTCCTTTGCATGGCATATTAGAATTTTCAGAATCTAACCCAAGGCTATGTCTGAAGCCTTATTTCTTATTGTTGCCTCTACACTGAACTTCCGCTTCCCAAGTGTGCTGTAGACTTTTATAGTTCCAGCAGAAGTATCTTCCTGTCTCCTTTCATTGGCTAACTCTGGTTCAAACTCCTTTCTGAGATCCCTGGGCAAAATTAATTATTAATTCTTTTGGTCTTTCTGCATGTTCACATAACCCCTTGTTTATGGGTAGATATCTGCCAGTGGGCTGTGTATGCCTTGAGGACAGCTTTTGTGCCTGCTTGGCTGACACATGGAAACACCACAAGATGTCTAAGATGGAGGAAAGGAGAAGAAAAATTCAGATTACAGATTTCTTCCTTTTATTTTTTGCTTATTTCTCCTAATTAACATTAAGTTGTTTCTATGTACCCATAGATACAAATTAAAGTATTATTAGACATTTATTTTGAGGGTCAGGTATTCATGCTCTCATAAAGATTGAAATACAGAGACATCTAAGATCCTTTCTAGCTCTAAAATTTAATGCATTTTTTAAAACACCGCTGCATCAAAATATTTTAAAACAAAATTTAGTGAGATTCAATTGTATCACTAATTATCTAAAAGCTTCCCCTTACTTTGAATTTATATGTAGATAAAAGTAAAGTGAAATCAATGAACTTTACATTCCTGAATTAGCGCTTTGTATTTCAACAAATTTCACAACAGCATAAAATAGTTTAATAGACTAGGTAATCGTGACAAAATGACGGAAAAATTTTATGTTTCTCTTCATTGCACCACATTTTATAAAGTCAATATCAAATATATAAGTTAATAGCAACTATCTTTTGTAAATCAATATTAAGTGCCTATATTAGTTGGGAATAAGGGACTATTTTATCTGACATTTTCCCAAATTATGATGTAGCTGACAGCAAGACACTACTTATCAAATGGGCAGATAATAATGATGGAATATTGCCGCATGGTTTTGCTTAGATCTTGTTCTTCCTCTTTCAGCAAATCAGGAGTGAAACCTACAGGAGTGCTCACCTCACACCTTACTGCGTCTTGTGTGAAGGTGACTGTTCTTTTGTCCTGTCCTGTACCAACACATAGCAAAAGACTCTCTATAATGGAGGCTTATTTATGAACAGAAGAAATAAAATTTGCCTCTCTTTTTCACTATAAAATAAGACTCATCAAGTTCAATTCTACAAGGTAACAAAAAGAAAGCAGTTCTGGATTTTCACTTCCAGCTAGGGATATTAGCTTGTATCAGATAAATACTTCTGAGAATAACCACTAGAAGGAGTTAAATAAAAGAGAAGTCTGTTTGAAGTCACTTGAGAATTATTACAACAAAGAAGACCTCAGGCATTGAAATACACAAGATAGGGGCTGAGGATTTAGCTCAGCGGCAAAAGTGCCTGCCTGGCAAGCGCAAGGTCGTGAGTTCAGTTCCTGGTACCGGAGAAAAACCAAAAAAAAAAGAAATACACAAGATAATAAATATAATGTTACTTGTATGGGTCACCCTCATCATCACTGAGATACAGTAACCAGAACCCATAGCTTAAAGGAGGAGGGGTTTAATTAAGCTTAGGGTTTCAAGGGATTCAGTCCATAGTTGGCTGGCTCTAAGCACAAACATCATGGCACTGTGGAAGAAGGATGTGATGGAGCAAAGCTACTTAGCTCATGACAGCCAGGAAACAGCAAAGGAACAGTGTCAGAGAGAAAGGGCCAGGGATCAGAATATAGAGCCCAAGGTCAAGCTCCCATTACCCACCCAGACACATCCAGAAGTATCCTTTACTAATTCAGCAGACAGATCCCAAGCCTATCAAGTTGAAATTAACCATCACACTAACCTGGAAGATTGTTATTAACAATAATGAAATAATTCCATGGATTGTAGAACACTTTCTTAGTTCTTCTTGGTGTGTAATATGCAATTCCATAAATATGCAGTTCTACAAACAATTAAGGGTAATAATAATAGGCTCTATGGTTTATTAACATTTATTAAAAACGGTATATCTAGAGTTCACTGAGGTATATGTCTGACTGCTACTAAAATGTCTGACTGCTACCCAGAGATAGAAAGTAATTATTGCCTTGGACTTTAAGCATATATCTGGACTTCTAACAAATTTCTGGAAGGACTCCTCGACATCAGTCCATTGTGTACTAACTTAATTGCATTTAATTTTTTATTTAAAAAAAAAGTAAAATATACATGGTGCTAAATGTTAAATTGTGCTTAAAGATTTTGACCAAAAGTATGAGGTCTTCCACTGTCCTTTTTCTTCTGAACCCCAGTTCCCTGAAGCTACAGTGATCAACAATGTTAGCTATTTTTACTGGTATTTTTAATATGTCCATACACACACACGCACGCACACACACACACGCACACACACACACGCACGCACACACACGCACACACACACACACATATGGTTTTGCAGTTCTAGGAATTGAATCCAAGGCCTTCACACTGAGCTACATCCTCAGTCCTTTCTGTATCTTATTTTTAAATTTTAAGACAGGATCTCACTAAGTTACCAAGTTGCCCAGGCTGAGTTCAAACTTCAGAACATCCTGCCTCAGTCTTGGAAATATGTGCTTCATATTTCTACACAGCACACATATTTAAATTGCTTCATTTTCAACTAATATATGTTATACTGTTTATTACAAAAGTTTGATTTAGCTCTTCCATACCACCCTGTACTCACAGATCACCCTCCCAAACCTCCCAATACAGTTATATTTTCTAGTTTGATCAATATATAGTCTTATGTTAACTATATAAACATTTGTTATAGCTCAGCAATGTGGTCTCATCATGCATTTGTTTTTTTTTTCTTCAGTTTAAAAAAGATCTATAGTTAGTAATAGCTGCCTTTTAAAAATTATCTTCTTTGAACCTGTCACTAATATATTTTGCATTTCTCCTACAGATGCTAAAATTCCTTTCTATAGTGTCATTGAATACATCAGGTAAGTCGTTGGTTTAATTACTTACTAGAAATACGCTCTTTGGCTTCTCCATACCTCCCCATACCTTTGCTCCAGTCTGTACTGGGGCTTCAAGCCAACTTCTTGGACAAACTGTGATTTGCTTTGGCTTTCTGAATCCATTACCTTCCTGTTTCTTAGTTTAGTTCCTAATTTTTATAGACTACAGGAGGGAAATTGCTTTACATCATGTATGCCTAATCTTTGTATGTGTGTGTGTGTGTGTGTGTGTATATATGTGTTTGTGGTGCTGGGGATCAAACACAGGAGACTGAACTCAGGGTAAGCTCTCTACCACTGAGTTGCACCCTGAGCCCTTATTGTCAATTATTACAATCATTCTTGACTGGTAGTTTAGTTGGGTATATAATTCTAGGTTGGAAATAATTTACCCCTGGAATTTCAGAGTATTATTGCCTTAATTTATACATTTACTTGATTGTTTCTAGGAACTTATTCTGATTGTTTCTACAACTTATTCTGATTCTTGATCTTCCCTTAGAACCTTTGGGATCATCTCTCAAAAATTATTTTGTAGTATTTAATGTGCTCAAAATAATTTTGTGTTAGAAGTCATGGAGCATAATGTTAAACTGAGTACTCCTGAGCATACCACTCAAATTAAGCACTAGTATATTACTGGTATCTTTGAAGTTAACAGCATCTCACTCTGCCCAAGTGTTTATCATACTATTACTTAAAACAAACACAATTACTACATATGTATATGTTACATTATTTCTTTGTAAGATCTATTTTTTTCTCTCTGTACACTCTTAAAAGTTGTCTTTGGAGTTCTACAGTTTCATTGCATTGCACATTGTTGCAGCTTTTAATCATTTATCCTGTTTCCTATATTAGTGAATTCATGTCTTATCAGTTCAGCAAATAATCCTAAGAGATTATTATATTTGAAGACTATCTCTCCTCTTTATTTTGCCACTATTCTCTTTCTTGGCTTCTAGCAAGGTACACTCTGAATTTGTCATCCTGTCTTCTATTTCCTTAAACTTATCTCATATTTTCCATCTCCTTGTGTCTTGTTAGTTTGAGAACATGCTTGTTTTATTCATTTATCCTATTTTTAATTTTGATTATAGGTTTTTATTTCTAAAATCTATTTATCTCATAGTTAAAATTGCCTAAATATTTTTGAATTCTTTTGTTTTGCTCCATTTATTCCTTTTATTTCCTCCTCATCCATTTTATTTATGTCCATACACAAATAAGTATGCATACACAGATACATATATCCCCAGACATCTCTTAGTGATGGGGATACATAATGAGAAATGCACGTTAGTAATTTCATGGTGTAAACATTATTAGATTACTTATAAAAGCGAAGACAGCTATGATGTCACTAGGTTAAGTCAATTTATGGAACCACTATTATATGTGTAGTCTGTGGCTTGTCCAGATGTCCTTATGCAGCTCATTATTGTATGTGCCTGTGTGTGCCTGTGTGTGCATGTGTGTGTGTGTGTGTGTGTGTGTGTGTACATACTAAACAGATGCTCCTCAGTTTAAGATAGGATTATGGGTAAATCCTTTGTAAATGAAAACATCATAAGTCAACAATGTGTTTAATGCACCCGATCAACTGAACATCATAACTTAGCAACACAGTAACTTAGGATCAGTTCTTCACTGTGGTGATTGCATGACTGACTGGGAGCCTGGGCTCACAGCTGCTACTCAGCATGAAGTGAGTACCCTTGTTCATAATGTTAACTTAGAAAATATAAAAATTCAAAACTGGAAGTTTCTAATGAGTGTATATTGCTTTTGTATCATTGTAAAATCAAACCACCATCATAAATAGGGGATGACTTGCATAATATAGATAATTGTGCACATGCCTGTTTGTATCTCTCTGTGTATATAGTATTGTTTCTGATAATTCTCTTATCTGGAGTTGAAGTCTAAGTCTGTTTTTTGTTTTATTTTGTTTTTGTGGAACTGGGGATTAAACCCAAGGCTTTCACACTGAGATATGTCCCCAGCCATTTTTTATTTTCACTTTTTTAAAATTTAGAGACAAGATCTCACTAAGTCTCCAGGTTCCCCATGCTGGGCTTGAAGTTATAGTCCTCCTGCCTTAAACTCCCAAGGTGCTGGGATTAGTGGAATGTAAATCTCTGTTTCATACTTTCCACTGAATATCAGTCATGATGATTTGTATACTTATATGTTTGGTGCTCTTTTGAGGTCCTGACAGATCTAACCTATAGAAAGACTTGCAGAGAGAATTCCAGTCTCCTTTAAAAAGGGCCCCTACTGGGTAGGAGCTGCTTGAGCTCCTCTCCAAGGTTCCTGTCTTACTCTGGGATCCCAGATTGACTATTGCTTTTTCTTACAGGACGAAGTGTTAGTTACTGGATCGTAAAGCTAACAGGGGCATTTGCTGTCTGGGTAATGCCAGTTTGTGTGTAATTATCACTTAAGTTTCAATCCATTGTCTTTGCTCTTGATTCTGTTTGCTTAGTGTCTTTCTTTCTTTCCCTTTAAAATATTTTTTTCATTTTCAACCACCTCACCAATGGAATACAAATTGTGCTTTATTAAAGGTGTAATTGCTTTGTAGTTGTAATATCTCATGTGGACCACTACTAGAAATTACTTCATTTTACCTTTGATCTTCCTAAATTTCATGAGGCACCTTAGTTCATATTGTTATGTACTCACCCTCATGGACAAATGTTCAGTAAGTTCAGTAAGATTTGAAATTTCATGTCCTCAGTTCCACAGAAAGTTTTCCGCATCACTTCCTTGGTAGTTTACGTTCATTTATCCTCTCTGCATACCACTGTTCATCTGGCATGATTCTTCTTAGCTTCAGTCTTTGTCTCTTTTTCTCAGCACCCTTCCACACTGTATTCTCTTTTTGCTTAATTATTTGCTTGAGGGAAATTTCTGGAAGATATTGTTAGTTTAAGTTTTCCAACCTTTCAATTTGACTTTTGTATTTCTAAATGTTTAATGCCTAAGAACTCTTTCTTATACTGTATTATTTTTAATAGTTTTTTCCCCTAATCTATAGTTTCTTCTTGCCATCCCTCTGAAGTTACTGAATATTGTGTTTGCTTTTAAGTTTTCTATGGTTTGTGAATTATCTCTTTCTCTAAGTTTTCCTGTCATATTTGTTAGCTTTGTTGTATGTTTTGTATATGCCAGTCTTCTCTCTACTGTTAGGATCTTTTTCTGTTTCCATTTATGAGTGAGGGACTAAGACACAGATTAAAAAACTGCAGCACTATCTCATTGACTGGTGAGTTTTGGGCTATGGTTGAGCTTAACAAGACCATTTTGCTGGGGGTCTTCAAAAAACGATTTTCCTCTTCATTAACAAGGGAATCCACTTTCCCAAGGAACAGTTCTATATGTTTTGCTCAAAGCTTTGAGGATGGCATTCTAGAATTGGGTTTGAAAAGGAAACTGTACTCTCATTCAGCATTAAGAACTTTTGGAAACAAAATACACCATCTGATTTCAGATGCGGTAACTAGTGAACAAGGCTCACTGAACAAGGCTTCGCTGTGGCAGGACTGTGCTACCATGTCACTCTCATGGAAGGGACAAAGATGTGGATGCAACTCTGTCTTATAACATGTTCTGTGATGATGGAAGCGTTCTATGCTTCTGTCTGAGTTACTGTAGCATCTGTGGAACCCAATGCTGGGCAGCCTTAAAGGAGGATAGGTTTATCTTAGCTCACAGTTTGTAGAAGTTTCAGGAGGTATTTTACCGGATCCAAGGCAGGCGAGCATGGCAGAGGGGCTTGGCAGAGGAGAATGGTGTGGTAGCAGGCAGCAGAAAGAGGGAAGAAACCCCAGCAGAAAGGAGGGAGATAAATCTTTCCGGGCTATGCCCCAGTGACCCACCTCCTCTAACCAGGCTTCCTCTCTCAGCATCACATTTAGCTATAAACTCATGAGTGGGCGAATCCATTGATAGGTATCATATCCCATGATGCTATCACTTCCCAAACCCGTAGTGGCCCACTCTGTGAGCATGAGTCTTTTGGTGGATATCTAGATATAAACCATAATGTCTCCTAATAAAGCAACCATTAGTGTTTAAAATGGGACTAGCAAAGCTGGGCAATGGAGTTTTCAATTTTATTTAATTTTAATTAATTCAAGTCAAAGTGGAACTAGGGGCAACCAGAGTGGATAGCACAGGTCTACAGGCTTGTAGCTCCTAGAACACTTTAAATGACGCTTCCCAACTTACCCACAAGCCTGCCTTCAGAGATAAGAAGCACCTCCCACGCCTGAGCCCTTTCTGGCTTCTGCACTGAGAATCATTCGCCTTTGATTGTCCTCTTTAGGCCTTTGTCATCACCCTCACCCGCACGCAGCAGGATGGATGAGGCTGAAGCCTCGGCGAGGCAGCACCTATTCAGTAATTTTCTGTCCCGCATAATGTGTTCACCTGCTCATTTGCTAATATCTTCTTTTCCAGTTTTGTCATTGGTTATATCCTTTCCTCATATGACCTTTGGATTATCTTCTTTTTTTTTTTTTTCCAGTACTGGAGATTTATCCCAGGCCTTTGTATTGAGTTCTAATCCAAGACAATTTTTTGCTTTTTATTTTGAGACAACATCTCAGTAATTTTCTAAATTACCCAGGTTGGCTGAAATTTGGGATCCCCTGCCTCAGTTTCCCAGAATGCCATAATCCCTTTATAGTACAATGATGTAGGCCCAGGTTTCATACCAAGCCGATGGGAAAACAGGTTTTTTTTATTGTTCAATTGACTTTTATTTTTCTTTTTGGTACTGGGGATTGAATCCAGGCCCTTCATACTGAGCTACATCATCAGACCACTTCTTATTTTTTTCATTTTGAGACAGGTTCTCACTAAATTGCTAACTTTCCCATACTTCTGCCTCAGCCTTTCAGAGTGCTGGCATGCACCATTATACTCAGCTGATTTTGTTGTTTTGATTCAATAATTTACTCCCCCAAGATTAAACTGGTGTGGTAGCAGACAGCAGAAAGACGGATCAAGGAAAACAGGAGGGAGATAGACCCTTCCAGGCCACGTCCTCAGTGACCTACACCCCCAATACCTTAAAAGTATATGTTCATGAAAACTGTTGTAGAGCTGAAACATTCTCTAAACCACACTCATCATACTCCATTATTAGTTGTTATTTTACTATTTTGCAAACTTCTACATTATCCACTAGTGGGCTGTAACCACCACTCTTTAGGGAAAAAATGTAAAAATGAACAAGCAATGCTGTAGTGTGTGTGTGTGTGTGTGTGTGTGTGTGTGTGTGCACATGTGCATGTGTGCGCACTAGGCCAGTATATAGACTGCATTTCTTACTACCGGTCAGTTTCAAAAAAGTTTGAAAGTCAATGATTTAGTTAGCTTCATAAAAATTCCTATTTGTATCGACAGTATCTTTGGCCTACGTATTTCTACTAATTGAACTTTAGGACATGAAACATTGCAAATGCAGATATGAATCATCCAAACCTTCACTGCTAAAGAGGATTATATATAATATTTGTAAAACTTTTTTCCATATCAATCATGCTTTTTTATGACCAAATTCTTTTTTCCAAACAAAAAATAAAACTGTATGAAACAAGTGAGCGTGACCCCAAATTTGAGTGATTGTTTTATGTCAGCGAATTTTAATTTATTTTTGAATAAGAAATCATTTACATGACTAACCCCTTGAACAGTAGGAAACAGGAAGTAAAGAAAAAGCTTTCTACCATGCCAATTCGCTTGCAACAAGGAATCCAGATATTTCCAGTGAGAAAGTGATCTTGGGGAAAGGAATGTAGCTCAGTGGTAGGTCATGTGCTTCGCATGAACCAAACCCTTCCGATCCTGGATTCAATCGTCAACACCATCAAAATATAAAAGAAAGAAAAAACTAATTTTTTTTTTTTTTTTGGTTTTTCTCTGGTACCGGGAACCAAACTCACGACCTTGTGCTTGCCAGGCAGGCGCAATTTAGACTTTTTTTTTTTTTTTTTTTTGGTAAAAAACTAATTTTAACAGCTTTGTGTGTATGCATTCTAACAAATACTGCATATTATTGTAGTATCTTAGCAAAGCATGTATATTTTATTTACATTTACACAGTTGAGGTTTTATAACAGCACCTAACACTTCCTCACTTTTTAAAAAAAGGCTATTCCACTGTCAGGAAGACCATGTTACCAGTTCCACATTGGTAGATATTTGGGTTGTATTCAATTTCTTTATTTTTTTAATCCCCACTCAAATTTACTTATAAAAATGTTACAGTGAATTCTTTCTTTGGGGCATGGGCAAGATCTAACTTGAGGGTGGGATAGAGCTAACAGGGTCCTGGGTTGTGTAAGTCACTTCAGTGCTGGAGCCACACTTTCCTCAATTGGAAACATGAGGAAAGTAAAACGCTACATAGAAAATTTTAAGAATTTTTGTGACCTTCTTGTACCAAACCTATGCTAATCTTGGTAGTGTTCTGATTTTAGGATATGTGCTGTGAAGTAAGCAATGAATAATTTTCATAAACATCATTTTGCAGCAATGTGCAAGTGTATTTGATAAATTCCTAAATTACGAACTATTAGAAGAAATGAAAAATGTAACTGAAATGGGTATTAACATATTGTATTGTCCTCCATGAGAATTGTATCAATTTTTAATTGCATTATGAACATTTGAAAGTTCCTATTGTCTTCCTTGCCTCAGCAAACCAGTGATGTATGAATCTTTATGAACTTTGCCACACTAAAGGGTGAAAAAAATATATCACTGAAAACTTGACTTGAAATTTTCATATTATGAGTGAGCTATCATATCATAAATTTAAGTCATTTGTATTTCATTTTGATTGAGCTGCATATTAATACCTTTTGTCCATTTTCTTTGATATTGCTAATGATTTGTAGGGTCTTTTGATGTTTTAGAGAAACGAGCTCTTTGTGATCTGATTTGCAATATTTCCTTCTAGATTGTCACTTATCTTTGATTTTATTGTGGTAGGTTTTACCAATTAGAAAAGTTTTCTTTAATATATCGAATTTATCCATATTTTATTTGACAAATTCTAAGATTTTTGGAGTGGTGCAAAAGTGTTTGTAAGATTATGAAGCAATACTCCTATTATTTCTCATAGCATAGTCTTTGCTTTACCCTTATATGTACTTCAGATACATATCCAACATAATTTTTGCCGAGTAGCCATTGACTTGTTCTCAATTTGTATATGTAAAAATTGTTTCAAAATATATAAAAAAAATTAAACTACTAAGAGAAATGAACAAGCATACAATCATGGACAGACTCTAAACACATTTCTCTTAACAACTGGAGGTCAGACATTGAAAAGCCTATTAAAATGGATGAATTCCTTGAAATGTTAATCAAGAAGAAAAGGAAGAAGCTCCATAACCTATGTTAGAAAATTTTTAAATACTTGTAAATAAGATTCTGTGGTAATTAAAGAATAATACAAGGGTACTGTGGATAAATTTGCCAATAAATCAACAGATTCAATAAACTGAACTTACTAGAACAACCACTGAAAGAAATGGAGAATACGGATAGTCCTTTTTACAGCTGTTTAAGAAATGACATCTGACTGAAAATAAAACAAAACTGGGCGTGATAGAATACTTCTGTAATCCCAGCACTTGGGAGGCTGAGGCAGCAATATTGCAAATTCAAAGCAAGCCTGGGGTGCACAGTGACTTCAAATTATACTGCATAGCATGACTCTGTTTCATCCCTTCTTCCTCCAAAACAGTTTGATGTGGAGCTAAATATTTTTTCATAGAAGTACTATGTAAGATTGTTTCACTATTGAAACTCTCCATAACATTTGAACAAAGACCAGTCTTACAAATACTCTTCTAGAATATTAGAAAAATATAAACACTATATAATGACATGTTGTTGATATCAATGAAGAATCTTGATAACCAAGGCATATTGAAATGAAAAATAAGTCTGTCTCTCTTATGAATATAGATGTAGAAATCTTAAAACATATGCTTAGTATGTGAAAACCTGTAATGTGTAAATAACATACACATCACAACTGAGTTGAGCTTATTTCATTAATACAAGGTTGATATAACAATAAAATATAAATATAATTTGACATTTTAATAAAGGAGAAATATAGTGGTATGTTTCAATAGATATGGTAAAAGCATGTAATAAAATCTAATATCCATTCATGGTACAAGCTTTTAATGAACCATAAACAGAAGGAAATATTCTTAATCTGACAAAGATTACCTATAAATTGCCTGCCATAAACCTAATTCTTGGTTTCATACCGAAAAAGCTTTCTTTGAGGTTGGGGCAAGTATATTTACTGTCCAGATGTATTCTACTTTTCACTGAAAGTTCTGTCCAGTGGCATGACTACAGAAAACAAAGACAATAGTATTAAAAGGTCAGAAATAAAATTTTCATTTGTTGTGAATTTTATATATTTATACATTTTAAAAAATTTACAGATATTTTAAAATTGACAGGTATTGATTTACACTCCTAGTACAATATTTCCCATTTCTCTATATCCTCACTGCACTAGGCATTTGGTCTTTTTAATAGTAAACATTCTGGAAGTGATGTAGTTTTAAATTGCTACCTCCTAATTATTAGTAATAAGACTGAACACATTTTCCTATGTGTACTAGTCAGTTTTCCTGTCCCTGGGACAAAATATCTGACACTCATGATTTAAAGGAGGAGAAGTTTTTGTTGGCTTATGGTTTCAGAGGGTTCAGTCAATGGTTATATGGCTTCAGTTAAAAGTGGTATGGCAAAAAGCCCTTTTATGACAGCCAGGAAGCAGAGAAAGAAGGAAGAGCAAAACAGAGAAATATACCCTCCAAAGGCACACTGCAGGGGACCTACCTCCTAACAGCACATTCAGCTATGAACTCATCAGCAGAGTAATGTAAGGATGAATATAGTGCCTCCATGTTCTAATCACCTTCTAAAATTCCACTGGTCAACATATGAGATGTTCATGGGATATTTTAGGTCTGAAACAAAACAATATACTGAGTAACATTTGGATATCCTATTTAATGACGTGTCTACATTTTCTGAGCAATTTTTGAAAGTTGTTAATGTTAGGAAGGAGCACTCCTACATTATCTTCTAGTAGCTTTTTAGTTGTTTCTCACACTTAGATAGTGTCATTCATTTATGGTTTATGTACTTTTCTGGATATATACCACATTTAATATTGAAAAGATCTATAAAAGAAGCACATTTTAATTCTGTTGTATATATATCACCATAACTGACTTCACATTTGCAACTGAAATAAAAAATTATAATTGTACCTCCTATGTGCAGTGTGTACTGATACGTTCTCTATTTACTTGATTTTCTCCTATTCCATATAATTCCAACTTTTTTAGGTGCTAGCCATAAACCAATACAATGACTGAATAATTCAGTTTGAAAAACTCTAATCCAAACAATCAAAAATCTCTTAGGACTCCTGTCTAGTGATTGGGAATTTTAAGTTGGGATCAGAACTAACTATCCCTCTATAGAAGAATTTCTCTATGTCAGCACTACTG
The DNA here is from genome assembly GCF_000276665.1 of Chinchilla lanigera. Taxonomy (NCBI): domain Eukaryota; kingdom Metazoa; phylum Chordata; class Mammalia; order Rodentia; family Chinchillidae; genus Chinchilla; species Chinchilla lanigera. The sequence continues at coordinate 12,107,605 of NW_004955462.1, forward strand.
ATATGCTGGCTTGGGTAACTCTTTGTTGGGGACAGAGTTCCTGTACATTGTAGGACCTTTAACAGTGTCTCTGTCCTCTACCTGTTCCATCCTGTGATACCCTCCTGGACCCTCCCATTCTACCAATTAAATTTTTCCACAGACATTTGCCTAGAAGATGAAATCAACTCCATTGAGAATAATTGCTTCAGAAGGCCTTCAATTTTCTAAAGTAGGCCATGTCTTCATGAAGAATCTTTAAATTAACATGTCCCAAAACAATCAGAATAACTTGGTTAGTCTGCCTGAAATATAGGTGACCATAGCCATAGCAATCTGGCTTTTTAACAGGGACACCATTCTGATTTAGATGTTTCTGAAGATCACATTTTGGGAAAATTTGCCCTAAAATAATTTCAGTCTTGAACGGAAACCTCCTCGGAGCTATTAAGATGCTTCACATATATTTGGTTTCAGGGGACAGGTGAATGCGTTGAGAAGATAGCAAATATTTACTGGGTGAGAAATCATGTGAAACATCCAACAGTGCTTTATGGAGCAAATCTAGTACAATCACTAGTGAAATCACAGCAGTAATGTTTTCCCTTTGTGTCACTGTTCTGGGTCATTGTTGAGTCTGGGAAGGGAGGTTTGGAGACCTGTAGAAGCTGAGCCTGACCTTGATGAGCCTCTGATCTTCCTGAAGCTCACATTTAAGAATGAAACAGAATCCCCAGTAAAGACACTGCCATCTCTTTATTACCTCATGCTTGATAGAGAAGCTGAAATGCCTCCCCATACTTCAGAACTTTTTTTTCCTTCCCAGTTAATTGTTCTTCCTAAATTGAATGATCTATTTTTGGAACTAAAAGCAATGCAGTGTGGAGAAAGGAACTGACAAAGCCCAAGGCAGAGAAGGGAGGCAGACAGAAGAAATTTAAGAAGGAGAAGGGGAGACTATGTGTATCTATCTTCCTTATAACAACTACATAAAGTGAAAACTAAAGACAGAGTAGGTGGGAAAACTAAGGTCAGAGTTCATGAGAGCGAGTGGGCAAGGCATTAGGGCAGGAGATTTTGCTAACACAACAGTTGACACATGAAATAAAAAACATGTGAAATTCTAGAAATAGCTGTGACCTGGAAGCTTAGGTCCTACAATCAATCCACCAGTCTTTCCTTTAGAACTTTGTAAACAGTCCCTGGGTTCATATCACTGAATCAGAAGGTAAGAAAAATCTACATCTTTACTATATCACTTAGAATCAGTTTGTCTGAAAAGCATCAAGGTTTTGGTTCTGACAATATGGGCCATCTCATGTATGTATTTCTGGGACTATTTAGCAGGACTTCTCATATGAGCCCAGATGTGTATATATTTTCTGAACTCAGAAGTATAATTAATGCCCATCTTAGCCAGGTTCATAGCTATTCCCAAAAATATATTCAAAAAGAGTCAGCAAACATTGTACCATACACTAGTGTGGATATTGGCTTCCTACAGTTTGCTGCTTCTATAAAGAATGTTTGCTTTGTTAACTCCAGTGAGCTCCTCTGATCCACCTTCAGATTTAATACCATGCTCAAAGCTTTGGAGCCTGCCTATGCTAGCCATTTCTGTTGCTCCTGTTCTCCAGATATTTCAACTGCAGTCACATTTTGGAAAGACTCTCTTATGTACTTTTAAATGCTTAGCAAAACTACAAAGTAGAACACACATCATTTTCTTCAAAACATATAAACGTTTTGACCTACAAAGAAGACTGTACCAAAGACAGCCAGCTTCACTTTAAAATACATATGAAAGCAGAGACCTTTCAAGCTCCCATAAGATCGTGCAGTTCTTTTCACCCATCACTAGATATTTTAACAATACAGGTAGTTCACTGCTGAAATGATGCAACCAAGGAAAGGAAAAGGCTTCCATAACTGGATACCCTTGACTTCCACTGCCAAGATGTGTCAGGCAAGGAGCTCCTGGACTGTCCCTGGCATCCCTGCCTCCTATTGCTCTGATATTTGGGTCTTGCATGAAGTGGACAGCAGGCCCATGTTTTTCTGTGTGCTTGGGCACTTGGTCCTATGCACTCTGAAAGTACATTCAATGTTAGCGGGTAGAGAATAGGGTATGGGAAAAAGAGAAAGGAGAGATTCTGGGAATTATAGCATTCAACCAAATAAGCTATGCACATCCCTGATACTAGGTTCTAACAGAAATATTGTATGACTACAAGATCATTACTGTGTCAATAATCATCCTGATTAGACAAACCTTTTGTAGGGAAGGGGATCCTCAATAGTATCTACGAAACTTAAACTTTGGTAAACAGAAATACAATTCTTTATTGTTCTTGTAAAGAATGTGAATGTTAGCTGGGTATGGTGATACATGCCTGGACTCTCAGCACTCTGGCTGAGTAAGGCAGGAGGATCACAAGTTCAAGTCCTCCTTGGGGAACCTTCTGCCCTGATGTTTCTGCCTTGGAGCTAGCTGGAAATGAACTGCATTCTCTGAAACCATGAGCCAAAATGAACCTCTGTGCCTGGAATTGCGGGTGTCAGTGATTAATGCAATAAAGAATATTAGAGGTTTGGGATTAGGGTATTGGAAGTGAGGTTGGTGGCCTGTTGGAGTTGTAAAATAGAATGTATTTTTAGAATTGCTTGAACACATTCTATTTTGAGCTCGTTTTCTAATGAGTCTTATAGGAGTAATAAATAGGAGCATTTTTCATTGTTCAGATATAGGTTAGGTGGTATAAAGTTATTATTTCTGTAACATATTGTGATTTTTTTCATCATAGGAGTGATGTTTCTGTCATTAAGATGACCAAATCAGCACTAATTGAATAATCAACTTTATCCTGTTTTGAGTCTATATACGGTTCTGGTACCTGCAGTCCTAGGTTTCTGCTGTTTTTATTTTAGATGGAGGAAATATCTGTAGTAAACCTTCCTTTGGGCCTATATTTATTTCAAAATTTGGCCTAAGGGATTCCCTAGATTAGTCTTTCTAAGGGTGATCAGAAGATCAAAATGGAGTCTTCATTTATTGAAGTTGTATCTATGCACTGAATATATATTGAACAACCTTATATGTATAAGTCACTTTGCTGCTGCTGAGAACACAGTTTTCAATAAGGTAGATCCAGTCTCCACCCTCATGGATACACTCTAGAGGGAGAGGTGTATACTAAACAAATAATTCTATGATTTTTTTGTTTTGAAAAAAGTATAAGAGAGATATACTGAGTTGCTTTGTAAACATAAAAGTAAGATGTTTGATCTACTCTGAGAAGGTTCAAAGAAACTTCCTTGAAAAAGTAAGGTTGAGTTTGTTTTTGCTTTTGTTTTGCAGTATTGGGGATTGAGCAAGCCCTCACACATGCTAGGCAAGTCCTCTACCACTGAGCTTTATTCTGGGCCATTTAATTTTGTATCGGGAGATAGGGTCTTACTTATTTGCTTAGGCTAGTCTCAAACTTACTATCCTTCTGTCTCAAGTTCCCCAGTAGCTGGGATTACAAGCATGCACCACTGAGCCCGGCTTTGCAGGACAAACCAGAGTTAATCAGATGAAAAGCAAGGAGGCAAGATGATTCTAAGTAGGAGCAGCATCTGCATGAGCCCAGAGGATGGTAGCAAGAGTTTGGAAGGTAAGTGCTGCTGGAGTGCAGAGGAAAGAGAGGATGAACACGAAATTGAGGAGAAAAAGGCAAAAGCAGCCCAGATAAGGGCTCAAGGCCATAGTAAGGAATTTGATCTTTTTCCCAAAATAGTGAGAATACATAAAAAAGAGTGGCATGACCAAAACAAGTTTTTGTTGTTGTTATTTTGGTGGTACTACTGGGATTTGAATCCAGGACTTTTGCAGTAGGCTAATCTGAGCCTGTTTTCATTTTTAAATTTTGAGACTGTGGTCTCCCTAAATTGCTGTGATGCCCAGGCAGAACTCAGACTTGTTATCATCCTTGCTCAGGCTCCTCCGTAGTTAAAAATTGTATTTTTGAAAGCACCAACCACCATGTGGAGAAAGCCCTGAAGGTGAAGCAGAAAGATTTTCAATATAGTACAACCAATTTATAGCTCACTTTTGTGGGGTTAGAAGTCTCATGATATAGCAAGGTAAAGATGGATGGAAATTGAAAGAGCTGGGAAATTTGTAGGTGGGGAGAACAAAAATATTGAGAGATCCTGGGTGGCCCTGGAGTTAAAAAAGAGTGGTTGAGTGGTTGCAATCTTAAGCATGAGCTAGACTTTCAGTCATTCTAGTACAAGATATTGTTCCCTGCAGAAGCGCCAAGATGGGAGGGAAAAGGGGCACTATGTGTTCAGTTCTAAATTATAAGATTCATGCAGTTTTAGCAGCAATGCTTTGTAAGTGATTAACAGCAGTCCAAAAATTAAAGAAAAGGAAACAAAACAAAATACAGTTGAGTTTGGGGAGATTTGCCAATTTCCATGGTGTAAATACTCTACTTGTGAAGAGTGGCAGAGAGTGGGCTCTTGTGAGACAACATGTTCACCCACATACTTGGAGATGTGTGACAGGAAATGTAACAGGATGGCTGGATGTGTAGTTGGATATATAAGTACTGGGATTAATGGAGTGGTCCAGGCTGTGGTTTGACACTGATGGATGACTGATCACCATATGGATAAGAAGTGCGGTAGGTAAGAAGAAGAGACAACTGCAGACTGAGACTTCAGAAATTAAGATTTCAGAATTCATTAAGGAGAGATCACAAAGGCAGGGTGGTTCTCAGAAGTTGAACTGTCCGTTCAGCCATGCATAAAAGGAAAGAGTTTTGGGAAACAGTATTCATTCGACAGAAAATGTTGCCGATAGGTCAAATAAGATGGAGACTGAAAAGTTTCATTACATTTAGTGACAGAAATGGTCAGATGCCATAACGACAGCACGTCTGATAGGACTGGTGAGCAGCCTTGATGGTTCGAAAAGTAAAGTCGAAAAAGATGCAGACAGTGAGTGAAGAAAGTCTTTCAAGGTATTTGACTAGGACAGTGAAGCAATATGGAACCCGAAACTATTAGCTTGAGGGTGAGGGCTGGAAATTTGATTTCTGTCATTCTGATTGTGCTTTTGTTCTTAAATAAGAGAAATCAGCATGCTAAATGCTGATGTCAAGGAAAGCAGGGATACCACAGTGCAAAATTCCCTCTTCTTTCAGAAACTTGGTACTTCTGAATCTCCTATGAATAGCATGCCTCCTGAAAGCCTTTCCTGGCATTGCCATAGCTGTACACATTTTACATCAGATAAATACACAGCTATGGCTCTTTCCTGTGGGGCTTTCCTTGATACTCCATCACCCCCCAGTCTCTCCTACATTTCAATCCTAAATTCTAAGCAACAAATAGAATTTAAGTTGGTATGCCAGAATAATGGAGAAAGAAATTAATAGTCTAGGGGCTATAGATGTAGCCTTTAATTCTGAAATTTCTTTCTAGGGAAAGGGAGAAGGGAAGTAAAAGGGAAAGGGAGAGGGGGAGAGAGAGAGAGAGAAGAGAACAAGAGAAGAAAGAGAGAAGGAGAGGAGAGGAAAGAAGAAGGAAAAGGAGGGGAGAAGGGAGGGAAGAGGAGGAGACGGGCATGGTTACTCCTTTGTTCGCACACATTCCTTTTTGTAGGTGGCTACTTTTCCTGGCCTCAGGCACCCCCTCATGAATGGCTATTCCTTTTATTTAAGTTACCTTTAGATAGATGCCATTCTGTGAAATTAAACAATCCTTGACAGGTGACATCAAGAATTAGGACTGCATCGATCATTCTGAGCTGATGAGTCTTTTGGGTTGTGGCTGAGGGATAACACAAGATCAAGTAGAGCTGACCCCCAAAGTGAAGGGGAAATTGGAATCCACATATCAGGCCAAAAATCAGGATATAAGAATTTAGCAAGTATGAGAGATGTCAGAGAGGCATCCTCTGGATAAACAGGCCATTTCAAGCTGAAAACCTTACTGTGCCAGGCCAAAATTCATGGCTTCATTTTCAGATTTTTGCTTCCCCCTATCTTTAAGCCTGTTCAGGGGTCTAGAGTAAGTAAAACTAAGGCAGAAAAACATGAAATAACATGTCAAAATTGCAGGCCTCCCTTCCTCTAGTGTTTTTTGTTCCTCCCATCTGTGTGACTTCCTGCCCGCCCCCTTCCTCCTGCACTATAATGTGGCCCCTTACAGGGTCAGCTTCTTTCCCTCTCATTCTCATCTCACATTCTTTACTTTTGTAGTCTCAGATGATTCAGTCGCTTCCACGGTGCCCTCTGTCTGTGTCTTCAGCCTTCATCTCCACCCGAAACATGGGACCAACCCTATAACAACTTCTGGGGACATCTCTACTTGGATGTTCTAATGCACTTTTCAGAGTCACTAAATCATAAATGGGTAAGTGGGCACTCTGGGGAGTCCAGACAATGTGCATTTGAACTGAGACCTACTCCTTGTTAGCACTGTCACCTTGAGAAAGTTATTTACTTCCAACAGCCTCAGTTTTCTCATCTGTGACAGGAGGATGATAAGCATGCCTGTGTCATGACATCGGGGGGAGATAGCAGAGAGAAGCATTGGAGCAAAGAGTCGGTACACCGCCTGGTGTATTGTATACATTTGCTTCCTAAAATCACATGTTATGCGATTGTTATTATCATCTATATTTTTGTTATGGAATGTGCTCTTCCGTAGATTCTCTTGATTACTTCTCCACCCTTTGAAAAGTTAGGTGAACACTGAGGTCAGATGTTCTAACTCTGCCACCAATGGCTCTGTGAATTTGAGCAAATCGACTAGTCTTCAGAAATCAAATTGTATCTTGAGCATGTTAGATTGTGTGAGATGAATTTTCAGGACTTTCTTTGGTCAAAACAATATATGGTATTATCTTTCTTAAATACTTTGCTTTATTTTCTAAAACCATTTAGATTCTATTCTTGTTGACTCCATCCCCACAATCTCTCTCATACCCAACTTTCCTCTCTCTTTCCCTTTGTATTCTCCCCCAGGTCTTTATTATTATTTCTATTATTATTGTTATTATTATTATTATTGAGACACAGTCTTGCTAATTTGCTAAATTGTCCAGGTTGGGCTCGAACTTGTTGAATATGTGCCGCCAAAGCAAGCACAGGGCTTGAACTTTTGATCCTCCTGCCTCAGTCTCCCAGAGTCCTGGGATTAAAAGTATGCACTATCACACATGGCTTCATACCTCACCCTTTTTTTTTTTCTATTTTAAAAATAAAAGGAGGAAACCATTAACAGGCAGACAACCTTTTACAAAATAGCAAAAGAACAGTACAGACAATACAAGAGTTACAATCAAAGTGGTAGGAAGTTAACAATGCTTGTTGTATTGCATATTGATATCTTCAAAGTGGTTTCTCATGAAAACAGATAGAGACATGCAATCTTGATCAATCAAGGACTCATTGACAGTTTCTTTCAGCAAAGAAAGACAGTAGAACAACTATGTTAATTATCCTGTACATACATACATACAAAATTTCTCCTTTTTTCCCTTCTCTTTTCCCCCATCTCATTTCCCCTTTACCCTTGAGTGTTTTCCTATCATTTCACAATGTCTATCATACCTCCGAGTTTAAATGAACTCCTTCAGGTTTTACACTAATGAGACAATGCGGTGCTTACACATGCATGTCTGATTTATTTCACTTATGAGTATGGTCTCTAGTTGTGACCATTTACCTATAAAGGCCTCGAGTTTATC
>NW_004955462.1:12116197-12162558 GCF_000276665.1 Chinchilla lanigera
CAGCACCATTTATTAAAGAAACTATCGTTCTTCCAGTGAGTTTGTTTGGCCCCTTTATGAAAGATTACTTGCCTGAGTGTGTTTGCAGTTGTGTCTGTTTCTTCCAGTCTGTTCCATTGATCCTCCAGTCTGTTTTTTAGCCAGTACCAGGTTGATTTTATGACAGTAGCTTTGCAGTATAATTTCAGGTCAGGGATTGTGATTCCACCTGAGTTGTCCTTGTTGCCCAGGATTGCTTTTGTTATTCTGGGTCTCTTCTGGTTCCAGGTGAATTTAAGGCATGTTTTCTCGAGGTCTGCATACCTCACCCTTCTTGATCCTACTCTACTGCCTATTATAGCCTGCTTGTGTTACTGCCAGGTGTGTCATTACAGTGGCTGTTATCAGGTCCAGGCCATTAAAGTGCCTCCCTAGACGTTGTCCAACTCCCTGACATTTCTTCTTTTAGTGAATTTTATACACCATCAGTTAAACTCTGCACATTTGTACTCAGTTCTTATTCTTATACTATGTGCCAAAGCAATTCTTCTTTCAAGGCCAATTCAAATAATAATCGGTTTTTTAAATTTAGCTTTTGATCATCCAGTCTTATGAAGTTTACTGTTCCTGCTAATAAACACTGTCATTGTACTGTTTCTTTTAAATGTTAAGCTTAAAATAATTCTGATTCATTTATCAGGATGGGTGATGTATATAGAAATTAAACCACATATGGGTTTATTTTCTATTTTTAGGAAGACTATTTTCCATGTACAGGAAGAGTTGAATAAACCTAGCTGTCATGCTTTTTGAAGGCAGACAAAAATTTATCATTTGAGGATCTGGTATTGCTTTCATCCCATAAACACAGCCATTGTCCTATTTAGTTTAATTCACTGAGTGACTTTGAATGCATTTTATAGATGTATCTGTTGCTTTTTCTATAAGGCCAATAAACCTATTGTTAATAAACTAAAGAATAACTATCAATAAACTAAAGAATAACTATCAATGATTTGGTGTTATGATGTCATGTATATATCTGAGTTGTAGTTCTAGAGTCCACCTATTTCAACTGTGACCAAGAGCCTGGATTCCTAAAAGTAACTTAGGAAGAGTCAAAATCCAATTAGCTTGGCAATTCTATAAATCACAACATAATTTTAGGAAATGATTTGAGTGTTACAGTACAGAAGTCATCACTTTCTCTTCTCAGTATGGGAGGGACAGAGGGAAAGGAGTGAGGGAGAGAGTGAGACGGAGAGAGAGGAAGAAAGAGAAGGAGGAAGAGCATAAGGAAGAAACTAAAAAAAGAAAAGAAGGAGGTTGGGGGAGGAGGGAAGAAAATGATGCCAAGTATTTATTCTTCCAAGTACTAGACAGTATTGGATCAGGCAGGTGAAGACTGATATGGTCTTTAGGATGTCATATGATTTCTGCACATCTCTTTCCCTGTATTAAAAGGGGAGAGCAGTGTAACACACTGATGATTCTACAAAATGAGGAAAACAGTTGTGTTTTTATTATGCTCTTGACTAATACTATGAATTTTAGGATAAAACATTTTTATATCATTCTATCTACTTACATAATTGTATGAACCATATCTTGAACTCATAATCCACTTAGAAATGTATCTCAAAACATTGGGGATCAGATTATTTATGTTTATTATTGATCCACATGTGTGTAGAGTGAACATAGGTAAGGTGCAATGTTAGGATGGAAGTAGTGGTTTTTTATTTATTTATTTATTTTTATTTATTTATTTATTTATTTATTTATTTATTATTTTTGGGGTTTTTCTCCAGTACCGGGAACCGAACTCACGACCTTGCTCTTGTCCGGCAGGTGCTTTTTGCCGCTGAGCTAAATCCCCAGCCCCAGTAGTGGTTTTTTAGAAGGGTTACATCTCCTTACTTATAAATCATAGTGTTCTATGAGTATGGTACAGCATGAAATGTATTTGATGAGGTCAGCCTGTACAGAACTCTTGGCCCATGCATACTGATGAGCCTCAGGGTGCTGGGCATGTGGGGAAATGAGAAATGGGACCCACCTGGAGAAGGAGAGAAATGCCACAACACCCCGGCCTCATACATCAACCTGTGCATCTCTCCCATCTGGCTTCTCATCTGTATATTTCCTGTAGTCCTGTGAATCACTCCAGCAGATTAGTCCAACCCAAGGCAAGGGCAGTGGAATACTGGATTTGTAGTGGGTCTGCCAGAAGCACAGGTGACATTATTTCCAGTCGGCATCTGCATGAAGTACTCGGGTGGCACTGCAACTGTAGCCGGCTGGATTTGACTTTATCTCCAGGCGGATAGTTCAGGATCAAACTGAATTACAGGAGGCCCAACTGGTGTCCACTAGAGAGCTGCTTGCTGTGTGGAGAGACCTCCTCCCACATCTCATCACAGGAGTGCTCTGTGAGTGTATGAGTTCAATAGAAGAAAACAGTTCACATTTGTTTTCTCTTCATATGATGTATCTCATTAGACTCAAACTAGTTTTTCCAACAGTACATTTCTGAGTGAACTTTAAAGTGCACAAAACAAGCAAATATACTAGCGTGGTGTCAACAGTAGTTCTGAAAAAGAACCTTACACAGTGCTCATGAGTAGTGCTTTCTATTTTTAATTCATCAAAGTATCTACTCTGCTCAGGAATAAAATGCGTTATTTTTGTTTCTTTATTTTGTGGTACTGAGGATTGAACCCAGCTGCTTTGCAATGAGCGCTATCCCCGGGTTCTTTTTAAGTTTTTATTGTGAGACAAGATCTCCCTAAATCACTAAGTTGCCTGGGCTGGGCTTGAATTTGTGATCCTCCTGTGGTAGCCTCTTAGAGTGCCGGAATTCTAGGCATGCACCATCATGTGCACCTTGAAATGGATTATGAGTATGTCATTTCCTTAGCTCCTCTCACTTTTTTTTTACTACTAGATTTCTCTCAGAGGACCTTTTCACTTTTTTAGCACTTAATTTTGAATTTCCATTTCCCTGTGAAAATCAAATTGCATTGAGACATTTCATATTTTTTTCTTTCTATTCTGAATGTGACAGAATGTTGGCATAATACAGTGATATTAAGTACTTATGAAAAAAAGATTCTAAATAATCTTTTAATTAAGTAAATTTTAAGAGGAAGAGTTTAATTTTGTAATAAATTATGCAGTGAAAAGGATCTAACACCTGTGAACAAGTTGGAGGTTCTTCTCAAAATGAGAGTGAGAAAGTTGGTAGTACAGAAGATGAGGCAGTGGGTACCAGCAGGACTGTCACAGGAGATGACCACACAGCACATTTCAGGGCATGGCCTCCAATGACAAATTTGGGCTTTAATGCACAACTTTGAAGGGAAGAGGATTATACAAAATAACTTTGTACTTAATAGAAAGTGCAAATGCTTATATAATAAAAGTGATGTACGATTACGTGTAGGTTTTTTTTTTTTTTTTTGAGGTCTACAGTGAATATTTAGAAAGGTGAGATTAAGTCATATGTAATTGAGCAGGTTTGTGCCAAGCACCTGATTTTTCTCATCTCACTTAATTCTCAGGATTATCCTATAAAGTACATAAGGTGTCTCATTCTGCCTTCCAGTCCCTTGGTAGGCCCTGCTTTTCGATATTCTCTCCAGTTCTTGCTACTTCACTGCTGTGCACACCACAGATTCCAAGGTTAATCTTGCTTTCATGCAGAGAACATTATGCCTCAGTCTTGCAGTGGGGTTCCTGTTGTGCACTTTGGCCCAGTTTGCCAAACTTTGAGCTCCCTGTGGTCTTCCCTCCAATCTTGATCCCACTTCCTTTGGGTGTTGCTTAACTATGTCCAGACATATTCAAGAAGGTATGAACAAGGACTTGTGCACATCACAGCCTAAATATACTCCAGGTATTCTAAAACATACATTGAAAGACAAGGGGCTGGGGATTTAGCTGGGGCTGGGGATTTAGCTCAGCGGCAAGAGCGCCTGCCTGGCAAGCGCAAGGTCGTGAGTTCGGTTCCCGGTACCGGAGAAAAAAACCAAAAAAAAAAAAAAAAAAAGAAAGACAACTTCGTTACTTTTCTTACACTTTTCTCCGCTGTATTCCTCATAGTTTCCTACAAAAATTGCTTTTCTCTTTTGGATTTCTTAGTCTCTGATGGCATCACCATCTACCCAGTCCTCCAAGCTAATATACTAGGGTTTTCTTCTACCACCTTTTCTTCATAGGTCTAATATGTTTCTAGAACAAATACATGTTATTATCTGAAACATCTTATCGGAGCACTTGAGAGGCTGAGGAAGGAGGATAGGCATGGGTTTGAGGCCAGGCTGGGCCACAAATTGAGTTCAAGGCCAGGGACTACTTAATGAGACCCTATCTTTTGGAAAAAGAATCTTCCATATTGGTTGTAGAATAGAATTAGGTAAGATATATTTTCACAACCCACCCATATATTGTTTTCCTTGTTGATCATGAATGCATGCTGTATACTCTGCACTTTGAATTCAAGCCTTAATCCATAATCTTGCTTCTTTCCCTTGAATTCTCTGCCCTTTGATACACTGCTCTCCTTGCCAAGAACATGCTGGGGAAATACTACCTATTTTTCCGGGCTCTAGTGTCACCTCTTCCAGGAAGCTTCTTTGGATGCTACTTTTTCTCAATAAGCCAAAATGAATTTCTTCATTCTTTACCTCCCCAGTAGTAGATTTGTTTGTATACTATTGTGATAGTCACAATAATTGGATATTTATATGTCTTGTATTGCCATATAAAGTGATAGATCCTTGTGTTCAGGGACTATGTTTTATTAATTTGGATCACCTTACTTGGCCTGGCGGTTCAATACATGAATGTTAAATAACCAGAACACTGCTTTTGTCCTATCCCATAAGAGTGTGACACCATAGATGATTCTTAAACTCATCTTGATGCAAAAGATTTTAAAGTACTAATGCAAAGCACAGCCAAGATGCTGTTTTCACTCACACTGATCAAATAAATACTTTAGGAGATAATTACTCTTAATATTCTCTTGCAAGTATTAAATAATTTTTATTGTATTAAAGGATGGGACAGAGCTTATTTAATAAAATTATTTTCCTCCTGCATCTCTAAAATCAAATACAGTTTCCTTTTAAGGTCCTGTGACTGAGACTTCCAGGGTATAAAAGCAAGAGGCACAGGCGTGCCACAGAGTTAATGTGGAGCAGTGAAGTTTGTGAAAAGGGTCAGAGGAGAGAAAGAGAGAAACGGCACAAGGTGGATGTCAGATGCTACTGGGAGATGACCCATCACTCAGAATTGAAGGTATAGTGACTCAGAGATGCTGTCCTATTCAAGAGGAAAGATTTGGTCATTCTAGAAATAACTTGCTGGGGATTGTGCTCTAAAAGAACCTTTCTATGTTATGATTTCCAAGCTTCGTTGCTTTTACAGAAGTCAGGTTGCCCAAACTGGCTCTTGGTTGGCTGAGTGTGGTCCAGTGGCTATTCTCAGAGGAGTTGGGCGAAGGTGGTGCAGACAGTGGGTGAAGTAGCCTGTCCCACGTGCTGTGCTCTCTGTCCATCACCAAAGGACTCCTACTTTACCTGTTTATATGGAGGGTTTTGTGTCTAAGCCTGTTTGAAAAATATGTCTTATAACTTTAAAAAAATTTTTTTTTTTAAATCTCTGCCTCATTGCTCATGTCTCCTTTTAGAATTTTTTTTCTTTTAGTTTTAAAGAGGAGGACAATGAGGCCTAGAATTTTCAAGTGACTCATCCCAGACCACACAACTTTCGGTGCACTAGCAATTAGTGAGTCAGTGGTTTGATTTCCCTTTTTGTTGCTGTCGATACTGACTCAGCTTAGGCAAGGGCTTGGAAAACAGAACTACAGGGGAACTCAGACAGTGAAGGGTGCAAAAGGTAATAAAGAAGTTAGGAGAGTTGTGTTCATCATGATAAGCAGAAAAACAAGGTAGCAGCTTTTCCTCCTCTTCTTAAATATACAAATGTCTGTAACTGTCTATTTTCTACAATGTTTACCACATCTCAAATGGAGTAACAATTTATTATAGATTTATATCTACCAGGTGTAATCCAAACCTGCAGTGAATGTTTACATTTAAAAAAATTGTTACAGTAAAAGATATATTGCCAATAATCCCTCTCAAAATACTTTCCCTTACTTGGAACATACTTATCCCATTGTTCTTGCCACTTTCTGAAGCAGTTCTGGAAGTTCTGTTTCCTGAGTGTCTTTAGTTGTGCTATTATGATTAGCTTGGTCTCTGAAATCATTCAAAACACTTATGTTTTATGGTTTTTTCAACTTTGGTGAAGGCCCCAGTGATACAGTGCCAGATTTGGTGAATAAAGTTTGTGAGCATGAACCATAACATTTCCAGAAGCCTGCTTTTATGTTGAATGTCACTGACAGCAGCATTTACTGTATTTTCTTTACCACACCTCTTAAAGGCACTCACAGAAGGTGGAGATGCAACTCAGTGGTAGAACTCTTGACTTGCATGCACAAGGCCCTGGGTTCAATCCTTAGTACCAAAAACATAAGTGAATAAAAGACACTCACAAAAGAAGACTTCCAGAATTGCTTCAGAAAGTGGCAAAGATGGAGGAGGGGTATTTTGAGGGGGTAAACAGCATTGTGTCTTGTAACGTAATATTTTCTTTTTAATTTTAAACATTCACCATATATTTTCCTCACTCTTCATAGAATATATATTACAAATATATTTATTACATAGTGATACATATAGTACATATTAGTTTGATGGTAGGATTGTTGTAAAATTTAGATGAGGTGTAACATGCGATTACAGAATTCAGGGACAATTCTTTGTTTTCAGGGGAGATGCAATGATTCATTAAACATTCGCTTTTAAATAGATTGAATTTCCCTGAGGAAGTATTCTTTACCTGTAATTCGATTATCCTATGAGAGCTGGAAAATAGGGTGTGGTCAATAGCAAAATAGCTGTACACAGTGGACTGGAAAAAGGTCAGAAAATCTTTAAGCTACTTGATCAAGGAAAGAAAATCAGGAAATTAGTTTTAGGTGAAAGAGCAATGCACTTAAAAGCTAAAGGGAGACACTGCTGTGGTCCTCACTACCTGGGAGGCTGTGATCCAGAGACAGCAAGATAAATACTCCCGACATGAAGACAGAGGTAAGAGCATTTGACAGGGAACAAAGAGGCATGGAAAGCTGATGTGAAATCCAGGAATTAAAAAATAAATAGCCAAATGAAAATGTAGGGTTCAGACAAAATAAAAATATTAAAGAAAGAAGACTTAATTCCATGGTGGGAAAAAAATATAAACAATGCAAAAGACAAGTCTGAAGAGACAATTTGGATTGAACAAATTTCCAAAAATGTAAAGCAAGAGTATTCCAGAAAGATGGTATTGAAATATATGAGTACAGAACTTGTGAGGTCTTGTTGAAAATTAATGAAGGGGAATGCAAGAGGTGATCAAAAAATACACTGCGTTTAAGTAAAGAATTTTTTTGTAAAGGACTTATTGCCACTAATCCCACTGCAAGTACCCCCCTTGCATCAAACACACTTACACAATCATTCTTGCCACTTTCTGAAGCAGCTCTGCAAGTCCTCTTTCATGAGTATCTTTAAGAGATATGATAAAAAAATATAGTGGTACTGTGCCATCCAATGGAAAGGGAAGCTCATAAAAATATTATGATGTGCCCTCCTCTACTTTTTCCTCTAGGTCTGGGACCATGTGACTTCTGTCTTCTTCAGAATCAAAAAGCTCCTGAAAGGTAAAAATTTTGAATGGATTCAAGACATCAAGGCAGCTGCAACAGCACAGCTAAAAAACTCATGAATGAAGACGTCCAGAAGTGCTTTAGAGAGTGACAAGAGTGATGGATACATGTGCTCTAAGTGAGGGGAGCGTTTTGAAGGGAATTCACTGACCACAGTGAATTTAGATTATACTTCATATAGGAGGAGAAAGATACACCCAAAGCCATCCTAAGCAGTTTACCAGATAATTGCAGAATAGTAAATAATATAGTCATTAATATTGCAAGATTAAGCTTCTGTCTTATTTTGGGGGGAATTAGAACAAGTTCATGCAGAATAAAGCAATTACCACACATGAACTTGAGTTAAGGTTTCCTGCCTCTTGATGGCATGCATAGCTTTGTGCCATGAAATCAGAGTAGACAAGACTCAGGCATGTCACCGGAATTCCAGCAAGTTGTGAACTATACATTTCAAGACAGAATACTCTTTTTTAACTTCAGCAATGAATTCAGAAAGGTTTGGTTTTTTGCATAATGGCAATTCTCACGCTAAGAAAACCAAATTGGAAATCACTAGCACAGATGAAAAATGTATAATTTGTGTGTGTGTGTCTGTGTATGTACCATGGTGACATAAAAATGGACTGGAGCATGGAAAGTAATTTAACCGTTTAAAGATACAATTGTTTCATTAATATTTACTTATACCTGATTAAATATTCATGACGCCTAGCCTTCCCTGCTTGTCTAACAGGGTTGTATTCATGGCCATCTGCAACCAGCTCAGCACAAGGAGGTCTCAATTAGCCATTCAGGCTGACAGAAGACTTTCAGCCAAGGAGCCCTTAGCCTGCAATGGGCTAAAAGTAGAGGATGGGCTTGTTTGTTGGCAGAAGGACCAAGGGAACAGACTTGCCTTGGATGGGAATTACAGTACAGCATAAGCTACTGAAGAATAGGCCCACAAGAACACAGACAAGAAGATTTCAGAAATGCATAGGTAAATACAGCCAAGCAAAAAACCCTTGCCCTGGGGCCTCAGTTTCTATAGGAGAGCAGAATTTATAGTACAAAGAGGACTATAACTGGGCTATTGACACCTAGCACCATACTTCCACCTGGCACCATGAGACTAGGCAACAGATAACATAGTTTCTAATCCTCCTGTAGGCATCTATAAAACAGGACTGAAGGAGTCTTTCCCTGAGGGAAGTCCTGAGGAGGTGGCTACACACCACAGCACTGCTTGTGTCTGAGTCCACCGGTCTTTTATGAGTTCAGGCTACAATGGCTGCATGGCTTCACAATGTATTGTAACTACCTGCCCCGTGATTGTCTTTCCTTTAAACTGTGAATCTCTGGAGAACTCAGACTATGCTGTGTCCATTGCGGTGTCCCAAGGGTCTGATTAGTATCCCAGCTAGCAAATAAAGTAATTATTTTTTTCATAACTTAGCCTTTGAAGACACTAAGGTGTGCTACTAAGACTTTGCAGACAGTGTGTTCACTGTGTGAGTGAGTACCCGGCATGGCGATGCTCACACACATTGTAGGAATTGCACTGCGGTCATTATTCAGAGTCAGTGCTAGTTCTTTTCTCTGTACATGTACTAGACTCCCTGGAAACAGAGTGGTAGATGACATAGAATCAGGGTATCTGTAGTAGGAAGGATAATGGCTCCCCCAAGACATGGCTGCTTTCCAGTTCCCACAAACTGTGAATGTTACCTTACATCGAAAAGGGACTTTTCAGATTTGATTAGATTGCAGGATCTTGGTCATGAGTGACCCAGAATAATTCTGACCAAACTAAAGTAGTCACACGAGTCCTTAAAAATGGAAAAGGAAGGAAAAAGGGTAGGTCAGAAGCATGCTGCACACATGCTGGCTTTGAAGCTGGAGAAAGACTACAAACCAAGAACTGTGAGTGGCGGCCCAAAGTGGGTGCGTCATACCTACGAGGGCAAGGAACTGTGTCATGCCAGCAACCTGAATGAACAGACAACAGTTCTCCCCTTAAGTCCTCAGACAAGAATAATGCCTCCTATTACCTTAATTTTATCCAATGAGATTCATGTTAGACTTCAGACCTATAGAGATATAAATTGAACTTGTGTTATTTCAGTACTACTAAATTTATGATAGATATTTTAGCACTAGGGATCCACCCCAGAGCCTTCACACTGAGCTACATCCCCAGCCTCTTACCCCTTAAAATTTTTAAAATTCTGAGATAGTCATTAAGTTACCAAGTTGTCTATTATAGGGTCCAACTCTTGATTCTCTTGCCTCAGCCTCCCAGAGTTCTGGGATTACAGCATGCACCACCACCATGCCTGGCTGGTTTGTAATAGTTTTTTAGGGCAGCAATAGAAAACTAATATAACATCTCTGGCTAGCAAACCACACTTCCCGTTTAGCTCTCAGATCCTCTAAGGATTTTAGCAACACCAGAGCTGTACTTAGACATTTACCAGTGGTCAGGATAAAATCAAAGAGAAAAAAATAATTTTTTTTTTTTTGGATAGGGATGTCTTGCTTTCCTTTCTATTGTCATGTGTTTGGGGGTTCTTGGTGGCCCCTATTTGGTTTAAGTTGGGGAGCAGATACAGCACCCAGTGTTTAATTTGTAGTATTTAATGTGTTTCGGCAATGTCTCCAGAGCTACATCTTGTGCAAAGCGAAATCACCTCTACACTGTGTCTTTAAAAGCTGGGGAAATGCATGGGGCAGCAGCAGCAGTCAATACCAATTTCCACATCTGGATCAATACCATCGGACCGCTCTGTAGCTGCACAGATTGTTTCACACACATACGCAGGGAAAGGGAGGGCTGGGAGAGAAAGGGAATTGGTTTTAATGATTTCATGGCTCTGACTATTCCCTCTCTCCCTCTTTTCTTTAAAAGAAATAAATACATAAAATTAGAAACCAAATTTACAGACCTGTCAGTCTGCATGAAATCCAGCTTCTTTCCCCAGCCTGTCACCCACAGTGGCATCCACTCTAGCAAATAGCCTTATTCTGTGTGGGGGCTATCCATATTGAAGGAAAGGAGTGACAGTACTGTCTGTAGTGATGCCGTAATAAAAATGTTTCGTATTTACAGCAGTCCTCTCCCCAGGACTTTATAGGCAGTTGCCTCAGTGTACAAATAAAAAACAAACAAACAAACAAGGACTAACAATGCATTTACCACTGTCCATGGAGAAAAAGCAGACATAGGATCTTCTATACATCTATGCTAGTCACACGTGTTTGGACAACATGGTGCTGATTTCTTCCTTAGGTTCTTTCAGCATAATCTGACTTTGCAGTTCTGAGTGATAGGGATGACATCCCTGCTAAGTGGGACAGGGAGCTGTTTTTCACAAGACATAGTTGTTGAATCTGCCAAGAGAAAGTAACTGCGATTGAAATAGCAGGGCAAGGGCGAGGATCTGATGCCATTAGCTTTGCTGGAAGCTTTCCCAGTAGGTCAGGGTCTCAACCATTATTCCTCCTGTGAGTAGGCACAGCTTTGATGCTTCGGCGCCTCCGCGAGGCCCCAGTAAGTGTGCTCTGTCGCCACACAGCCCATTAGCTCACCTCCGAAGAAGGCTAACCCTCACTCCATAGAGGCAAACTCGTGGTCAGGATGAGCCAAACAAAGGAATAAATATGTCCCCTCTGGGCCGTGAGATCATGGGGAAGCTTAATCCCCAGCTTGGTAAATGCCACAGCTACAAGCATGACCAGCTCGATCTTTAAGGCAGATCAAATAACTTTCAGGGATGGTTATATACAATCCCCCCACTGGAGGGATGAGAGGTTGGGGAAAAGACTCACTTTAATATAAAAGATTCTCTTTTTTGGCTGCCTCCCTTATACTTTCTTCTCCTGCATGGGTTTGCAAAGCTACATACATGCTTTCACAGACTCTTCATTCAGCTGTACGCATTTAATACCTGCTCCATAGTCGAGCATGTGGACAGAGGGTCTTGTGGTCAGGAAAGATGATCATGGAGAGAATTAGGGAATTGTGAAGGTGGGGACCAAACAGGTCAGCAGGTACCCCGAGTGTTAGGGCTGGGACAGGACCAGGGCAGTGAAGTCTCCCACACACTTTCACTCTGATGCAGTAAATTTCCACAAATAGAATCTGAATCACAGAGTCTTCAGATCCTAGCTGCCTGATTAAAAATAGGCACTGTCTACATGGACTCGAGCCATGGGTGCCCAGGTTTGCTTGCTTTCTCAGTGCTCCCAGCCTTTTGCTTTGCTGCCATTCTCCTGAAGGACAGGCTTGCAACACCAACCCAGCAGGGAGAGTCCTAGACACAATGCGTTTCTGAAATTCTGATGGCTTTCCTTTAAGAGCCGTTAAAACCCTACTAAATTAATCTCACTAAACAAGACTCGAGAAAAGCAGAAATGCTGGAAGCACAAGTGTTGTATTTCAAAAAGTCTCCCCATGTCTGTGACATTCTCAGACTGGCCCCATTGTTTTCAGTTTCTCCTGATGCTTGTTTTATGTTCACCCCAATACATCCTAAATCAATTAACAGCAATTAGTTTGATTATGAAACTATAAAACCAGATATAAAAAGCTCCCATAAATCTTCCAATAAAGCATCCAACAAAACAAACTTTTCTGGTTAACAGCTAAATTAAGTGCTTTTTTTGGTTATTATTATGTGAGTCCTACTTAAGTCTAACGAGAAGTGTTCCATATAAAATGTTTACCAGAACACAGAAGGTAGATATCAAAGCTTTCTTGTCACAGAAGGATCAGCAGAATGTTTTCTCCCCAAAAGACCAGAGGGTCTTACACTTTCTTTTATTTTAGGTTATGATTAACCTAAAATGAAGACTAAATCATGTTTGGGCAGGATTGCTTTTGGTTAGCCATCTTTAGCCTGGCTGAGAAAATTATAGTTCTACATAACAAGGTAGAATTTGCAAAAGACTACATTTTCTGTGAAAAGGGAACAAAAAGATGTAGGCCCATCATATACCACCAGATACATGTCCAAAGGGGTATATCCAAAATGTTTGTTTAAAGAATGTCTTTGGATGGCCATCAAATTTAATGATGTGGCCATTGGGTATTTATGGGCATCTGGCACGTGTCAGCACCAAAGACCCCCAGGAGAGATCCACATGGCATATGTTTTCATTGATCTGTTGCTCAAGTAACTTACAATTTTTTTATGACTTATATTAATGGCTATATAATTGAAGGCAACCATGAAAATATAGCAAAACCAAACAATCATTTAAAAAAAAACAGACATAGTCTGAGTTAAAAAGTTCTCTTTTCCTGGTGGTCTCAGGACTTTCTCCTGTTTTCCTGAAGCTTCTAGAGAGAGGTGGCCAATCCTTAACATGTCAAGAAGAAAGCTCATTTGTATAAGTTTTGTTGAATAGTCGGGCAGAAGGGGAATCTGGCTGGATTGACAGGCGATCTGATTCTGTCCTCAGGAAAGGAAACAGAGCTGACACTGGATGTAGATTATATCCCTCAAGGTTTTTCTTGTGTGCCGATCATAACCTGCTTTCTTTAGGGCCTCAATATGGCACAGTGGTTGGGGTCACAGTGTAGCATATTTGTTTTCCGTTTTGTTTTCATTCATTCCATGAAATTTATTGAGTGCCTACTAAATGCACTGCGCCATGTGCATAGGCGTTTATTTAATTACATCTTGCATCATTTGGCAGATTGATTCCATAATCACAGATTAGTTGGCTGGGATTCTGATTCTAATTTTGCCCACAATTTGCCATGTGGCTGTGAGTTAGGCACCCTACCCCTGTACGATACTTCAATTTCTGTCTCTGCGTTGTGGAAATAATAGTAACTGACAGCTGCTTACAGATGTGCTGGGATGATTCATGTTCAAGGTGAGACATGTGAAGTTCAGTTATTGCGTCCTCAAAAGGCCACTCTGAGATTGGTGTAAGTAAAGATTTGTTTTTAATTTGTACTGCAATAGTTACAAGCTCCTGCAGATATTTTCTTTATTTCTTTTTCTGATTTAGTGACTGAGAGCTAGATTTTCAAGTTTCCATATCAGAGTCATTAATGGGAATTGATTGACCAAACTTGAGTCCCACTAAAAGACTTGTAGTGGCAGTGCACAGGCAAACCATCATGCATGTCCAAAAGGTGGGTGAACACAAATCTGAGAATGAGTCTTAAGGAAACTAAGTTCAGCTCTGAGCCTGTGTTTTTTCCCCCTAGATCCAGGGCTCAATATACTGTATGGAGATGATAGTTAACTTGCCTCCTCGTCTCATCCTTGTCCTCAACCTCAACTTCCTTCTTCTCCTTTCTTTCCTCCTCTTCCTGTTCCTGTCCCTCTTCCTATTCCTCCTTCTTCTCCTTTTTCTGTGCAGAACTGAGGGTTGAACCCAAGGTCTTTGGTCTGAGCTACATTCTCAGTCCTCTTTATGTATGTATGTATGTATGTATGTATGTATGTATGTATGTATGTATTTAGAGGGAGGATCTCACTAAGTTGTCCAGGCTAGGCTCCATCTCACAGTTCTCCTGCCTCGGCCTCCCAGAGTATTGGTATTATAGGTGTGCTCACCACATCTGAATTACCGCCCAATGACTGTCTCAGTCTCAGATACCATCATTCCTATCCTCTGAACTGGCAAAAATACACAAATGTCTTTACTATCAAATTGGTAGCTACCACCCAAGGTATGTATATCTTCATGATTTAACAATAACCAATTTATTGTTTAAAGATTCATGATGTATGATGAATGGCTGACCCTCTGAGGATATAAGCCTGGGTGTAGGAGGGTGGAGGTTTGGTGCTAAAACCTTAGGTGGTTGTGAATGCAAGTCAGATGAGAATCTTGAGTCTGGAAGCCTTATTTTGTGTCATAAAGGCCCAACATCATATGGGAAGAGTCAAGCTATGAGCTAGAAGATGATAACTTGTGAAGAACAGAAACAAACACCAATTCAACAATTTCCTTCTCTAATCAGGAGACCCTCTTTTTCCAAACTTCTGCTTAAATGGATATGATCACATGAAGAGTCTATGAGAACATGTAGTTGGCTTTGCAAAACTATACAGGAGAAGAAAATATAAGGGAGGCAACCCAGAAAGAGAACTTTTATAATTTTTATAGAGAAAAGTGAGTCTTTCACCAAACCTCTCAAACCTCCAGCAGGAGGTTATACATAACCATTCCTGAAAGTCATTTGATTTGCTTTCAAGATTGAGCTGGTCACCCTTGTAGCTGGGGCATTTACCAAACTGAGGATTAAGCTTCCCCATGATCTTGGGGCTCAGAGGGGACATATCTATTCCTTTGTTGGCTCATCTTGACCATGCATTTGCTTCTATGGTGCAAGGGTTAGCCTTCTTTGGAGGTGAGCTAATGTGCTCTCTGGGGACAGAGCACACTCACTGGGCCCTCAGTAGGATTCAGAGGATAAAGAGGCGCATAGATGGGGGAGAATTTGAAGTTCTAGCCAGGGAGGACTGTGCATGTCATAATAAGAATTCTGTATGTTTGTGTGATTCAGAGCCCACTGGCAGGTTGGGATCAGGTGAACAGTGTAAGACACAAAGGACAATGGTAGAAGAAAAATTAGTTTGGAAGTTGTTGCAATAATTTGTATGAGGGGTATCACAGTTTGGACCAGAGTCTAATAATAAAGATCATAAAATATGTGTAAGATATATTTTGAAGGTCAAACCAACAGGATTTACTGGAAGATTAAGTTGAAGTGGGTAGGAAATAGGAAATTGAGGATGATTCTAAGTATTTTATTTTGGCTTAAGCCCCTTGATGCCAAGTACTAATGGGGGAAATTTTGGAAGGAACATATTGGATAGAAGGGTCAATAAGAGCTCCAGTTTTGGCCTGTTCATTGTGTAAACCAATTGCATATTCAAGTAGATGTGCCAAGTGCCTAGGAATGGACCACTGGAATTGGAGCATGTAAAACGTTGGAAACTATGGTCGTTAATTTTAGATGTCAACTTGACTAATCAAGATCCTTAGATTGCTGGTGACATATTAGTCTGGGCATATGTGGAAGGGTGTTTGTGGAGTAGACTGACATTTGAATCAGCGAACAAAGTAAGCAAAACACACGCTCAATCACTGCGGGCAATGACTGAGGCACCATTCAATCAGCTGAGAATCCTAATAGAAGAGACAGGCAGAGGAAAGGTGACTGCATACTTTCTTCTGGAGTTGGGATACCTTTCTTCTCTTGCCCTGGGACATCAGAATGCCATGTCCTTCAGCTTGTGGACTCTGGTGCTTGCACCAGTGATATCCTGGGATCTAAGGCCTTGGTCTTGAACTGAGATTACACTTTGCTGGTTCTCCAGTTTTTGGACTTGGACTGAGCTGTGCTGCCAGCCTCTCTTACTTCTGGCTTCCCAGACTGCCTATCAGAGGACTTCTCGGTCCCTACTATCACATGAGCCAATTCCCATAATAAATTCCCTTTCATGTATGTATGTATATCTATCTATCTATCTATCTATCTATCTATCTATCTATCTATATATCTTTATGTATTCTTCTGGTTTTCTCTGGAGAACTCTAGATTTTGACATAAGGAGTTGTTCTAGAGGAACAGAATTTTAAAGATGGGTTTCATTAATTTGTTTTAAAATTTCTAACCTAAAATTATGAAAAGACCTAAAATTATGAAACGCAGTTATTCACCTCTAATAGTACAGAGAACAGTATTAGGTAATCTCTGATATGCACTATTCATAGATAAGCAGTGAGTATCTGTTCTGAATACTTTTACTCAGCCACTTGTAAAAGTCAAAAGACTTAGTGACTCTGTATATAGTTATTTCAACTATTTGTGAAAAACCAGGAAATATAATGAGATTGACTCGTTGCTCCTAATGTCACTGGACAAGGTGATGAAAGAAAAGGATGAGCTCAGAGATTCAAATTCCTGGCTCCAGCTTTGCATAAATAGCCTAAGAACTTCTAAGTATGCCCTGAAGAAGAATCTTCTCTCCTGTAGCCACAGGGCTGAGACTTCTGGAAGCAGAACCAAGTCTTCATCAAGCAATTGGCTGAGTTTCAACAGAAGCTGATCTTTCAGCTGTGTTGAATGTGTACTGTTAAAAATGAGTGCATTGATTGGAAAGACTGGGATCTCGTAAGCTGGGATGGACATGTGTGTAGAGGCTCTAATGAAAATGAAGACTTTGAACTCTTACATTTGGATAAGTATTTTCCCAGCAGAAATGAGTTCCTTAATATCAGTGATAATGACTTTCTACCCATAGTGATATTCAACCTCTATCTGAGGGAACTGACCTCTAACTGCCTGAAGGCACTGTATTGTCTGAAGTAGTTGCTGAGCAAGACAACAGCTGATTCTTCTCAGAACACATTACCATCCCTCTGTCATTCTAGATCTAAGGTGTGGGATCAGGGAACAGGTGAATGCTTGAATTACAAAAAATTATTACAGTAAAACACATTGCTACTAATCCTGCTTGAAATATGCCCCTGATTTTGCCCATACTTATCTTATTGTTCTTGCCACTTTCTGGAACAATACCAGAAGTCCTCTTTCTTGATTGTCCTCAGTTGTACTCTCTGGTTATCTTGATGTTTTCTGAATCAATTCAAAATGCGTCCCATTCATGTTCATTTTGACTTTGAGGAAAAATCCAGAAATTGCATGGTGCAAGATCTGGTAAATAAGATGAACGAAGACACCCTGAAATAGTTTTACAAGGGTGTCTTTCCATTCAATGGCATTTGGTGATAACATTCACCATATTTTTATCACACTTGGTAAAGACACAGAAGGGGACTTGCAGAATTGCTTCAGAAGGTGGCAAGAATGGTATAGGGGGTATATCTTAGGATGGATTAATGGCAATTTGTCTTTTATAGTAACGCTTTTTTAATAAAGAAAGTACACACTATATTTTTCCATTCTGTCTTGTGTAACTAAAGTCCCAGCAAGGGCTCTAAGGTGAAATGTAAATTGTGACTCATGAGACTTGCAACATTCATGAAGAATTACTTGACTTTTCTAATTTACACAAGAGGAAATCTAGGAATGAAGACAGGTGTGAAAGTTGGATGAGGCTGAATTTATCCCTTTGGGCTCACTAAGCAGAGATTCTGCCTTTAGTGACACAGTTCAAGGGGCCAGAGAAGATCCTAACAGTTTGCTTTTTGGCCTGAAATACGGGTCAAAGAATGATCCACCATGAATTTACTTTCTCTGGAACACCCTAGCTCCTGCAGTGACCTTCACAAGATCAGTTTCTGTGGAGTAGATCCAAGATGTCAGAGGGCACAAGGTTGTGTGGAAAGAGAGATGGAAAATTCTTTTGAAGAACTTTGTAGCAAAGGGGAAAAGTGAGGAGAGTTAGTTGAAGGAGGCGATCAAAGAATATTTGCCTTTCCTTTTAAAAAAAGATGTTTACATGTTGATGGGATGACTTAGTTAAGAGAGAGAATTGAACCTACAACAGAGAAAGGAAAGGATGGGAGGAGCAGTGTCTCTGTGAAGATGAGAGAGGATCTAATCCAGCATGTAGGCAGAGGATCTGACATAGTCACACAGCCAGTAAATGATGAAGTTGGGGCGTAGACCCTGCCTGCTTGGCTGTCAGGTCAACACTTTCCAACCACTGTATGCTTAGGTCTATAGTTTAAGATACTTTTGGTAATGAACATCTTTTTTGAAAAAAAAAAATACAGTCTTATAATTCATACATATTCGATCAATCATGGTGGGAGAGTGAGTGAGAGACAGATGGAAGGCCAGGAACGTACTATCTGTGCTGCCCCATATTTGAGCTACTTTAACAAAATTCTATAAACTGGGTGACTCAAAATAACAATAATTCATTTCTCACAGTTCTGGAGAGTAGACCTCTGAGATCAGGGTGCCAGCATGGTCAGATCTGAAGAGGTCCCTCTTTTAGACTGCATACTGAAGTCTATTCAGTGTGTCCTCACTTAGCTAAAAGAAAGTGAGCTAGCTCTGTAGTTTCTCCCCAGAAAGATGCTAGTCTCTCTCGTGAGGGCTCTGTGTTTATGAACTGCTTACCTCTCAGATGCCCTAATACGAAAAGCATCACATTGTTGTTTAGATTTCAACATAAAAATTTAGAGGGGAGCACAATGCATTTGGTCTGTAGTACCTTCCATGCCCCCAAAGCCCTCTAAGCAACTTCTCAGAAATCTGAGACCTCAAGGAAAATAATCTGAAAAACTTGGTGTAGGTGATCTTTTTACTATTAAAGTTGCACAAGTCTGTATTAATACAACTGGGTAATCTTACTTTGCCCTCTGTTCTGGACACTGGTTTTATCCATGTGTCTCAGCTCTGTGTCAACAGTCATGACGGAGTGGAGGAAATAAACGGAAATGTTCATCTCACAGGGATGCAGGGTCCCCTCCCTTTACCTTTCAAATAAACAGAACCAAAAACAACATAGAAAGTCATTTACAAAACAAGCTATCCTCAGGGAGATGGCAATCTTGTTAACAGTTGAGGCTTGTCAGCATGAACATCTGTTTTAACAGCACATCTGTATGGGTGTAGTACTTAGCAGAGTAACCTAGCTTTTGTCTTATAGAATTTAATGGATTTTTTCTTTCTTGTTTTAAAGTCCTTTCCCTATACAATTAGTCAGTTGAAAGTGAAATCGTTCTGTTTTGTCTTGAAAAGGGAGATCAATAACTGTGGGGTGATGTGGTGTGCAGAATTCCAGGTAGCAGCTATAGTTAAAGGAATGGTGGGTAAGTGATTTCACCAGAGTTTCAGCTCTGACACCAGGAAGTACAAGAGTGTGGTCCAAAAGGCCACTCTCCCAAAGGGGTGGAACGGAGCAGCTCTTGGTAGAGACAGATGCAGATGTAAGGCCAGGTGTGGGGGAGGGTCGCACATCCTGTCTGGAAATGAGAAAAGCATTAGATTCTGGGGAACAGGATCATGCAGGGCTGTGTGTGGGAACTGAGAAGGGCATAAAGACAATGGCTGCATTTCTATGAATAAATTCTATTTGAGCTTTGGGTTTGTTCATTTATTCATCCATCTTTTGGAGTGCTATTGCGTGTCATGCTACTGAGAAGGTGATTGTGACATAGGTTTGGTCCTTAAGAAGCAGACAGCACAGTGCATTAGGTGGAGAAAAAATTGAACTTGATAATGATAAGATATTGGGGGTACATTCAACGATGGAGAGAGGTACACATGATATTTCTCATTCTGTATTTTAATGTTTTGATCTCTATTTTTCTTCTGTTAATTCCCTGAAAAGGGAATTAGAAGGATATTTACTTGACCCAGTAACAATTCTTTTCATGTCCTTGGCCTAGAGGAGATGCTATATAGTGTCAGAGTTAAAATTAGCACTTTTTTTTGGGTTTCTTTCTTTTTTTTACTTTAAAGAAAGGAAAAACAATAAAAACAATACGTAATTTCAAAACAAGATGATAGGAAATTAACAATCGTTATTATATTGCATATTATTATCTTCAAAATAGTTGCTCAGATTATGAGATATAGGCATGCAATATTGATCAAACAATATAAGCACTGACTGTTCCTTTCAATGAACAAATAGAAATTAGTAGTACAATTATCTTAGCTATCTTGTGTGTGTGTATGTATATATTTTTTTCTTCATTGTTTTCACATGCATTATCTCCTAGGTTCCCTAGAATAACCTTTCAAAACAGATAGACTCTAGTATTATTTATCCCTAGACTTGGAATAATAACCATTCCAGAAATGATGTTTATCAGTTAATCCATATTATGTTGTCAGTAGCAAATAAATGTGTGATCTGTAGCTAATCTAGAAGTTTGCAAATTTTAACATGGGTCAGGGTCCAGACTTAGGTATGAATTCTACATGAGGAATTGATGCCAAGCTATTTTTTTTTTGTGGGTGAGGGAGGATTTCTTGGCATCCCTCAAGTTACACCATGAAGCTCCACTGCCAAGGGCATAATTTAATAGGCTTAAATAATTTTTTTGTAAGCACATGTGAGACTTATAATCCCTCTTTACCTTTCATATATTATTATCCATGTCTTACCTGTGATGACTGAGTTAAACAATTTCTCCAAGACCGTGCAGCTAGGATGGAACTGAACTAGGACTTTATAAATAAGGTAGTTTCCCAGTAAGGCTGCTCCCTCTTTAATATAGGCCAAATTTGTTTTGGGATTCTGGGCCTGACTGCATTATTATGAAGAATGCTTTGATGACTCTAACTTGAAATGGAAAAACAGAACCAAAAACCACTAATAAGAAGCTAGCTCTTCCTGGGGATGCTGGAGTCTAAGCTTTGGCATCAGGCTATGACATAGTGTTAGTAATATCACCTCATGAACCAGGAG
The DNA here is from genome assembly GCF_000276665.1 of Chinchilla lanigera. Lineage (NCBI taxonomy): Eukaryota > Metazoa > Chordata > Mammalia > Rodentia > Chinchillidae > Chinchilla > Chinchilla lanigera. Next base: position 12,137,312 of record NW_004955462.1, read on the forward strand.
AACGAAGTGCGAATCTCAGCTTTGCCTCCTATCATCTGATAACCATGGGAGAATTACCTATTTCTTTGTGCTTCATAAATATAACTAAAAATAGTACACCTAACTTCCACAAAGGGTTATTTGGAGGATTAAATAGTTTAATATACGTATAAGCCTTATACCAATGCTTTGTCCTGAACAGATGTATATGAGGGTTGGCCAACCTTATTATCTTTCTGCAAAATTTCTGTACTTTACTACCATCCAGTACAAATATTCTCAGTGACTGTTTAGGGTCAAATGTTTTAAAAGTGGCCAGGATATTCCCAAAATTGTCATACAGATTCAATACAATCCCAGTAGAAATACCATTAGTATACCTCACAGATCTAGAGAAAACAGCCCTAAAGTTCATTGGGAACCAGAAGAGGCCTAGAATAGCAAAAGCAATCTTGGGAAACAAAGGAAAGGCAGGAGGCATCACAATTCCTGACTTGAAATTATAGTACAAAGCTACTGTGATAAAATCAGCATGGTACTGGCACAAAAACAGACCTGTAGATCAATGGAACAGATTAGAAGATAAAGATACAACTACAAACACACTCAGTCACCTTATCTTTGACAAAAGGCCCAAACATGTACACTGGAAGAAAGATAGCCTCTTTAATAAATGGTCCTGGAAAAACGGACTCTCCATAGGCCAAAGACTAAAACTAGACCCATGTCTTTCACCATGCACTAAATTAAAGTGAAAATGGATCAAAGATCTAAATATTAAAAAGAAACACTAAATTTATTGGAAGAGAAAGTAGGTAAAAGTCTTGAAGACGCTGGGGTAGGCAGAGAGTTCATGAACAAAAACCAAACTGCATGGGAAATACATCAAAGAATCAACTGGGATCTCATCTTATTGAAAAGTTTTTCTCATCTAGAGAAATCACCAACAGAGTAAAAAGAAAACCTATGAATTGGGAAACAATTTTAACCAACTGCCCCTCACACAAAGGACTTCTATCTAGGACATATAAAGAATTAAAAAAAATCAGGCTCCCCAAATTCAAAGACCCAATTCAAAAATGGGCATTTGAGATGAATACACACTTCTCAAATGAAGAAGTACTACTGGTGAATAAACACATGAAAAAATATTCAACATCATTAGTCATTCAAGGAAGGGAAATTAAAACAACACTGAGATTTCATTTCACCTGAGAAAGAATGACTATCATCAAGAAATCAGCCAATAACAAATGCTGGAGAGAACAAATGTGGGGAGAAAGGAACCGTACTCCACTGCTGGTGGGAGTGCAGATTGGTGAAACCATTGTGGAAATCAGTTTGGAGATTCCTCACAAAACTAGGATTGGAAGTCCCATTTAATCCAGCTATTCCCCTTCTGGGTATTTTCCCAGAAGAATTAAAGACATCATACCACAGCGATATATATGCACCCATGTTTATAGCAGTACAATTTGTTATAGCTTAATCTTGGAGGCAACCCAGATGCCCATCCACTGAGGTATGGATAAACAAGAAGTGGTATTTTTATACAATGGAGTATTACTCAGCTATAAAAAAGATAAACTCGAGGCTTTTGTAGGTAAATGGATGCAACTAGACACAATACTCATAAGTGAAATAAATCGGACCCACATGTGTTCTGTTTGTGATACTGTGTATGATACTGTGTGATACTGTGTTTGTGATACTGGTATGCTGCTATTGTTCTATTTTGGTTTGTTTGTGTCTCATTTACTACTCTCTTTAAAATAAAAAACAGAAGATACTAAAAATGGCCAGGAGTTATAGACACATATGAGGACGTTAAGCTGTCTTCTTCTTCTGTGTCTCTAAGACCTGACAAATGTGGGCAGAAAAGGCAGGAAATAAACTTAATCTGGGTGCCTCTACTTGTACCATTACCTTGTATAATTGGAAGCAAGGTAGAGTAGAAAATGCTTTTGAATGGCTTCTACTATCTAGCTTCCTCTGGGCAATGATCTCACTATTATTTGTTTTGTCCTACTGGTGGTTCCAAGGTAACATAAAATTCATCATCTAGCGTTGTATTTTGTCTCAGAATCTTGTAATTTCTCAGATATCAGTATGTTCCCTTACACTTGTTACTTCTGCAACATGGTTACTGATGGGTTGGCTCCTTTTCAGAAGAAGAAAGGAAATGCACTGGACATTATCTGTGGGCCAGGATTTGTTCCAGGCACTCAACATAGGTAATTTTTACTACCTGCTTATAACAACCCTATGAGATGGATACTATTATCCCTGCTTTACCGTACTGACACTGAGGCTTACATTAAGCAATGTTCCCAGTAACTGTAGTCACAGAACTTGGGAATAGCTGAACTGGGATTTGAGATGACATTGATCTCACTCCAAGAGTGAATCTCTCACTCAACTTCTATGGACAAAATTTTATTTTATTACACAATTAGACCTAAACTGGAAATGGAAATGTCACTTGGAGAGACAGCACTGTTCTATGTTCATATTAAGGGATAAGATTGCCATCACACCTTTCCTTAAAAACAGGTTTTGATAAGAAAAAGGGGTTCGGAGAGCATTACATGACAATAAATAACAAAGAATGTGAATGGACAAGGGAAAGAGGAGAAAGTATGCAGAAGTTTGCTGCTTTTCCACCCCTACTCCAGCACCTCTTTGCAAACCTAGTGAGTGAAACAGCACAAATTTATCATCTTACAGTTCTAGAGGTTAGAAGTCCGACACGGGGTCTCACTGGGCTAACTCACTGGGCTAACTCACAGAGTTAGCTGCTTTCATTTCCATGGCTTCTAGGGAAGAAGCACTTTCTCTGTCATTCTGGCAGCAGAATTGGTTTCTGTGATTAGAGAAATGAGTGTGCATCTCCATACCGACCATCCACTGGGCTTCTCTCTTAATCTTTGCACATGGGACCTGTTTCTTAGAAGCAGCAATGGGATGTCGAATCTTTCTCACACTGCCTTTTTCAGAATCATCACTAAGCATGGATCGTCACATCTCTCTGATCCGTCTGGAAAGTTTCTCCATCTGAAAAGTTCATGTGATTGAAATGGACCTGACCAAGAATAAAGGAAGGATCATAGCCCCATCTCAAGGACATTGTCCTTAATCACACCTATAACGTCTCTTTGTCAATATAAGGCAATATATTCCAACTTCTGGGAATGGCTCTCTGTGTAAGAAGACATTATTCTGCTTGCCACAAGGGGACAGTCTCATGGTCACCCACAAATTGTACCTGCTTCACAACTTTCTTCTGGTTTCTTGGTTCTAGGTGACAAAGTTTTGTTAATTCTGCCATAGTGTTCTCTTGAACAGATCTGAAAGGTCAGGATGAGGGGGAAGGAGAGGGTATGTCTGAGCTCCTAATCAACAGAACCTGACCTACCTCCAAAGGGTTTTTGGCCTATCAGGCTTTCCAGTGTCCTTTTAAAGCAATTTGTAGTCTGTTATCCTGTATCATTAACCTAATTAGTGTAATTGCACCCGATTACATAATCAGTGTAAATACATGAAGAATCCCATAATTAGATGATGTAATTAGGTAATTAATAGATGACGTGGGAAAAATCCATAGAAAACATTCTGAAATGGACATGGAGGCTTCATGGAGCAGGCAATTGACTGACTTCAGCATCTTAGCTAACTCTTTTTTTCAGGCAGAAAGATCCACAAATTAATTAGAATGTAACCATAGAATTCTTGTTGTAGACTCCTTCTGTCTTGCATTTTATCTCTCCACTCCCAAGTTTATTAATATATGGCAGAGTCTTTCTTCATGTTGCCTATGGGGAAAGATACTTCTCCCACAGAACTGAGTAGTAAGAAAAACATCTGGTCCAGTATCAACCAGATTAGGCACTGAGTCTATAGGAAAAGTGCAATAGTAAAGACATGTCTGTAAGACCAAAATAATCACACTGCAGCACAGTCAGGCTGCTTAGTTGACAGTCTTAGTAGCTGATTCACTTTAAGGCAAAATGAGTTTGAAGACAGGGATGTGTTCCTTGCATAGAGCCTGCAACTCTGGGAGCTCAGTGGAAAGAGAGCATTCAACATTCTGGTCAGTCCAGCCACCAAACACATCGGTCAGTCCAGCTTTTTCTTCTTCTGTGGCCACCACTCTCAGGCTAGTCACTAGAAGCATCTAACCTGACCTCCAGTAGCAGCATCTGGATTGAACTCTATAGTGGTTGATTGATTGTGTCAACTTGAGAAGTTTAGAAGTTTAGCTAAATCAACTCAGCAATTCTACACCCTAGGGTATAGAGAACCTACCCTAGGGTGGCTGTCTACACCCTAGTGTGTAGAGAACTCACCCTAGGTGGCTTGTTGCCTGGACAGTATAAAAAGGAAATGAAGAAGGATAGACTGGCTTCAGTTCTTTGGAGGAGCTCCAGCCTTCACCTTCATCTTGTATATCGTCTGCTGGCTTCTAGTGCAGACACTTTGGCTTCTGTCTTGGATCCCGCAGCCTTTCAGTGCAGACTCTTTAGCCTTCCAGTGAAGACCTCCTGGTACAGACTTATGTGAAACACTGCAGTGAGCTCCAGACCTTGGACTGCATTCTTCAGCCTCCAGTGTGCCGACACACTCTGCACGCTTCCTCATCCAACTCTGGAGATGATCGTAGTAAGCCACTCTTGTAATTTCTTATACATTGTGTATCTTGTGTTATGTCTGTTTCTCTAGCAAAACCCTGACTGATACAGCCTCTTTGCATGTATTCCTACTTTGTCCTTTATCTATTCTTAACCAGTCAAGGTGGTCTTTCAATCATTTTGATTCACTGATTCAAATTTTTAGGAGAGAAAACCTACATATTCAGCGTGGCCTATAAGTCTCAGGTGGCTAGAACTATCTGTTACTTAAGCTATTCTTGTACACGTTCCTCAGTATCTCCTTGCCATGGGTCTTCTTCCATGTCTTCAAATGCACTAAGTACTTTGCTACCCTTGGACTTTCCCATCAGTTCTTCCTTTAGCTCAGAGCATATTGACCCTTGTCCTTTACTGCCTAAATCCTTTCATCCCCCGGGCTTGTAGTTCCTTAGAGAAGTGTTCTTTTATTCCTTAGTTTAAAATGTTTTCTTATTACAATCTCCTGTAACACATTACACCTTTTTCTCCCTGACATTCATTTCAATCTGTAATTCTGCATTTATTATCTGCAATATTATTTTATGATCTGTTCCTGCCATTAACTATGACTGTAAATTTCATGAAGGCCACAATGATGTTTATTTTGTTCACCATGGAATCCCCAGTATCCAGGACATAGTAGAATCTCAATAAATATTTGTGCAATGAAGAACATATTGAAAATGGGAACCTTGAGGGACAACACACACTAGTCTCATCAGTAGCCAGGGAACAATGCAGGCTAGCAAGATGAGGAGAGAGAGTAGGGTTGAGGCTTCACAGACACACAATTTAAGAGCACTACATGGAGACTGATCTGTGGGGCAATGACCACCATCTGCTCCTTATGAACAGAGCCACAAAGACTTGCTGTTTTCATGCCTTCTTTACAAAACCAGTACTACGTAGAGATAGAAGTCAGGTCCTTCCTCATCTTTCGAATTAGGTGATAGAGCGGAAGGCAAGATTGAGACTAAATTGTGCACATTGGCCATAGTCATTGATTAATATGGATTCAAGAGTAAATCTGCTATATCATGGCATCTCTAAAAGAGATAATTTATAGACAGTGGCCATCAACTCTTGAGTCTGGGCTCTGGAAATATTACAAAGTCTACTGCAACCAATTAGTGAACAGCTAACAGCTCTTCATTTGTAGTTGTGATGAGACGTCTTTCTCTCCCTTTATTTTAATTTAAGCCTTCTTTTAAAGGGAAACCTATGCAGTCTTTGCTGTTGACAAAATGTAGATACGTCTTTCAGTTGGCTTTCACTTTCTCTCCTATCATTGCATACCCCACATAAAGGTAGGAGGGAGGCTGAGATGGAACATCCACCTGGTGATCTGCACTCAGAAACTGACAGGTCTCCTTTATGAGCAAGTTGGGGGGCAAAACAGAAAAAGGGGGAATGTCCACTGATGCAAGACTATTTGCATCAACAAGAGTAATAAATACCCTCTTCTCTCAACACTGAACCACGCTAATACAAGAGCAGGAAATCAGGTTGGGTTTTCACTTTTTATTTGCTCAGTATTACTGCATTTAGAGCCATTTCCCTGAGAAATACTTGACTGCTCTGTAGTAATTTCACATTCATTCATTTATTGTTTAATAAATATTTACTGAACACCTCCTACATGCATAGGACTTTCCAAGTCCCTGGAAATGCAAGACATCTTCTTTCTAGCAACTGCCTGCTCACAGAGCCGGATATCTGGGTCAGCCCTCTAAGAAAGTGAGGAAAACAGACCACTCTCAGGAAGACAGATGGCTATGTAAAGATTTATATCCATACCAAAGGACACACATGGCAATTCCTGACTGGTGTGACTAAGACAAACATTGTGCTCTGCTTCATAAGACTTACTGTCTAGCCAACAAAATAAGGCCTCACACAAGTCATTCTAGTCATATGTGATAAGGATTATGCTAGAAGAAGGGCCAGGGATATTGCTCAACAGCATAAGCATTTGCCTGGCAAGCCTGAGGTCATGAGTTTGATTCCCAGTACCCGTCCCAAAATAAATAAATAAATGAAAAAGAAAAAGTTAGAAGAAGTACAGGGTGTGTCATAACACTTGTTAGGCTAATCTGACCAAGTCTAGGGATTTAGGAACATAAAAATTAACATTTAAACTGAAATGAAGAAAAGTAAGACTAAGGTAAAGTGCTATCTGGCATAATAGTGTTTTACATTCATACACACGCATACACACACACTTACACACACTTTTATTTGAGGGAGAGGGAATGTATGCCCAATGATAATGATGCAGACATTGAGAAGGGTGGTCCACAAAGCCAAAGGTTTATGTCATATTCATTCAACTTAATGGCAGAGATTAAGTGTGAGTGGACTGTAAATTTCTAGGCAAAGAGTTATTCCTGTCCCTAACAGGAGAGAGTTCCTCAAGGACATGGAAGCTTCTATTATACATTTTATAGAAATAAAATGTTTCCTCTCTTATCTTCTGAAGTGTATATTTCATATACATATATATATAATATGCATAATACTACATAAGATATAAAATGTTATTGACTAACATGCATCTTTATTGGCATTCTACTCATATAAGCATTGGGAGAAAAACGTTGGGGAAGTTTTACAGTGAGTGTCCAAATGACCCAAAGCTATTCTCTATGATTCTTTAAAGAAAGTGAATTACAGAAGGATGGTGCTGTAAGAAATTTCAAATGAGAATTATGGAGGGAAGCTTGTTACAGTCTGTCTCATTCCTGCCTTGCTGCCTTCTCACTGCCAACCCCTCTCTCTGGGTCAACTCCCCAAGGGCTGGAGTAACCAGCACCATTTTCAGGGAGATAGATGACTACATGCTGGTTTATTGCCTACACCAACAGGACACAGATAGTGTGTCTGCTGGGCTGGGCTGACCAGCCTGTACCGTGTGAAGCAGGAATGGCTCTAGTGGGATGCCAACAGGTACATATATCGATTGTAAATAATGTCTCTATGTTCTACAGTGGCTCATAAATCAAAGAGATTTCAAAATATCTTTCTCTTCTGTTTCTTCCAATGGGCTGCGTTCTGGCTTAGAACTTTTCTTTTTTAGGGTTAGTGTATAACCTGAGCCTCTTGACCACTGCAGGTCAAATCCTTTTCTTAACCTCCTGTTCCTCAGGCTCTTGAGAGGTTATTATAACCAGCTCTGTCTCTGAGTACATATCACTGGGATAACTAAACAGTTGTGGAAGCTTCATGCTCTGCCCTCTACCAATACTTGGTGAACACTCTGGTGGCTGCTTGATGGGCTGCACTACTGTTTGCAAGGCAAGGGAGCTGTTTCTCTCAGTGACAACATTAAATATTACATAGAAGCTCAGAGCTAGAGACAACTGATTGCTTACCCTGTTCAGCAACCCTCCAACAAACTGAGGTGGGAGAAAATGGTTTGCTTGAGCCTATCCAGGGCTTAGGGAAGAAGGAGTGACCTATCTGATTGGAGTTTGGAAGAAGGGTTGGATCTGTCCCTACTGAGTGGGTGTATTCTGATTGGCTGTCTTGTTCTGGGATAAACTTGGCCTCTGCAAGAAGTAAGGAGGGAGCCTTAAATTGTCCATCTATCAGTCATCTGAGGGGGTAGGTTCAATTCTTGGGTAAAACATTATGTAGTCCATCCTTCCTGTGGACCAACCATGTCTTCCAATACAGCTTTTTATAATGTTGATGTTTCCATCCCCATTTGCCTAACTCCTGGGTCCATCTCTTATTGGTTCTAAATTCAGAAGGGAAAAAAAAATTACTTATGGCTGTTCTGAAAATTCCCCAAATTATTATCCTGATGTTCCTCATAATGTTAATATGCTGGTATCTATAACCCAGCATTGCCTTGGCTTCAGCTACCATGGTTAGCGCTACTTGACTCCACCCCATCCGTCACACTATCAGAGTGAGTTGCAACAGAGACAGCTCCTTTTCTGAAGAGACTTCATGATTTCTCATGATCTCATTGCATTCCAGATCATCTGGAGATCCTGGCATTCTACCATTGCTGATTCATTCATTTCAATCCCACACGTCTTCAGAAAGACCCTTTCTTAGGGTTCATGTCTGGCATCTTCATGTGGCATATTTGTTCTTGGTTTGCATGAATGTTTCCTCAAGGCCTGTGGTTTAAAGTCCTGGTCTCCACCCTGTGGCTGAATTAGTGCTTTGAAAGGTGTTGCTTAGTGGGAGAGAGTTAGAGCACTGGGGCTTTGCCCTTCACAGAGATATTGGGACCCTGGTTCTTCCACTTTTCTCTTTTGCTTCCTGGCCACCATGAGACAAACAGGCCTCCTTCACCACATGCTCCTGCCATAATGTACAGCTCTGTCAAGAGCCCAAAGCCACAAGGCACAGTGACCATGGACCTAAGCCTCCGAAATTGTGAGCCAAAACAAAGCTTGCTTCACTTTCACGTCATTATCTCAAGTATTTTGTCAGAGTTGGAAAGACAATTAGTGTAGTGTTCTAGAGGAAGAAGCAAAGGTTCTGAATTCAGATAGGAAGGATTTCAGATTTGAGGCTCAGTTTCCTTATCTGAAATATGGCAAAAGAGAAACCAAAATAGCCCATGTTTGGCGACAAAAAAAGCAACTCCAGTATCTTCATGGTTTAACACAAGAAAGGTGTATTTCTAATTGGTACAGTGCTGGAAGCAGTGTAGGTAGCTTTCCTCTGTGTTGCATCTGGAGGAAGTGGCCCCTTAGGTCATCATGGCAGGTGAAGACACAACTATAGACTCAAACACTGGCAATGAAACTTGGAAATGAGATGTGTCACAAGTGATCAGGGTGCCTGTGTATTCCATAGCAGTGTAAAAGGGAGAGGCAGGTCATCTCTGTTTTGCTCCTCTCTCTGCCTCAGTAACACCTATTGGCAATATAAAATATTATGCAGTGCAAACTTACTTCCCTTCATGTGAATATACTTCCTCCTTAGATGCCAGTGGTGGAGGAGGGTAGGCATTATGTGTGTCTAGATCTAGCACCACTCCCACTGCTCCATACTGTATATATTTGTTACCTAATTCTACTCACAGCACAGTAAGAAAAGTTATGTTTTTCTTCATTTTGCAGTTGAGAAAGATGGCTCTTACCAATGGCAGGTGGGTGTGTTAGTCACTTTCCTGGTTGCTGGGACACGATACCTGACACCCACAACTTGAAGGAGGAGAAATTTATTTTGGGTCAGTCCATGGTCAGCTGGATCCATGGCAGGAAGGGCATGTTGAAGGGGTCTGGTGGGGGAAAGCACTCACATCATTACCATCAGGAAGCAGAGAAGGGAGGAAGGAGCCAGGGAGGGAGATATACCCTTCTAGGTCACATGCTTAGTGACCTGCCTCTTCCCACTGGACCCTACATATTAATAACACATTCACCTATGGATTCATAAGTGGACTAATCCACTTATGAGTTTACAGTGCCCACCTGACCCAATCACCTTCATCTATGGATTCATAAGTGGACTAGTCCACTTATGAGTTTACAGTGCCCACCTGACCCAATCACCTTCCCAAATCCCCACCTCTGAACAAATGAGACACTTGTGGGACAATCTAGATCTAAACCATAATCAAATAGTACTGTATGTATTTCACTATAATGAACTATTATAATTATAATGAAGTTCTTAAAACACTTGGTGGTTTATAGAATACTCAGTAAATGTTAGCTATGATTATTAAATACAGTACCTTGTTGATTTCCATCCTGATGTTTATAGCACATTATTAGTTCATTTGTTTTGATAATCTTTTCTCATGCACTAAAAAGTAAGCTCCATGAAACACAGGCTTTATCTACTTTATTTTTCTTTATATTCAAAGTACTGGTACAATTTCTGGCCTAGCATGTGCTGAGTGAATGTAAATAAATCCATGAATAACATGGCAGAGACCATGTGAAGGAGAGCTACAAGATGATTTGGACATTGTCCTTACCCTTTAAGAACTTGGGTCTAGTGAGCAGATAGGGCAGGTATAAAAACAACCAAAAAAACACAACCAACAAAACAAAATACATACACACACACAGTGAAACAAGAAATAAATTGATAGTATTTAACATTGGGAAAAATGAAGGTGATGCTTTTAAATCCTGAGGCCCAGTGTGATGACACTGAGTCAGCAGATGAGGGAGACCAGTCTGTTGACATGTCTGGGAAGGCATCTAAATGGACTTTATCATGGAAATCTGGATAAATAATTAATTATACATTTTTGTAGTTTTTTAGTTTATTTGTCTAGACTAGATAGAAGAATTAAAAAGCGAATCATCTACATTTAGCGTATAATTGACTGCAAGTTTTCCTATCTTTTTCCACTTTGAAGATAAGAAATAGGGAGTATCTTATAATTCTCATCAGCACATCCGGGGACAAACACAGCAGCTCCATTTGCTCAGGCTGGGGACAACCTGTCTGGGCACTTGAGAGTCCTCTGCATTGGGTCTTACAATTTGGATAGAGTGCTCTGGTCTGCCAGTTCCATATCTGCAGGATAGACTGAAAATATTTGAAAAAACATTGTGTCTCTTCTGAACAAGTGCAGACTTTTTTGTGAATATCCTTTAAACAATAGAGTGTAATAAGTATTTAGACAACACTTCCATTGTGTGAGATGTGATAAGTAATATAGAGATTATTCAATGTATATTGAAGGCTGGTTGTTTTTTCAAAGCAGGGTTTACTTCCCGGGATGCTTAATCCCAAATTGAAAGCATGGTTAAAAATAAGAGATAGTGTTAAAAGCTGCAATACTTGAGAAACCTGAGGGGTTCCCCAATTTTTTGTAGGTCCCTGAAGAGGTCCTATATGTAGAAAACCACGGGATATTGGTGTCTTCTTCTGCATCCTGCTGTCTATGCGGCTGGGAGCAGATGCTGTCGCCAGACATGAGAGGGCACTGTTCGTATCTGCAGTGGCAGGTCTACAGTGGCAGGTCTGCAGTGGCAGGTAAAGATGGAGACGCCTTGTGAAGTTGATGCCGTTTGTCCTTTGCTTCTTACTTTACTGTGTTGCCTTGACAACTGCCATGGAAGGTGAGACTTCTGCAACATGTAAACCTGGGAAGACTCTCGTTGAGATTGTTCATGGTTCTCTGGCTCTGTCCCTTCTTTTGAAAGTGTAGCTTTCTTTTCTTCACACAAGTATGGGAATGTGCTAGTCTATCCCAGTGCAAAAATCATCTCCCTCCACACAGGTGGAGCAGGCTTCCTTCCTGCTGAGAATTCTCCGGAGGGAACCAGTGCCCTAGGGAGTCTCTGAAATCACAAGCATTTAGAGGAAAATTGAAGCTCTGTGGAATTTCAATCTGCTTTCCTTAAGAAGGCCGATAGTTTTAAATCATTGCTCCATTAAGTCTTTTGTATTCCCCAGTTAGAACTTTCTGTAGTTCCGTTTTCCTTTTTTTTTTTTTTCCATTTAGAACTTCTCTGCTATTCTGCCTCAACTCCCTTCTCATTGTGTCCCTGTGACTCCTGAGGAGCTGACAGTTTCTTATTTTCCAGGGAGATTGACTTCTATCCCCAGCAGGAGTGTCCCAGTTATAGTGGGGAGATGCATCAAAGGGACTGAAGGAAACTTTGCTACCCAGAACTCTTGTCAGGCAGATGCTTTTCCCCTAAATTCATGGAGAAATTATGGTACACAAGAATTCTATGTCCCTGACTTCTGAATCTGTGCTGCCTCTCTTAGAGGGGCTTCACAGGAAGTGCTGAAATTCTGGAGGGGAGCGGAAGGGCCCAGGACCAATGGTCACATTCTTCCAGAATTCTGGACAAAGGCTGGTAGCTGGCATAGGCCATTTAAAGAAAGATGGATGTGTGGCTTTTGCAGGCAAGATAGCTAAATATACACAAGGCACCCTGAGGGATATTTAGTGCAACTGATATAGTTTGCATGTTGGAAACTAAGTCATTGAGCAGGGAGAAACTTATCTAAAGCCATGTAACCAAATAGTATAGAAAAGATTGAATAAGCTCTCTCAGGATGCTAGCCAGCGTTTATCCTGCTTATTCTGAATATTAATGTATTTTTTCTGGGAAAAAAAGCTGATTTAATGAAAGGGCTTATATAAATACCACAGAACTCTTTTGTTAGGGTGTGTACCATTAAACTTTCTTTTTGAGGCAGGAAGTGCTAGGGATTAAACCCAGGGCTTCTGCACTGAGCTACACCCCCAGCTCTCTTTATTTTTTATTTTGAGATAGGATCTCACATAGTCACTAAGTTTTCCAGGCTGGGCTCAAATTTGTGATCCTTGTGTCTCAGCCTCTCAGAAAGCTGGGATTACAGGTGTGGGCCATCACTTCCTGGATCCATTAAACATTCTTTACCAAAGGAAACAAACTTACAAAATCTTTGGTGGAGATCAATGCACTGAGTAACAGTTGAGTTCCCTATTCTCCATGGAGCAACATCCACTCATTCACATCCCTCATCAAATCTTTAGTAGGCACCATAGAGTTGCAAGGCACAAAGCAATAGGGAGAACAGGAAAATGGCTCAGCATCGCACTAGCTTGCAAAATTTTTGTACAAGAGACAGCATTTGACCTGGATGTTGACAATATGATTCCAAGTGGAGTTAGTTTCAGCAAATGTTCGAAGTAGAAAAAGCAAAAAGAATGCTTAGGAACCATAAGAATTTATTCTTTGTGGAACCAAGCTTCCTATAGGGAAATGATGGCATATACAGCTAAATTACAGAGGTTTTTTTTTTTTTAAATTCTTTCATGAATACATTCCTAGGCTTGGTTAATTAAGTAGGCATCCTAGTTACAACCTAGCTTAGCTTTTGTGAGGCTCTATAATTTGTCATTCACAAACTCATCAACAAGCAAATTCCAGGTCACACAATTATTAGGTGAGCAAAGAGTAAACGCTTAGTAAGATTAAAAGGATCATAGTCTAGCAATGTGAGTTTAATAAGAATTAGTTTCTCAGAAAGTGGAAGAGGAGAGGTCAGCCAGCTACAACTTGAGGGCCAAATCCTTTCTATCGCCTCTTTTTGTTGATAAATATTACTGGAAGACTGCCACAGGCATTGGTTTCAGGCATTGTCTGTGACTGCTTTTGCATTGAACGGTATTATCTGGCAGCACTTAGACACCATAAGACCCGCAGAGCCTAAAATATTTGCTGTCAGAACGTTTCCGTAAAAAGTTCATGATCTATGGATTAGAATGTGGAGACCAAGTTTCAAGTGGTGTACAGGTTGTGGGAAGAGGTGTGCTGGAGCTTGGTCCGCTAGAGGAGCACCCCCAGCTAATGAGTGAAATTCTTTAAAGATAAGGACAGATTATTAGGTCTAGGAGGAAATAAACATGTAGCTGCATAAGTGGGAATCAGAAGAGCCAATTTTCTGTGAGGCAGAACAAGGATGGGTTAGTTATCAGAGCTACTTGGCTGGCCATGGGTCCAGCATTGTAAAGCAAATTCTGGGAGATAATCAAGAACTATCAGATCATAACAACAATTATGGTAATACTGGTTAATATTTATCAAGAGCCCGCCTGCACCTGGTAATATAGTGAGTGATTCATACAAGTACTGCATGTATTATCTTGGTTAATCCTGGTAGTAATATGATTATTGGGCCTATATTAATATGACAGTATCAAGACTGGGATAAAGTAGTTCCCTAATGTTACCCTGCAACTAGGTAGTGGCTGTAAGGCTTCAATTTGGCCAGTGTCATTCTCAAACCAGTATGTAATATTGCTGCTGTATATTAAATCCTTGTCATTTACTGAACAGGTATGGCTTTATGAGAAAGCTATTCAGTATGCAATATGAGCAATGGGAGTAATTAATTCACCAATAGAGACAAACTGCATAGGACAACCTGTAGGTCTTTAGGAGGTATCCTAACTTGCTAAACTCTTAGGAAAGCTCATTCCTGAATTTCAGGGAATGGTGGATGGGAAAAGAAAATCAAGTTAGGGAAACTCCCAATGTATTCAGCAATGTGATAGCTCGGATAGAGTTAGCAGAATGCAGCATAATTGGTTTCCTGCGAATCTTCAGGGCCACAGAGAACAGTTCTAGTTAAAGCATTCCTTATCCATTCCTGCCACTCTTTCCTCAAGTAGAAAACAGCTTGGGATCTGCCGGAAGACTATTCAAGTTGAAGGAAGTGGTTTCCTGGGAGGTGGACTCTGAGATGGAGATGTGAACACAGCAGATTTCTTGGAAGTGCTGTGGAGTGCAGTACCTGTGTTAGAGTGAGGGAACCGGAGAAGCGATGGGAGAAGCTGACTTACCATGAAACTTGAGCCTCTCTCACAGAGAACTTGGGGGCTAGCCCTTCAGAGCAACTCAAATAAAGACAGGTTTGTTGGGTCCATGTACTCCTACACTGATCTCACAGCTGTCCCCAAGGTAGGGTACAACTTTGACAAGTTTGCTTGCTTTGGCCCAAGGAGGGGCTCAGCTGTCAGACATATCTCCTTGCATCTGAAGAAATCAGTACCTCAAACTTGAGAGGTATAATTCAGTATCCACCATATTATCTCACTCATTTTATTTTTCCTGCATAGCCTGAGTTGGACACTTTAGACCTTTAGGTATCACTGCCTTCAGGCACTGTTCAGTGTACCTGATTCCAAAGATCCAGTTCACTGTGGGTATATAAGGTCCTGGGGGAAGTGGATTGGAGAAATGAACTAAGTTTTCAAGATGTTTGTGATTCTTAGAATTTAGCTTGAGGGAAAATTTTGGAAATAGCCTTGAAAAATTAACTTGCATGAATTTTTCCTTCCATCATTTCTTCACTTTAATCTCCTCTAAGTCTGACCTTCTGGGACACGTAGTATGTTTTAAGTAGATCATTGGATCTGACCAGTTAATATATATGACCTACCGTGGAGCCAGTGCAGGAGAGTGTCCACTTTTACAAATGATCATGACAGAGTGATAGAGAACATAGTCTCTCAGAAACTTTGTTTGGGCAATGAAAGGGAGCTATTTGTAAATACTCAGGCCATCTCAAGGCAGGGTTGCTGAAGCTAATTAGAAGAGTTTACATACAACACAATAGATTAGGGATAGGAAATAAAATATTGAATTCCGGTATAATGCACTTAGAAAAGAGTGATAGAGGAAGTTGGCTAGAATTTTCAACCTTTGTTTTCCTCCCCTGGAAAAAGTTTAAGATTATGTACATAATATCATCATATTTGCTACCTACCATTTTTTCTTGGTATATAATCTAACATTTATAAGCTCAGCTAACTGCACACTTTTAAGTTAGGTGTTAGTTATCTCACTTATACGTAGGAAAACTAAAACTCATAATTTTTGAGTGAGTTGTACAGGTAAAGTCGAAATTTCTTGTGTGTTCAAAGCTCTATGTATTAACTGAGCAAATGATTTTTTTTTGGAGTTTAATTGCACGATATCACAGGAGCATCTAGAGATTCAAGAAAATACTTAAGAAATTTATTCATATTAATATGACTTTAGTTCTCTGTTAAAGTACTGGTAATTTACTATTTGTTTAGATCAAATTAAAATTTTTACTTTGTACGTTCACACATTTTAGAGGTCATTTGCAACTCACTAGAGGTCCTGGGAAATGACTAACGTCAGCATGGTAAAATGGTCCAAGGATCTAAGATTAAGTAACAATAGGTGATGAACTTTTAATATAAATGATACAGAGCTGAATGGTTTTTCATGGTAACTGTAACACAAATGAGTCAAACAGGGTAACCATTTTAGGCTTTAGACAGTTGCAATAGTCATGCATGAAAAATAGGATGGCTGCCTAAATCTGAACTAATATTATCATCTACAGTAGATTTCAAACTGCTTGAAGTTTTAGGTTCTGTTCACCCTAGCATGATTTTTTTTTTAATGACAGAAGGTCACTATATCTGGGTTAAGAGTAATGGATTCTGGCCCAGTTCTTTATCTACAAAGATGAATATTGGCAAACTACCTCATTCCCATAATTATTAGTTTTTTCACCTTGTACTATCACCCTTGCCTACATCTCAGTTATTTTAAGCTTCACTTGACAAAGTAAATACAAATCCAATGACAGTTTGTACTGTTATCCAAATGTGTATGTGTGTGTGTGTGTGTGTGTGTGAAGAACCTTCAACCAAGTGGAACTTAAAATGCTACTTCATGCATAATTAAATCTTAAAAATATTATGTTCAGTTTTCTTTGGCAATTACCTCCAATTCTTGGTGAGTTTGATAATATAAAATGTATAAAATTTCCAGTGTCGAGAAATAAAGCACTCTTAGAAGAGGTTAAACTTGTTCAATAGAAAGATATTTTATATCTTGTTAGAAGTGGGGGCATGAATCAATCCTTAAGCGATCTCATTGTGGACGGGGGCCAGAGCCCCAGGTTCTTCACAGTCACAGGACATGGAGAAACAACTTTAAACTTCAGATGCTTTGAAGAATGACATTGATTTTTTCCTGACCATTTTCTTGGGTTAATCTTGGGGTTACCTGATGGTTTTACTTAATGTTCTAAACAGAAGTTTCCCAGAAAGCTTCTCTAGATATTACCTTTCTTCTCAAAGATCCATACTGATGATAGTCACTGAAGATCCTTTTTGCTGTCTGCAATCAGTTTAGCTTCTTTCCTGCCTACTTCCTTGTGTAAACCAGTCCCAGGATTCTCCTTTAACTCATTACAAGTGGCCCTCCAACTTCTGCTCTTGCCTGTTAGACAGATTACACCACCATCACTCAGCACTGTGTTCATGGTCCTCGCTTGCTTGAAGAAGAAATGTTTATTTTATGTTATCCTACTTGGCTTGTGAATAATTCTCATGACTCATTTGCAGAGGAGAGAATTCTTCATCCCATTATATATGCTCCTTGATGAGATTGACATGCGACTCATTTGTAGACTTATAATCAGAACCATTCTATCTCTTGGTTCTAGCCTTCTTTCTCCTCAGTACCTCATTTTGGTCCTCAGAGCAGAAAAAATTTCCAAAGTTTAACACCTGAAAATACTTTACTGAAGACTGTATTTAGTCAACACAAATGCTGTTGATCTGTGGAAAACTTGGCTTTCAAAGTTCTAATATCTGAGTTACAAATATACTTTTGGGGCACAATCCATGAGCGAGCTATGGATTGCAGGCCTAAACAAACTGGGGCACCCAATCCTACTTTTTCCCCTAAGAAACATGAGCGGTGATATATACCTATGCCCGTAATTCCACACACTTACCCGCGTACAGCTGCTGCTCAGATAAGTATAAGGCATAGGTCAAATGCATTTTACTATAAGTCTCCCTTAATCTCTGCTCCTTTCTCTCCAGCGCAAGATTGCATAGCATAATGAACACAGGGAAGAGTGATATGACTATTGGGATAATTTTGTATGTTCTTTATTTTTTTTTTAAGTAAATGGCTTGCACATGCCCATGATTTATTTTTATCAAAAGACTACTTTGAATGAGCTTCATAATCAATCATGATTTACTCCAGGTCTGTGACATTATGGTTGAGAACTGTCGATTTGGAATGGGAGTGTAAATTTCTAATGTTTTTTTGAACTTCTCTTTCCTCTTCCCCACAGTCTCGCTGGCTGTGGGTTGGAGAGCAATTACAAACTTCCCGGGGTTTGTACCGATTGCAGCCATCTATATTTCTCCGCGAAGGGTATGTGGAATAAAAGTGTGCATTGCAGAGGCAGTTAAGTGAGCCAGATATAGCAAACTAAGGCAGATAACGATATGGCCTCAGGCCTAACATGGCTGAAGTCATTCCTTCCTGACAAGACTAACGGCTCTTTTGCCCTGAAGGCCCTCAGTTCCACAGAGCTCTGGGCTGTCATCCTTCTCTCCCTGAACACGTGAGGTCATTAAGAGAAATGCTGATGCCATGCTAGAGGCCATGATCTTCCCTGCCACCAGGTTGCAGCTGACACATGGATGACATTTCTTTGGTGTCAAATCCAGGCAGAGCGTTGTCCTACCTGTCCCAATATCTGTTGGAAATCAGCTCTTGGAAGGAATTTAATTGGTTCTACCTCAATTCAGATAAGACTGAGAAGCAAGGATAAAGTCGCCACACAAGGGCAATCCTGGATTGCAAACAAACCTGGAAGAACCCTGTATTGCAAACAACACTGCAAGAAAGACTGCGTGGATGCAAGGCTTTTAAAAAATCAGGATACAGTGTGCATTGCATATGATATTTACCCACACTTATACATGCCTTTGTACAAGGTACCTTTGGTATATGTTGTAATGACCATTCTACTAATGATAATATGAACATATTTGGCTATTAGACACTTAACTCCTGAATTTAGAAATAATGGACACAATGTATTCTTCCAGAGCATAATTGCATTTCCTTCTGTGCTCCAACTGTGAATGTTTCTTTTATGTTCTGTTATTCTGCACAAGACAGCATATGACTCATTGTACACCATCAGCATGCACCATTCTTGCAGATCCTTCAGATGATTCTCTTTCTGGGCTTAGGTACAGAGCACAGAGCAAGACCATAGAGGAAGTCACCTTTACTGTCTCCATAGTGCTGCACTGGAGAGGTCCTTTTCTTACCTGGGCCTACATTGCCAACAATTAGCGGGGATTGATCCTAATCAGTGGGATTGATCCCAGTCAATGTGGCTCAGTAAGTGGGCCAAACACGGAGGCATCTACAAACCTGCAGCTCAAGAGTAATAGAGATAAGATGAGAATCTGTATCCTCAGTGAATCACTCTTCTGTATATTGATGGTATGAGCAGTACCACACAGGTCTCAAGCAAGTCTTGCATAGCCTTGCATGGCCATATTAATATTTCACATGTATATTACAACTGTACATTTATGAAGTTCTGTCTTAAGTATTATTTTAGGTAATGCTTCACACGCATTAGAAAAGTCCTTTTTCAGATAGGTATTATAATTCCAACTTTACGAATGAACTGAAGAGAAGCTTAGAGAGTTTAAACAAATTTTCCAAGATTAAATGAGTAAACAGTTTGTAAATATCTATTAACTATTACCAGACCATTTCAGTTCAATGCATTGCTTTTCCGTCATACCAAAGGACACTACAGTTGCTTCACAAAGAATCATAATTAGTACCATTTATCAGATTCTTACTATGTGTCATAGATACTATTTAATTCTTATAAAATTCCTATAGGATAAGTATAGTATTATTATTTCCATTTTATATATGTAAATGAGGCTATGAACACCTCTATGGCAGTGTGACTAAGAAGGAGAATCACTAGTTGGCTTCCCTGGCTTTGAATCCCAAACTCAACTGTTACTAGCTCTAGGACATATGCCAAGTGATTTTTCTGCCAGAGTGTCAGTTTTCTTATTTTAAAAATATAGGCAATAAGGTTACCTACCTCTGTTGTGATATTTTATGAGTAAATATATATAACATATGAAATATAGTTCCAGGCACACAGGAGGAATTTAATAAATATTAACTATTTTTGTTGAAAAATTTACTTAAGTACAAAAGGGAAGTTACTGGAACAAAGCTAGGGCTTTATAGTAGAGAAAGTCTGAGTTCTTAACAGCGGCACAGTTGTGCCCCTTCAAAATGTCCCGATGGAATAAATTTATAATCTGACTTTTCTTATGCTTATTTTCATATGTCCTAGGCTTTCAGAGGAAGTATTATCCACTGAAACCTGAATCTTTCTTACAAAGCTGCTCCAAGCCCTCCAGCCTTCACTGAGCTTGAGGTTCTGTATTTAGTCTTTTGACAATTTTGTGAATTCTACTGGGATGTGTGTTAAGTATGTCTCTTCAATCAGACTGTGATTTTTTGAGAGATAAGAACATTCCTGCCTCTCTTATGCTGATTGCTCCTGAGATAAATACAAAGTTGAATTTTAATGGAAGGAAATGGTGAGAGACATTTTTTTTTTATTAGTTCATCCACTTTCTGGTGAAATAACCCTCATTCACTCTTAATCTTTGTGGTTCAGGCGTGGCTGATAACCATCTTCTATTTCAGCTATTTCCATCAGAAGGTGACTCAGGCCACCCCTACCCAGTGCTAAGTACTTTCTCCTCTTGGTCACCATAATTGGCTCAGGAACAGGCATGTGATCCAAGCTCAGCTCATCAAGCAGACTGAGATGAAAGAAAGAAAGAAAGAAAGAAAGAAAGAAAGAAAGAAAGAAAGAAAGAAAGAAAGAGAAGAAAGGAAGGAAGGAAGGAAGGAAGGAAGGAAGGAAGGAAGGAATGGAAATAATAGGTTCAATGCAAGCTCATGCAGAGAAAAAGAAGAGCATAGTGGTGGGGAGGGGAGGAGAAGGGAGGTGGGAAAGGAAAGAAAGAGAAAGCAGAAGAGACACAGAAAGAGAAACTGCTGAGTTACATAATTCAGCTTTGCCTGAAGCAAGCATGCCCCTGGATTTCTTATACTTACAGTTTATTTAACTGAATGAACTTTTTATCACTTGCAACCCAAACAATTATGGCCAATAAACAGCATGTGTGTGTGTGTGTATATATATATATATATATATATATATATATATATATATATATATATATATATATATATATATACATACACATACAGCATATTCATCCTGAATAACTGATGTTAAATCTCCGTGGTATCTGTGACCCTGTAGGAGTTTGTTGAGAGTGGGGATGGCTCTCTTCTGCTCACTCTTGGCTCAGGCAGGCTGACTTTGGCAGTTCGCTTTGAGAGTTCTTCATAAGGACTTAGAAGCCAATCACAAGTCAGCTTAAATTAAGTGTCCTGGAGTGGGTTTAACCTAATGAGGTCATTAACATAGGTTGACATAGCAGGGCCGCCTGATGGCATCATTGAATAAGGGCTGACTTCTCCTTCTGTGAGAATGCAGAGCGTACACTGCACGTAGGCCAACACCTTGTGAACTTGAGATGTAAGAGTGCGATGAAATAGACATTAATTTTCAGTCCAGACAGGATAAGTGTAAAATAATGCCCGTGGTACGATTGTCTGTTGGTCTCTATTAACGAAACAAGTGACATCTTTTGCTGAGAGCAAAAGTGCACAGAGGAGGCAGGGCTATAGCTGCATTTACACGTCAGAAACAGTATTGTGCAGAAGACCTCCATGCTGGCCGTGAATAGGCCCAGTTTCTGCACTTAGGGTGGCACGAACAAGCTTTGTAGTTAAAGGCATGTGCTGAAAACCCCTTGCGTGTTTCCCCCTTGTGGCCACAGGCATGCACTAGTGAGACAGCCCTGGGATTATCAGTCAGTGATGATCCTCTGTCTGACCCTGGCAATGTGCTCCATCCAGCTTGGCTACAGCCCCGAGCATTGACAAAATGCTCAGTGGCAGTTGGATAAGCTTTGCCATTTTATTCTTATGTATAAATCCAACACTGGCTTTTCAAATGTTGTGTGAACATGGCTTTGGGGTGTAACTGATAATGGTGTAATGAGTTATAAAATGATCTTTCAAGTGGGAACAATTGGTAGCACCTTCATGGACATTGTGATGTAACTGTAACGGATTTACAGGGAAGAAAGACACAGTCTTGAGGTGACTTTGGAAGTGTCCTGCTCAGATCTCTTTTATGAAGGACTTGCTCTAGTTGCTGCTCCTTTGGACCACTAAGGTGTGTTCTCTGAAGCCACACTTCCCACAGCTTATTTCAAACCAATGGCTGAGCAAGACAGTGACCCTAGGCCTACCTCACTCCTTCCTGACACAGGAGTCCTCTAATGGAGAGTTTTAGTTGGTGACTCTTTGTGGTGCTTTGCTGACAACATCTCTGCCATCTGTGATCCTTCTTCCCCATTTTTCCTTCTCTGTCTTTATTCACCATGATCAGTCCTGTATCATATATATTTTGCCCCTCCTCTTCAAGGTATTTTCTGCAATAAATATTTTAAACAACTAATTGAATTTTGGCATTTGCTTCGTGTAGGACTGGTATTGCTGAAAACAATGCCTTGAATCCACTAAAAGAGAGGTAGTACGGCGGGGTTTAAGTGTAGGTTTATCCATTGCCACACTGGCAAGGAGGATGTTATCCTGAGTATGAGTGGTGATTGACAGACACCATGAATGTTGGAATTAATAAAATCTTATTAGAGTAAAAGACACATTGCTACAAATGATGGGAAAAGTCTGTTTGAAGCAAGAGGGAGTATCTTGAGAGAGGAATAATGGCAGTGTGCTTTGTACTGTAATAATTTTTAAATTTAAGTGCTCACCATACTTTTTGATTACCACTTACTGATCAACCACTTTGTAGCAAATTCTGCCAAGTGAAAATGTTACAGTATGTCCTCATCTGCTTTATTCTGAAGATCTGATACTATGGGACTTCTTGCTCCTCCTCAAAGTCAAAATCACCATGAAAGTAAACAATTTGAATCAATTCAACACACTGAGGCAACCATGACAGCATAACCAAAGATACTCAGGAAAGAGGACTTCCACAACTGTTTTAGAAAGTGTCAACTATGGTGGGATAAGTGTGATCATAGTAGGTATAGTTGTGAGTGTTTTTAGGGGGATTAATGGCAATGTGTCTTTTACTATAATAATACTTAAAAAAAAAAAAAAAGTAAATATTCACCATATTTTTTGATCACGACTCATAGTATAATGGGAAAAGGACATTATCAAGCCAAGATGATATTCCACCCAAATTTATCTATGAAAAAGTTCTAGTAGATGGAAATGGTCTTGCTAATTTGCTTCTTAGAGAACTGGAGCGAGAGTGATGCCTACAAGGGCAGTGCAGCTGCCTGGTTGTTCCAAACTTGTACTGATGCTTTGAAAATAGACACCAAGAAAGTGGGCTGTTAAAGGCTAAGCATGTTTGAGGAAGAGGTTCTTGTCTGCCACAGCAGGAAGAGTGGACTCAAAATTTGATACTTTGGGTCACAGAGCTTCAGGGGTCTTTGAAGGCTCAGGCAAGTCAGGTCTGTCATGCTGAGGTCAACCTTCACGGGGAAACCTGAGCCAATGAGAGATGGGATGGGGAATTCTTGGTGAAGGGTTGTGAGGACTTTGGCCCTCACAGAGATGACTCAGTCCCCAGGAGTTACACGTAACCCTTCCACCATACATGGAGTTACTGCAGAGACTGTTTCATTATGAAGGATAGGGCATGTCCTCAAGAGCTAGCTCATCTTTTCTGCTGCCATTCCAGTAGTGAGGGCTAACTTGGAGAAATCGTCAAGACACCAACAATCCAGACCATGGGAGGGAAATTCTATGAAGATTCAAAGGTTTGTCACTTTATCAAAGTTTACATAAAGGTCTACTCAGTGTGGAGTGTTGAGATATCCCATTGAAAGGACAAGTTATTTTTTGAAATGATCATGTGATTTTTGTCGCTTTCTTTTACTGATGTGGTGTACAGTGTTATTTCATTTTCAGATATTGAACCAAATCTGCATTCCTGAACATGTGCTCAATTCTTTTTATATGTTCTTGCGTTTGGTTGGCTTATATTTTGCTGGGGATTTTCATGTGTATTATTTTGATGAGACACTGGCCTGTAGTTTTCTTGTGCTGCATTGTTAGTTTTGGGTCCAAGGAGTACTTCCTGTTGTGGTTTGTATCTGGATGTCCTCCAAAGCCTCATGCACTTACACAGTGGGATTTTGGTAGGTGCTTGGATCATGGGAGCATAATCATCATCAGTGGAGCCAAATAAATCTTTGCTTTATTAATTTGTGGATGTGAGATATAGTATCCCAGTGAGGAAAAATTAACTAAGACTCATATAGTACAAAACTTAACTTACAGAACCAGTTGTCTGGTGTTCTCTCTCCCATATTTTGAAGAAAAAATTGGTGAAGCAATGATATTATTTTTTTCTGCAAAAGATTATAGAAATCACTGATGAGGCCATCTCAGTATAGGCTTTCTTTTGTGGGTAGTTTTTTTATTATTAATTTAATTTTAACTACTGTTGTAAGGTTTATTTAAATAGGTTATCTCTTCTTGAGCCACTTTTTGGTAATTTGTATCTTTTTATGAACTTGTCCTTCACTTAAGTTATCTAATTTATCAATATACAGTTGTGCACATTATTCCTTCATACCCATTTTTATTTCTGTATAGTTCATAGCAGTGTCTTATCCACTTCTGATTTTATATAATTTTATTTGTGTCTCCTTTTCTTGGTCAATGTAGCTAAAATTTTGTCAATTTCTTTGATCTTTTCAGAATATTAATTTCTATTTATTGATTTTTATGTACTGTTTTCCTATTGTCTATTTAATTGGTTTCTGTCCTAACATTTATAAATTCACTTCTTCTGTTTGCTTTTCCTTTGTACTCACCATAGTCTATTTTTGTGTGTGTATTAAGGTGAAAGTTTGGGTTATTGATTGTAAGTGTTTCTTCTTTTTTAATATAAGTAATTATAATGATAAATTACCTTTTAAGAAATGCTTTAGCTACATCCCATGTTTTGGTATTTTGACTCTTCATTTCCATTCATCACAAAGGATTTTCTAATTTCCATTTTGAGAAAGATGTATACACTGCTATTTTTGGTACAACATTTATAGGATCCTGTCAGGTCTAGTTTTCCTCTCTTTCTTTCTTTCTTTCTTTCTTTCTTTCTTTCTTTCTTTCTTTCTTTCTTTCTTTC